>NC_140505.1:70582975-71209642 GCF_964339955.1 Pipistrellus hanaki
TTTGTTTTTTACAACAGAATTAAGGAAAACACATGCATTGAGCTATGATGTTAAGATGACATCACTAGAATAAAATAATTTTTCAGTTTTATTATAATCTATGGGGCCACCTTGTATATGTGGTCCCAGTGCACTGAAAGAAACGTAGCTCTGTGTCACCGAATGTGACTTTGTATTTTTTAATGTGAAATTCAAAAAATACATATCAGTCAGTTAATAAGCATTAAAATTAATTATTTATGCAAAAATGGGAGATACTTTGGCAAGAAATTTACAATGTCGTATTAGCATGACATACTGCTCAGTAATGGGGAACATTGATAGTGGACAAAAATATTTCATATTCTTTAAATGCTGTATTTATAAGATGCCAAACGAGTAGTTGACTTTATTTTCGCTTTTCAGTAGCCTCTATGAAGTAATGAACACATAGTAAATTAACTATTATTCTCCTGTGAATTGACACTGCTCATCTTAAATGCTGCTTTTAAAAAAATCCATCACGGCTTGCACAAATTAAAGTTTGAAGATATAAAATTAAAACTCAGGAATTTCTCACATTTAATTTTAAACTCAATGTTCCCAGATGCACATCTTCAGAACAGTCCATTAATCAGAAAAGCTAGAAACTATTCATCATAGTTCCCTGTAACAATTCTTTCAGATGTCCCTTTCTTTGTTGGGCTATACATTTTGAAAATTGCTTACTCTTGGGCATTTTCTCCATTCGAAGATAAAATATCATGCCATCAACCTAAATCTTTTCTATAATGATCTGAAATGTACTGTTCATTTTTTAAGACATTCTGGAAAGCTGACAAGATCAGTCAGCATTTGATTCATAACCATCTTGAAAGATTTTATCAAAAAATGTCTTCATTATTATAAATTTTACTCAGATACATATAATAGAAAACAGAAATTTCCATAACTAAAGAATAAAAAAAATATATGGTAAAGATTGCAGGTGCTAGCTCTAATTGTCCTGACTGGCCTTTTAGATTCAAAGACAGAATAAGAAAGGCAGAAACTATAATGCAGTAATAAAGAGAGAAACTGTTCTTCTTAACTACATAACTTCCATCTAAGGGAGAAATTTTCGTTGTGCAATAGCTTCATATCTTCAATCATGGTATCATGTTCTTTTCTTCCCTCCCCTTGACATCCCAGAGCCCACTAATGAGGGAGACAAATGGTGAAAGCTCTTCTTACATATCTTGCAAAACTTTGTGAATAAAAATAGGATTGCCTTCTTCTCCAGTGACAGACGGTCCATGTTGCCCGATAGACATTCCTGACACGGAACCCAGTACAATGCAACTACAGGACCTGATTCTGGAAAATGTTACATCGCAGGTGCTTCTGTCTCTCTCACAGGTGCATCTGATTACCCAAGTCTTCATTCATGCCCAAACCATAGCTACAAGAGAAAATTGGTAACCTGTAATACACATTCAGAATGTAGAGTGGAATGCTTTATTTGCTTCTACCACAGATAATTTTGAACATGAGCTTTGTTTTGTATTATTCTTTCTAAATTTTGTATTTATATATAATACAATTTTACTTACTTATTACCCTTCCATAGATAAATATATAGTATTCAACTCTCTGCTACCACAATTTTCTTTTCTTTTTTTTTGCAATAAGCATCGTTGTTTATATCTCATTATGGATTTGTGTAGAATTTTTTGAAATATATATATATATTTGGAAGGTATATCAATCAAAGAACTTGTATGCATGCGTATAAGCCTAACCAATGGACACAGACAACAGGGGGGTGAGGGCATGAGTGGGCAGGTGAGGGGGGTAATGGGGGGATAAAGACACATTTAACACCTTAATAAAGACATTTTAAAAATACATTGATATTTAAAAAAATCATTGGTATTATAAATCTATCAAATTGGGAAACATATTTTATTTAAAAATTATCATTTTTTAAATGATGAAATAAATTTTATTACTGTTTTTCTTTTTCAAGCTTATGATATAATACCATTGATGCATTTTCTAATATTGGACCATCTTCACATTCTCTAGAGGACAGAATTATATGATGATGCCCTAGATTACCACCCCCTAGTGTAGATCCTCTTTATAATACACTCAAAACTACAGTATGGGAAAGTTTTTATAGGTTTTACTTCTGTGACTAGATTACATTATATGACAAAAGAGAAAGGATTTTAATATAATCTAATTCCATAATCAGTTAAATTTCTTTAGACGATTTAGGAATAGAGGCCCAGTGCACGTATGGTGAGGTCCCTTGGCCTGGCCTGTGCCTTCTTGAAATCCAGGACCCCCTTGGGGCATGTCAGAGAGCCAATTTCGGCCTGATTCCCACAAGCCAGGCTGAGGGGACCCACTGATGCATGAATCCATGCACAGATACTCTAGTACGCATATAAGATCTTTGGTTAATCTATTCCCTCCCTCCCAATGTATTTTTAAATGTATCCCTCCCAATGTATCAATATATTTTTAAAATGTCTTTATTAAGGTGTTAAATGTGTCTTTATCCCCCCATTACCCCCTCACCTGCCCCTTCTCTCTGAGATTCATCAGTCTATTCTAGGGGTGTCGAACTCAATCAGAGAAGGGGCCAAAATCTAAAATCCAGCCTAAATCGCGGGCCGAATGGTTTACTGAACAGTCATAAACTGACAATGTCATAAACTGACAGCGGAGTGCAGTGATGACAGCGCGGTGCGGGCCACATTGCAAGGCCTGGCGGGCTGGATTTGGCCCGCGGGCCTTGTGTTTGACACATGTGGTCTATTCCATGTTTCCGTGCCTGTGTTCAGAATATGCCCCCTGGTGGTCATTGTGTCTCATAGCTACCGGATGAAGCTTTTGTCCCTGGTGGTCATTGCATCTAATAGTTACTGGTAGAATGGTCAGATGATCACTTAGGCTTTTACATATATTTAGAGTAGGGGCCCAGTGCATGAATTCATGCACTTTGAAAGGAATTGTGGGCCAGGAGGCTGCGGTAGCCACAGGGGTGGGTCTCAGCCCATCTTCCGTGCCCCCATCTGACCCCTCCTACTGCAGCTCCCGGTCCCTTGTCTGCCAGAAGCCTTGCTCCTGCCACTATCACTCCCACACACTGTTGGCACAGCCCAACTGCTGATGATCCAGTGATTGGGGCTGGTGCCATCAGTGGATGCAAGCAGCAGTTGCTGCCCATGTCACCTCTCAGGAGTGGAGAGAGGTGGAGAAGACCTCAGGAGAGATCAGGGCCAGAAGCCACCATTCACACCCGTTAACAGTACCAAGTGATCCAAACCTGCACCAGGCACCAGCCAAGGGTGCAAACAGCAGCTCCAGCACCGGCTGCGGGTGGGAGTGGGGTCATTGCTGGCAATGGGTGCAAGAGGCAGCTGCTGGTTCTGATCGCCCCTTCGGAGCAGGGAGATGTGAAGAAGCCCTGAGGGGAAACCGGGGCTGGCACTGGGCACCAGCAGCGGGTGCAAGCAGGGCCGGCACAGGCAGCAGGTGTGGGTGCCCAGGGAGACCGTAGCACACAGGATCAGAGTTTTCAGCAACCACCAGAGGCTTGCCCCAATGATAGTGACCAGCGCCCCACCTTGGTCTGGCGCCCTTGTTCACCTGCTCCACCATCCCGCCACAGCAGATGCCCATCATGTTTTGCACCCGCACCCTGGTGATCAGTGCATGTCATAGTGACAAATTGTTCAGTTGTTTAGTTGTTTGGTTGTTCTGCCGTTCGGTCTATTTGTATATTATGTCTTTATATATATATAGAAATTGTTTAATTTATCACTAAGGAGGGAGATTATCTTTGACAGATCTGACCAAATCACCTGGAAGTGTTTAAGAAAGGTCGTAGGCTCTCCCTGGAAAGAGAATAAATCTGCACTATAGATGGTAGCCTCTTCCTGTGAGTATGTGGTTCCAGCCTCCTTATTATCTTCCTTTTCTGATTACCGGAACTATGCACTTTGAACTTGCTTAGCCTCAGGCCACTCAATGGTGTAGGCCATTTTCTTGTATTAAATAAGTAAACTATATATAATACTATATATTAATTGGTTTTGCAAGTAGGAGTATGATTCTCCAAATTTTCCCCAAGTTAATAGGAAATTATTAAATGTATATTTGTTTACAAGGTCATGGATATCAGTGATCCACTGATATAGTACCCTCTTAAATGAGCTCTTTGGTTCATGTTTAATATTTTGCATTCAAAGTTTGTACTACCTGAATCTGTAAGCCTCTTAAGCAAGTGGTTCCTCCTTTACAAGTATAGTTTTCTTCATAATCTCAAAATAGTATGCATCAAATTCATTCATAACTAAATTAATTAGCTCATTGTATTATTTTAAGTAAAATTAAATTCATTTGAAACTTCTTTTAAAGTTTCAAAAATCCTTCTTACAGTGTCTTCCTAAGACATTTTCACGCTAGGTAAAACAGATTCACATGGAATATGACCAGGACCTGAACAATCTAATTTATTTAAATACTTGCAAACTAATATATTGTTCATCAGTCAAATGACAAGGGATTATATCAAGAGGACAATTGAAGATAGTCAATTGACACTAGGTTCAAGTGCTCTCTTCAACATTGCTATCAAGTTTTTTTCAATTAGTATTCTGTATCATTCTTTCCTCTTCTCTAATCAACATTGCATTTCAATCAATTGTTGGGTTTCAAACAAAAAACATATGCATATATACAAGAATGGAGATACTGGCTAACATTTCAACATTTTTATATTTAAAAGATTATATATTATAAAATACTTAAATTACTCTTTATTACTTTCTCTACTTATATTCTATATATGATACATACTGCATTATAAACATTTGTATATAAATAAACCCAGAGGTGTCTTTTGTCACAAATCATTATAAAGTAATATCATGTTTGATTATTCAACTAAAATAGTATAATTAATTCGCTTTTTTTTCCTTTTTAGTTATTAAAATTAATTGATACTTCCTAAGCTTAAGAATATACACTCTGGTGGTATGGTGTCTGGATTTTATTTGTAACTCTACGACTTACTCCAAGATGCTTCAAGCAAATTACCTATAAATAATATATTATTGCCAATTGCATGGGCTAATGAAGATAATATATTTTAATGGATAAAAAATACTTAGCATATTGATCAATTCACAGTATGTTCTCTAAAACTATCCTATATAATAAAGAGGTGATATGCAAATTGACCATCACTCCAGCACACAAGATGACTGCCCACATGTGTTCAGAGAACAGTTAGTAAAAAAATATCTGAATAAAATTTTTAGGAATCCATGAATTGCATATGACATGACAAGCACTATATTTCTATTTTAATAAAAGCAAAAATAGAAAAATATTATATTAAGAATATGTCATATTATGTAGTTATAATTATCTTCTCTATATTTCATCTAACATATTTTCATGTGTATCCGAATCTCCTCTAATTCCTGATGTAAAGGTCTCTTAAGATACTTTCCCATAATCACATAAAACAAATTAGTAATAACTTTGCATCACATAGTGATATTGTTTTCCCATCAAACTGTTTATCCTTCTTTCAGTCCACAAAACTTCAGTGCCTTTTCCCAGGAGAAAGCCCTCAGCAAAATAAGGACACTTCAGAACACAGAACAGAAGAATTATAAAACTGTCAGGTGCCAGGATATATTGTAATCAGCAGCAGAGCAGCGTTGCCTGGAAAGCAGCCATTTCATCTAAGGCGTTCTTTATGGTCTGGCAAATTGCATTACATTTAAACAAAATAGAAATGACATTGTTACACAAAACAGCTTAATCACTCAGTACACGGTTAATTTTTCTGACATATTCTATTTCTTCATTTTATGAAATGTTTGTATTCTTTTTTTCGTTTACTTTGAAGTCAAGAGAGAAAATAGAAATAAACTTTATTTTACTAAAGGAATGTAAACATAGCTGGGGGAAAAAAAAAACAACCCTTCCTCCATTAAGAAACAACACAGACTTTTACAGAGAGACTCTGGAATATAATTTCAAATATTAAATCTAAATAATGATAATTATGTGTGCCTGTGTGTGTGTGTGTGTGTGCGTGTGTGTGTGTGTGTGTGTGTGCGTGTGTGTGTGTGTGAGAGAGAGGAGAGAGAGAGAGAGAGAGAGAGAGAGAGAGAGAGAGAGAGAGAGAGAGAGAGGGAGAGAGAGAGAGAGGAAAAGAAAGTAACTGGGTAAAAGGGAAAGATACATATAAAAAGAAAATATAAGAGTGGGCAATACTAAAATGGCAACATTAAGTAAAGCTGTAAATCAAAACTTGCCTTGTTAATTTTAGACTTGTTATCATGAATAAAGACCATTTTGAATAAAGGCCCAGGATATTGAATATATGGTTTGGATTAGCAAGCATTTCCCCTTACATTTACATCACTTGATTCTTCTTTGTTCTTTTGTAAATTTATGCTCACATTTCAAGGCATTGGACTCATTTGATGATGTCATTAAGAAGTGCTGGATCCAGCATTTTATTATTTGATTATTGAGTGTTTTGTGTGCTTTGAAGCAAATTAGTATTCCGTCTTTGGTGCTCATTGCTAGACACTGAATGCAGATAGAACACATTATGCATTAGACTAGTTAAGAGGTTTTAAATTAGATTTGTGACTTGAAAGTTTGAATAAGAAAGCTAATAGAACACAAAATGAAGCAGGGGGAAAATTAGATTAATTATCTACATCATTCAGTGTGAACGGTTGCTGATGTACTATGCTGTAGAGTAATATTTTGGTACTAAAATATGCCTTAATTTTACCTACATTAAGTTGCTCTAATTTTTTGTGAAAACACATATCCATATTTACAAATCATAATGCCCTTGAGTCTTTTTTAAAATAAAAATATATTTAAATAGGCCATTCATATTCTCTCTCCCTCTCCTATTATGAATATTTACATTTGTGATTAATCTAAATATTTATTTTGTATAATAGCCTCCATTAAAATAACTTCTCTAACTTGTTAGTTCAAAATACTATATACTAAATGCAGACAAATATATATTTTTAGTCAATTTTATCTCCTAACCCTCACCTCTCAAAAAATATGATCTCTCATTCACCTTGAGAAAATGCCAAATAATAATGGCCTTTGCAGGAATTGCACATTTCAGTGTAACAACAAAGGTCAGACTGTCTTGGTCTATTCTAAGGCTCCTTCTGCTGATTTTAGGTAATCCGGAAAATTGAACCCAGCCTCCTGCAAATCTGGTTCAATTCAGATACCGTAAGTTTCTATGTCATGTATGTGTGCACGTGTGTGTGTGTGTGTGTGTGTGTGTGTGTGTGGTGTGTGTGTGTGTGTGTGCCTTTTACTCTTGTTTTAGTCTTCTCTAATGGCAATGACATTGATATTTAACTAAAATAATTCCTGCTGGTACATCAAACATGCCTGAATAAACATCCACCTGTTCCTCATAAATGGCATCAGGTGCTCATTCTGTGTGACAAGCTATATTTTAATTTTAAATATTCATTTTTCATACACTAAACCTCAGTAGGGTGAGATTGGCATAGTGCCCTCTGGATGGTAAAATAGTGGGGAACTAAGGAAGAAGGTTTGCAATTTCTACATGGTCATGAATGAAGCACGACAATTATTAATAAAGTAATTAAAATATAAACACAATATAGTTCCTAGTTAAGACTTTACTTAGAATTTTACGGATTCATTATAGAAATTAGAGTTAAGAACAACCTGCCAATCTCTCTAGAGAACAACCAGGTGAATTATAAATGATCTAAGTATTATCAGTAAATATATTCCTTTCAGTTTAAATTTTAACTAATTGAAATAAAATAATTAAAACTGATTCATTAGAGAAAGGTAGAAAGATATGGATTACATAGATTTCTTAAGCAAAAATGCAGCATTGATGGACAAAATACAACGAAGTGTCAGAACATAAAATCCAACATTTGCGAACCAAGAATCCTACCTGAATCAAGCTTTACTATTATGTAATTGTAAGTGATGACTAAAAACAATATTCAGGGAAAGCAGGGTGGGATCTGGGGATGCCTTTACACCTCTTCAGGTCTCATCCTGCCTCATCGGGATGCAATGAGGCCAAGTAAATATATGAAAACCTTCGTTTTATATTCATCACCATGACTTAAAGGAGTGATGTTCAACGTCCCTTATACTTGAATAGCTGCACAGTTGTCTAACATATGATTTGTTTAAAACTATTCTATACTGACTAAGCACAGCATATTCTGGTGAAATCTTTCCATACACAGTACTCTCCAGATAGCAAAAACAAAACAAAAAAACAAACAAATAAAGCATTTGTGTGATTTCTAGTTCTGTCATTGGCTTGTGTTCATGAAGGTTTCATTGGATTATGCATTTTATTTCGTATTTCATCATCATTTATCCCCCCTTAACCCTCTTCCACCTCCACCAATATCCTCTACCCATATTTCCCCCGACACAATCACCACACTGCTGTCCATGAGTTCTTCCACTTTAAAAAATATATATATTTTATTGATTTTTTACAGAGAGGAAGGGAGAGAGATAGAGTGTCAGAAACATCGATGAGAGAGAAACATTGACCAACAGCCTCCTGCATGCTCCCCATTGGGGATGTGCCCATAACCAAGGTACATGCCCTTGAATAGAATCAAACCCGGGACCCACCAGTCCACAGGCCGATGTTCTAGCCACTGAGCCAAACCAGTTTCGGCTCTTCTACTTTTTTGCTCAATCCTTCCATCCTCCTAATCCCTCCTACTGACCAGAGCTGTCTGCCTGTTCTCTATAAGTCTGTCTCTATTTTGCTTGCTAGTTCATTAATTTCCACATAGAAGTAAAATCATATAATACTTGTCTTTTTTTGACATGTTTACTTCACTTAGTATAAGACTAAGCAATCCATGATGTCAAAAGGGTAAATTTTTCTTAATTTTTACATCTGAGTAGTATTCTGTTGTGTAAACATGCCATAACTGTTTTATTCACTCATTAACTGATGGACACTTAGGCCACTTCCAAATCGTGGCTATTGTAAAAATAATGTTGCAATGAACACACAGGTACTTATATACTTTTATATTAGTGTTTCAGGTTTCTTCTGATGGATTCCAAGAAGTGGAATCGCTGGCTCACACTGCAGTTCCATTTTTAATTCTTAGAGGAAACCCCATTCTGCTTTCCATAGTGTCTACACTAATCTGTATTCCCACCAACAGTTCACAAGAGTTCCCTTTATCCATATCCTTGTCAGAATTTGTTCTTTGTTAATTTATTAATGATAGTCATTCTGAAAGGTGTGAGATGATATCTCATGTGGTTTTAATTTGCATTTCTCTGATGAGGAGTGTTTTGCTAAGCATCTTTTCGTATATCTATTGGCCATCTCTATGTCCTCTTTGGAGAAGTATCTATATAGGTCCATAACCCATTTTTTAATTGGATTGTTTGTTTTTGTGGGGTGTTGGGTTTTATAAATTCTTTATAAATTTTGAATAGTAACTCCTTATCAGATGTATCAGTAAATACATTCTCCCATTTGTTAATGGTTTCCTTTGATGTGCAAAAGCTCTTAATTTTATGTAGTTCCATTTGTTTATTTTTTCCCTTTTGTTTCTATTGCCGAATAAGATATATCAGAAAAAGTATTGCTACAAGAAATGTCTGAGATTTTACTGCCTATATTTTCCCTTAAGTTTTTTTTGTTTGTTTCAAGTCTAACATTTAAAGTCTTTAATACATTTGAGATTATTTTTGTGTGTGGTGTAAGGAGGTAGTCTAATTTCATATTTTTTGCATCTATCTGTCCAATTGTCCCAGCATTATTTATTGAATAGACTCTGTTTAGTCCATTGTATGTTTTTGCCTCCTTTGTCAAATATTAATTGGTGATAAAGGTATGGGTTTACTTCTGCGTTCTCATAGCTTCTCGGCCTTTTGGCTAAGATCAAGTGTACTTCTGCGTTCTCTATTTTATTCCCTTGAGTTAAATGTCTGTTTTTATGCCAGTACCATGTTATTTTTATTACTATGACCTGGAAGTATAGTTTGATACCAGGTAGTGTGATTCTTCTAACTTTGATATTATTTTTTAAAATTATTGATGCTATTTTCTGTGGTTCCATATAAATTTTTGGAATATTTGTTCTAGTAATGTGAAATATGCCATTGTTATCTTGATAAAAATTATGTTGAATCTGTACTAGTTTGGGTAGTATGGGCATTTTATTGATGTTAACTTTTCCTTTCCATGAATATGGTATATGCTTCTGCTTATTTGCATTTCTTCAATTTCTTACTTCAGAGTCATATAATAATTTTCTGAGCACAGGTATTTCTTATTGGAGGTTTAGGGGAACAACATAATCTTTTTATTTAATGTATTGGAAAGACATTGTTTAATAAAATTATGCAGATTTCAGGTGTACAATTCCACAATACATCTTCTGCATATTGTATTGTGTGTTGACTACCCCAAGTCAAGTCTCAGTTTATCATGATTTTCTCCCCATCACCTTCTTCTACTTTCCCCCTACATTCTCCTTTTCTCTGGCCATCACCATATTGTTGTCTGTGTCCATGAATCAATCTTTCTTTCTTTCTTTCTTTCTTTCTTTCTTTCTTTCTTTCTTTCTTTCTTTCTTTCTTTCTTTCTTCCTTCCTTCCTTCCTTCCTTCCTTCCTTCCTTCCTTCCTTTCTTTCTTTCTTTCTTTCTTTCTTCTTTCTTTCTTTCTATATTTTTTAAAATATATTTTATTGATTTTTTACAGAGAGGAAGGGAGAGTGATAGAGAGCTAGAAACATCGGTGAGAGAGAAACATCGACCAGCTGCCTCCTGCACATCCCCCACCAGGGATGTGCCCGCAACCAATGTACATGCCCTTGACCGGAATCAAACCTGGGACCTTTCAGTCCGACGACCGACACTCTAGCCACTGAGTCAAACCAGTTTTAGCTTCTCTCTCTCCCTCTCTCTCTCTCTCTCTCTTCTCTCTCTCTCCTTCTTTTCATCCTTCCTTCCTTCCCCTCTCTGTCTTTTTCTTTTCTTTTCTTTTCTTTTCTTTTCTTTTTTTTCTTTTCTTTTTTCCTATTGAGTATAGGTCTTTTACATTCTTGGTTAAATTCATTCCTATGTATTTTTTTTTAAAGCAATTGTGAATGGGATTATTTTTATTTTAGTTTCCCTTTCTGATAGTTCATTATTGTATAAAACTGCACTGATCTCTGCATATTTGTTTTGTGCACTGTTTAGTTACTGAATTCATTTATCAGTTGTAGTAGGTTTTTTGTGTGGAATCTTTATGATTCTCTATATATAGAATCATATTATAGGCAAATAATGACAGTTTCACTTCTTGCTTTCCAATTTGTATGCCTTTTATTTATTATTTTTGTAGGATTGCTATGGCTAGGACTTTTAGTATTACCATGAATAAGAGTGGTGAAAGTAAACATACCTTATTCCCTATATTAAGGGGAATGCTTTTAGTTTTTGCACATTAAGTATAATGTTGGCTGTGTGTTTGTCATATATAGTCTATAATATGTTGCGTTTTATTTCCTCTATTCGTGTGTGTGTGTGTGTGTGTGTGTGTGATTTTTATCATAAACTGGTACTGAATTTATCAAATGCTTTTTCTACATCTTTTGATATGGTCAGGTAGATTGTTTGTTTGTTTGTTTGTTTGTTTGAATCTTCATTGGAGAATATTTTTCCATTGATTTTTTTTTTTTTTTTTTTTTTTTTTTTACAGAGAGTGGAAGAGATGGAGAGAGAGAGAGAGAGAGAGTGAGATCTTTTTTTTTTTTTTTTTTTTTTTTTTTTTTTTTTTTCTTTCCTACCAGACCAATCAGGCTGGAGACTGTACCTGCAACCTAGTTACATGCCCTTGACCAGGAATCAAACCCACAACCCTTCAGTGTGCTGACTGACCTCAAACCACTGAACAAGACTGGGAAGGGCATGATCATGAATTTTTAGCCTTCATTTTGTTTATGTACATTTATTCCTTGTGGATATATTACCAACCTTGCACCCACAAAATAAATCCCAGTAGATCATGGTGTATGAACTTTTTAATGTACTGCTGGATTCAATTTGCTAATATTTTATTGAAGATTGTAGACTCTGTCCATTGGGTATATTGACCTATAATTTTTTTTTCTTTGTTGTGTCTTTATCTGATTTTGGAATTAGGATAATGCTGGTTTCAAAGAATGAGCTTCACAGTCTTTTCCTCCTCTTTAATTCTTTGGAATAATTTGAGAGGCAAGGTATTAGTTTTTCTTTCAAAATTTCATAAAATTCACCTCTAAAGCCATCTGGTCCATGTTTTTTGTTGTTGGGAGTCTTTTGATTGCTGCTTCAATTTTACTGCTTGTAATCTCTCTATTCAGATTCTGATTCTTCCTGATTTAGTTTTGGAAGATTTTATATTTATCAATTTATTCTAGATTGTTCAATATGTTGGCATGTTGGCATTATTTTCCATAATCATTCATATTTCTTTTGTGTCAGTTGTTATTTCTCCCTTTTCAGTCCTGGTTTTATTTATTTGGGTTCTCTCCTCTCTCTATCTCTCTCTCACTCTTTCTCTCTCTCTCTCTCTCTCTCTCTCTCTCTCTCTCTCTCTCTCTCTCGATGAGTCTGGTTAAATGTTTGTAATGTTTGTCTATTTGTTTAATTTTTCAAAAACTATTTCTTGGTTTAATTTATCTTTTGTATTTTTTAGACTGCATTTTATTTATTTCTGCTCTGATCTTTATTATGACCTTCCTTCTACTCACTCTGGGCGTTGTTATTCTTTTGCAAGTTTTTTTAAGTGTAGAGTTACATTGTTTGAGCTTTTTCTTGAGATAGGCCTTTAATCTTTTAAAATTTTTATTTCTGGGGGACATTTTCCTTTTTTTCCACATTTGTATGTGGCATGATTTTGTTCTTTAAAAAAAATCTATTTTAAGGAAACTATTATTCTTATTTTTACTTACTGCTTAAATATTTGATTTAATCTGTTTAGACCTAACAAACTATGGGCTATTAATACAATGGAAGGAAAACTATCTTGCTATTAGTTAAAATAATAAATATTTTATGAGAAGAAAAAAAAAGTATAAGTATTTGTACAACTAACACTTAGAAACAGTATCAAGAGGATAGGATGGAGTCTAATGCCAATCCAACATTGGATTAACATGATGATTGTGGGACCATAGTATATGAGAGAGGAAACATAAAGGTAACATGTGGCTTCATGATGAAAAACAATAGATAGCAGATTAGAAAAACAACATAGTTGGGATCACTAACATTGAGAACTGATTGTTCAGAAAATTAGTAAAATAATTGGATAATTATGGGAGCAGCAATATAATGGGATTTCTACAGCATGGAGCAAAGAGCTTGAGAAGAACATTTATATAAATTGAATTCTTACAGTAACATTAAACTTAATAGGTCTGAATTTATTTTATTTTTATATCAGAAAACAATTAATAGGCATAATAAAGCATCAGCCAATAAATATGATAGTCTTCTTGATTAATTTCTTTAATTTTGTAAAATATTAACTTCTGGAAAAACACAGCTTTAGTAAATAGAATTTTTCTGGAGTGCTTAGAATACTTAAATGCTCTAGAGTATTTAGTGACTAGTAATAAAATCTGGTTACCAATAGTATTTTAGGTATGTGTGGGGGGAAAATAATCAATATTTTAAATTATAGTTTGCATTACTGTGTTATAATGCTATCCTCTGTATCTGCTACTGAGGTTTTGGTAAAAAATTATTCCACAAAGTGGTAAGATTGAGTTTTGATGGAGGGTGCAGAGAACAAATATTTTAATTTTAAGAAATACTTTTTAACATAAAGTGTGATGCTTAATCCATTTTGAGAAGCACTTAAAGACTGGTTATATTACTGTTGGGAGAAAGAAAAGAAAAAAAAAGACAGGCCAAACAAATAGAGTGGATCAGGGGTTAAAATATTTCATGGTGACCAATCTTTTGTTTAAACAAAAGTGAAACAGAAATCACACATTTAAAATGCTCTGAAGGAAAATAATTGTTAAGTAGAGGTATTCAGTGTTTGAAAAGCCCATTATAACAAGAATATTTATTGTGAAGGTTAATGCATTATATATTACCTATCCAATTATATTTAGCCATTGTCAAAGATTTTGAAATTGAGCTAGGTATAGCATACACAAGAGAATACATTACTTTGAAATACCCATACACTTTGGAAAAGATAAGGGTAAAATTCAAGGTAAGATCCTTTCTATATTATTTGTTCTTTTGTGTTAGAGCATGGGAACTTTTGTATATTCAATAATCGTGTAAATGAATATTAAAAAAGAATATTACAGTGACATTTTATCAGATTACTGCCAGCAAAGTCAAAAAGAAAAATTTGAAAATGGTTAATATTTAGCTTCTATGTTGATCATTACAGAGAAAGCTATTATTACCTGACGTTAAACCAAGATATGCCTTTTTAACATTCTGCACCATTGTCAGAGAAGTTAAAAAGCACAAAAGAACAGAATTATAAGGATACATGATAAAAGAAAATAAGTGCAGAAAAAGATAAAAGGATTGTTTCTTCTGTTGAGTTTTTATTTCTGTGACATCTACTCCTTTTACCAAAAGCAATTATCATAAAGCACATTCCTGGAGAACTCAGTAGTAGCACATGAAGTGCTCTTTCCTGACTGCTGTATAAAGTGCAGAATTCATATTGAAACAGCCTTTCGGCTACAGAAAGTGTTAAACATTAGGTGGCCTGGATCTCCTTAAGGCCATTTCTTCTTACAAAATTATTGAAACCACACTGAGAGAATTAAAGCTTATATAGATATCATAAAATCAGAAAAACAATTCGTTTTGGCAAAGCACTATGGTCCACTTTCTATTTGAAATGATGGGTTGCATTATCACTCAGAATGCTGACATATTGAAGCTAAGAAGGTGAAATTTGTCTTAGATAGTACTGATAGAGCAGCGGAAAGTGACATCACCTTAAACTTGCTTCACTGATTCCCATCAAAAGCGTCTTAAGGGGACTTAAGGTCACTCTCAATCTTCCCATCCTTTCTAGAAGAAAATATGTCAGAACTCTGTCAGACTTAGATACATGTTCCCTTTCCTGAGGAAAGTTCCCTCTCTGCCTGGTAATGCAAGTCCCAAGTGGAGTCATCAATCTCATTTGGAGGGTGAAGGTGTAGTCTGAAGAAAGTAGGAGATTAGGAATGTGTGCTCCCTTGGCTTCAGTATTGTATAATCACTCATTTATTTTTGTATTACGGGAGTTGTTGACACAAATGTGATTGAATATGTGCAATATTTTCCCCCAAAGAACAATTTTAAAAAATATTAACACCCTCCATATATTTGAAGAAATGAATGAAAATTGTCATAAAAATATTTTAGTTACCTAATGCAATTGACGATTCAAAGAAAATCTTGTTACAACCAAGAGACACGAAGGGGAAACTGTTCTGTTAGAGTAGGTCCGAGCTGGAGCTCATCTGAAGAGCGCTGGATCTTGAAGTGTTAACTCGGATAAGTTTTGGATGATTTTAGTTGCTATTAAATGACCAAGGCTTCTTGGACTGAAGAATTTGGAAGAGTTGGCCTTGGTAACCCCATAGTTATTGTGTTTTGCATGACATATACATTATACACACATAACAATACAGAACCCCAATCCTAAATCCATCTATAAGTTTTCTGCACACTGAGTGAGGTCAGGAATGTGTTTGTAGGGGGAGAGAGATATCAATGGTTAACTTATTTGGACATATTGAAAAAATTATTTCTGATATTCCAAATTATCTTGTTAGTGTGCAAACAACAATAACAACAACAAAACTGATTTTTCGGTCCTGCCGAGGTTCTATTTGTCTCACTAGTCCAGGTTTGTGAAGGTCTAGCCAATTTGGGTTTGCTGGCAGGAATTGGCTGAAGTGAATATTGGCACTATGCTGTGTTCAGTTAGTGATATTGGCACAAGTTAATTGCCCTGTTGAATTGCTGGTTTCCAGAAGTTCACAGTTTTTCTGCCTAAGAATACAATTTAAGAAACTCCAGACAAATATATGCCTATGCAGCACAGCACAATGAGCTAATAGACACAATTCAGAATTCAATGATCTATTCCTGACAATGCTTGTGTTCTCTGACTACTGCTGTGATGTTTACCTTTTTCCCCTGTTTCCTTCCAGGTTCTGTGACTGACTTTTGTCTAGCTTTTATTTTTCTTATGCACCACATTATTCTCTCAGAGAGATTTTGTATCTTTAAAAAAAAAAATGGATTTAAAAAAAATGTCATTTCATTTTTAAGATTTATTGCCAACTTTCTTGTTAGATGAAAATATTGATGAAAAACATTGTTGGAAGTGTTATAGTAGCATTCATACAGCATATTTACCCAATTATGAAATCAGTAGCTTTATGTGTAAAAACTTGTTCATCTGTGATCTATGTAGAAACATAAAAATCTGGAAAAAGATTATGTTTTGAATACTTTTAATTTAACTAGTTGTAAAACAAACAAAACCAGTAGCAAACACAAACCCTCCCCCCCTTTTATATGTTATTTAACGTGGGTTTTGTTATTATAAGCAATAAGCTATCTTCAAAATAGGCTCCAAATCAAAAGTTAATAAATAAACCTTCATCAAAGTAAGAGATACTTTTTATTTTCAGTTTTATATCTCACAAATGAGTGAAATCATATGGCTCTTGGACTTTTTCTGTCTAACTTATTTTGTATAGCATCTTATTCCCAAGACCCACCCATGTTGTTACAAATGGCAGTACATTTTTTGTTTTGTTTTGTTTTTGTTTTTTTATGGCTGAGTAGTATTTCATTGTAAATATGTACCATGTCTTCTTTATTCAATCATCTGTCAAAGGTTACTTCAGTTGTTCCCATGTCTGCAATAAAAATAGGGATCAGCCAAAACTGGTTTGACTCAGTGGATAGAACAACAGTCTGCAGACTTAAGGGTCCTGGGTTTGATTCCGGTCAAGGGTATGTGCCTTGGTTGTGGGCACATCCCCAGTGGGAGGTGTGCAGGAGGTGTAATAAAAGGCATGCTAATTGGGAAAAGAAGTAAAATTGTCACTTTTTGTGTATGACATGATTCTTTAAATGGAAAACCCTCAACACTCCACTTTTGGAATCTTGGAAACAATAAATAAAGTTACAGTATACAAAATCAATGTATAAAAATTAATTGCATTCATATAAACCAATAATGAAATTTCAGAAAAATAAATGGTGAAGATAATTTCTTTTGGAATTGCACAAAAAATTAAAATAAAATAAATGCCTAGGAAGAAATTTAACAAAGGATGTGAAGAAGTTACACACTAAGTACTATATAGCAATATTAAAAGATATTTAAAAAGACATAAAGAAATGAAAACACATTTTATGTTTCTGGATTGGAAGAATCAACACAGTTAAAATTTGTATTACCCAAAGCAATTTATAGTTTTAATGTAATCACCATTAAAATTTCAAACACATATTAAAAGAAAATAAAACTAACATCAACAGATTTTTATGTAGCCACAAAACACTCCAAACAGCTAAAGAAATCCTCAGAAAAAAAGAACCAATGTTGTTTTGATAAATTCATCTCCCCATAGGAAATAATACCACCTAATTCATTAGAATTTGAGTTGGTATTTCTCTCACTACCTTCTTTCATTTTAAGATGTTGTTTAACATGTATATCAGAGAAGGTATGTTCATGTTTTTGCCTTAGTTTACCTTTTGGGGAGTCAGTACCTGCAAATACCTACATATTTTCCAGTAAATTATATTCACATATAATAACTCCTAAAATGTATTTAAGCCTATGATCATGGCTTATCCTATCCTTGGATTGAAAGCAATAACATACTCCTACTATGGTATTTCATTTTAAAGCGTTCTATCAACATATAAATCAACACATGCCAACTGTAATTGAAAGCTTAGAGCTGTTTTGATAAACAAAACACTACAAAGGAGGAAACAGCTTAAAGCAATAAAGAAGTCTAGATATGCCTTTTAACCATTTGATAACGGTTAGCCATTCTCAGGCTATCAGGTCAGTCACAGTGGCAGTAATTCTGTGAGTATTCTGGGCCCAAAGCCACTGTATTGTGCCATGAGGAACAAGAATATGCAATTATTATTGATTATTTATAATTTTTCTCATATGGTTTTACATTCAACAAATAGTCCTTTGAACTTCCCATTTGATTTTTTCCCCTAAATAATACTTTGCTTTATCACAACAAAATGATCTTTTGGTTTGAGAATTCCAGAACCATAATTTAAGGTGGAGATTTATATATAAGTTATTTATTGATACAGTGCTCTGGTGAAATGTGTAAGAACAGAGCAGGAGAACAAGTCGAGCAAATTGATGTTTTTACCTAAAATGTAGACTCAGACTGATTTCCCAGGGAGCTCAGGAGTATTGATTGCATCACAGGGTTGTCTCTCCTGGAGATATCTTGCAGCCTGTCAGTCATCCATGGATAGCAGGGTGATAGAAGACACACGCAACCTTCTAGGCATTTTTGTCTTTCCAGGCCATTCTCCAGGGAAGGGCGCAGTTGGGAGGCTTCACCAGCCAAGACTCACAGAACCCGAGGCATGGTAAAAAGGTCTGGCAAACGCCATCCGGTGTACCACCTGTGAGTGCTCAACACGTGGATTCCAGCATTGCATTTCACGTTGCTTTAACCTACGAGTATCTTTATTCCTGGAACTGGCAGCTGTCAGCATAATGAAGGTTCAGAATTCAGCCATAAACGCCATTACTGATGCTGTTAAGCCAGCATAGCCACGGCAGGGATCCAGCGAGAATACAATGTAAGATTTTGGTCTTTGTGAAAACAACATGTGCTCATGTGTATCAGGGCCACAGCAGGGGATGTATTCCAGGGACCCAGAGCAGATGGTGCAGTTGCCAACTGACCTTTATGGACCATTGTTCACTGCTTGACTTTACTGCAGTAAAGAAGCAGGGGAAAGAAGTTAGCTTTCCCATTACTAAATATTTATTTAGTCCACCTAAGTATTTGTTTTGTAACCATACATAAACATTGAAACAACTCATATTTCCCCCAAAATGATTTTTCATGAGAATGAAATATGGGGCAGATTATATTAGGGTTGCCAAATATAGCAGTCCCAGTTAATTTTTAATTCCACTTAAAAAGAAAATATTTTCATAGACTAAATTTTCCCATGCAAAATCTGGGACATATTATTACTAAACCTTATTAATTATTTATCTAAAATTCAAATTTAGCTGTGAGTTTTCTATTTTCACCTGCTAAACCATAGCCAGAGTACTTGAAAAAAATCATATATTTATAGTGCAGTGGTTTCTTACAATTTTAAACAAAAGAATATTTTCATCACTTGTTCTGCATATATTTATAAGTTGTTTTTACAAAAAAGTGGAGGGGAAAAAAAACAGCAAACTATCACATATTCAAGAGCTTGAGTTGTTGCTCTTGTCAACTTCTCAGAAACATCAAATGTTAAACATACGCTTACACACACAGGTATCCACGTGAACATACACACAATTTTTCATCCTCATTAAGTTTTAAAGGCTACTGCTTGGTAGAGTTACAGTATCACTTTATAAATGATATATAGAAAGAAAAACCTCAGCTGCCCTGCAGTGCAGTTGAAAATACAGCGCATTGCCTTCACTGCTGAGCAGAGCGGTGCTGAGCTACTTGCTGTAATATCGCTCGGAATTGGACACATCCATCACACTGAGGAACCCCACCAGTTGTAAGGAGAGGGACATGTCTTTGTGTGTGTCCTTCCTCTCGGAAGAGGGTGGGGGAAAGGAGTCAGGTTTTCCTTGTCCACCCTTTCTTTTGCTTTCTGTATTTGTATTATTGTTTGGGAATATGTATCACAGCTCTTAGGCTCTTATCTACCTGTACATGCCATGAACAAGCTAGAGTGTTTACATGTGTTTCCCAAATGCAACACCAGTTCATTTCTTTTTAATAAAAATCCCCAAGGGGGCTGGAGGAGGGGGAGAAAAACCAATAAAAATAATCTTTAAAATTTTAAAATTAGCCTGGTCACTGTGACTCAATGTTTGAGTGTCAACCTATCAACCAGGAGGACATGGTTAGATTCCTGGTGAGGACACATGCCTGGGTTGGGGGCTCACACAGGAGGTAGCCAATCAATGATTCTCTTTCATCATTGATGTTTCTATCTCTCTCTTCTTCCTCTCTTAAGTCAATAAAGATATATTTTTAAAAAAAATTCAAATGAATAATAATAAAACTTCTAAGTCAGCTAAATCCAGTCTGCTTTCATCTTGAGAGAACATTTTGATTTTTAAGCAGACGTCCAGGGTAGAGCTCTACTAGCTCACCCACTTCTAATGTAAATTAAACTAAATCTGAATCAATCTAGTGTTTAGGAATCTTGGGGGCTTTGGTCAATAAAAATAAATATCAAAGGTTCAGCCACACCAGGCATTAACGAGGCTTTTACTCAGTGTTTGGTTTCCTTTTTTTTATTTTTTTTAAAATAAGATTTGGCCTTCTAGACTTCAAAGTTATACAAAGAGTTGAAGAAATGTAACAAAAATAATTCAAGTAGTAAATATACTAATGGTAGTGATGGGAATGATCTAATACTGAAACTGATACAATCACATTGCATATGCTGTCTCCACTGTGGGGCAGTTTACCTGAAGTTCCAAGAGAGAGTGATGGTAATGTGTCACTTCAGGGTGAATGTGGGAACCTGTAAAAGCTGTTGCCTTTATAGAGTCATTTGTGAAGCCCCTTCCCAACCTTTCCAAAAAGTAGCACTTGGAAAACAAATGTTGTTAAATCAGTGGCAGAGACATAAGTTTAAATAGACTGGATGGTGAATATGAGGCTATGAAAGCAAGGTCCAGGTGAGTCCTGATTTTAACATCAGTGGCTTTTGACCCCAAGGTATAGCTGTGTCCTAGTTTCTCTCTCTCTCCTTAAACTCAGCAAGGGATGGGCAGACTAGAAACTGGGATGTCATATCTTAGCCAGATAACACTGAGACAAAAAAGCTTATGCTCTCAATGTAAAAAATGAAAATAAACAGTAAAATATTAAGAAGAGCACATTTCTAAATAAAGTGAAAAAAAAGCATAAGATACAAACAAAGCAAAGCACAAGGAGAAATAGAATTAAGTGGCTTGGACAGAAAAATCATTTTTTTTAATATATTTTATTGATTTTTGTACAGAGAAGAAGGGAGAGAGATAGAGAGCTAGAAACATCGATGAGAGAGAATCATCAATCAGCTGCCTCTTGCACACCCCTTACTGGGGATATGCCCACAACCAAGGTACATGCCCTTGATCTGAATCGAACCCAGGACCCTTCAGTCCCCAAGCCAACACTCTATCCATTGAGCCAAACCGGTTCTGGCAGAAAAATCATTTTGATGAACAAAATAACATTAAGGAGAAGAGAGCACACTGGAAATATGAGGCTGGAATGAGCAATTGTTATGAAGAAAGAAACAGCTGAAAATACAGGGTGTAATACTTATATTATGGTAGGTAAATAGAAACTACTACCACAATGTCAAAAATCACCAATATGTATCAAGTAGTAAAATGGACTCTACTAAAGTACAAATCACTAACCTGGAAGGAATTAAACCAAACATTTTCAGAGAGGTAAAGAGAAATGGGAATTAAGAAAGAAAAAAGAAAAAAAGCTAGAAGTTTTGAAATGTAGATGTAAAAATGCCACAAACTAATAAAATATCAGAGTCAGAGGAAAAATTTTTAAAAAAAATTTCAGAAGCCAGATATTGCATGATTCCATTTATATTATGTATCTAAATAATCAAATGCATAGAAACAGAGTAGAACCATGTTTGTAAGGATTGGGAGGAAGGGGAAAAGGGGGATTGATGTTTAACAGCTGTCGATTCAGTTAGGCAATATGAATAAGCCTGGAGGTCTGCTCTGCACTTTGTGCCTATAGTTCACAGTGCTGTACTCCACACTGAGAATTTTGTCTAGGGTAAATACAATGTGAGATGCTCTTACCACAATTAAAACAAAAGAACTGCAGAATAATTTGAAGGTGATGCCTTAGGATTGTCTAAGTAGGTAAAAAAATGTGATCTATCAGATTAAAAGAATAGGATAACCAAAAGGATACAAGAGGAAAGAAAAATAAAACTAAACACAGCACAGAGAAATCACAGTGCCTCAGAATAAAATGATTTGTTATAGTTTCCATAGAGATGCTCTATTCACAGAGCAACAAAGAAATATACTGGCATCAAATTGGTTAACAGCAACAGTCAAAGGTTAAGAAAATGGGTTAGTATTTCCGGAATATTGAAGAAAAGCTGCTTAGAACAAGGCTTTCTATGCAGTGAAATGCTATGAATATGCAGTAGAAAAATAACCTTAAACATTTAAGTCTTCAGAATACTCAGCTCACAAAAGCCATCTTAAAGAATATGCTTGAATCAAATCATGACTCTTTTGTCTCGGTGCCACACTTGGACTTGGGCAGCCGGCTCTAGAATGCTGGGGTTAGTAGTTAGAAGCTACATTTTCCAGATTTCCTTGCCAGGCTCCAGGTTTTAACTCGTGCTTGCAGCTTGGTTACAGACAGGCCGACAGCCCCCAGTGCTTCGGCAGCTTCCGCAGCGTAGACATTTAGGGAACTCAGTGATACAATCTTCCCAAAGTAGTCTCTCTGCTTCCTGCAATTACTGCAGAAGCTTGCTTGATTATTTCCCGCCTGCACTTTGATCACATTTGTACCTAATTCCCAGTTTAAAATTCTTCTTTTTAAAGCACGATAATAGGTCCCTGCTTTTCTGATTAAACACTGACTGAAACAATGCTTCAGCAGATGTATGGAAAGCAAAGAGGAATGACAACAACTTGTCTAGAAAAGCAGTAACAAAATCATCTACATCTTTATATCCTGAGACTCAATATTTTACTAAAGTGGAGGAGAAAGGAGAGGGAAACAGCAGGGGTAATAAAAACATTTTAATTTGTCTTTCTGGAGGTTATATAAAAGTGTAATAGAGATATTTAAGAAAAAGATAAATATAGGTAGTAAGCCCTAACTTGGTTTGCTCAGTGTCAGCCTATGGACTGAAGGACCACGGGTTCAATTCAAGTCAAGGGCATGCACCTCATTGCAGGCTCCATCCCTGGCCCTGATCGCCTGTAAGAAGGCAACCAATTAATGTATCTCTCCCATCAATGTTTTCTCTGTCTCTCCCCTCCCTTCCAATCTCTAAAAAAAAAAAAAAAAAAAAAAAAAAAAGGAAAAAATAACCTACACTAAAGATTAACAATAACAACAAATATATATGTATGTATATGTATATATATGTATATATACACATATATATGCAGTAATATGATAAGAATAGGAAGCTGTAGAATAAAATATGTAATATGTAAATCAGCATAAAATTTGATCTAAAAAGAGAATTATAATAGAAAAAATAATATATAAAATTTGATTAGTGGAAAATATGCTAGAAGAGAGCATAAATGAGTTCTGATATAACAATTATTTTCAGAAATGTAACTGAATAAGATTATTAAAATTTTGTTACAATATTTAAAACAATTCAGATTTAGGGGGAAAAACACATATGGGGAAATAAACAACCTCCCCCCCCCCCCCACACACACACACACACACACAATTCAGCTAGACTAAAAAAAGAAAGAATAAAGGTGTCAGTAATCCAAAAGCGACGATACTCAACCAACTGAGCCACAGCAGCCGGGGCTACTGGAACATTTTCAACAAAGTTGTATTTTCTTCTGTGTGTTATAAAAATGCATGGTGAAATATAAGTTTTCTGGTAATTCTGAGCCATCTGTTTTGTTCAGATCTTATAGTTGTTTTGCTCTACACAACAATAATTAAATATGTTGGCAGTAAGAGAATTAACAGTTAGATTTCTTTAGAAGATTAACAGTATGAACAGTACAGCCAAGAAGAAAATTTTTCCGCAGGTTCCAAAAATATTTCACCTCCACAACTCCATTGCAGAGAAACCTGGAGAGCCACCCACTCTCTACCTACCGCCAAATGGCCACAAAGCCTTCAGCGTGTGCAGCCTGTTCAGAGCAGCCTTCTTTTTTCTTCTAAAATAAGACTGCTTATTAGTATAATATAGTCTCTAGTTCACAGCTATAATTTTTCTCTATATTTTCTCATTTTGATTTTCTATTTTATATCAAAATTTGTGCTTTTTTCTCGTTTTCTTTAATGCTGACAACTCTTTTTAGTATGTCTATTAAAATAACTTAAAATTTTGACAATGAAAATAGACAAATGGAATAATATCAAACCACAAAGGAAATTCATCAGCAAAACAAAAGGGCAAACTATGGAGCAGGAGAAAATATTTACAAATGATATATTTGATGGGGGCTGATATCTAAAATATAAGATAAACTCATAGCATAAAACACATACATACACACACACACACACACACACACACACACACACACACACTAATTTAAAAATAAATGAACACAAGAACTAAATAAATATTGGTAAAAAAAAAAAAAAAAAAAAAAAAAAAAAAAACATAGATATGGCCAACAGATATATACAAAGGGCTCAACATCACTAACATCAGGGAAATGCAAACCAAAACCACAAAAACCACAATGAGATATCACCTGGTTCTGCTTAGGATAGCCACTATCATTAATAATTATAATCCTATCTAATAAAGAAGGAATATGCTAATTGAATGCCCTGCCCTCAAAAGTGGCAGTGCCTACAGCCACAAAATGGTGGCAACCAGTCCCCTCAGCCCCTTCACGGCAGCAGGCTCATAGCACACCCAGTCCCCTCAGCCCCACCTGGGTGGCAGGTGAGTGGCAAGGCCAGCCTGCCCCCAGGTGGGCCCAAACTATAAGCATGCCTGCCTCCAGAGTCCCCCCAGCCACTCAGGGCCAGCCCAAGGCTCAGGCAAGCCTCGGATGATGGCTGCTCAGCCACCCAGGGCCACCTGAGGCTCAGGTAACCAGGGCCAGCCAAGGCTTGTGTTGCCAGCAGTGGCAGCAGCAGAGGTGTGATAGGGCATCAACTTCCTCTGATTGCTGGGTTGCCTCCTGCTCCTGAGGGCTCCTGGACTGTGAGAGGGGGCAGGTTGGGGCTGAGGGACCCCCATCTAGTGCATGAATTTTCATGCACCAGGCCTCTAGTAATAATAATAAAAGTGTTGGCAAGGATACAGAGAAAAAGTAAATCTTATATACTGTTTGCAGTGGAGGTCAATTGGTGTAGCAGCTATTGAAAACTGTATGAAGGTTCCTTCAAAAAATTAAAAATAGTATTACTAAATTATCAAGCAATCTCACTTCTGACTAAGTAGTCAAAATAATTGAAATGAGGAGCTTGAACAATTGCCTGCATTTCCATTTTCATTACACATCATTTACAGTAGTTAAAACATGGGAGCAACTTAAAATGGCTACTGATTGATATATGAATAAAGAAAATGCAGTATATACACATACTGGGTTATAATTCAACCTTAAAAAATATATTCTTCCATTTGTGACTACATAGATGAGTCTGGAGAACATTATGCTAAGTGAAATAAGCCAGACACAGAAGGAAAACATTTCCTGATACCACTCACATGAAGCATCAAAAATAACGAAGCTCACAGAAGCAGAGTAGAATGCTGGTTATCAGGGCCTAGGGACAGGGGGAAACAAGGAAATAATAATCAAACAGTACCAAGTTATAGTTGTACAAGATTAGTGAGTCACAATATAGCACAGTGCCGTTAGTAAACAATACTGTACTTTATACTTAAAATTTTAAATATTATCACCAAAAACTTAAATAATCTATAATAATAAAAGTGTAGTGTGCAAATTAAACCAGACGTCCATCTGGATGTCCTTCTGGAGGAAGCCGGGGCTGTGAGGGAAGTCCAGGTCCCAGGTGTCTCCTGGCAGCAGGAGGGAAGCCAGTGACCGCAGCCAGGGAAAGGAAGGCCTACTCTTGCACGGATTTTGTGTGTTGAGCCTCTAATAATAAATAAAGAGGTCGGGAGGATATTTCTGAGGTGATGGATATATTTATGTCATATTGTGGCGATGGTTTCATGGGTGTACAATTATCTACAAAATCATCAAGTTTTACTTGTAATATATGTACTTTTGTATATCAATCACACCTCAATAAAATGGTTTGAAAAAATTTGACATTTGTCTTGCAATTTCGTCTCACATGTATACTTCTATTAGTAGAAATATGTATTTCCTTCATTGTTACCTAATTATATGACTAATTTGTCATCAGTCTTAAACATTTAGATTATCATCTTGGATTTAATTAGAGAAACAGTGATATTTAGCAGAATTTTTGTCTGTATGCCCCAGGAATTCCACTAATCACATAAAATTATATAAAAATCAACTTTAAATGCTTTAATTTAATTATAAATTATTGAGAACTACATATTTCTTAATTTTCTCATTACATCAGTATCATGTTCAGTTTTCTTCAACTTTATTAAATCCAAACTTTGAGGTATCCTATATAATGAAGAGGTAATATGCAAATTGACTCTCACACCCTTGCATCACAAGATAGCTGCCCCACATTGTCACAAGATGGCTGGCAGGGGAGGGCAGCTGTGGGAGACCAGGCCTGCAGGGGAGGGCACTTGGGGGTGATTGGGCCTGGAGGGGAGCAGTTAGGTGTCAATCAAGCCAACAGGGCAGAAGATAGGAGACTATCAGGCTGGCTGGTGAGTGGTTAGGTGCCAGCAGACCCGGATTCTGAGAAGGATGTTCAACTGCTGGTTTAGGCCCGCTCTGAAGGATTAGGCCTAAACCAGCAGTCGAACATCCCCCAAGGGGTCCCAGATTGAAGAGGTGCAGACTGGGCTGAGGGACACCCCCTCCAGTGCACGAATTTTGTGCACAGGGCCTCTATATATATATATATATATATATATATATATATATATATATATATATATATATATTTGTAAAAATATTAGGTTTTAATACAGTTACTGGATGAAGGTAAAAAATTTAATTCAAAACTTGATTTGCCATGCTTAATATAAATTTTCAGTTGATTTTATAAGTAATTATATGTTCTTGGTTTTATAAAAAAAATTAACAGTGTTTATGCTGCTTTGGTGCATCTGCATACTTAATTTGTATATGTGTGTGTTTGTGTACCTATCTCCAGAATTCTGCAAAGGACAAACCATATTCAGGTCATGTTGCTTTCTTGTTTACTCTAACCTTCAGCATTATACTCTATTGTAAAATATAGTGCAGTAAAATATTGAACTGAAAAGTTTTTCCCTGGGTATCTCATAAAGTATTTTATGCATTATAGTCAAGCATTTGTGTGTTTTTTTTTGTTTTTTGTTGTTGTTTTTTTGTTGTTTTTCTTACTAAATACTTTTGGGTTTTCTATCTTAAAATTGACTTTGTGGTATTGAATGACCAATTCAAATTGGAGACTAAATAGAAAATTTTCTTTTCTACACTAGAGGCCTAGTGCACAAAATTCGTGTGTGTGTGTGTGGGGGGGGTGGTTTCTTCAGTCCAGCCTTCATCCTCTCACAATCCAAGACCAGTGGCACCTAACTGCTCACCTGCTTGCCTGCCTGGTTGCCCCTAACTGCCCCTGCCCTCCAGACTGGTTGCCACCTACTGCCTTCCTGCAGCCTGGTCACCCCCAACTTCCCTTCCCTGCCAGTCCAGTAGCCCCCAACTGCTCTTCCTTACTGGCCTGTTCACCCACAATTGCCCTCCTATGCCAGCCATCTTGAGGTGACATTTGTGACAATGTGGGGATGGCCATCTTGTGGTGACATGAGGGTAACGAGTGAGGGTGTGAGAGCCACCTAGGCTTTTATTAGAATAGATATAGATGATATAGATAAATTGTAGAATAGGTAGATAGGTAGATATAAATAAAACTGTAGGTATAGATAGAAGATATAGATAGATATAGACATAGACATAGACAGATATAGATACAGATGTAGATTAGCTATAGCTATAGCTATAACTATAGATATAGATATGAATATAGATATAGCACTATGAAATACGAAGTATGTGCTTCCGTGTATGACAAAGTAGAGTAGTATAGTCTTGACAGTCAGATTACTTAATTTATGTTCTGGTTCACCCACTGTGTCATAGATGACTGGATGACAACTGGAAATGTATTTCCCTTCAGTATTTTTTTGGTTTTTTTTATTTAAATATTCCTTTTATTTTCAATTACAGTTGACATATAATATTATGTTAGTTTCAGGTGTACAACACAGTGGTTATATAACTTGATAACTTATCACCCTGATAAATTCAGTACCATCTAACATCCCACATAGTTATTAGAATATCATTGATTATATCCCAGAGTATTCTGTAACTACTAATTTGTACTCTTAGGGGAAGATAACCATTAAAAAATGTGCCTACAACAGACCTACTCCTAAGCACTAACTAACCCAAAGCCTTGGACAAGAATCACATTCTTTAGTTTGATCTGGGATGAGTCTCTACTCCCAGCCTCCTTTTCTCTTTGGATTCTTTAGCTCCATCTCCTCCTCCCATAGCCTGCATGTCACACTCTCCATAGCCAATCTGTATAATACTTAACACATCAAAAGCAGCTAGCTTTTATTTAATATTGTTTTTAGAAAAATCATACTGAAGAATAAACCTAAGCAGATTAAAATAACTAATAGACAAATCAGTCAAAATTTCCTTAAAACCTAGTATAATGGGATGGTAATTTGAGTGGTCTTTATAATGCTTTTGTTCATGAATTAATCTGCATGAGACTTGGATGTGGTCATCATTTATGATATATTTTAGATATTAGAATTTCTGAAGGGATAATTATATTACTATTGATCATATGGTTTTCATATTGTTTTAATCTATGTTTAACATGCCTTTAAGCTTTTAATTAACTCAAAAGTTCCTATATATTTTTAGGATTTCTAAAATTATATGTTTTAATAAAGCATTTCAGACACGTATATATATATATATCTTATATAGTTTGTATATATAAAGTTTGTGTATAGTATATTGAACACAGAGGAATGAATAAAGTTACTGTATTCTAGTATGTCAGTTCAAAAATATTCTGTTACCAAAACAACAAAGATAAAAGCAAATGTTCAGAACAGCTCTTTTTGCTCTTTTTACATATTTGGAAATGCTCATGCACCAGCAAATCCTACTCCATGCCTTGTGATGTATTACATTATAAGTTCCACAATGTGAATAATAACAACTTCAAAACATGTTTTCTTTTCTCATCCCACTTACCACAACAACTGGAGCATGACCTATTTTAATAACATGAATATATTTCAATTCTGTTTAAATATCAGCCCTGCATCTATATTCTGGTAACCTTCTGCCTTTGTGAACTCATTCAAAATAATACGTATTATCAATTAAATATATTTATATAATAAATTTTTCTTTATTAGTATATTGAAATATCATATTTAGTGTCTATGAGTTGTCTTCAACATTTAGGGTGTGTTAGAAAAAAAATGTTTTTTTACTTTCATAGATTTAAGTTATGATATTTTCAGTTTGTCTCTGTATTCTTAAAGATCCTTTAAATCAGAAATTCATAACCTGTATATCTGAACTTGAATGCATTTGAACTTGAATGTATATATTTATTTTAAAGTAATCTCTATCTGAAAATAATATTTCAGTCAAATATGTGTGCATATTTGCAGACAACACAACCCAGCAATATTTAAGGTTTCATTATCATTAAATATCACAGGTAGTTTCATATCACATTTTAGCTACTGCAAATTTAGATGACACTGAACGTTATCAAATTATGATAGATATTAGACCTGCAACTCAATATTTTTATTTAATGCATGAATGAAGATTCATATTTATTATTATATTAAAAATGCTATTTAAAATGCTTTTATAACTGCTTTTCAATCCAATTATTTACTGTTATATTTCTATATATTTTATTTCATGAATTTAAATCATTATTTTAAGAAATGCATTATGTTTACTAGCCTGCCAAAGAGATTGATGGAGTAAACATATGAGTAACACCTACTCCTAAAGGATTTTTAAACATAAATTCAAAAAAGTATTTTTAAACATAAATTATTAAAAAAGTATGTTTAAACATAAATTCAAAACCTACACAAATAGGAGAAAATAAAAAAGATCAAATCACAATGCCCAAAGGTAGAAAGCTAGTGGACAAGTGGTAGCCTACAAAAGGCAATCAATCTGAATGCTAAACCAACAAAATGAGAAGCCAAGAAATATCTCAACTGAGGTAATGAATTCCCCCAGCGATCCAGGGATTGGCAATGTTATTTGCTCCCAAAAATGAAGTGAATGTGGAGCTAAAAGAATAGGTTAAGTAATCTAAGTAGAGATTGAACCTCCAAATCTCTTCTCTCACTTTGTGGAACTGGTGACACTTCATAGCAAACTAACCTGATGATGTACTTCCTGAAAAAGGCAAAAGAGAGAGACACTGGAATAGTGTAAAAAGGGGCCAAATTTAAGGCAGGAGTGAGGCATTATCATACTGTGATTGAGAGGAATAGATGAAAGTATATATCCAGCAATGTTCACACTGCTTTGACAGCAGGGTTCCAAGGTTTGAAATGACAGTCAAGCTCATAGAACTACAAAGGCATTGCCAAAGTACTTACTTAGTGATGAGACAGATACAAGATATGCAGCAACACAGCATGCACTTGCCACAGCATGGAAGAATTCTTGTCCTCCCAGACATGTAATCCGAATGTCTCAGTCACGCTGCATAGGCCCCACATGAGAGACACAGCAGACTGCATGTTTCTTTAGTGAAGTAGCATTAGCGTCTCTCGTGTTTCAAATCCTACTGGTCAAATAGTACTTCCTTAGAGGTACATGACAAGCTCCCGTTCCTAGGTGAAGCTTCTTTTCACCAATTATATATTACTTATCAGTCATAAATGATTTCTCAATTACATGGTCCTCAATATAATCTATATCTGTAACGCTATCTGTAACCAGACACAGGTGCTTGAATTGCTATATAACAACTGTGCAGAACCCTCCTCACCTTGTGTTTGGTGTACCATATCATCCTTGAGCTAATGTTGCAGGAGGGTTCAACCAAAAGCCAGATCCTCGTGCATCCCTGAGGCTAGAGGAAAGCTAAGCCAGCTGTGAAACCTTTACTTCAATACTAAACATTGAAACCTCTAGCCTTCATTGACATCCATCTAAGGGATGTTCAGAAGACAGACCCACACTCTCCATGTTCAGTGCTGGAAAAGCCTTCAGGAGATATCTGAAAAACACAGGGGCAACATGTGAAATACCAACATTCATCTTTTTAAAGAAAGGATCACAACCAGATCAACCTCAAGACAAGACAAGTTCCATCTCAATGCATAAGGCTATCAGTTTTTTAGTGAGCAGTTATCAAAAGTAAGAAAAATCCAAGAATTAATAGGAACTTCAGTTAAAGTTTCTAATTTATAATCAGAAATTAAATCATACAGATATAAAATAGTATAAAAATTGAAAATTTTCCTAAAAATATATATTTTTATTACCCTGTTTCCCCGAAAATAAGACAGTATCTTATATTAATTTTTGCTCCCAAAGATGTGCTATGTCTTATTTTTCCATGAAGAAGAATACGGTACACATTTATTGTTAAATAAAAATAAAGGAAATTTATTACCTGTATACGGTATGCTAGTACAATAGTTGTCAACACAAACCAGACAAACTGTGAATCCTACAGTATCAAGAATTTACTCATTTATTCAATGACAATTATGTCATCATCTTTTGGAACATCATCATAACAATCCAATTCCTGAATTTCCTGGTGAATTTCTTGTGACTCCATTTCTTTCAGAATCAGTGGACCAAATCTCTCATGTTTAGCCTGGGGGGTTTTATTTTCAGGGGGATGCCTTATATTTCATTCAGAAGGAACTTGTAAGTAGGTCTTATTTTCGGAGGATGTCTTATTTTCAGGGAAACACAGTAAGTTAATGCATTTCTAAAATAATAATAGACTGTCATTATAAAATAACATTTAGAAAATGTAAAAGTGTCCTTAAAAATGAAATCTATTCTATATAATAAAAGCCTAATATGCTAAGTGTGCAGTCATCCACTCAACCAATAAAAATGTAACATGCTAATGACATATTAAGCCTGCTCAACCACTCACTATGACGTGCACTAACCACCAAGGGGCAGACAGTTGACCAGTCAACCAGTTGCTATGACGTGCACCAAGAACAAGAGGGTAGATGCTCCAACTGGTAGTTTAGCTTGCTGCTGGGGTCTTGCCAATCGGGACTGAGCAAGATGGACTGGACATGCCCTGGAGCCCTCCCCAGCCCTGATTGTGCACCAGTGGGGTCCCTTGGCATGGCCTGAGCTCTCTCGCAATCCAGGACCTTTTGGGGGATGTCAGATAGCTGGTTTCTACCTAATCCTGCAGGCTAGGCAGAGGGATCCCACTGGTGCACAAATTCGTGCACCAGGCCTCTAGTATATATATAAATGCCTAAGTGACTAGCCAATAGGCCATCCGGCCAACTGGTCGGTAGCAGTGATGCACACTTGTGCAATGACCACCTGGGGGCAGACTCTCAAAGCAAGAGCAGAAACCATAGGCATGAAAACATGGAACAGACAGAATCACAGAGAGAAGGAGGGAAGAGGGAGAGGTGAAAGAGATTAACCAAATATCTTATATGCATACTGGAGTCCCAGTGCAAGGATTCATACACAATTGGGGTCCCTCAGCCTTGCCTGCAGGGATCAGGCCAAAATCATCTTTCCAACACCCCAATGAGGGGTCCCAAATTGCAAGAGGGTGCAGGCCAGGCCAGGGGACCCCAATGGTGCACAAATCCATACACCAGGCCTCTAGTCCTATATAATAAAACCCTAATATGTAAATCGACTGAATGGTAGAATAACTGGCAAAACAACCAGTTGCTATGATGCACACTGACCACCAGGGGCAAACACTGAACACAGGAGCTGCCCCTGACTGGGGGCAACTACTGTGTTGAGCATCTGACCCCCAAGAGGGAGGCAACTGGCAGCGGGGTTGGGGGGCGAGGCTGGCCAAAAGGCAGCACCAGGCCACCAGCCAAGTTGGGTGCCAGCAGGATCCCCCCACCCCTTGTCGCCCCACCCCCCAGTCACCCCATACAGGGAGGTGAACAGTGATGGCAGCAGTGGGTGAGGCTGGCCAGCAGGTGGTGCCAGTAGGGGAAGCCCAATTGGTCCACTCCCAGCCATCCCACAGATGGCCCTGATCACTGGCCAGGCCAACCTTATACATTGGGAACAGTCTCGTACGTTTAAAAATTAAAACCTGGCAAGGCTACCCTATAACTGAAAAAACAGGATGATGCAGTGATGACATGCATGGACTCTGGCATGCACATTTTGTGGTTAGCCCTGATTCTGACACTTATAATTGTGTGACAAAGCCAGTTACTTAACTTCTCCCTGCTTCAGTTTTTCCACCCATAAGATGGGGGAAATGGTACTACTGCCTCAGAAGGATCATGTTATGTTCCACTTTTCTTAAAAATATTTTATTGATTTTTTACAGAGAGGAAGAGGGAGGGATAGAGATTTAGAAACATTGATGAGAGAGAAACATTGATCAGCTGCCTCCTGCACACACCCTACTGGGGATGTGCCTGCAACCAAGGTACATGCCCTTCATCAGAATCGAACCTGGACCTTTCAGTCCACAGGTCAACCCACTATCTACTGAGCCAAACTGGTTAGGGCTTATTCTACTTTTCACAATCAGGGCAAAGAAATGTAGCTGCCCATATAACAGCAAGATGCCTTTCACCTGTATGAAAATTATGGTCACTGGTGCATGCAGCGTCCCAGATTGCCAGAGGAATGTTTCACTGGTGGTTTAGGCCAGACATCCCATGAAGGGTCCTGGATTGGGAACAGTCCCAGGCCGGGCTTAGGAACCCCTAACCCCTCACCATGTACGATTTCGTGCACTGGGCCTCTAGTATGAAATAAATGTGCATTATGATCCTTAATCCTGTTTTACAGGGTGTGTTTTTTTTTTTAATCTTTGTTGTTCAGATTATTACAGATGTTCCTCTTTTTATCCCCCTATAACTCCACTCCAACTGGTAGCCACCAATCCCATGCCCTCACCCATTATCCTTGTGAAAAGGTGTTAAGATTTTTGTCCAATCTCTTCCCGCACCCTCACACCCTCTTCTCCCTGAGAATTGTCAGTCCTCTCCCTTTCCATACCCCTGATTCTATTATATTCACCAGGTTATTTTGTTCATCACATTTTTTATTCTTTTAATTTTTAGATTTACTTGTTGATAGATATGTATTTGTTGTTACTTTGTTGTTCATAATTTTGTATCTTTACCTTCTTCTTCTTCCTCTTATTAAAGAATATCATTCAGCATTTCATATAATACTGGTATGGTAGTGATGAACTCCTTTAGCTTTTTCTTATCTCTGAAGCTCTTTATCTCACTTACAGTTCTAAATGATAGCTTTTCTGGGTAGAGTAATCTTGGTTGTAGAATCTTGCTATTCATCACATTGAATATTTCTGGCCACTCCCTTCTGGCCTGCATAGTTTCTATTGAGAAATCAGCTATAAGTCATATGGGTACTCCCTTGTAGATAACTGTTTTTCTCTTGCTGCCTTTAAGATTCTCTTTTTGTCTTTTTGTCTTTTGCCCTTGACATTTTAATTATGATGTCTTTTTGTTGTCCTCTTTGGAATCCTCTTGTTTGGAGTTCTCTGCACTCCCTGGACTTGTAAGTCTATTTCTTTCACCAGGTAGGAGAATTTTCCTGTCATTTTTTCTTCAAATAGGTTTTTAATATCTTGCTCTCTATTTTCTTCCACCACCCCCATAATCAGATGTTGGTACACTTGAAGTCCCAGAGGCTCCTTACAATATCTTCATGTTTTTTTATTCTTTTTTCATTTTGCTCTTCTAGTTAGGTGTTTTTTGCTTCCTCATATTTCAAATCTTTGATCTGATTCTTGGGATCCTCTAGTCTACTGTTGAATCTCTGTAGATTATTCTTTATTTCAGTCTGTGTATGCTTAATTTCTGACTGGTCCTTTTCCATATTTCTGGCATTCTCACTAAGATCCTTGAAGGTCTCACTAAGTTTTTCAGCGGTTTTAGAAGATTCTTGAGTAACATTATAACTGTGGTTTTGGATTCTATATCCAGTAGTTTGCTTTCCTCCATTTCTTTCATATTTCTTTATCTCTGCATTTTGGCTGCTTCCAAGGGTTGATAGAGTGGACTTGAGTGGTAGGTGTCCTATAAGGCCCTGTGGCTCAGCCTCCCCAGTTACCTGAGGTGGACACTCTTGGTGCACCCTTTTGTGGGCTGTGTGCACAGTCTTGTTGTAGTTAAGCCTTGATTGCTGTTGGTGTCACTGGGAGAAAATGACCTCCAGATCAATTAGCTGTGAGGACCAGCTGTGTCTACAATGAAGGACTGCTATGCAGGAGACACCCTTATGGAGCAGGGCTTGCTTCAATGGGGCTTTGGTGCTCATAGAGTCTGCCCCTTGAGTATGTTGGTTATAGATGTGAAGAGTTGTAATCTGGTATGCTATTACATTGATCACTGGGTACACTGGCTCTTGGATCTCCAAGGAGGTGCAAAGTCAGCCACTGCTTGAGGCCACCCAACAGGAGCTACAGAGAAATCTGAAGATTCCTCCTCTTTGTATGGGGTTTGGAAGTGCAAAGATAAGGCCCAGCTGTGAAGCAAGGCAGGCTGCTGATGATGAGCCTTAGGCCTTCTTTTGGAAGATTTGGGGCTCTCTGACCCAGCTGTAGTTTGATAGGGTTTAAGCTGAGAAAGGACAGGCCATTCTTATGCAAAAGCCTCTGTGCAGAGCTTGGGTGGGGTTGTAAATTGGTCTCAGGGAATCTCCAGGGTGGAGAAAACAACAATCGCTGCCAGGCAGCCCTGCACCAGAGAGGTCCCCATGTCTTCGTGTCCAGCGCTCCTGCACAGGAACAATGATCGCTGTGAGCACCTCTGAGAGAAAGCTGCCTTCACTTTCTGGACTGATGCCAGACAGTCCAGTTTCTCCCCATATGAGTCTGGGTCCCATAGTCTCACCCAGAACTAGAATTCAGAGCAATCAGGAGCTTGTATCTTCCTCCCAATTGAAAAGAAAACAACAGCACACCCGGTTGCCAGCCTGTTCAGTGTGCGCCTCTGCACCTCCTACCCATCTCAATGTGCTTTCTCCTTTACTTCTAGTTGGAAAACTTCCACTCAGCCACCTTTCCCATGGTTCTGGATGATAGCTGTTCAGTCTTTAAGTTGCAATTTTGATGTGGTTGTGAGAGGCAGCAAGTACAGGTGTTTACCTTTGCCACCATCTTCGTTCTCTCCCCCTATTTACTTTAGTAGATTATTTTACACTTATACTATTTTACTCTACTTAGTCATCTTGCTAATAGAAACTCTCTAAGATTTATAAGTAAGACCGAGTAACTTAAATAACTATTTCTTATATTCTAGTGAAGTCTGCATATGTGTAGTTTCCACATATTTAACTCTGCCCTTAATTTCACTTTGTAGAACAACAACAAAAATAGGGACTCTTTCCTGCAAGATCTTTAAATACAGGAGGTGTTTAACTACTAGTACATTACCCCAAATGGTGTCTTCAAAACAAGCAGGTTTACTGCCATTAAATTTTTAATTTTAAAGAGAATTTTTAACTTATCATTTTACTGTTTTTTATTAAGTTGTATTTTTTTTCACAATTTCATTTGTCTAGTATAGAACACTTAAACACATTTCTAAAGATAGTCTTATCTTGAGGTGAACAAACTTTTCTTATGTATGGAGTTATACAGTAAATACTTTAGATTTTACTAGCTACATATGGTATTGTCAATATATTTTTGTGCTGTTTAAATAAGCAATTAAAATATTTTGTATAGTTAAAAGGCTATACAAATAAGGTTCAAGCAGAATTTTGCCCTGACACAATAGTTTGCCATGCCCTGAGCTAATCAACCAAAGGAGGCTTTCCTGATTAAGAAAGTTCATCAAAGTAATTGTATTTAAATCTTCACTAAGGACCTATAAACCTTAGGACACATTGACTTTATGAATAATTAAAATCACAAAATCTTCTCACATTCAATATCTGACTCATTCTAAACCCACATACATGTCAAAATGGGGATAGCTAACATTCTTTATTTACTTTATACTTTGTATTTTTCTAGTTAAGAAGAGATATTGGAATTTTTTTATGTTTCTATAATTATAGTAGAAAAGCAGGCATAGGCTGTACATAAATGAATGAATGTGATTATAATGCAATAAAACTTTATATATAAAAACCATGTTTTCCAACAGTTGTTACAGGCTGAAAAGATAATTTTACTTAATGATTCTGTCACTAATGGATTAAGTCTTTCTCTCAGTTTTGGTGCCTTAAAAACATACCTTAAAAAATATTTATTTGTCAAATTAAAAACAATATGACAAAGAGAAGTGGACGATTCTCCCTTAAATTTAATGACATTAAAAATGTATCACTCTTAAACCATAATTCAAATATATAGAGAGGACACAATTGTCCTGTGTTTTCTAATTATATTTATACCACTAGTAACCCGGCGTACAAAATTCATGCACATTAAAAGGGAATTAATTAGAGGAAATATTTTAATATTGCTCTTTGCCCTTTCTCTATAATAGAAGTGTCAGAGATGAAAGAAAAATCAATGACATGTACACGAAAACCTCCCTCCTGTCAGAGTGTGGGGCGAGCCACGGGAAGCAGAGTCAAGTCCCCGCCCACTCGCGTGCAGCTCGCCATCGCGAGAGACCCATACCTGGCAGGCCCCCACCTCCATTGGGCTAATTCCAGACCAGTTAAGCCCCACTGGGTTGGGAGAATGGCCTCAGGTCTCTTGTCCTGATGCCAGGGTTGGGTGGAGGGTGCTATCTGACTTCCCAGGCCCGGGCCTGGGGTCACACCTTGAAACCCCTTGGGCCAGGCCCAGGGCACTGCCTGAGGCCCCCCCCCCCCCCCCATTAAGCCACACCAGGTAGGGGGTGCAGTGTCAGGTCTTCTGACCTGGCGCCAGGGCAGGGTGCACGGCCTGAGGTCCCCCTGCCTGGGCTGGGACAGGGGCATGCCTTGAGGTTCCTATCAAGCCCCACCAGGTTAGGGGGGTTGGGGGTGTGCCCTGAGGTCCCCCATCAATCCCCGCACAATGGGAGATATGGCCCGAGGTCCCCTATCAAGCCCCACCAGGTGGGGGACACAGTCTCAAGTCCCCTCCCCCAGCCCAGGGCCACGCAGCCTCCGGTCACTGCTGAGTGTCATGAAGGCTCCTTACAGGAACTTGGCCTCTGCTGTGGGCATAGCCATTTTTGTTGTACTGTGATGGTCAATTTACATATTCTCTCTTTATTAGATAAGATTATAATTAACCCAGTTGTTAATTAATTAACAGGAAAGAAGCAAAGGGAAGGCCAGATAAAACAGGCCTGCCATTTCTTTTAGAAAGCTGCAGTTTAACAGTTGTTAGGTCTGTTCCATGCAGATCCTGGGGGGAAGAGCTTGGACAAAGAAAGAATAGAGGCATGCCCAGTAAGGCCATTGGCCAGAATAGGTGTGGCCACTGAAAGGGCAGGAAATCTGAGAAAAACTCCTGAACAAAAGAGGCCCCTCCCTTCTCTCTTGCTTCTCAGGCCTGACTCCTACCAAGATTGCAGGGCTCTCTCTTGAGCTCTGCCCTTGGCCACATGGCCCACTGCCCTGGGGACCCCACACAATGGACTAATGGACTAGCCTGATGTTGTGCTGGACCTGGAGTTACCATGGAACAGAAATACTGGACACTGGCTTTGCTTTTAGTTCTGCTCTACCTTTTCCAGCACTGGTTTAAGGGCAATGGGACTTTTGAAACCAAAGTGTATAATACCACGCAAATGAAACGTTTTACCACGTTTCACCCTCCCATGGGAGCCTCTGGAAATTCTTATTCTAGTGGTGCCCCAAGAACCCCACTCCCACTCCCACTAGCAATGGAGAAATTCCACCTGCACAGTTCACCAATAACAATATCTGAGATTTTAGAGTCTCCTCAGAGTTAAGAACTGAGAATAAGAAAAACTGGAATAGTTCTGATTTTGCCTCTTCAAAATGTTTTAATCTTTAAAACATTTTAATCTTAGTTATCATTTGATTTCTGCAAAATTAAAACCATTTCTCTAGCCCATATTACTCTAAAATTATATTAAATGTTACACGGTGTCAATGAGGCTTATAAAATCAATGTTCTATATAAAATTGCATTTCCTTGTATAGTTTATAAATATATATATATGTAATATATACATATATATTTCAACAGAAATACAATTAAGTTTGCAGTATTAATGATTTTTGAGATCATATTTTTAAAATAATACATAGTCCTGTGCTACATAACAATGGGGGTACATTCTGAGAAATGCTTTATTAATGAATTTTGTTGTCACTTACACAAACCTAGATTATGTAACCTACTACATAGCTAATGTTTCTGTGACGTTCTCCCTTTCCCCAACTGATGGGTGGGGTTATGACATTACTGGCATCTGTCAAGGAGACATCCCCAAGACATTGAACCACCAATCAGCGCTTGTCAAGGTGCCCTGGAGCCCACCCCTTCCTGTTCTGCCCTGGGTCCAATCCTCTCCTGTTCCTCTCCTTAAAAAGACCCCCAGACCAGCCATGTGCTGCTTGTCCTCCATGTCTAGGCGGCAGCCCGGCTGGGTCCCCTGTCCCCTCCCCATTTTTTCAATTCTGATTTCTCTACCTCCGTAATGAGTCCCACTTATTACTGGGGAATAAACTTTACTTTAAAATGTCTTGGTGGTCAGTTTCCTGAGCCTTAAACCTTGCAGTTTCTAGGTTATAAGCCTGTATAGTATGTTATTGTACAAAACAACATGAGATTAAATCAAGCACAGAAAAAAAATTATGTAATTTAGGGATGTGGTAGACACTACACACAAGGTTGCTTCTGGTGTAACATGGCATAATGTTTGGCAGTAAACTTTTTGTTTTCATAAATAGAAAATGTACAGCCTATAAAAAGTATAGTTTAACAAACAACTAACATATTTATTAAAATTATCAAATATTTGTACTATATATAATTGTATATGCTATATATTATATCTAATGCTGTTATGAAATATAAAATATATATTAGAAATTTACATAAGGAAAGATCACTTTTGAATAAGTAAATAAATAGGATAACATTTCATGTGAGCATGACTCTAAAAGTCTTGAAATAACATGTAGTAATGATGGATAATATTAGGAAAAAATCTAAACCAAATTGGGGAATATTAAAACATAATTTTTGGACTGGAACCCGCATTCTCTGTCCGCCGGAACTGAAGAATGAATCCACAGACATAAAGGGATATGGCAACGATGGAGATTTACTGAAGAACAAGTACAGACTCCCACATGCAGAGGAGGGAAAGAGTCCCACAGAACAGACTCCCATGTGGGGAGGGGGAAGGGTCCCACTGAGCTCCTTTTCCCTATGGCTTATAAAGGCTGCAGATCCTAGTGCCTTGATATCCCCTCTGATTGGTCACTAGTCCCTTAGACTGGTTACTGTAGTAACTCCTGGGCTCAAAGGTTGAGAGGCACAGGTGACTGTGAAGTTCTCCCCACCCCCCCTCCTTTCTTATTCTTTTCCTAAATCCTTTTGGGCTTTCTTTTTCTCCTTCTGGATGAAGGGCTTCCTTCTCTTTGTTTTGTAAATATAGACCATTTTCTGTTCCCAGTTCCCTCTTTCTATGGAAATGTACTTGTTGTAGCTTTTCAACTTCCCTATTCTATGGAAATATACCTTCTGCTGCTCTGCAGCCCTGTGCTTCCTCCATGGTCCCCTTAATTTTCAAATTTTCTAAAATTTCCTAAACTTACCCTTAAAATTCCTGTTTCAATATGATCATAAGGTTTACTAAAAAGAATTAGCTAGAAACTTGAGTACAGAAACTTAAGGGGATAACTGAGAAAATAAGAATGACTTTTTTCACCCCAGTGACTAGGAAAAATAATCATACAAAGATGAGGAGTGCCAAAGCAAATATTGTACCAGACAAACTTAAACAGAGAGGAAGATTTTATTCAAGACATTGCAATAGGGGAGAGAGATTAAACTCAAGTCAGCTGAAACAAAAGGAAAGGGAGGTGGTTCAGCATTAGAATGAAATAGTAGGAAAGTACTGGAGAACTTTAATGGGAAGGTAAGTCAATGGGATATGTAGAGAAAATTGAGTTATTCCTGAGTCTTCAGTTGTTCTTCTTTATGATTTAGCCATCTGTCTGCTAATTTACTATGCACATGAAAGTTAGAATCCTACCCTTCCACTGGGACAGTTGATAGTGTCTCTTTAGAAGTTTATATTTCAAAAAGAGAGTTTCCAAATCCCTGAGCAAGATATCCCCTGGGTTGTAAAATTGACAAGAGACTGGGAAAAGATTCACATATATTTCAAAGGGGCAGAGAAAGAATTTACAATTGCAAATTTTCTACTAAAGTAAATGTTCTAAGGAAAATGAGGCAAGGTGCCTACAGTCAGGAAGAAACTTTTATCTAAAGTTTAACCAAGATGAATGGAAACATTAAGGCCAATTTGGTAAGTGGGTATCACAATTTGGAATAGTCTGAATCTTCTCAAGAGTATGGGATGTAAAGAACTGGAGCACAATTGTTCCCAATGTTAAAGTCTTAAAAGTTTCCTGGTAGAACATTCCCTCAAAGGAACATATGAACTCAAATGGAAATTAGTAAAATATTTTAGTGTTAGGTGAAAAATTCTTGGATGTCATCTTATCCAAAACTACATTTTTAAGCGTAAATAATTTACTCAAAGTCACAATTATAGAAATAGCTGAGTTGGTGAAATGAAATTTTTGAACTGAAACTTGGATTTTTTGTCCACCTCGAAGAATGAATCCACAGACAGAGGGTAGTACAGCAAAAGTGGAGATTTATTGAACATGTACAGACTCCCACTGAGTTCCTTTTCCCTATGGCTTATAAACGCTGCAGATCCTGGTGCCTTAATCCCCTCTGATTGGTCACTATTCCCTTGACTGGTTACTATAGTTACTCCTGGGCTTCCCCCATCTTCTCCCACCCCTCCTACCCCCACCCTCCCTTTCATCCTCATTGTTTTCCTATTCCCTTTGGGCTTTCCTCTTCTCCTTCTGAATGAAGGGCTTCCTTTTCTTTATTTTATAAATACTGACCTTTTGCTATTGCCAGCTTCCTCATTCTATGGAAATAAAAATGTACCTGTTGCAGCTTTTCACGTTCCCTAGTCAAAGAAAATATACCTTCTGCTGCTCTGTAGCCTGGTGCTTTCCTCCATGTTCCCCTTAACTTCCAAAATTTATAAAAATTTCCTAAATCCTATCTTTTTCACCCCCCACAATTTCTACTTCATTGGAATTAGACTTTAAGTATCCTGTAATTAACTGCAAGGCACAAAAGAACCAAAAGAGATTACTATGAAAATGCAGTTACCATCATCATGTTTGTATTTGAGGAATAATAGAAGAAACGGAAAAAGTAAGTAATGAGTTACACCATGTAATTCAAATAGGGGTGGAGAAACAGAGAGAGATTTAGATTCTAGTTCACATTAAAACCAAAATGTAGTGTTTTTGAGTCTGAACTTGTCTCACAAAACCGCAGAATATATTTCTGAACAAAAATGGTTAGCAGAAGCACAGTTTATTGAGAAGCCAGTCTTAGGAGAGATGCAGTTGAAGTTCCAAAAGCAAGTCAGTGCCCAGAACTTCCATTCCAAATTGTATAGCTGGGCATAGTTCAGCATCTAAGCTAATTAAGTCCATTTAGTTCATGTGTAGAGTCCTACCTGGCCATAGGCCACATGGGTGCAAGAGAGCACATCTCCTGCCCAGGAATGTCAGGAACCCATTTTATGCCAGAGAGAGAGAACAAGAGGAAACACACACTTTTTGTCTGGGGGTAGATAGTCTTGCTTGCTTCTGATTGGTCCATTCAGATAATTCTGCCTTGGTAACACTTTTGGGATTGGTTTATAAGCCTCATTGCCTTGTGATTATTTGCATGCTGCTTGCCTGTCTTAACAACATCCATACATTTTAAAACTCCTGTCTTTGTGTGTGCTTTTCTGTCCTTGCCCAAAGGGGTTGTTTTTGTAACTCTGCCAGCTGGGTTCCCAGGTTCTATTTTCCCTTCCCATTTACCTAGCTTCTTTCTGTCTCTGAGACAGAAAGATGGCATACAGAGTGAAATGGCTGTGGATAAAAGGGCACATACTAAACCTGACAAGCTCAGGAGAAAGCCTACATGGTGTCTTTACAAACTGAGAGACCTACAGTAACCACATAAGATGGCCTGGAATTAAAACTTTCTAACTTAAAGCAGTTCATTGGGGGTAGTCATGTCCTAGGCCAGTATCTTCCCTGACAAAGGTCAATCTTTAACTTAGCTGAGTCAGTCTGTTATTTTATTTGCATCTATTAAAACATATCTGATAACACACCTATGAAATAGCAAAATAATTTCCTTTTTTCCGGACCCCTCAAAACACAACCACAACTCCAGAGCAAAGACCACAAATCCCCTCATAGTTATCATTATAATGTTAATTAACTGTTAACTACCCTATATTGGTCTATGTAAAAGAAGTGTGTCCATCGTTTTACTTTTTATCTGATCCCAAAACTTTCCCTACTTTGCTTGTCCCTATTCCCTAACTTATCACCAATGGATTTCATGTAACCCACTTACATCTTCCCCATTGATTCTGATGTATAAAATAAGTAGTAAAACAGTCATTTCCTGGAGTATTTGCTCAATTCATTGAGATATTACTTTCTGGCAACTGTTGTCAGTTAGTCTGAAAAAACTCATAAAAAATTCTTACAAGTTTGGATGTTTCTTACATTGACAAAGCTCAAGGCTCATCATTTTATTATTTTTAATTTGTCCTCATAGCAAAACATAACAGGAAATCCCCATGGTTCTCCTGCACAAGCAATATTTAGACTATTCATTTTTATATTAAAGTTTGTTGTGGGTGGTAGTGGTGGTCTTTTTTTAACTGTGTTTTTATTATTGGAAGAGTACAACATTTACAGACTTCCTCCTCTACATTTTCTTTCAAATAGACATGAAAATTATAAATCATATACATTGGGATTTCTACCACTGTTCTTAACTGGTAAGTACTGTGGATCAAAGAAGTCTTAGACTTCAGGCTTCAGCAGCAGTGACAAAAAAATAATAATTAAAAAAAGCCTGTTCTTTGTACATGCTCCAGATGGCTCCTCCAGCCTCTCAGGGTTCTTTTTTGTTTGGACTGTGACTTGATCAGTTAGTTTTAATCCATGTCCCTAACAGCAACACACAATAAAAAGCTGGAAAAACACCATCTGGGTCAGATGAAAAGCATTGCTGGGCTGAGTGTCATCAGCATACTGATGGACTAATGCTACCAAGTTTCACCATTTTTACTGCAAGACAAAATATCACATTGATTAATCTGTTTTTCTTTAGCTTTTCAAACCTTATGATGCCTTTTAACCTGTTAACTGAGCGGGACCTATAAATACGTCAAACGTAAACAATATCGGGAATGGGTAGGACGTATGACTACGTCCTGGAAATATATGTTGCATCCTGAGAGGGATGGCATATATTTTTTGTAATCTTTATAATTGTTTGTAAAATTTATAATTTCTTTTTAATATTATTGAGTTTTTACAGAGAGGAAGAGAGAGGGATAGAGAGTTAGAAACATCGACCAGCTGCCTCCTGCACATCCCCAAGGTACATGCCCTTGACCAGAACCGAACCTGGAACCCCTCAGTCTTCAGACCCACTGAGCCAAACTGGTTTTGGCAAGTTTATAATTTTTTAATTCAATGTTTCCATTTTTTTTGTTGGTATTCTTTTCTATTTTTGTTTGTAATTTTGTATTTTCCTTTGTGCTTTATATATATTAATAAACAAAAATATATATATATATATCATTTATTTTAATGAAGTATAAATAAATAAAAATAATAATAATATGAAATTACTTCCTCCGGGCGTGATGTACTGACACATCCTAGTGAAAGAGTATGTGCCCATTACAGGTTGCATCATTAAAAAGGGAACTCCCCGGTTAACAGGTTAATAAGTAAAAGTTTATAACAGACTAGAGGCCCAGTGTATGAAATTAGTGCATGGAGAGGTGGCCCTCAGCCCAACCTGCACCCTCTCCAATCTGGGACCCCTCGAGGGATGTCTGACTGCCCATTTAGGCCCAATCCTGGGATCAGACCTAAAAGGGAAGTCAGACATCCTTCTCACAATACAGGACTGCTGGCTCCCAACTACTCACCTGCCTGCCTTCCTGATTGCCCCTACCTGCTTCTGCCTGTCAGCCTAATCACCCCCTGACCACTCCCCTGCCAGCCTGATTGAAGATTAACTGCTCCCCTGCCAGCCTGATTGCCCCTAACTGCACTCCCCTTTAGGCCTGCTCACCCCAACTGTCTCCCCTACAGGCCTGGTCACCCCTAACTACCATCCCCTGCAGGCTTGATCACTTCTAACTGCCCTTCCTTGCAGATCTGGTCCCTCCCAACTGCACTCACCTACTGGACAACTTGTGGTGGCCATCTTGTGTCAACATGGGGGCAGCCATCTTAAACCACATGGGCACAGCAATCTTATGTGTTGGAGTGATTGCCAATTTGCATATTACTCTTTTGTTAGATAGGATAGAGGCCTGGTACATGGGTGAGGGCTGGCTGGTTTGCCATGAAGGGTGTCCCAGATCAGGGTGGGGGTTCTCTTGGGATGTGCGGGGGCCAAGCCAAGGGTCCTGTGGCCCTGGTATCTGAGATTTATTTATCTTCTATAATTGAAACCTTGTAGCCTTGAGCAGAGGCCAGGGCAGGTCAGGAATCTTGGCTTCCTCCATCACTGCGGGCAAACCAAGCCTTCTGCTTCCTCCAGCTCAGTGGCTGCTGCCATTTTTGTTGGGATTTGTTTGTCTTCTATAATTGAAACTTCCCAGCCTTGAAAAGAGGCCAGGGCTGGCTAGGTTATAAGGGAAGTTTGGCTTCCTCCATTGCCAGGGAAACCCAACACTTCTGCTTGCCCCGTGGCTCCAGCCATCTTGGTTGTATTAATTTTCATACTCGTTCTTGATTGGCTGGTGGGTGTGGCTTGTGAGTGTAGCAGAGGTACCATCAATTTGCATATTACTCTTTTATTAGATAGGATGTTGACCAATTTAAGTACCTTCAACTACAACTGGTGTGTACCTTAAACACTGAATATAGATTTTGTTTTCTTTCTTTTTAATGGTTAATTTTTGGTTTAAGATAAATGATTTATTTTCTTTTTTGAGAAGCTCTAAAAACATATATATGATACCATTGTAATGAACTCAATTAATATTGAACTGGAAGGGAACCAAGGAAAGACCAAATATTATAGACATGCCCATTAAAGTCTGGGTGACATAGGGAAGGGTGCTTACCTGTCACTCATACCTGGAAAGAGGGCATTGGCCAAAATAGGCATGAAGGCATGGTCAGTGCAAGTGCAGAAAGATTTTATATTTAAGCTCCTAAAATCAGAGGTTCTCTCTCTGGCCTTCTCTCTTGCTGCTCAAGCCTGACTCCTCCCTTGTGGGGCTCTCACTCTTTGTTCTTGCCCATATGATTCCACAGGCCTATTGACCCCACACACAATGGATTGATGGATTAAAATTAGCCTGATGCTATGCTGACTCAACTCCACCAAGAAACAGAAACTTGGACACTGAATTTACTTCCAGATCTACTGAAGCCACAGCTGTTCCTTTTCTAATAGTAGTTTAAGGGATATAGGGTTTTGGAACCAAGTGATACAATTCCACACAAATAAAGCTTTCTACCACATCTCAACCTCCCATGGGGCTCTGGAAATTCAAATTCCAGTGGTGCCTGAAGAACCCAACTTCCACTAGCAATGGAGAAATTCCACCCATGCAATTCTGCAATTATGTAAATACTAGAGGACCAATGCACAAAATTCATGTGCAGGTATGGTCCCTAAGCCTGGCCTGTGATCAGGGCCATCTTCTCTGGGTGCTCGCAGCCAGCCCCTCCCTTAGCTAACCCCCACCCTTGGATCCCCGTTTGTCATCATGTGAAGGGACTGAGAGGTCAGCTGCTCCTGCCTGTTCCCTGGCTCCACCCCTGGTGCAAGTTGCCCTCCATGTGTGGGGTGACCAGTGGGGCAGGGGCATAGGCCTGGCACCATCTGTGTCTCCTATCACCCACCCCCAGTTCCTTATTAACCATCAGGTGATTGAAGCCTGCTGGATGGGAAAAGGAACCAACTACCCTCCTCCACTAGCCAGCTGTGGCAGCCATCTTGTTATAACATGGGACGGCCATCTTGTCATGATGTGGCACAAGGGCCACCTAGGCTTTTATTAGTATAGGTATGAGTGAAAGCATATGGTTCTTAACTTTTTCCATCTGACATATTTTACTTCGCAGGTTATTTTTAATATTTTTTTAAATATTGCATAGCTAGTTTTAACAATCTCAGCAATTAGGATGTTTGATATAACTTTATTTAATATGTTTATTGAAACATTTGAGTTTAAGTCTATCACCTTGTGTTTGTTTATATTTTTTTCCATTTGCTCTGTTTATTTTTTCAACTTATTTTTTTCCAATGAGTCAAACACTCATTTCATTTCCACTTTTTCATCTGTTGACTTAGTTATGCCTAATTGTGTTGTTTTTAGTAATTTCACAATACCACAATATGCATCTTAGGCTTAATACAGCTATCTTCAATAATATCTTAGTGTTTCACACATAATATATTTATAAAAGAATGATCCAATTTTTCCTGACTCTTGTCAACTATGTACTTTGCATCATTAATGTTATTACATAAAATTGAATGTATTTTGCAGAGATTAACATTTCCATATTAAAAAGCCACTTATATTTACATTGTCTTGTAATTCTTGTCCCTACAATTTTCTCTTTGTTATCATTTCCCTTCAGTCCAAAATAATCTTTGAAAATGTTTAAGTCCCATGCTGGTTATCTGATAATAAATCTTTCAGCAGTTAATCTTCTGGAAATGTCTTTATGTCACATTTATTGTGAGACGATGATTTTACTTGTAGAACATTTGAGGTTAACAATTGATAGTTGATCTGAGAAACTGGAAGAAAATTTTATCTTCATTTTCATTCCCTGCCCTCAGCCTTAGCATCCTGGCATATCAGTATCTTGGGATGTGGGTCTTGGAATTTCTCCATCTCATGCAATGGCAGTCGGCTTTTACCTTACATTCAATGTAAATCTCCCAGTGCCGGGATGATATCCTCAGCTTCCTGGCCCTATGCTTTTTCCTGTGCTTTGGGGCATTTCTCAGTCATAACCTGAAGTAGACCTGGGTGCCTGGATACTCTCTTGACCTATCCTCAGATTTTTTAGGCCCATGTGACAGCTGTCTCTCTGCTCTTATCATGTACCTAAACTTTCTTCCAAATATACACACATTGGTGAGACAGTAGAGGCTCTCCTTACATCTGTGGTTACTAGCGATTCTAAGCCAGCACACTAGCATATGCTCAAATTATAAACACTTAGAATTTCAGCTGCTCCCTTCTTACCCTACAATCATTATAGATTCTATTTCTGTTGCTCCAGCAAGCATCAGTGTTGGCATGCGTTTCTTTGGTGTTAAGAAAGTTTGTTGCTTCTCTGTCTATTCATACATGTATTTCTTTGAGACCTCAGTTCTGTAATAAGTTCTAAAGCATATCATTTTAGGGTAATTTAGTTTGTAATTATTGTCACATGATTTTCTAAAGTCCAAACTCTCTCTCTCTCTCTCTCTCTCTCTCTCTCTCGTTCAATTGGTATGAAATAATTTAAATAATTTAGCCAATCATTGCCAAAAACTGAAATGTTATGATATCCTTTACTGAAAGAATTTGTATCTCTTTTGGATGTTGTTCTATTTTGGAGTGGTGAATTTATTCTATAAAATTAAATATAGAGCTAAAATCATTCCAACTGAAGTAGATATTTAGACTTACCAGTTTTCTTTTAAAAGTACATTTGTAAATTGATTTCCCCCCTAAAAAATATTTATGCCAGAGTACTATTTGGATTGTCTTCCAAGAGTTCTCCTCCAACCCCTACCTTGGGGAAACAAGTGCCCCAGTTTCAAGATGACAGTTAAATCAGAAGGAAATCTATAGTTATTTAATGATACATCCTAAGGCAGGAGCCCCAGGTTTTATTTATCAAGATAATAAGACTCTCCAGATATCCATGCTTCAACAACTCTTCCACTCTGAAGTCTGCACTGGATTAAAGCTGAGTCTATGCTCAAGGTCACAGATTCTTGCTAGTGCCACATCCTTACAAAAACAAGTCACATGATGTAGGGAAGCATGGGAAACTTGATTGGAAAGTTTGTAAGGAGGACATTCCAAAAAGGGAAGTGTGCTGAAAGCAGCCCACCCTGTTTATGGGAATTCCAACTTAGGCAAATGCCAAAGGCTGTACCCATAATTATTCTTTGACCTTTCCAAGCAAGTCTGTATGTGAGCAGACCCTTGGGAGTTTACTGGAATCCTTATGCTTAATCTTTATGTGTCCTTCCTGAAAGGAAACTGCAGACACATGTGTCCCCCCAATTACTTACCCTACTGATTGCATCTAAAAGATAAATTCTATCTCAAACTGCTGTTACACTAAAAGCCTAATGAAGCAGGCAATTGAGGATGCCTCCCTTAGCCCTCTCTTTCACAGCAATCCTTCCCAGAGTAATCATTCATCCATCACTTAGGGTCTGCTGGTCAGCCCCGACAACATGAGATAGAAATTAGTGGTTACTCCTCAAAAAGAGAGTACTCACTGTATGTCTGTTTCTTTTCAGAAAAGAAAAGAAAAAACAAACAAACAACAACAACAACAAAAAAAAACGTTTGCAGACCTTCTGTTATGGCTAGTTTCTTAGAGCACCGGATGAAGACTAACATGTTTATACTTAGGTGAATGATGTGCAAAGAGAAATGTCATGGTCACAATTAGTTACATAAATCAAAATTCATCTCATGGGTCTCTGCAGATTGTTCCCTGAACTAAACTGAGGTTATATTACAAAGATCAGGAGAGAAGAGCAGCTGACGAAGAAAATGCTGCAAAGGAGATTTCTCTCTGACCTCTGTTTCAGAAGCAAAACAAAGCTTGCTTCAAAGGTGAAAGTCCTCACCTAGAAAAAGTAACTCTCTTTATTCTGTTAGCTGTATTTTATTCTCAACTGATTCTCTAATGCCAGATTTCTTTGTAACTTCTTCTCTTTGTGAAACAAATGATTTTCATACCTATAATTATGCTAGTGAAAATATAAGTATACTAGTGGCCCGGTGCACAAAATCCATGCACAGGAAGGTGATTCCCTCAGCCCAGCCTGCACCCACAGGGATTGGGCCTAATGTGGCAGACAGACATTCCTCTCACAATCTGGGACCGCTGGCTCCTAACTGCTCACCTGCTTGCCTGATCATCCCTAATTGCCTCAGCCTCAGCCCCCACTACCAGGGCTTTGTCCAGAAGGAGGTCACACATCTGGAAGATGGCTGGTTAATCCTGTCTAATTATCATATTACCATTTTATTAGTATCGATCCCTTCTGGCAAGGATTAAAATTAATGATTAAAAGTTGAAAATTAGTGTCTTTCTGTATAATAATTGAGTGTCTTTAAAAAAAACTTTTGCTGAATCCATCTAGGTTCTTTGTGAAACTGACTTTTAGAAACTATTTCAGTTAATATGTTTAAAAATGTTTGCACTGAAGAAATTTCACAGTATTTTCCAGTCTATTACAGCCAGGTTTCTCATCTCAGTACAAAATTAGGACTAAGCAATGTTTTCATGGGAATACCACAAATAGCACTTTTAGATTCCTAATGACCAGTGAAATTTAGTTATATTATAGACAAAATAGTTATTGAAGTAATTTTAAGCAAAATTAAATTTAATTATAACAAAAATTAAAAAGATAATAACTCCCATGAATTCAATGGTATCTTTGAATTCTGATCATAGCTATAATTAATAACAAGCTTATTAACAATTAATTTTTAAAACAGAAAAAAAATCACATTTACTAAAATTCTTATTCATAGACTATAGCCATTATACATATAAATTTAGAATAAAAAGATATACAGGGAGACAGCAAAATCCTCTATCCTGTCAAAGACAATATGGACAGTCTATATATAAAAGGGAGATTACCTTTATTTCCTACTAATCTTAACTGTATGAAAAAAATGAATAAAAATGGCTAACAAATAAAAAATGATGATGATACCAATGGTATTTAACATTTCTTAGGTATTTATTCTGTAAAATATTGTAAGAATTAATTTGCTTTCATACTTAAATGTAAGATCTAAAACTAAGAATCTCCTAGAAAAAAATATAGGGGCAAACTTCCTTGACATGTGTTGTCAATTATTTTTTGGATACAACATTTAAAGCATAGGCAACCAAAAAAAAAAAAAAAAAAAAAAAAGGAAACAAGAAAGACTACATCAAACTAAAAATTTTCTGCAAAACAAAATAAATCTTCAACAAAATAAAAAGGGAAAATACAGAATGCAAAAAACATATTTGCAAAGCATATATCTGTTAAAGGAATTAATCTCCAAATAATATAAGGAACTTATATAATTCAATACCAAAAAATCAAATAATGCAACTAAAAATGGGTAGAGGGCCCAACCAGAGTGTCTGTGAACCAAAAGGTTGCCAATTTTATTCCAAGTCAAGGCACAAACCAGGGTTGCAGTTTCAATTCCCAGTGGCAACCAATAGGTGTTTCTTTCTCACATTGTTTCTCTCTCATATTAATGTTTCTCTCTCTCATTCTCTCCCTTCCTCTTTCCAAGCATGTCCTCAGGTGAGATTTTTAAAAAAAATGTTATATATAGATAAAATACAAATAAAAATGGGCAGAGGAAGGTTTAAAAAATACATACAAATGGCCATTAGGTATAAGAAAACATGGTCAACTTCACTAATCATCAACAAAATGCAAATTAAAACAAAGAGCTAACACCTCACATCTATAGGTTGAGTATTATAAAACAAACAAATAAAAAATTCACAAAAAAACAAGAGATAAGTGTTGCTAAGGATGTGAAAAGAGGGAATCCTTGTGTGCTGTTGTGTAAATTGGTGCAGTCACTATAGAAAATAGTGTAGAGCTTCCACTAAAAATTAAAAGGAGATATTTTTATGATTCTGTAATTTCATTTCTGGATTTATATCCAAAGAAAATTATATCACTATCTTAAAGAGATATCTATTCTCACATGTTTGTTGCAACATTATTCTCTTAGTAAGTGTCTATTGACAGTAAATAGATAGAGTAAACATGATATATATGTATGGATGTAGACTATTATTCAGCAATGAGAAATAAAGAAATCTGTCATTTGTAACAACATGAAACTTGAGGATATTGTGCTAAGTGAAATGAGTTAAATAGAGAAAGAGAAATACTGCATAATATCACTTATACTGTATACTGAATCTAAAAAATGTCAAAATCAGAGTAAGTAGAAAAGTGATTAACAGAAACTAGATGATATGGAAGGTGTTGGTCAAAGGGTATAAACTTCTGGTTCTCAGATAAGTAGGTTTTGAAGTTTTGAGGATCTAATGTTCAGCCTGGTAACTTTAGTTAAGAGAAATGCATTATATACTTGAAAGTAGCTAAAAGGTAGATCTTGCATGTTAGCACGCACACACACACACACACACACACACACACACACACACACATTATGATTTTGTGAAGTGATGAATGTGTTAACTAACATGATTGGTATAATCATTTTACAATATATCTACAGGGCCCTAGCTAGTTTATCTCAGTGGATAGAGTGCCAGCCCTCAGACTGAAAGGTTATGGGCTCAATTCCTATCAAGGGCATGTACCTTGGTTGCAGTCTTGATCCCTAACGCCAGTGCCCCAGCTGGGTGTGCATGTAGGATGCGACCAATCATTGTGTCTTTTTCACATTGATGTTTCTCTTCCTCTATCTCTCCCTCTCCCCTCCACTCTCTGAAAATCAATGGAAAAATATTATTCAGTAAATGTAAACAACAATAACAACTATCATATATAATAAAAGAGAAACATGTAAATTGACCATACTTCTGAGATGCCCACTAGCCAATCAGGAGTGGGTATTCAAATTAACCCAACAAAGTTGGTGGGTTAATTTGCATGCACAGGCACCTAGTGGAGAGCAGAGAAGGAGAGCTGGCAGTTTGGAGGACCTGGCAGAGTGGGAGGCCATGGGATGGAGACAGACCAGGAAGGGAAAGCTAAGAGCATGGGTAGCACCAGGAATTCTGGAAATAGTAGTCCTGGTGGCAGCCCCAGGACTGAAAGTGGAAACCCAGCGTGGGGAGCACCAGGAATGCTGGGAATCATAATTCTGGTGGCAGAAGGATCTCCTAGACACTAGAGCAAAGTGAGCCTGGAGCAAGTTACTATTGTGGTGGGGTATGGAGGAAAGCAAATGTAAAAGACATAAGTAAAATCAGAGTGTCTAGGAAAAATTAAAGGGAAGATATCCTAAAACTTCCAGAAAATCTCCACCAATGCAGCAAAGAAAAAAACAACAAAAAACTCTATTATACTGTGAACAACAAACCAAACTGGGTTGGAGTCTCAGACCATTCACTCATATGATTTCAGACAGACAGAAACTCCTGGATTGGAGAGGGCTCCCCTGAGGGCTCCCAGATTGAGAGGGTGCAGGTCAGGCTGAGGGACCCACTCCCTGTACATGAATCTTTGTGCTCTAGGCTCCCCAGAGTGTGTGTTTGTGTGTGTGTGTGTGTCTGTGTGTGTGTGATCACATTGTACACCCTAAATTTACACTTTATATGTCAATTGTATCTCAAAGCTGGAGAAATATCATTTATCATCAAAGTATCTTTAAAAATGCATGCATTATTATACCCTTAAGAGTAGGATAAGTAAATGGGGATACAAGAATTTGGATAATTTGTTCCAGATTATCTAAAACCAACCAATGAAATCAATAAACAAACATATATATTTTGAAGTTTGAGGCAAAATGAACAACTCTTACTCAAGACGCGAACCTCTAATAAATAACATATTTTTAATATACAATACAGCACAGCCTTGTAGTTAAGAATATTCTTTACAGCCGAAACCGGTTTGGCTCAGTGGATAGAGCGTCCGCTTGCGGACTGAAAGGTCCCAGGTTCAATTCCGGTCAAGGGCATGTACCTTGGTTGTGGGCACACCCCCAGTAGGGGGTGTGCAAAAGGCAGCTGATCAATGTTTCTAACACTTTATCCCTCTCTCTTTCTCTCTGTAAAAAATCAATTAAATATATATTTTTTAAAAAAAGAATATTCTTTACAGTAGCTCAGAGTCGAAAACAAAATGCTGTTAGACAAAATCTCTATGCCTTAGTCCTGTTATTTTAAGAAGAAATAAAAACAGTGCTAACTCATTAAATTACTATAAAAATTCCATAATTATCTGCAGATCTCTTAAAATATTGCCTGCTATATAATAAGCTCTAAATAATATGACATGTAATAATAGAAGACTAATAAAGTTTACTTTTTCTCAGATGTTATAAACAGATATGATTTAAATACTATTAGCTCATATAATATTGTACATACATACTCATATATATTTGAAATTTTTAGAAAAATGCAATTCTTTGTTAAAAATATGAATCCATCATAAACTTTTATAAAATGGTTTTTTAGGTTATATTTAAACATAATAACTAAAATATTGTATTTATCAAACATGAAAATGACTAAGTAATAAATAATGCTGATGATATAACTACCATTACTATTAATAAAATATCTAAAACATCTTGATGTTTGCTTGGTAAAAATACATTTTCACATGTTTAAATAGCTGTGATAAGTCATTATGCCATATACTGATATATTGTATTTACATATTATTAGAAGGAAGGCATTTGTATAAATTAGGAATATTGCTTTAAAAGAAGAATGTATTCTTTTCTTTTCTTTTTTTTTATTCTCTAAAATGTAGAATATTGCTTTTGGGAATTCATAATGTTTTATGTATAATGTTGATATACATCAATTATTTTTAGAAGAAAGTGCATTTTATGCTAAGCTGATTGCAAAGTATTATTTAACTTAGCAGAACATTTTAAAAAATCCTCAGAAGAAGCTTTCAAGAAAAAAAAAATTCACCTAGAAATATTGAAAATCATTCAAGGTAGGGTAATCATTTCAACATATTAAGCAAAGTTAAATACCATTAAAAAATAAATGCTGTACTGAAAATTCTGATTCATGAATACAGAATCATTTACAAATGGAAAGCTACTCATAAGAAAGAATAACAAATGCCTAAATCAGAAGCAAAATTTCATTAAAGAAAATCCTAAAGCCATGCATATTTATTTATTTTTTTCCAGTTTGGAAATCAATTCTGTCCTTAATTCAAAATAAATAGTATATTTTTATTATAAACTAATGAGATTCATAAACAATAGATTGCACATTATAATTATTTATTTCAATGCATCTACTAGAGGTAAAATACTGTCTTTTCTATGTTAAATACAATTTAACCAAGTTAAAAAAAAAAAAATATATATATATATATATATATATATATATATATATCCAAAAGAAAGGAAGAAAGAATGAAGGAAAGAAGGAAGGAAGGTTACAAAATACTAACTTATTCCAATGTTCATGACTAAATACAGAACCTACTCTCATGTGTTATTTTATGTAGTCTTAACATTGTGAATAGCTTTAAAATTTTTTATCATTTCAGATAAAATCTATTTTATAGTCAGACCTTAATAAATGTTGGCTTTTTAAATAAAATCCCTTTTTAAATATGAAAAACTTAAGCTATTCAAAATACACTTTTGTGCATTAACAATTACTTTACAATTATCACTTTGTTCTAATTTATTAATATGCAGTGAAGATAATTTCAACACTTCTAACTTATGAGTATTATAAAATATTAAAGCCATCATTCCACACAATACAAAAAGGATAAATTTTTAAAATATATCCTATGTAAAATATATATGATATCATCATATTTTTAGTGCAGTCAAGAACCTGACTATAATTCACAATTTCTCTACAGATGATTTTTTTAGGATTAATTTTACATATTCAGGTATATGCACTCAAACACACACACAGCTACTTAAATGTCTCCTTTGGTTAAGTTAGGATTCTGGGTATTTTCCCCCTTTCACATTAACTTATAATGCTTTTTATTTAATATTGCACAATATTATTATTATTAGGAAAAAACAATACTTTTGAAATATCAACAAAAAAAACATACTGGAAACTTTCAGAGTTGTCAAAGAAAATGGTATCCTATATACATTGCATTGTCTTTTAATCTTCAAACAATGTCCCTGTAGGCTGAAGTTCAATTACAAAGCATATATAATTCAATAAAAATAACAAGTTTAATATTTTACAAACTTTAGAAATGAACAGATACATAGGCAGAATTTAAACCATGCATAATCTCACAATCCAGTGTAGTTTGTGAAAATATCAACACAACAACGAAACGGTGAAATGCATTGCATCATGGCCATTCACTAGGGAAGAATAATCATCATGACTTAGAAAACTCTTTTTAAAAAAAAAAATAAATAAAGAAAGAACATGTCCTGTTGATTGTCTTGCAATGATAAGGGTTAGAGAATTGTATAGAAAAGGGAACCCTCATTCACTATTGGTGGGAATGTAGGCTGGTACAACCACTACGGAAACCAGTTTGGCAATTCCTCAAAAAATTAAGAATAAAGCTACTATACAACTCAGCAATCTCTCTTCTGGGTACATGCCCCCAAATCTTGAAAACATGTATTTGCAAAGATATATGCACCCCTATGTTCATTGTAGTATCAATAATGGTGGTCAAGACATGGAAACAATCAAAGTGTCCTATATTAGAGCACTGGACTGGTACACTGGCACAGTGGAATACTACAATAAATATATAGCCATATATTTTATTTCTCATTAATTATCTGTTAAATATCTGGGTTTTCAGAGATTTGCTACATATAGCTAACTAACATGGTAAGCATTAGTTTTAAGCATTAGTTTTACTGATAATTCAGTAAACACAAGAAAGCCCCATAATTTGTGACAGAATATTTTTTTGTTAATAAGGTTAATATCAATACTAAAACTCATTTATTCATATCTTGTAATCTCTAACTATGGTTGATTCTAATTCATGTTAAAGGTTACAGAATTGAAAAAAAACCTAATTAGAATAACATAAAAATGGCTAATAGTGGCAGGATAAAAATAGAAACAAATTATCTAGTTTGTTATATATAACATATACTTCCTATATGTAGTCACATAATTGGCTATTTATAGAAAAAAATCCAAATAGTAAAACTTTAACGTTTCACAAAGATCATCTGAGAAATGAACAATGGATGAAGCAGAACAAATAAAACCTTTTTGGTCATGGGTATTTCATAAAGTTCAAAATTGTAATAGAAATCATTTTCAATCTTCAGTATGTCAATCTTCATTGTAAAATTTGTGAACGTCAGGCAGAAATTAATTTTTAGTAGTTATTTAAAATACACACTTATAAAGCACTATATATATATATATATATATATATATATATATATATATATATATATTGCACTATATAAAACCAAAAAATATAGAAGAAATAATTGGCATTTTTTTCTGAGAATATAAGTTCCATCACTATAACCAATTAACAAGGAAAGGGAAATTAAAGCCTGGGGTTGTACAGGGAAATGTTAACACAACTGAAATCATTTGAAATAAACAAAGCAGGTATTAAAGCTTTTTAAAGAAATAACCTTAATATGAACATACTTTAAAATATTATTTTAATGTATTCTATAAAGCTTTTAATTTATTGGTGCTATTTCTCAATGTTCATGAAACCCAACAAAAACTATTAAGAGATAGTCACCATTAATCATAGATATAAGTATTAAATGACTTCAGATTATAACTGAAAGATCTACATTATTGTGACTTTTTACACATGGTTTTAAATAATCACATTTTAAAAAATAATTAAATATACTAAATTAAGTATATTTGATATAATATGCTTAAATTATTTTATGCTCATCAATCTGGTCAAATATATTTAATGTTATATGATTAATTTAGTTAAATTCAGTATATAAATAATATAATTTTGTTTTTTGTTTAGACTACCATGCCATAAAATACTTTTCCGTCTAATCATAGAACTTTTTTACCGCAAATATCCTTGTATTTTGAAATTTGTGTCAGAAAATCTTGAATGCAAATATCATTCTAATGTGATAAACATGAGTAGTATTTACCCATATCAATTTATTTTTCCCTTCTAGTCAGAGAATACTAACTTTTTTAGCCCTGTTTCATCCAGGCAGTGTATATACAATTAATTTGTTCCAAAGGCATTATTAGAAGTGATTTGTGTCAGTTCAAGGCCACATCAATTTTGTTTGTGTATAAGACTTTTCAGTTGCTTCTTGCTTCTTACCAAAGTGAATGTAGAGGAAATCTTGTTGTGAAGATGGTACTCCCAAAAAGATCAATAGATGCCTGAATAGATGAAGAGAACTACTTATGAGAACCTTTGTTACAAATAGAACAAATAGAAGCAAGTGGCCCAAAAGAAAGCACCTTTTGTACCCTCAAATTGTAAATATTTTGGAAAGCACTGCAAAGACCAGAAATGCATTGATGAAAAAAAAATAGTAAAAACAGTTAACTTACAAAATGAACTAGAGGCCAGGTGCACGAATTCATGCACAGGTGGGATCCCTCAGCCTGACAGGCAATCACGGCCTATTGGGGCTGGCTGACAGGAGTAGGGACCCAGGAGGTTGGCCAGCCAGGGAAGGCGCCCTGGGAGGTTGGCTGTGAGAGTGCACTAAACACTAGAAGGCAGCTCCTGCATTGAGCATGTGCCGCCTTGTTGATCAGTGGGTGTCATAGTGACTGGTTGACTGGTTGTTCTGGTCGTGCCAGTCATTGGGTCATAATGGTCTCTTAGGCTTTAAAATATAGATGATGTCGTGTTTGATGTAATTTTGGGGAATAATCAATTAGAATTGGGATGCTACAACTACAAATTTCAAAATCAACAATGAAATTCATCTAAAGCACTCAGACTTCTTAATAGTATGTGATATTTAACCCTCTGAATCCATTCTAATGCACCAAACTCAATTGAGAACTGTGACATGCTAACTATAAGGCAACTCCAATACTCTCTGCAGATGGGAAGACTTCGTTGAGCTGACGGAACATATCACAACTATTATAGATGATATATTCTAGTGAATGTTGGCTATACAGGGAGCAAGATACTTCTACACGTTTCCTCTCTTATTTGATCACAGTTGCAACTTGCTTGCTGAGAGAAATAAATAATTGATAGCTGTTAAATTGAGTGTGTTGTATTTTGAACCCAGGTCTTTGTTTAATTTTTTAAAATATATTTTTATTGATTTAAGAGAATAAGGGAGAGAAAAAGAGAGATGGAAACACTAATGATGAGAGAGAATCATAGATTGGGTGACTCCTGCACTCCTTCCACTGATGATCAAGCCTACAACCCAGACATGTACCCTGACCAGGAATTGAACCATGACCTACTGGTTCATAGGTCATACTTAACCACTGAGCCATACCAGCCCAGCTCCAGTCCTTGTTTTAATCTTGAGGTATAATACCTCAGAATAAAACACTTATACTTACAAAATATGGTACATTTGAAAAAAATTTAGTTTATAATTAAAACTAGAAAATCAATCAAGTGCCAATGTGTAAGTCAAACAAATTTTGGAATTTAAAAGACAAATCACAAAATTATTTATACTATTATATTATTTATAAATGAGAAAAAATAAAGGGAAATATCAAAGTTTTGCTTTTAGCAAAGGTGAATAGAAGAAAATATAATGTTGAGACTTTTGAATAACACACTAGTACTCCTTCCCCCTTTTCTATTACATATGTATGCATTAAACAATGTAAACTAATCAATTACACCGCACAGATACATCTTTCTCAGTAATCCAGCTAAGAAAAAAATATTACTTCATTCAATAGATGAAAATAATTTTATAATTAAAGTTCCAATATATGTTCAAATGAGCCTGTCTCAGCTTTATTTTAACCTCTGATCCATTTTGGTAAATATTAAACTCTTATGTTTTCCATTAATGTCATTTGAATTTCAAAGTAAATTAGGCATTGTCACCAAAAGCATGTCAAATCAATGCTAATATTAGTAAAAAAAAAAAAATTACATAATTTGAAGATTAAGATCATTGTGTGCTTAAGGTCTTCTTGTTTGTTGTCACAAAGTTCACTGTCCTTGGAAGTGAAGAAGTTTAAAGACAATATAGGTCATTATCAATGTCAAGTCTGTTTTATTCTTTAGTTTTCAAGCTTAATTTTTATTGCAAAATTTGACTTTTCATTATTATTGATTTCAGAGAGGAAGAGAGAGATAGAAACATCAATGTTGAAGAGAATCATTGATTAGGTGCTTCCTGCATCTCCCCCAATGGGGATCAAGCCCACAATCCAGGCATGTGTCCTGATCAGGAACTGAACCATGACCTTCTGGTTAATAGGCCAATGCTAAACCTCTGAGCCACACTGGCAAGGTATATTTTTTTTACTTATTTTTTCTAGGTATAGAAATAATATATTCCTGTATTATTTTGATTGACAAAAGATACTCTTATCGATGAAAGTGTTCTTGGAGAAACTGCAGGAAAGAGAATTTCCTGAGGCATCCGCAGCTATATCGATTATGTAAAATTAAGGTTTTCCTCCAAGGTCTCATCTGTTGCTATCTCATCATAGAAGGCCAGTCTTTACTTCAGCAGAGTGAGATTTAAGGCCACTGCTCAGAATATCTGCTCCATATTAAAGTCCAGTGTAGTCCAGCATCTGGCTAGCTTAGCTTGTGTTCCCAGCTACAAACTGCATGGCTATGGGCCCTGCGGCTGCTTAAAACAGATGGCAGGCTCGGGAACTAGTGAGTGCAGGCCACGCAGCAAGAGAGCACAGAGTGAACTAGAAGCAGGAGAGAAGGAACTCTAGTCATTTTGATTTCATTGTGCATGTGCCCATCTCCCCTCTGTGCCATTTCTTCTCCCAGAGAATTGCAGTAAATGAATAGGTGGTTTCCTAGGGAGTGTGAAGCTGTAGCTTCCTGGTGAAGCTGCCCAGATAGCTATGCTTTTATTTTATTATTATTTTTTAAAAATATATTTTATTGATTTATTTTTTTACATAGAGAAAGGGAAAGGGATAGAGAGCTAGAAACATCGATGAGAGAGTAACATTGAACAGCTGCCTCCTGCACACGCCCTACTGGGGATGTGCCCACAACCAATGTACATGCCCTTGACTGGAATTGAACCTGGGACCTTTCAGTCCGCAGACCAACACTCTATCCATTGAGCCAAACCAGTTTTGGCCCAGATGCTTTTAATGTCTGGCCTCCCCTTTGCTCTCTTCTTATTATTAATATTAATAAACTAGATAATTATGATGATAATAATACTAGTTCTTGATAGTTAAGTAGAAAAAAGTTTTACTATTGACCTTTTGTCCTTCCAAGTCCCTATTTTCTCATATGTCAATAATATAGTCAAACTACTTAGATATGGTTCCTTCATTATTTTGAGAAATATCAGCATTCTGTCATACTATTTAATAAAAGAGTAATATGCAAATTAACCATCACTCTACCACAACCATAAGCCATGCCCATCAGCCAATCAGGAGCAAATATTCAAATAAACCCAGCCAAGATGGCTGTGGCCACAGAGAGCAGGAAGAGGACTTGGATTTCCCCAGCAATGGAGGAAGCCAAGCTTTTCACCTGCCCTTGCAGGCCTAGGCTCCACTCAAGGCTACAAAGTTTCAATGATAGAAGAAACATCAATCCAAACAGAAATGGTGGCAGCCACTGAGCTGGAAAGAGCAGGAGGCTAGGGTTGCCACCAGCAATGGAGAAAGCCAAGCTTTTCACCCTGGCTGACCCAGGCCTCTGCTTAAGGCTACAAAGTTTCTATGATAGAAGATAAATAGGTCCCAGCATAAATGGCTGCCACCATGGAACAAGCGGAAGGCTTGGCTCCACTCCAGGCTACAAAGTTTTAATTATAGAAGATAAATAAACCCCAGATACCAGGGCCTCTGCTTGGGTCAGCAGGGGTCGTGGCCAGCCCTCAAACCACCACAGGTCCTTCACCCAGGCTGCCCCATGCCCCAAGGGAACCCCCACCCTGATGCAGGACACCCTTCAGGGCAAACCAGCTGGCCCCCACCCATGCACAAGGCCTCTACCTATTTAATAAAAGAGTAATATGAAGATTGACCATCACTCCAACACACAAGATGGCTGCCCCCATGTGGACACAAGATGGCCACCACAAGATTGCCTGCAAAGGAGGGCAATTGGGAAGGACCAGGCCTGCAAGGTAGGGCAGTTGGGGGCAATCAAGCCTGCAGGGGATGGCAGTTAGAGGCAAACAGGCTGGCAGGGGAGCAGTTAGGGGGTGATCAGGCTGGCAGGCAGAAGGGGTTAGGGGCAATCAGGAAGGCAGACAGGTGAGCAGTTGGGAGCCAGAAGTCCTGGATTGTGAGAGGGATGTCCAACTGCCTAATTAGGCCTGATCCCACTGGGAAGTGATCTTGGTGGGATCAGGCCTAAGCAGATAGTCAGACATCCCTTGAAGGTTTCCAGATTGGAGAGGGTGCAGGCTGGGCTGAGGGACACGCTCCCTCATGCCCCCCCACTGTGCATAAATTTCATGCACTGGGTCTCCAATATATAATAATAAAATTGTAATATGCTAATTAGACCAAACAGCTAAATGACCTTCTGAACATCATTCTGGATGTCCTCTGGACAAAGACACAGCAATGGGTAGGGGCAATCTAGCAGGCAGGCAGAGTTGTTAAGGACAATCAGGCAGGCAGGCAGTAGAGTGGTTAGGAGCCAGCAGTCCTGGATTTTGAGAGAAATGTCTGACTGCCAGCTTAGGTCCAATCCCCTGGGAAGTAGGCCTAAGCTGTCAGTAGCACATCTTCTGAGGGCTCCCAGGCTACCAGAGGGATGTCTGACTGCCAGCTTAGGCCTGATCCCCCAGACTTTGAGAGAGACAGGCTAGGTTGAGGGCTCCTCGCTCCCTCCAAGTGCACGATTATTTGTGCACTGGGCCTCTAGTGTTTCATAATATCTTACACTGATATACTGTCTTCAGTATTGATACACCAATAATACATCACGATCTTAAACATATTAAATTGTTATTCTATTTAATTATAGGACAGAAGATATATTAAGACAAAGCATACTCAGAAGATATACTCAGGTAAAATAATAGTGTGTCTAGAAATAATATGTTTTGCATGATATGCCAAGTAAGCAGAAGTAGCTGACAAGACTTAACTTTGTAGAGGCATTATACAAATAACAAACAAATAAGCAAAAACAGAACAAAAAAAAAGAAGGATGCTCTTCTTTTCATAATAACAATAAACTTCTTAGAATTCTTAAAGTTTAATGTCACTTTGTTTCCTAGCTTTACATTGTTTTAGAAAATATGCATGTTTAAGATATTATTGAATACTGATACAGAGAGTCATATTTATGGAACAAGAAACTTCTTAAAACCATAAGTATCTCCTTCAATAACTTGCCTGGGATAAATAGAAAGAAGAAACAAATAGAAATGAATATATCTTTAACAAAACGATAAACCTCTTTTTTGATTTTAAGTTACTGTTTATTTACCACATTGTTATGAAGCACCCATGTGCATACAAAGTTTAATGGCAACACTTATAACAACAGGTATATATTGATGTAAAAACTGCAGCCTCCCTAAAATATCAATCTATCAATCAATGACAAATGTTTTAGCAGTTTTTTGGTATGTTGCTGTTATTTTGCTAAACAAGATAAATTAGCAAAATAACTTGAGTGGAAATTAATTTACAGTAAATACATACACGCCACCAGAAGTACTATGTTATATTGCTTAAATGTCACTTTGTGTGAACTTTATTGTATTGGGTAATTTAATTTCTTAAATTAACTTTTCTTCAAATACTATCTTATTACTTTGTTATTTCCCAAAGCAGCAAACATGAGAAAGAAAATCTATTCCTTAAATTTGTAAATACAGAATTAAAACATATTTAATGAGTTGATAAACATACTTACCATGGATTTCTTATATATGAAACTCCTATAAAGGTTTACAACTGTCTTTTGATGTTTAGGTTTTCAGTTTTATTTTGTACAATTTAAATGCATATTATATTCCTTTTCACAACAATTTGAAGTGTGCTCTTTTCATTTTTTAAATTCAAACTTTATATTGAATTAAAAGGCAAGAAAGAATATATGTCTGTTAGATATACATGCTCTGTCAGTACCTTTAAAAAGTTATTTTCACACTGATTTTGAATAGTTTTTAGAATAGGTAAGTGCACATTTATGCATGAATGGTAATCTAATTTCTATAGCTATTAGCAAAAAGAATTGTAAGCAAACTAAACATCTCACAGGAGTGAAGATGTGACAGACGCCACATAGGAGGCTCCTGCATTTTTCTCCTGCCAGGGACACACCACATCCTATATAATAAAAGGCTAATATGCAAATAGAACTGCGGAACAGCCAATTGGTTGCTATGACATGTGCTGACCACCAGGGGTGCACACAGAATATAGCAGGGGTGGGTAGCAGATGGCAGAACATGGATGGTGGAGCAGGTGAGCAAGTGCCCCACCACACCAAGATGGGTTGCCAGTTACTGTCATTGGGGCGAGCCTCTGGTGGTTACTGAAAATTCTTTGCTCCCTCGTGCTGCAGTTCCGCCTGGTGTTTGTATCTGTTGCCAGCTCTGGAGCTGCTGCTCGCACCTGTTGCCAGTGCCCAGGGCTGTCAGCAGGTGAAAATAGCATCTGCCAGTGCAGATCGCCACTCAGGGCTTCTCCATCTCTCCCTGCTCCTGATGGGCAATCATGGCAGCAGCTGCCACTTGCACCCATTGACAGCACCAGCCCTGCCGTCAGCAGGTGTGAACAGGGCTGCTACCCTCAGCGCATGGGAGTGGTGGCCGTGAGAGCAGAGCTGCCGGAAAACAGGGGACCAGGGGCCACTGTGGGAGAGGCTGGGCAGGGGCACTGAGGATAGGCTGAGACCCATCCCTTTGCCCACAGCATGAATTTGTGCACTGGGCCCCTAGTAATATATACATACACATGGATTAATACCTTCTGAGAGAAATCTAGAAACTAGTTGGATAGCCCGTACACACTGGTAAACTGAGATAATACATAAACGTGGTTATAAAACTCTGAGAGACGGTCTGGCTATAAACCCCAAGTCCCCACCCAGCACCCTACAATTGGGAGGGAACCCTCAATGCCCAGCTTTGTCAATGAGGAGGGAAGGTTTGGGGTCAAACTAGCACCCTACCTTTTAAGGCTGCCACAGAAGGCAAAGACCTTCAAATCATCCAGCTCCAATAGCCAATGAGTTTGCGTTCGCGATCCACAGGGCTGCAGCAAACAAAGAAGCAGTTGCTGAGCAGGTGTTTGAGCACTCACCCCCATGGCTATGGCTCATGCTCAGTTCAGGGGAACAGCCACAAATGACCATCTCCCTGTTTTTCCCTGGAAGGGATTTGACTGCAGACTTTCCCAGCTGCTTCCCTAGTTTCTGGCTTCTAATCAGCTGGCATGTGGGATCGGATCGGAATCCTCGTGGGGGCCTTATAGGACTGCAGAGCTTGTCCCTGGCTGTTTCCCTCCAGCTGGCTCCAAAAGTGAAACCAAGTCTCCAGCTTCTCCCTGGAAGAAGTTGTCCACCCATCTGACATCCCAATTATGGCTATGACCTGAGGGGACTGGCTCCCAAATCACCTAGTTCTGGAAGCGGATAGGGCTCACCATTCATGAGTGGCCCAGAACCACACCAAAATAAAGAGTTACTTCTATTCAGATGCAAAACACTTCTAGCAGCTCTTCCTTTTGGCTCAGTGCAGAGTGGGAGTGCAAAAACAGCCTCTGGTTTCCCTCTAACGGGGTAGCTGCCTATCCATGTCCTCCCTTTCCAGGCTTCCAATGCTCCTGCATCAAGGAGCTGAAGGGGCTGGACCCTGACAGGCCTCTGGACATTTTCCAAGTGTTTGGATGCTGTAGATATCTGTAAGCATGATAGCAACTTATGTATGCTTTTCCATTGAAGTCAGTGAGGAACACTGTACTTCACATTGGCTCCGGAGTGAGGAAGTTAATGATAATGTGTCTGAGAGGTGGGGATGGGGGAAGGGGAAGGGACAGCCAAGGGCACCTCCTCTCTCGGGAGGTAGAGCACACTGGGTCCTCCTTCCTAAGGGTTTTAAGGGTGGAAACCTTAGGGGAGGTCCCAGGGGAAGAATAAAATATTTAGTAATTTCCCTAGTGTGTCCTTTCAAGGGGTCATTATTCAATGTAGCTGCTCCTGAGGCAGCCATAGCATCACTTGACTGGTTTTGTGCCCTTCCTGGGCCTGGAGCTGAACTACAAGGAGACCTAGATGTTATCTGTAGGAAGGAAAGCTCAGGGGCTCAAACCACTTGGTCAGTGGATATGTTTCTGAGGAAAGGTCACCTTGGGGGACAATGGCCCACCCTTGGTAGGCAGCAAGGACTTTCCGTCCTGGTGACCTTCTGTCCCCGGCCCATCTTACTTGCTCTGCTAATGTTTACAAGTACCTTTTTCTTGTGCTGAAAATTGTTAAGATCTGCTATTCTAGCCACTTTCAAATATGTGATACAATATTATTGACTATAGTCACCATGCTGTACATTATATCCCTATTACTTAGTAATTTTGTAACTGATACTTGAAAAAAATGTATGTTCTTATGCACTGTTAGTATGATGTATAACCAAGAGAGATGTCATGGCATAGTGACACAATTAAAGTTAATAGCAATGTAAGGCAACAATATAGAAATTGTTATAAGGAAAAAAGCCTAAAATTATATGTAATAATTTTAGCAACAAATATATTATTTCAAATTAATGAATTGATAGACAATGCAGATTATTATCTGTATTTTATTGATTGCACTCATCAATATGGTAAGTAAGAGTAGTAAAGTAATGGGGAATTGTATAGTTTAGTAGAATCAATGACCAAATGGAGAAAATATTACTGGATAATATAGCACTAGCAACTTTTTTTTAAAAAATAACTTTAAGTTTCAATGAAAGACATAATATTGGTTCTAGTCAAACACTTTCTCAAATATGAGTTCTATGATGTGTTGTTGAAGATAAGCTGCCAGGCAGCATGTGAGAATTAATCAGCCAGGCACTCAGAGGATATCCAGAAAAGTAGACGTTATTTGCAGATGCACTAGTACCATGACTCAGGGGAGTCAGTCTCCAAAGCCTGAGCAATGAATATGGACCAAGCTTTCCCTTTATACCCTTAGTTCCTTTGTGTCCCAAATATGGATCAGGATTCTGGACTTTTCGCTGGCTTTGCTGGCTCCCCTCCCTGCCTCTCCCCCCCACCCCCTTCGTGAGTTGGGATGGGGGAAGTAAGATTACCCTCAGAAGCCTGTCTGGCACCAGCATTGCCAAACCCCTCAGGGGGTTGTATATGGTTCATATAAAATGGGAGTGTTCTGGGAAACAAGTTCTGCAAGGCACAGATAAGAATGGAGTTTATCAGCAAGCAAGAGTGTGCATCAGAATGCAGGTTACTGGCTCAGAATCAGATGGCTAACCCCCCAAATGTCTTATTTTCCCTTGCAATGTCTTACTATAAATAAATGTGACTCTCAATATATCTTATAAGTATGAAATCTTATCTAATAAAAGAGTAATATGCAAATTTATCATACCTCTGCTACACCCACAAGCCACACCCACAAGCGAATCAGAGCGAGTATACAAATTAACCCCAACTAAGATGGCTGCAGCCACAGAGAGCAGGAGGAAGGCTTGGGTTTTCCAGGCAATGAAAGAAGCTAAGCTTTCCGCCTGCCCTTGCCGGCCTCGGCCTCCACTCATGGCTACAAAATTTTAATGATAGAAGGTAAACAAATCCAAACAGAAATGGCAGCAGCCACAGAGCAAGCAGAAGGCTTGGCTCTGCTCCAGGCTACAAAGTTTCAATTGTAGAAGGTAAATAAATTCCAGATACCAAGTCCTCCACTTCAGCCATTGGGAGTCGTGGCCAGCCTGTAAACCAACACAGGCCCTCACTGAGGCTGTCCCACACCTCAAGGGAACCCCCACCCTGATACAGGACACCCTTCATGGCAAACCAGCTGACCCCCACCCATGCACCAGGCCTCTATCCTATCTAATAAAAAAGTAATATGCAGATTGACTATCACTCCAACACACAAGATGGCTGTCCCCAGCTGGTCAAAGATTCTGCCTTTATGTAGACAGATGGCTACCACAAGATGGCCAGCAGGGAAGGGCAGTTGGGAGGGACAAGGCCTACAAGGGAGCGCAGCTGTGGGTGATCAGGTCAGCAGGGGAGGGCAGTTAGGGGTGACCAGGTCGGCAAAGGAGGGAAGTTGGGGGCAAACAGGCTGGCAGGGGAGCAGTTAAACAGCAATAAGGCTGGAATGGGAGTGGTTAGGGGGTGATCAGGCTAGCAGGCAGAAGCAGTTAGGGGCAATCAGGAAGGCAGGCAGGCGAGTAGTTGGGAGCCAGCAGTCCTGGATTGTGAGAAGGATGCCTGATTTTCCATTTAGGTCTGATCCCAGGATTGGGCCTAAATGGGCAGTCAGACATCCCTCAAGGGGTCCCAGATTGGAGAAGGCGCAGGCTGGGCTGAGGGACACCACCCCCGACCCCCCCCCCCCATGCACAAATTTTGCACACTGGGCCTCTAGTTAAATATATTTAAAAACAGATCACAAGTAATTTACACTAGTTCTACCTATGTAAATTTGTCATGTCATATTAGTCAATTTCATAGTTCACAATATGTGGTCCTAACTGTCATCATATGAGAAAATTATAACTTTTCCTAAAATAATACTCTGAGAAATTATTCCCAATCTATATCTTTTTATAGTATATAATGTATTAAGTAACTTTATATATATATATACAGTGAGTGGCCAGATAACAATCTGGCCACTCAGGATACATACATATATATATTAGAGGCCTGGTGTACGAATTTGTGCATGGATGGGGTCTGGCCAGCGTGGCCAGGGGGAGGAAACATAGGTGGTTGGCTGGCCTGCCTGCTTGTCGACTCCTAGTTGAGGGGACTATTTGCATATTACCCTTTTATTATATAGGATATATACTGAGTGGGCCAGATTATTATGCATTCAGAGATCATAATAATCTGGACACTCAGTGTATGTATGTATATCTTTTAAAAAGAATTAATAATAGTATTAAGAGATGGTCTTTTCTTCTTCAAGAGAGCTGTACTGTTTAACATCTTTCTTACCTTATTTTTTTTTTTTAAATAGAAAAAAAGTGTTTAAGTTTCAATGAAAAGGAAGTTTCTACTTGCATGATGGTTTATTTCTATTTAAAGATGCTAGTCATTTTCACTCAGAGCATTCATGCCATTCCCATGCTATCTCATCAGCTAGTCAATAAAGAATTATGTTCAGAGCTGTAATTCCTTTCTTTTTCTAAATTGAGCAATTACTCACACATTTGTGCTGTAGGCCTTGATTTGTCAAACACAAATCCAGATGTTTAGTATTTTTACATATAGGTTCTTTAGTATTGCATCTATTTTACACTTTGAATCAGCAGTATAGCAACCACGGATACGTAGATAAATCATATCTGTAGTAATATTTTTATAATTTCTCATATTAAATGGAAAAGTACTTTTATTTCATATTTGCTTTTATTAGGTATGAAAAACTTTAATAATTTCATAACATACTTTTACAGTGGCTATGTTAATTATGATTTGTAGAAGTTTTGTTAAGTAGCATATGTTCTTTTTATAAATTAATCATTTCTTAGTGAACTGGAAAATTGGACTAATCAACTCACAGTATTTTTAATTACTGTGGTTTTGAATATGTGTACACTTTTTTTGCTTCCTTTTAAAAGTTCTAAAAAGAACATTAACCAAAAGAGAACATAAAGAAAAAAATGAAGATAAAAGAAAAAATTAATGAAATAGAAAATAAAACACAAATGAGAGAAGATAAAATACAAATTTTATCAAATTGATAAAATCATTTTAAAACCTGATAGAAAAAAGAATCAGAATTATAATCTCCAAAAATCCTAGACATGAACATAATTAAAGTATTCATCTTGTTTTGCCAAGGAATTTGACTATATTAGATAAATTTCTCAAAAATCCTAAAATTCACACAAAAATAGAAAATTTGAATTATTATATATAGTATAAAAGTAAATTTATTATTTTCTTAAAATTTAAAGATATAATTCTCATGTCCAGATGGCTTCCAACAGATTTATTTCATATTTCATAGAGAGAAGTTGCTTTAATGTTGTGTTTTTAAAATTTTAGGTAAAATGAATTTTATGTGGCAAAGGTAACCTTCATACCAAAAGCTTAAAAGAACTTTACAAAACCCAGAAAAAAAACCTGATCAACATAGCTTATGAACATGGATGCAGAATCTTTAACAACATGTTAACAAATTAAAGGAAATAACATGTAACAAGAATAACATATGATTATAAAAAAGTGTGTTTATAGGCCTAGGCTGTGTGCTCAGTTGGTTCGAGTGTCATCCTGTATACCAATAGGTTACAGGCTGGATTGCAGTATACCTGTTTTTTGGCTCCATCTTCTGTCAGGGCGCATTTGGAAGGCAATCAATAGATCTCTCTCTCTCTCTCTCTCTTCTCCTACCTCTAAAAGTCAGTAAAAATATATTCTCAGGTGAAGATTTAAAAAATCTGATTTTTATAAGTAAAAAAAATAATTTATTATTATTTATCATTTAAAAATATGTTGTGTAATTTGTTACATTAACAGGTAAATGAAGACATGTCATATGATCACCAAGACATAAAAGACTGACGAGTAGGCCAGCACCCATTACTGATGGGAGAAAGAACTTAGTCATACTTTTGCTGTTTGGTAAAGTGTATGGAACAGCTTTCTCTCTAAGAGCATGGAGGGTCGCTATCAACACTTCTATAGTATGATAACAGAAGTCCTGGAGAGTGTAAAAAAGGCAGGAAACTAAGAAGTAAAAGACATAGGAAAGCAAAGATATAAAACTCTTTTGTCTTCAGTTTTTCTAGAAATATTTGTTTAGTATTTGAGATCCTGCAAAGACATTCATCTGCACTTCTCCAAAGTGCTTCTTTGTTTTGGGAGCAAATGTATAATGTTTATTTTATTATGGTATTCACAGATGTTAATAGTTTTTTAAGCTCATTTTATTTGTTAAAAATGTCTAAAAGTCAGAGAAACCTTTACTGAACTACTTGAATAGTTATTTTGTTAGTGAGTGCTTTTAACAAAACTGTAAAAATTCTCAGAGTTAATTTGTAGATGCTCTCAGGAACAGGGTTTTAACTTCAAATGTGTAGTTCTGCTTGCAGATATAAAATGCTTGAACATTCTCAGAATATGTTTATAGACTTTTTTTTTTACCTGACAATACTACAGGCAGGCTTGAAAGTGATTCACGAGATGTGAGAATATTTATTTATTTTATGTAGGTTTGTTTTGCAGAGAGGGTTTGGGATAATATAAATCCATGTTTTATGCAAACACCTTTTTAAATATTTTATTGAAAGTATCCTGTGTATTTTTGTGATGGAAAGATATAAGGGACATCTCCAACATAGTTGTCTTCATACTTCTATATCAGCAAAATTATTTGGAATGAGTGAGAATGCTTAGTGTTAGAGATGAGTAAGATAATCCCTGAATTTACAACCTGTTAAGAACATAAATAATATTTTTAATTTTGTGAACTTAGTTTCACCAAAACTTGAGATTTTTATGATGTCTAGGTATACTCAGGTTAATGCTAATGAAATATCAGTGAGTAAATGTAACAATAACAATGGTTAGATTAAATAATTCAATTCTTTCCAATTTTAAGGTATCTTTATTGTGGAACTGAGTAAACTATTCTGTGATTCATCTAGCTTTCTTTACCACAGTAATGGCTCCCACCCAATCAACTGAATCCCTGCAAGGTCTGATGCAACTGAACAATAATACATCAATCATGTCCTGGCCAGTGATAGCTGCTGCTCAAATGATCAGAGAGGTTTGCCAATAAACCATGGTGGGCACGTGTGTGTGTGTGTGTGTGTGTGTGTGTGTGTGTGTGTGTGTAGTATTTCTATAGTCATAAAAATTTTGATTTTGGGTGTTGAATACACAATACAGTGTACAGAAGAAGCATTATACAATAGAAATGTACACTTAAAACCTTATAATCTTATTAACAATCACTCCTAAAAATTTAATCATATTAAAAGATACTTTATATACAATAAATTGGAAAAATTTATGTTGACTTTTAGACATAGCCAGTACAGATGGGATATGACTTCAAATGATATTACCTAGTATCATGAAGACACAATGTTTAAAACTAAGACTAACATTTTTCAAGAATGGCTGACCTTTAGGAAAAATTAAAGTGCATGTGCTTAGATTTCATCAGTCTATCATTATCATGTATTATTTTTAATATGTGCCTAATACAGAAAAAAAAATCACTATTTTACCTGTTTATATTGTTCTAATAAAATGAATGGTACCTGCATTCAAATAGATCCCTCATGTGTATGTGAAATTTTAACAATTAATAATTTCTATTAAAAGCAAATTAGGAGCAAATACACAGTGTGCTCAAACAAGAATGAGCCTGTCCTCCAGTAGATACTGGTATTGTTTGGAAGCATTTTTAGATTTCAACAAAATGTGAGGAAGTTGCTCTACTGGACACCAGTGGGTAGAGTCCAGAGATGCTGCTCAGCACCTCACCATGAACAGGAGCATTATACACAGTGAAGAAAAATCCTGCCCCAATGGAGCAATATGAAGTTGAGCTTCAACATTTGAAATTTGGAGAAATAAAATTAAGTCCATAAAAGCTATATATGATTTTCCTGTTTTTCCATGAGTGTGGTGATACAAATAAAAACATCATATATTAAAAAAACAACTTATATGTCAACTGGAAAATAACAAATAATAGCAAATAGTGATGTTGGGCATGCTGAAATCAAACTCAATAGTCTTAAAAGGTGCTCTGCATGGGTACTTGACAGATTATAGCTGTGAATTTGAAATGAGGTCTAAGAGAGTAATCTTGTGAGTTGGCATTAATTTTCTTCATGGGCTGTTAGTGTTGGCAAATATAGTAAGGATAGCATTGCCAGATAGCAGTAAGAAAGTAAAAAATGAATCATATCATCCTTCATTCTGAGTTTGGAGGCTAAGGCTAGTGTTGGCAGAGACCAAAAAACACATATCTATACTAATAAAATCCTACGTGGCATCTCACCCTCCTGTCATCACAAGATAGCTGCCCCATGTCATCATAATATGGCCTCCACAAGATGGCCATCTCCACATCATCACAAGATGGCCACTCCCATGTCATCACAATATGGCTGCCCCACACCATCAAAAGATGGCTGCCCCTATGTCGTCACAAGATGGTTAACACAAGATGGCTGCCCCCATGTTGTCACAAGATGACTACTGCATGACATCACTAGATGGCTCTCTCCACATAGTCACAAGATAGCCACCACAAGAATGCCAGCAGGGGAGGGCAGTAGTGGGTGATCAGGCCAGCAGAGGGGGGAATTGGGAGTGAACAGGCCAGCAGGGGGGGCAGTTGGAGGTGGCCAGGCCAGCAGGGGAGGGCAGTTGGGGGCAATCAGACTGGCAGGCAAGGGCAATCAGACATCCCCAGAGTGATCCCAGGTTGGAGAGAGTGCAGGCTGGGCTGAGGGACACCCCTCCCAGTGCACAAATTTCAGACACCAGGTCTCTAGTCATATATAATAAAAGCCAAATATGCTAAGTGTCTGGTCTTTCAGTCATATGTTCAACCAATCAAAGCATAATATGCTAATGATATGCTAAGGCTGCTCAACCGCTTGCTATGGTGTGCAATGACCACCAGGGGGAAGATTCTCTGATCAGCAAGATTGCTGCTGCTGGGGTCTAGCTGATCAGGACTGAGCAAGACAGCCAGACATGCCCTAGAGCCCTCTTGCAGTCCCTTTCCAGCTATCTAATGACCCACATTTCTCCTGAATTTTGTTTGTGTACCAGTGGGGTCCCTTAGCATGGCCTGCACCCCCTTGCAATTCAGACCCCTCAGGGGATGTCGGAGAGCTGGTTTTGACCCAATGGTGGAACGGCTGATCACTATGACATATACTGACCACTAGGGGAAGACGCTCAATGCAGGAGCTGCCCCCTAGTGGTCAGTGCACTCCCACAGAAAGAGCACTACTCAGCCAGAAACTGAGCTCATGGCTGGCAGGTCTATACCATCAGTTGGACATACTCTGAGGGCTCCCAGACTGTGAAATGGTACAGGCCAGGCTGAGGGACTCCCACTAGTTCATGAATGTCATGCATCGGCCCTCTAGTATAATTCATATTTTTCAGAAATGACAAGATTTTTTTTCTCTCATTATTGTTTTGGGTTGTAAGAAATACTCTACCTAATAACCTCATAATCACTGCAAAGTAGTCTTAAGTCTTGCTTTCTTCCTCCTCTGCATTGACATGGTATTGCCCTGGAATATATAAAATATATATTTTATTATATATATATTCTTATTTATAAAATTCCACATAGAATAACATCCTAACAGTTATCTTTCTTCCCAAGTAGAAATCTCCCAAGGTTTTTATTCCTGGATGTTTATTCAAATAAATGTTTCTCATTAGAGATTTCCTATTTTACTTTCATTCCCACATTCATCAGAAAGAATCCAAGACAATTTGCTTTCCTTATAATTATGTCTCTAGATCCAATCTATAAGAAAATATATACAGATTTATCATAATAGTGACTGAAATTCCACTATGTTTTCATGCATATATTATGACATGAAGATATAAATTACATTTATTTTTCAAATAATTTTATGTTGGTATTATATTTGATCCCCATGGTAATTTAATGATTTATTCATTAATTCATTCATCCATTTCACAAATATTTATAAAATGTTACATGTTTAGAACTCTACTGGTTGCTCTGGCTTGAATGATTAATAATAGATAACCACTGCTCTGAAGGAGATATAATGCACAATGCAAGCAGTGTAATAAGAGAATTATGTACAGAGGGTATGATACTAAGACAGAAGAATGATAATCTCTATAAAAAGTAATATATTTTAGCAATATTTTAAAGAAAGTATTGACATTAGAATGAGGTTATAAAATATGAATAAGCTCTTACCATATATACCAAAAAGAAATAAAAGCCAAATGGACCAACATTTGCTAAGACAGACATCCATAAAGTTTCAAGGAACTATAGTCCTGCTAGGTGATGGTTATATCATTTCCCAAAAATATAGTTATTTCCTAGACAATAGGAGTTTGAACTGCATGGGAACACTTATATGTGAATTATTTTCAATAAGTACTGCAAATATATAATCCTTATGATTTTGTTAATAACCTTTTATTTTCTCTAGCTTACTTTTTGTAATACTATGATATAATACATATAACATAAATTGTGTATCAATTGATTATTTATGCTATTGTTAAGGTTAACAGTAGATTACAGTTACATTTTTGGAGAAGCAAAAGTTATATGTGAATTTTTAATTATGTGGTAGGCAGCATCCCTACCCTCTACATTGTTCAAGGGTCAACTGTATAGAACTTGCTAAAAAGTTGAAGTTGAAAATTTCTTATATATAGCAATCAATTGTACAGAACTATAAGCATGGGAAAAAGAGACTTACAAATAGTTGTATTTTGCTTTCTTCTTATAATCTTTTTAAAAAATATTTTTATTGATTTCAGAGAGGAAGGGAGAGGGAGAGGGAAAGACAGATAGAAACATCAATGATGAGAGAGAATCATCTGTCACTTGCCTCCTTCACTTCCCACACTGAGGATTAAGCCTTCAACCTGAGCATGTGCCCCAACTGGGACTAGAACCATGACCTCCTGGTTCATACGTTGATGCTCAATAATCTTTAAAAAAATACTGGTTTTGAAAAAAATGACCAGCAGGGGAGGGCAGTTAAGGGTGACTGGGCCAGCAGGGGAGGGCCACTGGGGGGGACCAGGCCTGCAGGGAGGGCAGTTAGGAGCAATCAGGCTGACAGGGAAGCAGTTAGGCATCGATCAGGCTGGCAGGGGAGTGGTTAGGGGGTGATCAAGCTGGTAGGCAGAAGTGGTAATTAGGCAGTCAGGCAGGCAAGCAGTTGGGAGCCAGCAGTCCTGAATTGTAAGAGGAATGTCTGACTGCCCGTTTAGGCCCAATCCAATTGAGATCAGGCCTAAAGGGGTAGTCAGACATTCCTCTCGAGGTCCCAGATTGAAGAGAGCGCAGGCTGGGCTGAGGGACACACCTTCCCTCCTCCCATGCACAAATTTTGTGCACTGGGACTCTAGTAGTCTATATGCTTTTCATAAATTACTGTTTTTTTTGTTTTTTGAACTGCATGGGAACACTTATATGTGAATTAGTTTTTTTTTTCAAGTTGAATTCTTTCATTTCTATAGGTAGAAATGCAAATAGGTAGATAGATGAGAAATGACTAGATAGATGATAAATACACATTTATAATTAATATCAATAACTCAATATTAATAATATTATATATGATAGTGAAGTCTCTGAGTGCCCCTGAGATAGCCTTAAAGATATCCTCAACTTGACTAATCTTCAGACTGTTTTCTTCATTATCCCATTCTTATAAACTCTCCTGCTTTTCAAGGTAGTTGACTTTAGTATCTATTTCAATAATCTTGAATAAAGTTTTTGTTTATTTCACTCCACCCAATGCAATTTCTTTCTGACATCATGATGCTAAGTATAAGAGGCCATGAATTAAAAGCCTAGGTAAATTTCTTTTAGTTCAGCTGAAATTTCTTTCATATACAATGGATATATATTGCAGAGAATGGAACAGGGCTTTCCTCTTGATTCTTAATACTTGATCCTAATGTAATTTTTCATGATATTTCTGTCTCCACACCAGTTTTTTTTTTAAATATATTTTTTATTGATTTTTTACAGAGAGGAAGGGAGAGAGATAGAGAGCCAGAAGCGTCGATGAGAGAGGAACATCGACCAGCCGCCTCCTGCACACCCCCCACTGGACATGTGCCTGCAACTCGGGTACATGCCCTTGACCGGAATCCAATCCGGGACCCTTCAGTCCGCAGACTGACACTCTACCACTGAGCCAAACTGGTTTCGGCTCCACACCAGTTTTATTGGTTAAATTGTAGTGGTTGTGTCAACAGTACTCTGCAGATTATAGTTATAATAATTAAGCATTGATATTATATATAAAGTTCCCTGAAAAGAGAGACCATCATTTGATTTCTTTCTATCCGTCATCACACCTTAAAAAGAGTGTTGAAACAAGCAGGAATTTAATAAATGTTTTGCATGGTAGGGAAATTCCGGTAACAGTGGATTCAATCATGGGTAAAAATCATTGAAAGAGAAACAGGTGCAGGGCCACACTAAATAAAATTACAGAGATTATTTCATCTGATTATAATCATGATGGCTAATGCTTGGTTATGTCCATATAATTTCAGTAAATGGGTTTGGTCACCATATGGCAGAATTTGACTTACTATGAAAAGAAGATTGCACGTGGACACACAGACACACACACACACACACACACACACTCCTGTGATCATGAAGCTTTTGCTAAACATACAGATGTGTCCTTCTAAAAGATGTATGTCTATATTTATAACCATGCAAATGTAGCTCAATGTACATGAGGATTTGAAATCGCAAACTAGTTTTAAGTGATTATTCCTACAGAATTTAAAATCTTACCTTCACACATTACAAAATCATTTAGCATCAAGTATATCTAAATAGAAGCATACACTATTACATTTAATTGTTTTGTGGATCATTAACTGCTTGTCCAATGGGAGTAGGGTTAATAGTCATTAGCATCCAGGATCAAACTGAAGAAAGATAAAACTTATATATACATATTTGTTTCACACACCGAGATTTTATTTGTAAAATTTTACTTACAAGAATTTCATATCAGATACATATTTTTAACAACCTCAACTATGTGTGGTGTTTCCTACTGAAATGTTTTTTGTTTGTTTTAAACATTTTTATTGATTTCAGAGAGGAAGGGAGAGGGGTAAAGAGATAGAAACATCAATGATGAGGGAGAATCACAGATCAGTTGCCTCCTCTATGCCTCCCACTGGGGATTGAGCCCGCAACCCGGACATGTGCCCTTGACTGGACTCGAACCCTGGACCCTTCAGTCCGCAGGCTGACACTCTATCTACTGAGCCAAACCGGCTAAGGATGGAACATTTTTTTTAAGTACTTATATTGGGATTATTTAAAGCTAAAAAGGAAGACAAAGATTTACATAAATTAGCTTCCATCTGTTTAGTGCTCTGGAGCAATCACTTAGCACATGGCATCCTAACATCTGAAAAGTTTGATTTTTTTTCAAAGATGGTTTAGTTCAGTAAGTATACAGACATTTTCTATATCACTCACAATAGTAATACAGGAAAACAGGATATATTATTTCTATTCTTTCTTAAGATTATGCTTAACTAATTATACCATTAGAAGAAGTCAAATTTATCTGGGTCCCGGGTGCCAGAGGGAAACTGGTGCCAGCAGCTGGTGGTAGGAAGGCCTACTCTGGCACACATTTTGTGCATCGGGCTTCTAGTATATATATATATATATATATATATATATATATATATATATATAATATATAATATATATATTTGGTCAGGGGACTTTAAAATGTTTCAAATTATATCTACACACAAAAACTTTAAAGCTATCTTTGTACTATTGATAATATGCTCGCTAATGCATAGCTCTGAGCAGTTGCACTATTATTCTAGAAGGCCCCTGAGCCAAGCCTTCTTACTAGTTAGTTACTCTCTAAGCAGATATTTTTTTTCTGTATGTATCTTTTTTTTCTTTTCCTTTTTTTTTTTTTTTTTTTTTTACGTTTGAGGAGTATGTATGTATCTTGAGGAATCCATCTCTGTGCAAAAATTCTTTTATTTTGTTGTCATTTCATTTGTTCATTTTTTTTTCTTCTGTTTTGCTCCCCTGAGGAGATATATCAGAAAAAAATATATCACTAAGAACAATGTCAGAGAGTTTACTGCCTATATTTTCTTCTAGGAGTTTTATGATTTCAGGTGTCACATTTAAGCTTTTAATCTATGTTGAGTTTATTTTTGTACATGGTGTAAGAAGTTGGTTTAATTTTTTTCTTCCTTCCCTTCTTCCTTTCTTCCTATCTTCCTTCCTTCCTTCCTTCCTTCCTTCCTTCCTTCCTTCCTTCCTTCCTTCCTCCCTCCCTCCCTCCCTCCCTCCCTCCCTCCCTCCCTCCCTCCCTCCCTCCCTCCCTCCCTCTCTCTCTCTCTCTCTCTCTCTCTCTCTCTCTCTCTCTCTCTCTCTCTCTTTCTTCTTTCTTTTTTTTTTCCCCCAAGATTCCAGCTCCTGGTTAAAAATCTGTGACTTTTCAGCCCCAGCACAGGCAGTTACAAAGACTTTGCCTTCAGGCCTCAAGGGGAAAGCTATCCTCCCAGCAGACTTAGAGCACAGCCATGGCATTGCAATCTGAGGGAGTTGCAGTCAGGGACTCAGGGCCCCCTGGATGGTGATACTGTTGGGATGTTTGCATGCCTAGCCCCAGCACCTTCAGGGTGAGTGGCTTTATCTCTGCCTTTGGTCAAAGGTCTTACTCAGGTCCCTCTATGGAGGCCTCCTTATGGGAGAGTGAAGGGGAAGTGAAAACCTAAAAAGGCACTTTTCCCCACTGTGACTCATTATCAAGAGGTTTTTCCACTCCTAGCCCTCCCACCTCTATCTTTCCTCTGAGACTCAAAAGTCTGTCCCATACTTCTATGTCTCTGGATCTGTTTTGTTCATCAGTTTATTTTGTTCATTAAATTTCACAAAAAAAGTGAGATCGTATACTTGTCTTTCTCTGACTGGCTTACTTCACTTAGCACAGGGGTCTGCAACCTTTAAGACATAAAGAGCCACTTGGACCCGTTTCTGAAGGAAAAAAAACCTGGGAGCCGCAAAGCCATTGCGACATTTAAAACAAATATAACACTGCATATATTGTTTCTTACCTTAATGCTATATACTGGATCATGCAGTTAGCTGTCAATCTGAAGAAAAAAAGGACTTTTTCACTTAACAATGTAAAATATATTTTTGCAAATTAATAGCTAATTAAAATATTTAATTTACCTGGTTAATGGGATTTTTGCTCCTGAACCTCAGTGCACAGTGTCTGCACATCATATTCAATAGGGATGGATCGATCACCAGGGGAGTGAAAGGGAAGGATAATGTGTTTTTTTCCTCTCTGAACTCACAGAATCGTTTTCCAAACGAACTTTGCATTGTGGTGATTGCAGACTTCAAATATTCCAAATTTATCATATCATGACTTTGTTTGAACTCTCTCAAAGAGGGAAAGTGAAACAGTGTACCTCTCTGTAAATCTTTGACAAACACTGTCAACTTGCTCTCGAATGCCAAAACCTCCTCCAGCATGTGCAGGGCTGTACCTCCTTTCCCCTGAAGGGTTGTATTTAGTGTGTTTAGATGTGCTGTCATGTCTACCATAAAATGTAATTTTTCCAGCCACTCTGGTTGTTCCAGCTCAGCAAAGGTGAGCTCTTTGCTGGCCAGGAAAGTTTTTACTTCTTCCAAACATGCGACAAAGCGTTTTAGCACCTCGCCTCTGGACAGCCACCGGACCTTGTTGTGGAGCAGGAGGTCAGAATATATGCTTTCCACCTCATCCAATAGCAAACGGAACTGGCAGTGGTTTAAACCCTTTGCCATTACCTTATTAACAATCTGAATGACCACATCCATCACTTTTTAGATTATCCACATTTGTAGATATGGCATTAATTTATTTTCCATTGATTTTTAGTGAGAGTGGAAGGAGGCTGGGCCAGGACAGGGACGCTGTGGTTGCCTAGCGACGCTAAGTCGCCTGCAACCTGCCACACAGAGCACTGGGAGCCGGAGGCGGGCGGAGGTAAGTGATACAGCTCCCAGCCCGCCCCCTGCTATTGGCCCTGCTAGTGTCAGCCCTGCTGGGAGCCGCCGCAATGCTTCAGAAGAGCCGCATGCGGCTCTGGAGCCGCAGGTTGCCGACACCTGACTTAGCATAATGCTCTCCAAGTTCCTCTATACTTTCTCAAAGTTTAAAAGATTCTTCTTTTTTTATTGTTGTACTAGAGGCCTAGTGCACAAATTCATGCACGGATGGGGTCCCTTGACCTGGCTGGTGATTGAGGTCTATCTGGGGGCCGGCTGGCTAGGGAGAGGGGCCATGGGAGATTGGTTGTGGGACCCACTGACCACTAGTGGGCGGCTTCTATATTGAGCATATGTCCTTGGTAGTCAATGTGCATCACAGAGACTGGTTCATTGGTCATTCTGGTCATTTTGGTCATTTGGTTTTAATGGTCACTTAGGCATATATATATATATATATATATATATATATATATATATATATGTGTGTGTGTGTGTATATATATGTGTGTGTGTATATATATGTGTGTGTGTGTGTGTGTGTGTGTGTGTATATATATATATATATATATATATATATATATATATATAGAGAGAGAGAGAGAGAGAGAGAGAGAGAGAGACTAGAGGCCAGGTGCACAAATTTGTGCATGGGTGGGGTCCCTCAGCCTGGACAGCAATTGGGGATCATTGAGGCCATCTTGCCAAGTCCCCATCAGGGCCGATCAACCAGGTGGAGAGACCATGGGAGTTTGGCTGTGGGAGTGCACCAGGGGGCAGCTCCTGCATTGAGCATATGCCTCTGTTGGTCAGTGCATGTCATGGCGACCGGTTGACTGGCCATTTGGTTGACCCATCATATTGGTTGCTTAGGCTTTTATGTATATACTAGAGGCCCGGTGCACAAAATTTGTGCATGGGCGGAGGGAGTGGTCCCCTCTGCACATCCTTCCCCCTCTCTAATTCAGGACGCTTTGGGGAATGTCCAACTGCCGGTTTAGGCCCCGTCCCAGGACCACTGGCTCCTACTTGCTCACTTGTCTGCCTGCCTAATGACCCCTAACTGGTCACCCCCAACTGTCCCCCCTTCTGGTGTAGTTGCCCAAACTGCCTACCCTCCACCAGCCTGATTTCCCCTTAGTGCTTCCCCTCCAGCCTGGTCACCCCTAACTGCCCCTCCCACTGCCGGTCTGGTTGCTCACAACTGCTTCTCTCCCTCCCCCACACCCCCGTGGGCCTGGGGGTGTGGGGGAGGGAGAGAAGTAGCCTGGTGTTTGGTTGTTTGGTCACCTCTCACTGACTCCCCTGCTGCCCTGGTTGTCCCATGCATCCTGTTGCTCAGTCGCTTGCTCGCCCCTCACTGACACCCCTGCTGGCCTGGTCGCTCATACAGCCTGTTTGGTTGTCCATTTGGTTGCAATGGTCACTTATGCTTTTATAAATATAGATAGATAGATAGTATTCCATAATGGAAATGTATCACAGATTTTTTATCCACTCATCTACTGATGGGCATCTGGTCTATTTCCAGATCTTTGCTATTGTAGATTGTGCTGCTATGAACATAGGAGTGCATACATTTTTTTCTGATTGCTGTTTAGTTTTCTTAGGATATATTCCTAGGAGTAGGATTACTGGATCAAATGGCAGTTCCATATTTAACTTTCTGAGGAGACTCCATACTGTTCTCCACAGTGATTGTCTGCATTTCCACCAGCAGTGCACTATAGGGTTCCCTTTTTTCCATATCCTCGCCAGCACTTTTCACTTGTTGATTTGTTGATGGTAATCATTTTGGTGTGAGGTGATATTTCATTGTTGTTTTAATTTGCATCTCTCTGATTAATGATTTTCACCATTTTTTCATATGTCTCTTGGTCATTTGTATGTCCACTTTGGAGAAGTGTAAATTTAGGTCCTTTACCCATTTTTAAATTGTATTGTTTGTCTTTCTTTGTTAAGTTGTATGAGTTCCTTATATATTTTGGATATTAATCCTTTATCAGATGTATCATTACCAAATATGTTCACCTAATACAGTGAAATCCATTTTAATTTTGCTGATGGTGTCTTTTGATGTGCAGAAAATTTTTATTTTTATGGAGCCCCATTTACTTATTTTCTCCTTATTTTCCTTTGCCCTAGGAGGTGTATCCACAAACATCTGAGACATGTCTGCGATTTTGCTGCCGATAGTTTCATCTAAAATTTTTATTGTTTTGTGACTCACATTTAAGTCTATTATCCATTATGAGGTTATTATGAGGTTATTCTTGTGTGAGTTGGTGGTCTAGTTGCATTTTTTTTTTTTTCATTTCTCTGTCAAATTTTCTCAACACCATTTATTGAAGAGACTGTCTTTACTCCATTGTGTGCTTTTGTCTCTGTTGTCAAATATTAATTGAGCATAATGGCTTGGGTTGTTTTCTGGGTTCTGTTCTGTTTCATTGATCTATATGCCTGTTCTTGTGCCAGTAGCAGGCTATTTTGATTACAATGGCTTTGTAGTATAACTTGATATCTGGTATTGTGATTCCTCCAACTTTGTACTTCTTTCTCAATATTGCTGCAGGTATTTGGGTCTTTTATGGTTTCAAATAAATTTTTGGAACATTTGTTCTAGATCTGTGAAATAAGCTGTTGATATTTTAATAGAGGTTTCATTGAATCTATATATTACTTTGGTTAATATGGACATTTTAATGATGTTAATTACACCAATCCATGAACAGAGATATAGTCTTCCTCTCTTTTTTCCAATGTCTATATTTTTCTGAGTACAAGTCATTTACCTCATTGGTTAAGTTTATTACTAAGTATATTAATTTTTTGTTGCAATGGTAAATGAGATTGTTTAGTTTCTTTTTCTGAGAATTCACTATTTATAATGATAAAAGCATGATATGCTAATTAGACCAGACATTCTTCTGGACGAAGCCAGGGCTGTGGGAGAAGCCCAGGTCCTGGGTGCCTGCTGGTGGCCAGAAGGAAGCCCAGGTCTCTAGTTACAGAGGGAAGCAGGCACCTGCAGCCGGGAAGGAAGGCCTACTCTTGCACAAATTTTGTGCACTGTGCCTCTAGTTGGTGTATAAAAATGCCATTGATTTCTCTGTGTTAATTTTGTGTCTTGCTGTGTTTTCAAATTCATTGATTAAATCTTAAATACTTTTTGATGGAATCTTTAAGTTTCCTATGTACAATATTATGTAATCTGTGAATAATGAGAGTTTGACTTCCTCCTTTCCATTTGGATTCCTTTTATGTTTTTTTTTCTTTATCCCTGTTCTTAGGGGAAATGGTTTTAATATGAGTAAATATTGATAATAAATAAAATAAGAAAAAACATTATTCTCATGTATTTTTAATTATTTTAACAGAATCAGTTGTACTAAGATATATAATGATTACCTTATTTAGAGTAGATGTACATTTAATAGAAGTAAGATAAATTACTTCATAAAAATAGAATTGCTAAAATTAGGAATATTATAGTTCTAAACAGTCATATATATATATATATAATGTTGGTAATAAATTTATTTTTTTTATTGATTTTTACAGAGAGGAAGGGAGAGAGACAGAGAGCTAGAAACGTCGATGAGAGAGAAACATCGACCAGCTGCCTCCTGCACACCCCCTACTGGGGATGTGCCCACAACCAAGGTACATGCCCCTAGCCGGAATCGAACCCGGGACCTTTCAGTCCGTAGACCGACGCTCTACCACTGAGCCAAACCGGTTTCGGCTGGTAATAAATTTAGACTGATATTTCCCATAAAAGCACATTTTAAATTAAAAATTTTGCTTATTATTCAACAAAAATAGACAAAAAACAAAACTAAAGTGCATTAAATTACAAATGCTGATACTAGAAATGGATGTGAATAATCTTATCGTATCATAATTCAGTGACTGAAATACTGTTAATGTCTACTTCAAATGAACTTCACAGTATTTAGTAAAGGAGTGAGAAAAATGGAAGGAAAAACAGAAAACCATATATACTCTACATACTACATAGAAAAGCATTTCTTATCCCACCTTACAACATAATGAAAATATTATATATTTATGTAAAATCACATAATAAAAACTATAATATCTAATTAGAATTATATGATATTCTAATAAATATAGAAATTAAAAAACTCTAAAACAAAGTTAAACTTTATTTCAATAAATAGTGTATCCCTAACCAGGTTTGGCTCAGTGGATAGAGCGTCGGCCTACAGAATGAAAGGTTCCAGGTTAGATTCCAGTCAGCGGCATGTACCTTGTTGTGGGCACATTCCTGGTTCAGGGGTGTGCAGGAGGCAACTGATTAATGTTTCTCTCTCATCGCTGTTTCTAGCTCTCTATCTGTAAAAAATCAATAAAACATATTTAAAAAAATAAATAATGTAGCTTTGTTTTAATAAAACTGCATCATAAGTATTATATTTATAATAGCTGAAGTTCAAATTAACATGAGGAATGCTGTCATGGGTGTTTGTATGTGGGCATGCATGTGGTGTGAGAAATTTAGGAAATTTCAGTTTATTAACAGATTTTCTTCTGTTACATTTAAAAACATTTTAAGTGTAAATTTCCTTTTAGAAGTGGGTAAAATAACTGCTAGTTTATATTATTTATTCACCAATCATTTTTTAGTTACTACTCTATGCCTGTAGAACATTAATATCATAGTACATTAAAATTAAATTGATAATATTTTATGGGCAACTATACATGTGAAACTATAATTAAATTAAAAGAAAAAAAAGTATTGCAATGTTCAAATTTTGAATTCCTTAAAGCTTAGTCTAATAACTTATTGTCTCATACTATATATATACATATATGTATGTACACCTTTGCAAAAAATATATAATTCTAAAACTAAACTTGCTCTTTCTATTGTTTATAAAACTATAAAATTTCTAAAAATGCAAAATAAAATAAAAGCATGATAACCATGCTCTGACTATAGTAAATATGTTAAAATATTTTTCACAAATGTTCCTATTACATAAGTTCAGACTTCGATTATTTTTCAACTAATAATGGAATCCAGCATGTCCCTGCAGCCTAGGGCACAAGATTTGCTTGAGGGACTGGCGTATGTGGCACCATTGGTGATAAGAAAAAGTGAGCATTGCGAGGTAGGAGGAAAGGGACTACACTCAGGCTATCACTTTGACTTGCAGAGTAAAACACTTTGTCTAATTTATTTTACCCGATTCCTCCTTCCCCTTTTCCCATTCCAATTATCTCTCTTATACAACTCCTATTACAGATCTCCGCCGCTGGCAAAAGTTTCACACAAGAAAGATTCCTCTGAGGCTGAAGCTCTTGCTCATCCCCGGATTGCCCAATAGTACCTCTGCATCTTGTAGCCTGAATTCCCAGTGCACATCACCCTTACTACAGCAGCCGGTAACCCCAAAATGATAAGTGGAAGCAAAATGTTCCAATTGCTTATGGTAACTTTACTTGCCCAAGGTCGGAACAACCGAGTGATCTGTTTAACAATCCCTGGTGAGGAATTGTACTGATTTTACCTTTCTTCTGAATGAGTCTGAAGCTCCAAAACTCCTTGGAAAAGCAGAACGGAGAATTTGAAAATACAAATCATCTTCATGACGGCATTGTCTTTAATCTTAGCTACTCACCTGAGCATTCTTTGGACTATAACATAAGCGATGATTTGCTTGAACAAAAGTAGCTAAAAGGAACATGCATTGCAAGCCCTCTGGGATTTGGTGACAGTCTCTCTTAAATAAACCTAGCAGAGGAAGTCACAGGGAGGGAAGGCGTGGGTAAATCAAAATAGCCTAGAAAGTAGCACAGAAAGGCAGGTCAAATCATTAAGCTAATCAAATAAATGGATTGAACTCTTATTTTTTCTGGAAGATGGCAGCTTCTTTCTTAGAAAACACTTAATCATTACAAATTTCATGCTCAGCTAATAAAAGTTAGTGATTATCCAATTAGTAAGTGGCTCTGCTGCTTACATGCTTAATTAAAGATGTTTGACATAATTTCTCTTTCCTAGGTCTTGGAAGCTTAAAACAGAATTGCTGCTGACAATTCAGCAACCACAGAATGTTAGGCTTCTCCACCCCTCAGCATTACATTACCCTTCCCAAGTAATTTCTATTGATAAATAATCGTCATAAAAGAGATATGGTTTTTAGGTGCATTCATTCTATTCTCAAAAGGGTAGAAATCTGGTATTATTCTGCTAATATTTTCTTACGCAGATGAAGACATCGAGGCTTATAATATTATATACTTATTCTAAAGTCTTATTGATAATAAATAGAAAGCAGGTTTCGGAAACCTGAGACTTTCACACTTGCAAGTCCATTGTCCCTCTAGTCAAACCAATCTGTGGGTGAAGTATGCATTATAACAAATGAGACTAATATATTGTAGAAATTGATTGGCTTTAGGAGAAAAATGCTGACTTTTTAAATGATCTCAACATTAGAATCACAATTTAACAGCACACACAAAGAACAAAATATTAAATGTTAACAAGAGTATATAATGTTTAATGGAAGTTTTGGAGGAAAATATACTAAGGAGGGATGAAAAACACAGAAGGATATATGTATATCTCTTCTATATCCATAATACACTTGCATACAAATATATACTTGGCATACACGAATGCCAACTTTTAATGCAGTTCTTTTATATTATCTTATTTAGCTACTGTACAACTATTTGTTAATTTATGGTTTTACACAGCACTCGGGTTAATCAAACAAATTAAATAATCAAATACATTGATGGCTAGCATAAATTTATATTTATGTATAAAATATGTAGCTATCTCTAGTTTATATATTTTTTTTAAATTTTAAAACATTTTATTGATTTTTTACAGAGAGGAAGAGAGTGGGATAGAGTTAGAAACATTGATGAGAGAGAAACATCGATCAGCTGCCTCTTGTACACCCCCTACTGGGGATGTACCAACAACCAAGGTACATGCCCTTGACCGGAATCAAACCTGGGATCTTTCAGTCTGCAGGCCGATGCTCTATCCACTGAGCAAAACCGGTTTTGGCTAGTTTATATTTTTTAAAGTTTTTTTTTAATAAAATTTATTGGGATAAGAATGGTTAATAAGATTATAAAGGTTTTAAGTGTACATTTCTATGACACATGATCTCTATATCTCATTGTGTGCCCACCACCCAAAGTCAAATCATCTTCCATCACCATATATTTGGTCTCATTTACCCTTTACTACCTGCCACCTCTTCTCTCTGGTAACCACCACAGTTTCAAATTTCTATTTTTAAATTTTACCCAGTAAAACTTTCAAAGGTCACAAGAAGTAGCTGCTAAATATATATATATATATATATATATATATATATATATATATATATATATATATATATTTGTATTATTAAACTAGAGGACCAGTGCACAAAATTTGTGGACTCGGGGATGTGTGTCACACTCAAAAACAACTTTCAGAATGCTTAAATGTTGCTCAAAAAACAATTTCTGATCTTTTACAAGCAATGGGAAATATTTTAAAGGAAGGAAAATAGGTGCCACATCAACTGAACGAAAGACAAATGGAAAACCAAAAGGTCATCAGTAAAATGTTGCTTCAATGGCACGAGAGTTTTTTTTTTTTTTTTTTTTTTTTTTTTTTTTTTTTACATCACATTGTAACTGGCCATTAAAAGTGGATTTGCTTTGAGAATCCCAAATACACAAAATCATGGGTTGATTCAGGTCAACCATCAACATGGACTGCAAGGCCAACTTGCTTAGGAAAGAAGTCAATGCTTTGTGTTTGGTGGGATCAGGAAGGTGTGGTGTATTATCAGCTTCTAAAACCAGGTGAAACCTGTGACACTGATCGCTATCAACAAAAAATAATCAATTTGAATCACGCCTTCATCTTGAAACAACCACAATGGGCCAGCAGACATGACAAAATAATTTTGCTTCATGATGACATACCATCACACACTTCAAAACCAGTTAAAGAAAAGTTAAAAGATCTTGCCAGAAAAGTATTAACCCACCCGCCATATTCACCACCTTACTCCTTCAGATTACCACTTGTTCCTATCGATGGCACATGCACTCTCTGAGCATCACTTCAAAATGTATGAAGAAATGAAAAATTGGGTCTCTGAATGGTTTGCCTCAAAACAAGAGAAGTTCTATTGGGACAGTATCCACAAATTACCTGAAAGATGGAGGAAATGCATAGCTAGCGATGGACATTACTTTGAATAAAGCACTTTTGATGTTTCTCTTGAAATTATCATGTTTTCTCTTATTACAAAATCTGCATTATTAACTGATACACCTAATACATGTTCTTGGTGATCCTATATGCTGCACTAAATTAATTATATATTTCTGTTTAACAAATAATCCTTAAAATTATTGGCCTTAAACAAAAAATATTAATTTATTATTACTTCTTCTGTTTGTGAGCCAAAATTTCAGTTAGAAAAGAGCGCAGACATTCTCATTGTATGAGGCCTCAGGAGGAAGCACTAAATACAACAATGGTGGCTTCTAAAGGGAATGAACCACCACATAGCTGGTGGTTGGTTTTGGCTTCACCCTGAAAATTTGGTCTGAAAAAAAATAGATGTGCCCTTTCTATGTAGCCTGGGCTTCCTTACAACATCTTGGCAAGATTCCAAGGGTAAGTGTCCCAGGTGAGAGAGAGATAGCAGAGTAGAAGCTATATTTTCTGTTCAACTTTTAGAAGTGAAGGCAGCATCACTTTAACCACATTTGATTCCTCAGGCAGTGGCACCTATCTGTCCAGAATATGTTTCAAGAAACAAAGACACCTCACTTTTTCAGAGAGGACTGTCAACTTAATACTATACTAGAGGCCTGGTGTATAAAATTCGTGCACGCGGGTGTGTGTCCCTCAGACTAGCCTGCACCCTCTCCAATCTAGGACCCCTTGAGGGATGTCCGACTGCCCGTTTAGGCTCGATCCAGGTAGGATCATGCCTAAATGAGCAGTTGGACATTCCTCTCACAATCCAGGACTACTGGCTCCCAACTGCTCGCCTGCCTGCCTTCCTGATTTCCCCTAACCACTTCTGCCTACCAGCCTGATCACCCCCTAACCACTCCCCTGCCAGCCTGATTGATGTCTAACTGCTTCCCTGCCAGCCTGTTTGCCCCTAACTGCCCTCCCCTACAGTCCTGGCCACCCCTAACTGTCCTCCCTTGCAGGTCTGGTCACCCATAACTGCCTTCCTCTGCAGGCTTGGTCCCACCCAACTGCTCTCCCTCACAGGCCAGGGTGCTCCCCAACTGCCCTTTCCTGCAGACCTGGTCCCTCCCAACTGCCCTCCCCTGGTGGCCATCTTGTGTCTACATGGAGGCAAGATTTTTGATAACAAGGGGGCAGTCATCTTGTGAGTCGGAGTGATGGTCAATTTGCATGTTATTCTTTTATTAGAAAGGATTAATAAGATAGAGGCCTGGTGCATGAGTGGGGGCCAGCTGGTTTGCCCTGAAAGATGTCCTGGATCAGGGTGATGGTTCTCTTGGGGTATAGAGTGGCCTGGGTAAGGGGCCTGTGGTGGTTTTCAGGCTGGCCGCGTCCCCCGGTAACCCAAGTGGAGGCCCTAATATCTGGGATTTATTTATCTTCTATAATTGAAACTTTGTAGCCTTAAGTAGAGGCCAAAGCAGGCCCAGGGCCACAGAAACTTGGCTTCCACCATTGCTGGGGGCAACTCAAGCCTTCTGCTCTCTCCAGCTTTGTGGCAGCTGCCATTTTGGTTGGGATTTACTTATCTTCTATAATTGAAACTTTGTAGCCTTAAGTGGAGGCCAAGGCAGGCCAGGGCAGGTGGAAAGCTTGGCTTCCTCCATTGCCAAGGAAATCCAAGCCTCCTGCTGTCTCTGTGACCGCATTCATCTTGTTTGTGTTAATTTGCATACTTGCTCCTGATTGGCTGGTGGGCATGGCTTGTGGGTGTAGTGGAGGTACAGTAAATTTGCACATTACTCTTTTGTTAGATAGAAAGATATTGTAGAATGGGTTAGCTTATTATAGTTTGTTTTTCAAGCCACACAAATATAAATAATTTCAACTCCCCCATAATCCTTATGGTTTATTCCATTATGGTGTTAGCTCTTAGTCCAGGATCTTATTGTGTAATTAAGGTTCAAGATCTCCTTTTTTGCTGTTCCTAGAATACAACTCTTTCAGTGCAGTCTGAAGATTCATGAAATTAAGAGAAAAGTGAATATGCTCCCACACCCAATTTGCAATGGTTATGCAGACATAGCTTCATTACTACAGGCAGCTCTAATTAGAGAGAAAAATGAAGTCACATAAATATAATATGACCGGTCCATAGAAATTATGAAATTCAGCAGAGTATATAATATATGCTGATTACTTGATTTGGACCTATTTCCTGGGAATAATTTTCCATGGGTGTTTCATATACACTCTGGTTTCTTGGCTGCCTTGCGAGCCATTTTTCCATCTCCATGAGATGTGGCCAATGCTTGCAGTGCCTAATTTTCTCAGCCTACTCCTGTTTGTAGTTTGTACTCCAAAGGTATATTTATATTTGGTACTGTCTTTATCTCTGATGCTGATCTATTAAAAATCTGTCAATACAAGCCTTAAAATATTTGTGAGGCCTCTGTGGGTTTTATGGTGTTTTTCTATTAAAAAACCACATATAAAAATTTGGATGAAGTATACTCTTCTCTACATTAGATTTCCTATAAAGCAGCTGTAGGATAAAACTATAAAGATTCTTAGAGGGGACTCATATTTTTTTTGAGGTGCCAATTTAAAATTTTCTGAGAACTAAATGAGACTATTACAATCACAATGTCAGCTTTACTTTTAGATCGTCATTAATACCCTTGATGAAATATTATCTCAGAAGCCATTTCATAATTTTAGCATCACTCATCATCTACGAGGCTAGGAATAAAAAAAATCATTTTAGACAAAGAAAGATATAGTTTCTTTATGTTTATTCACGTATCCTTAAGTTTATCCCTCAGTATTCACATTTTACTAAATTCATTTAGGAGAATCAAGCCAATATTTTCAGCAGATAGCTTGTTAACTTCTCATTAGGTACACGTTTTTTTAAGATGATAATTTATTTTTTCCCTTTTTTTCTTTTTAAATTATTTTTTAAACAGTGATAATGTTTTATTAAGCAAATTATACATAAAAAATATGAGATACAATATTAAGTGATGATTTTTATTTCACAGGAAGACTCCCCAATTTTTAATTTTTTTTTCCTCATTTTTTATTAAGGTATTATATGTGTACATTCTTACCATTGCTCCCCCAATTCCCATACATGCTCTCACCCCTCAGAGTTTTACATCCATTTATAATAGCTAAGATTTTGAAACAGCCTAGATGCCCATTAGCATATGACTGGATCAGAAAACTATAGTACATCTACACAATGGAATACTATGCTGCCATAAAAAGAAGGAATGCTTATATAAGCATATAAATTATGCTAATATACATGCATACAAGTTCTTTGGTTGATCTCTTTTCTCCCCCACCTCTCCCTAACCTTCCTGCTGTAATTTGACATTCTGTTTGATGCTTTACTGTCTCTGTATCTATCTTTTTGTTCAACAGTTTATAATTTTCTTCATTATCCATAAATAAGTGGGATCATGTGGTATTTTTCTCTCATTGACTACTGGCTTATTTCACTTAGCATAATGTTCTCCAATTCCATCCAGGTTGCTGCAAATGGTAAAAATTCCTTATTTTTTATGGCAGCATAGTATTCCATTGTGTAGACGTACCATAGTTTTATGATCCACTCATCTGCTGTTTCCAAATCTTAGCTATTATAAATTGTGCTGCTATGAACATAGGGGTGCATATATTTTCTTATTGGTGTTTCCAGTTTCTTAGGATATATTCCTAGGAGTGGGATTACTGGATCAAACGGGATTTTCATTTTCAGTTTTTTGAGGACACTCCATATTGTTCTCCACAGTGGCTGCACCAGTCTGCATTCCCACCAGCAGTGCACTAGAAGATAGAAATCATATCAAACATCTTCTCAGATCACATTGGCATAAAACTGGAAATCAACTACAATAAAAAACAATCCAAAGAAATATGTTTTAATGATTTTATACCTTTACATAATAACACCTATAGAATCGTCCAAAGGTCATCATACTTCTGCTAACCTTATCGTCTAGTAGGTCATTTTAACTTGAACTGCCACTTGATCTCAAAGTTACTGACTCGAATTTCAGGGTTATTTTTGTTTTGTTTGTGGCAGAACTACACTCTTAGTTGTGTAGCCTTAAGTAATGTATGTTAGTTACTTATCACTATGTAACTCAATACCCCTAAACAGCACTTTAACAACCATCTATCAATTTCTTTGGATGGGATTTCAGGCAGAGTCAGTGAACACTGATTTTTTTTTTTCTTCCTCTGTCCCACAAAGCCTACTATCTCATTTAGAAAACTTGAAAGCTGGGTACTGGAATTGATTGAAGGTTTACCACTTAGATTTTTGGTAGCTACAGAAAGTCTTGGTTTAGTGACTGAGCCAGATATATTTTTAGAGTATACACACATAGACCCTGAGGAGACTTATACCTCCTACCACATGATGGCTGGGTCTGAAACGCTGTACCCAGAGAGAAAGAGGGATGAGCAGAAGTGATTTTATCTTTTGTAACCTTGTACTACCTTTAGCTTAGAAAGTCATGCAGGATTAATTCTATCACATTTTACAGAGTAAGGTATTCTGCTTTGTCCTGCTTTGAGTAGGAAGAGGAATCCTTCTTTGATATAGGTATGCCAATATCATAATGAAAAAAGAGTATGTGGCATTGACTATAAATAGGTGTGGTCATCCTTGGAAAATGCTATTTTCTAGCACCACGAGTTGACTAAAAAGTACTAAGAACATGAGGAATTTCAGCACTCATGAGAAAAATCTTATAGAAGTAGCATGTTGTGCAATAAAATAATTACTTTAATCAAAGCATCTATATTTCAGAATATATTGAAGTACAAGCATATTTTCTGTCAACATTTTTATATGATACATTTTTAATGTTAAGAACAAAGGCATAAAAAAATACGTACAGTCTCAAATTACTCTTAAAAATTTCATTTTACCAAGTGAGTCCCAGCTACTTTATAAAAAGTGGAAAATCAAATATATATATGAGTTTCAATGGAGGTGAAATTTTATAGGTGTATCATGTGCAAATTTTTAATAAAATTACAATCTGTGTGTAATGTTTTCATTGAAGTATTTGGTAATAAATTAATACATATTATAATAGTTGTTGTTGTTTTCTGCCAGCAAAAGTCTTCATTCTGCCTAACTGGGGTCATAATGTTTAGCTAAAGGTTTGAGACAGTAATGGTAAAGCATAAATGAAAAAATGCATACCCAAGATTTTTTAAAATATATATATTTTATTGATTTTTCACAGAGAGGAAGAGAGAGGGATAGAGAGTCAGAAACACCAATGAGAGAGAATCATTGATCAGCTGCCTCTTGCACACCCCCTGCTTGGGATGTGCCCGCAACCAAGGTACATGCCTTCAACCAGAATTGAACCCAGGACCTTTCAGTCCACAGGCCGATGCTCTATCCACTGAGCCAAACCGGTCCAGGCTGCATACCCAAGATTTAATGGCACACCAGGAACTTCATTCTTAATTCATTTTTCCCCCCTATAATTTCCTGGTGTTCAGAGAAAATATACTGAAATTTTGGCCAGAAGAAAGTTTCAGAAAGCAAAAATGTGAGTCGCTTGCCCAAAAGCTCTGCTAAAAAGATTAGAAAATTTGGATGGTCTAGGATCTAAAATTTTATATTCTGGTGGAAAATGTTGGTTGAAATAGAATTCCCATGAAGTCTATATACTTTTACTAAAGGTGAATCAAGACAAACAAACCAACAGACCGGTAAGGAATAAAGGCATAAAGGCAACGGATTTACACTCAGTTAGCTGAAGTTAAAAAGTATTCTCTGAGTTAGAAGGCCTCATTTTTCTCACAAGAAGCTCTAACAATGCCTATCATTTATCGCAGCCTTGGCACTTAAGGTAGGTGAATGGCAGGCAGAACACAAATCAAGTAACCATTATCATTATCATCATTCTCATTCATCAAGAGCATATCAGTGCTTTGTGCATATGCTGAATGAAAAAAATCCACGATTAAGTCTGGATTGATGGATACATTCACCTACCTCCTAGTTTCCCCAGTGAATGACCTCTTGGAAGAGATTAGAACTCATCATAAACACTGTCATTAGTGTAATCAGTAGAATTCCATTACACTTGCTGCTTATTCTTCAAATGTGCTTCAGTTGAAAGCTGACTAAAAAAGCCTCATGTGCTTTGCCTCCCACAGGTCTGCAAGAAGCCAGCAACCATTGTCACTTCATGAATGATGCCCCCGGGACATGCAGACTGTCTGGACACTACAACATTCTGTGTTCTTTCAGAAGAGTGAGCAAAACTCCACAAAAATTACCTGGGTTTGTTTAGCCTAATTTTTTTTTAAATCTTCCACAGTGCAGTGGGATAATTGCTTTTATAATTCATACCTAAACAGGTGTTGGTAAAATCTGTTTAAAATATTTGTTTTTACCTGCTGACTGTCCAGAAGGCCCCAACTGCCTCTTTCTGGTTATCCCATGCTCCACGTAGGAGTGTAAATTGGAACTCTGAGTTAGTGGAGTTTGCTTGAGACCTGCTGTGTACTATGTCATCAGTGGTTATTTCAAAGTCCAGCATTAATAAACATTCAACTCTATTTCCTATTAGTGGAAGTTCTTTAACCTTCACTATAAGCCTCAGGACTGTATTAGAAAAATTTACTGCTGCTAACTTTGCATTTGACTAGGGGACATTCAAATTTGAAACTGTATGAGTAAATTTTATCCAAGTGGCAGTAACACAGCATATTAAGAAAGACTTTTCTGCCGGGACCAGTTTGGCTCAGTGGATAGAGCATTGGCCTCAGGACTGAAAGGTCCAGGGTTCGATTCTGGTCAAGGGCATGTACCTTGGTTGCGGGCACATCCCCAGTAGGGGTGTGCAAGAGACGGCTGATCGATGATTCTCTCTCATTGATGTTTCTAACTCTCTATCCCTTTCTATTCCTCTCTGTGAAAAATCAATAAAATATATTTAAAAAAAAAGACTTTTCTGATATTTTTCCCTTTGTTGACTATTACCTTCCCATTTTTCTTCTGCATACTGAAGTACAATATGCATGTAGACAAGAGCCATTTGAAAGTACTAACGTTAAGAGGCAACAGCCCTGCACAGCATCTTGTTTACCCTCATGAGCATAAAAGGGAGATAAACCAGGGTGTCTTGTTCAGAAGATTATGAAATCAACTGGAAATTGATTGCTTATAATAACCTCCTATACTTTCAACATTTTTAAAAACAAATACATTTCATAGCTTGATATTTCAGGAAGAGTATCTGTGCTTAAAAGTATGTGGAAAGCACCATTGATCAATATTATCATGATACACTATGCAACCTATATATATATCAGAATGTATAAGTCACTGATATTTGCTAATAACTACACGGAGTCATTAGTTCAAGTGAATTGATAATTTCATCCTATATGTGTGGAATACTTTCAAGTCAATATACTGTGAAGTGCCTCAGCATTAACTAAATTTCTATAGGAAGGATGTCTTATATATTATTGTGTAATGTTTCAAATAGAAATTACACTAAAAATCTATTTCCTTTTAAAGGTATATAAAGGAAAATAAGAATTTCAATAATAAGATATTAAAAATAATTAATTTAAGTATATGAGGATTCAATATATCACAACAGCAGCATGACATTATCTTAGATTATTCATGTTCTTAATGCATCTTTCCATTTGCACCTACTATATCATGTTGATTGCAATAGGTACTTAAATATTTAGTGTTTGTAGGGTGATATCAATGTACAGGAGGAAAATATTCTAAATTAATTTGGTAAATCACAAAAAAATTTATCTTAATCATCAATGTCAGTGAATCAAAATAGTCAAAGCATGAAATTATAAATAATGATTCCTACATAATTCATACATTTTATTTTAAAATATACAAATATATTAATATATAATCACTATTATGATTTTTGTGGAGAGTGTTTTCTTTAGAAAGTTGTTTTATTTTTTGTTTGTTTTGTTGTCTAAACAACACTCATAAAGTGTCATCTATAATTTTATTTTTTCTAAAATACTCAATGAGACAATAATTTTAGTTTTTTATACTTACAATGTTTTACAAAGTGTTTAATTTAATTTTTCATAAAAATGATCATTTTGCAATTAAAATGTTTACCTTGTTAAAAATATTTAATTAAAAACAGAATCATAGAAACAATTATAATGGGCATATCATGGCTTATAAAGAAATGCAAGTCACTTGTAAGAGCACCCAGCTTACTAGGTTGGAGCAGAAGTGCACATGGAGTTATGAGAAAAGGAATTTGTTATTTTCCTATCTAAAAAGCTGAATGTACTTTCTTCTTCCTAAAATGAATTTCCCCACAATGTTCACCTGGAAAAATATTCATTTGATTATGTTGGGCCTTGCTGAAATACCATGTGAAGTATAAAACCTTGCCAGATGTTTCTCACCCCTGTTAGTGGCTTTCTGTTATTGCCATGGCACAATTACTTCTGCTTTGCTTTCATAATCTCACCACATGCTGTTATAAATTGATTAGCTTTTGCATGTGAGAATTGTGTGTGAATTTGGAACATGAAAATCATCTCACCTATTTTGTATGTGAACACATAAAACATATCAATTTATGTCATGCAGACATTCACAAAATAAATTCAATATTAAATTTTGATTATTTAACATAAAAAATTGTCTAGAGAAGCACTCTTAGAATGTCACTAATATTTAAAATATATTTTATTTATGTAAATATATATATATATATATATATATATATATATATATATGAGAGAGAGAGAGAGAGAGAGAATGGATCACATTAGCACTAACCCTAAAAAGAACCAATATTTTTTTTTGAGAATTTTGATATACTAATACCTAATTATTGCTTATTTACTTTCAATTATTTCTAAATTTAAACCAAACGAATTTAAAATGTTAATTAGCTACCTAGGCAGTTCATCTGGTTAACCACCTCAATTTAAAAATGACATTTAATCAAGGAAAAATGTGGGTGAAAATAACATTTGATCATATTCCTTTCCAGTGTTTTGTTGTTGTTGTTGTTGTTTTTTATCTTGCAAAATAAAGTACTTAAGGAACTTCATATGTAAAGGAATTCATCCTTGATTTTCTAAGACATAGTTGATAAACATTTTCACTTGAAACTCCCAAAATTCTCACCAGTCCAAACCAAAGTTAGTATCTTCCTCCCCAAAATAGCTCATGCTGCATTTTCTTTATTTTGTATATTACTGTTTTAATCCTTCGAGCCTATAACATGGTGAAATGTTACTTTTCTTTGGTACCTAACTCAACTTTGTCCGCTATGCCTCTCTCACTATCTTCCATGCCTGTCATACACTATTTCCAGAGTTACACTGCTGATTCATGGCCTCGATTACTGATTACTGCAATGTAAGAATTTAATATTACTGGCTTTCTACCATATTACCAAACCTAAAATTTACAATGCCTCTTTATTGCATAAAAATAAAATTCCTCTGATTTAAAAGGCCTCCATGTTTCTTCCTAGCAATTTATCACACACTGCTAATTTATCTTCTCTGAAATAATAAGACACTAGAGTCCCTGAAACTTTCATATGACTTCCCCCCCCCCACCAAATGCCTTCTTTCATGTCTATTTGTCTTTTCACTGAGGATCTCAGTGTAAGGTTTGAGGCGCAGGAAACTGACCACCAAGGAGTTTTAAAGTAAGGTTTATTCCCCAGTAATGAGCGGGACTCATTACGGAGGTAGAGAAATCAGAATTAAAGGAGTTGGGAGGGGCGATGGACCCAGCCGGGCTGCCACCTGGACATGGAGGATCGGCAGCACGTGGCTGGTCTGGGGTCTTTTTAAGGGGAGGAACAGGAGAGGGTTGGACCCAGGGCAGAACAGGAAGGGGTGGGCTCCAGGACACTTTGGCACGTGCTGATTGATGGCTCAATGTCTTGGAGATGTCTCTGTGACAGGTGCCAGCAATGTCATAACTCCGCCCACCAGCTGGGAGGAGGGAGAACCTTATACTCAGGTCATTGTGATTTCTGAAGTTCTTCCCAGTAATTATAATTTTTTTTTAAATGTGAAGAGTCTTTTTAGACTCTGTATCAGCACTTCCTCGCTGCCTCTAATCAGTGACCTCATTGTCCAGGCCATGGCAGGTGAGTGGTTTTATGCCTCTTTTATGGGATTTAGTCTGTAGCCTCTGTGGGCCTCTCCTTTAGAGGCTGTGCTCTCAGTGCCTGCTTGGTCGTTGCGATGTGCTGTTCGGTTGCTTGTCTGCAAAGTATTAAATGTCCGAACACTTGTTTAGAAAAAAAAATGGCAAAGTCAATTCAAGATGAAAAATTATATTATTTAATAATAGAAATAAGAGATATTGAATTCGTGGACATATATTTAGTGGTGGTAATAGTGTCAATGTTCCCAAGGGCCTTTAACAGTATCTAATAAAATCTTCATAATAATGACTGAAAATGAGTATCATAATGTTATTTTAAAAAATAAAAAAATTAAAATTGAAAAGTTACTGTTTGCATAGGTCACTGACTCTGCAAATGATAGTGCAGCAATATGTGCTACAATCTATCTTATGTGGAAATTTATTCCAATATAACTCTTCAAACTTTATAAGCAGTGAGGAAAAGTTTTGGTATAAAAATAAAAGCAATTTTAAATTTATGTTGAAGTAGTTGTTTATTTTTCACTTACTAAGGTAGCACAGTAACCGGGAATCCTAGAAAAGAGGAACATGAGATACTCTGTATTTAATATAACAATTAGCTTAAAAGGACTTATTAGTCTCCCTTTTACTTTTGGAAGCTATAGCAGAGCATAATAAGCAGCTGTGTGGACATGGGCACAGCTTATTGGAAGAATAGAAATTTCTCATTTATTTCCAAAGTAATAAACAACTCCTCTAATTTTTCATGGACAATTTAGAAATATGATGGAGACAGGGTCACAGCATAATGAATTTGTTTTGTGGCTAATAGATGCAGGTCTATTGTACTTACAAAGGCAATCACAGATTAACAAAGTAACCCTTATGTAATTAACCTACTACAAATACACAGATTAATCAGTCCTTTTCATCACTGACCTAGTTTGGAAAAAAAAAATTGCTCACATCTAAAACTAAAGAGCAAAAGAGAACATGAAGAGAAAGGTAATAATTCTATTGCTTTCCTAAGACATTTACAAATGACATATATGAAATAGTATAAATATACATATTAAGAATATAATATCTATACTGTTTGTATTTGGCTGGGAAGTTTGGATCCTTACCAAAATATTAATGAAATTTTGTATAATAAGTTTTGTATAATAAATTATGGAATCAGTCATTGGAATGGTGATATAAATTTCAGTTATGGTTGAGAATGCTATGAGTAATTTACCTATATTTTAGGATATGGGAAGCTTAATTGATTTGTGGAATCATCTGCTTATACTTTTATATTTTTCTTTTATCAAGTATTTAATTCACTTCATTTAAGTAGATGCAAAAAGAAAATTAATTGCTCTATTTAAAATATTCTTTTACAATCTCCCTTCTTTACCTAGTCACCAGCCTTTAGGGAAAAAAAATAAAATACATAAAAAAACCTAGGGGGTTTAAAATTAGACATTATATCTGGCCAGACATAAGTACTCAGCATTATTGATAATTTCTTTCTGAGGAAATATAATCTATATGTATAAAAATGGACAGCAATTCCCTTTGATGAATTAAATATAATTCAAATTTCAAAAGTAAACACAATAGAAGGACCAACAAAAAACATGGAATATGTAAATGTAGGTGACATTTATTATTCTTCACTTAGTTTTGATACATTTATACAAATGTGAATGTTACAAAAAACATGCTTATTTTCAAAAAAATTTTACAAGTATTTATATCTCATTGGCTTATTCAGTGCTACCTTTAAATTAATTTTAGCCTTGCATAGTTAAATCACACTTGTTGGGGATGTCCTTATGTCCAAGTTATTATTATATAGCAAATAAAAATAATTTGAAGTTGGAAGGACTCTGAGAAAAAAAAAATACTAGTATCTTTCATTAAGAACCTGATAATATTAGAGAAAGTTAATCTGGCCAAAGTCACAGAAGTATTTATTGTCCTTGATTAGCACCTCTAATTCCTTTCACCTTGTTCTCTCCATAACATCTTCATTATGCTCACCAAAGGTATTTGCTATTCTGCTATGGTTAAAAGATTTCAATTTTCATCTATATGAACACTGTAGTCAAGGAAATGTTTTGATTTTCAAAGTCTTAACTAGAAGCAATATTACATTTTCTGGCAACATGTATCTGTATACCTAAAGGCATAGTAAAATCCTGAGGATGCTAACTCATTATGAATTGTGGTAGAGAAAAAAATATTCTGAAAAAGAGAGAAATATAAAGCTGTAAAGTCCAATGTATTTTTTAAAAAAATTTAACTGGTTTTTAGGAAGAAGGATAGAGAGATAGACACATCCAAGAAAAATGTTGATCGACTGCCTCCTGTACACCTCCTACTGGGGATCCAGCCCACAACCCAGGCAGGTACCCTGACCTAGAATCAAACTGGAGACCTCTTGGCTCATAGAAATGCTCAACAATTGAGCCACCCTGGCCAGAAAGACCAATGTATTTTTAATTAATGTGTTCTTTTTGTTAAATAAAGTTTTATTTAAATCTATACAGCATGTCAAATCATTTTATTTTTAGCTTGTTATAATATATTTTAAGCTGTACTAAATTAAGACATTGATATCTTGTTAGCAACACTACAAATTGCCATTGTCACCAAACTGTGTTCATGTCACTAACTTCGATATACATAGTGATAAGAATTTTTCCCATTTGGAACAAGTAAATTTATTCACATTGATAAATTCAAATCAAATGTTATGCATAGAATAAATATATGGGCAATTTGTATTAATATGGTAAAATATTGTGAATATCTTAGATTAGAAAAACTTGGTAGTCATCTAATTAGAAACAAACACTTATAGTTGATGGTTTTCTTACTCAAATTAGAAAATATTTTCTTCTCCACCTTAAATAACATGCTTTACCTGGAAAATATATGCACAATTAGATATTATAAAGCTGTCAAATTTATTTCATATTCCTTATTAAATAGAAAAAATGACAAACAGAAATCACCAGAGATGATCTCATATTGCATGAGAACTCATATATTCTCTGCATAGCCATTGTGGTCACAATAAGTCCCAAATAGATATAATAAAAAAATGAAACATTCATGTAAGGAAAACAAAATTCATGAGTATTATCAAGTTGCTCTAGCACTTATATAACAGTCAGGAAATAAATGAATAATTTAGCAGTAAAATTATTTGAAATAAATTATACATATTTAACAAGTCATGTAATGAAATATTCTTTTGAGCATTAGATCAATGTAGAAAAAAAAAAAGGAAAAACAAATGTTGGAGTCATTGGCCTAAACATTATTGTTGACATAAATGACTTAAATTTTCAGCAAGAAAGATACTGTCTAGGAGGCTGAGAAGTGCTAATTTTGGTATAATTATTTTTTTTCTTAAAAGTAATCTCACATTTTCTGCATGCATGTATTTTTTTTAGGTTGATCTAAAATCTAAACTTAATCACACTGTCACATATCTGTAGCAAATATGCAATTTTGATTATATATATAGTTCTATCCAAAGCTATTTCCTTAATATCTTAAAATATTAATGTGATTTCTAAGGTTATATCTAAGGAATTGGGGCAGAAAGTCTTACATAGGATATTCTGTTTGAAAGAAGATACTACCTTTTAATGATCAAGTTATCAAATTATGACATACTTCCAAATTCTCCAATTTAATTTCCTCATTTCTGTAAATATATAGTAAAAATAAGCAGCGTCAATGTTCATTGAGTTAAAATGTATTATGCCAAAAGAAGGGTCTTAAACCAGATACAGAATGGGTCAAAAGCAGGCTTACAGTTGTTCATATGGAAAAAATAATACAACGATAAATTAATAATAATATAAGAATAAACTGTATTCCTCATCCTCACTACTGTAAGCCCACTTTTGACCCAGGCTGTATTATGGTTCTTTTTCTTTAATTCTAGAAGATTTTCATATCTTAGAATATATTAATACTAGAAGCCTGGTACATGAAAATGTGTGCATGTGAGGGGGGCGGGGACAGAGGGGTCCCTCAGCTCAGCTTGCACCCTCTTGCAGTCTGGGACCCCTAAGGGGATGTCCACCTGCCAGCTTAGGCCTAATCTTTGGGGAATCGGGCCTAAATTGGCAGTCAGACATCCCTCTGGTAGCCCGGGAGCCCTTGGGAGATGTCCCACTGTGGCTTATTCTGTACAATATATTTATTTTGTTATATACTAGCTCATTATTTTTCATTATCTTTCAGTTTCTGGTTCATTCTCTTTTTACAATACGCAATACTAGAAAATCTAACAGTCTAGGAGAGTCACATAAAGGTATAAGTTTCCCTTCCAGTTGTATGAAAAAAAAGAAGAAAAAAAAAGAAGGGCAGAAAGATAGGATGAAATTACTCATCTTCCAGGGAGAACAATGAATTGTGTACTCTTTTCCCTATTGATCAGAATGTTACTAATACCTGGTGCTTTCTCTCATTTTACTTTAGATTTCTTAGATTTTGTGGTGATACTGTTGTGGCAAAATGCATGGGAGAATGATCAGCAGGCATTCTGAGGGAGGAAATTTTAACCTTTATTTTACAGATCTGCTAGTCCATGGGTATTTCAGATCCAAAGCCTGAACTCAACTCATGGGTAGGCTCTGACCTATATACCTCCTCCTGTGGTGGGCAACTGAGGGTCTCCACAGATCTTCCCCGTCAGTCAGCATGGGGAAGTAAGACCACAGTTTTAACCAGATACTGACCTAGGTTGCAAGCCCCCCATTTTCCTTTTCAGTATCATAATTCAATATTTAATGATAGTTTTAATTGTTTTAAAACATCCTATAACACAACCATTCATGCCTATAGTTTTCTATAGTGCCCAATTCTTTATAGGCTAATACTGATGGACAGTGGAGTAAGTGAAACAATGGTCTATGGAAACCTTATTTTTAAGCCTTGCATATAAGAGTAGAAAATTTGAATTTAAAAGTATCTCAGTAGTTTTGTCTATGGTTTCCAATGTCTCCCATTTTTCTAAACTCACAACATTCCATCCTCTCCTGTGTATGGTTTTATGCTCATTGCTGTTTTCTACTAACCTCAATCCCCCATGCTTCTTTCAGCACCAGACCTATCTATCCAAATATCTATCTTGAATTTCCTTTTAGAAATCTAACAGCCATTTTTTAGGGGAAGAATTAATTGCTTATTCCTGATATTTCTTTATAAGTGCACAGAGATCTAACAGTGGGAGGAGGGAACCATCCTAACCTCATTCCATATTTTATACCATCAAAAGGAAAATTTATTTGATTGGAGAACTGGGAGTGGTTATGTATAGGCCTGATCTAGCTTTCTTCCCATTGGAACCAAAGAATCATCAATGGATATATTTTTCACTCTGCTTATGCCTAGTCCTTTACTGTGTTCTCTTTTCATTGCTATACTCTAATAAAGAAATTAAATTTAAATTCTGATGTATCAGTAGAATAGAAAAGGTTTTATAGGCTACAATTTGCTTTAAGATCCAAGCAGCCATAGAGAACAAAACAAGTGTGCCTAAAGAGTAAACACATTTTTAAATCCTGCATTCAATGTGACTTAACAAACATCACAGAATGACACATTCTGCCTTCAAAAGGTTAATGCCTGAGGCTGTCACATAGACATGAATTGATTAAATGAGAATAAAGAAGGATAAATTAAAATTTCACTCTCAGCCATGATATTAAATCTTCTCAACCTCAACTATTCATCTTCCATTTCTGCAAACTCCTCTCTCAGAAATAGAGAACATATATTCAAAGTTAGCTGTAGCAATAAGGGTTAGAATACTATTCTGAAGATTTTAAAACAATAAGGATACAAAAGTATTTCAAGGGCATAAGACTCCCCACAAGAGATCTAATTAGTTGCTTGTGGTCATTCTGAGCATTCTACTGAATACATCTGCCCCCAGGATGTCCCATATCCCTCCATCTGCTTGGTCAGCTATATTCTGAAGGGCACAACATGAAATATTGAAATGAGCAAAGTAAATTCTTGGGTCTTAAATAGAAAATTCAAAGAACCGAACGAAACCAGTAGAAATAATGAGAAATAGTTATAATCAATGAGGTGTTAAAGAGAACATTAACTGTCAGATGTACAGAAATGATTATATTTAGAAAGTTACAAAACAATAACATGTTTGATATGTTCAAGGCAGAAACTTCATAAAGCACCCAAGGTGGGAAGAATGACTGGGTTGTAAATTTTTATGTTTTAAAAAACAAAAAACCAATGCAATGGATTTGATGACTAGAGCTCTAGTCTTACATTGTAATTCCACTAGGAGTCTAGTTCTCATCCAATGTTAAAAAAAGAAAAATATTGTGCCAAATTCTGGTACAGTATATAAAGTCTCTTTTTTGATACAGTTCACTCTGCCAACAAAACACTCAGTCCAAATCAATAAGTAAATAACTCGAGGAAAATACAGTTCGAAAAGAATTGAAACAGAGTTAAAGTGTAGAGGACAAAAATAAATCCTTTCACAATACTGAGAGATTTCTGCATTATTTCAGTCATGGAATGCACCTGCATATAACTAACTTAAAATTGGGCATTTGTGAATTATATATATTTCACACATGTGAAACATTGGTAAAAATGGACATAATTTATTTTATTTAATTATCTTTTTAAGAGTCCTTTTAAAAATAAATTGGAAGAGGGTGAATGTTTTTTTTTTAATTTTATTAAAAAATCAATCAGCAAACAAGTTTACTGTTAAGAAGTAGAGGTGAGTTCTTTATATATTGAATATTAACTCCTTATTGGAGCTGTTGTTTGCAAATATTTCCCATTATGCCTTTTTGTTTCATTGGCAGTTTCTTTTTGCTGTGCAAAAGCTTTTTAGTTTGATATAGTCCCATTTATATAACAATCCAATTAAATAATGAACAGAGTTCCTAAATAGACAATTCTTCCAAGAAGACATACAAATGGACTAGGGACATATGAAAAGATACTCAAGCTTCATGAGCTGTTAGGAAAATGGAAATCAAAACTCCAGGATACCACATCACAACAGCTAGCATGGCTATTATCAATAACAAAAGTAATAGCAAGTGTTCGGAAGGCTTTGGAGAAAAAAAGACACCTCATTCACTGCCGGTGGGAATGCAGATTGGTACAGCCTCTATGGAAAACAGTATGGAGGTTCCTCAAAAAATTAAGAATAGAGTTAGCACCTGGCCAGATGGCTCAGTTGGTTGCAGCAGCATTCTCTACACCAAAAGGTTTCTAGTTTGGTTCCTGGTCAGCACATATATCTGAGTTGAGGCTTTTATCCCTGTTTGGGAGGCAACCAATTGATGCTGCTCATCTCTCTCTCTCTCTCTCTCTCTCTCTCTCTCTCTCTCTCTCTTTCTCTCTCTCATTTTTTCTCTAACATATCCATTGGTGAGGATTAAAAAACAACAACACAGAATAGAGTTTTCATATAACCCAAAAATGTGAAAACATTTATTTACAAATATATATATATATATATATATATATATATATATATATATATATATATATACCCCTATTTTCATTGCAGCATTATTCACGCTGGCCAAAGCATGAAAACATGATTACATACTAAAGATCTGGTACACATGCACAATGGAAATCTACTTAGTCATAAGAAAAGATGAAATACTGCCATAGCAACAACATGAATGAACCTTAAGAATATCATGCTAACCAAAATAAGTCAGACAGAGAAAAAAATTAGAACCATATGATCTCACTCACATGTGGGATATAAAACGGAAAGCAACAAAGGAACAAACAAAAACTCATAGACACAGACAGCAGTACGGTAGTTACCAGGGGGAAGGGGAGTAAGGGGGTAATAAAGGGTAAAGGTGCTGGAAGGTGATTTTGCTTTTAAGTGGTCAGCACCCAGTGTAATATACCAATCACGTAGCATAGAAATGTACACTTGAAATCTACATAAGCATATTAACCAATCTCACCTCAACAAATTTATTAATAAAAAAGAAAGAGTAGCAAGAATGCGTGGCTTTCTAGGTGTTTTTGTAGAACTCCTTAAAAAAATAAACTTTTTCTTTTCTAAGTGTAATATTTTAATAACGATAATTATAAAATATGTTAAAACAGCTCATAAAAGCCAATTATTTCTTTACTATATCAGGTATTTGACATAATAACTCACATCAATTTTAATAACTCTCATATAAAGCGTGGTGAAAAGAAATTTTGTTTCATAATTAGGAAACTTATACTAAAACTTGCTGCAAAAAATCCAACAGTTTGAAAATATGACCTATGCCAAAGTAGTATAAAATGAAGCCAGAAGTCTTCAAACAAAACATTTTTCTTCCTAATATTTTCTCTCACTTTTTCATTTTATGCTTTCTGAAATTGTTGAGACTCAAATTCAAGGGATGCTGGGTTTTTTTGATTTGGCTCCTTTGGTATCTGGTTTTTTTTTGTTTGTTTGTTTTTTCCTACCACTGTTATTCTTGGATTTATTTTCTTCCTTAGCATCTGCTTTTTTGACTTGTTTCCATCTCATCTTTCTTCATTCTAGTTTTCTTTCCCCTTTCTTATGATCAACCATACTTCTATGATCTCCTTCTTCTTTCTCTGAATCAGAATTCTTCATCATAAACTATCAACTTGTTTTATTCTCAAATAGGAATTCTCTCATCTGTATTTTCTCCTTCTTCATTTCCACTGTCTTTATGAAAAGCATCTTCAGGAATAGCTTGCATTTGGCCATCAGGTGCATGAGGGAACATTTGTAAATTTTCAAATAAATACATTTTCCATATATTCTGGAGTGTTTTGTTTTGTCATGTTTGAAAGACTGGCACACAGTTTTAAGCCTGGTCCAAAATCTCAAAGTAATCATTATATGGCAACTCATTGATAAACTCACAATCTGGGCAACTGTAATCTCATATGTAGAATATTGAACAACATTATAAATCATGTATCTATATTCTGAAAGCATCAGAAATGATAAATTGAAAGATTTTATAAGTTCTACATGTTTGAGCATCAGACTGAAACAATCAAGTTTATTGCCAGATAGTGAGTCTGTCGCAAACTCTAACTAGGTTGATGCATCTCCATCACTTTACTGATAATAAGCATATGACTTATCATCCATCTCAGTTCTCATGAGAAAATTGATAACATAGTGCTTGCCTTTCCTTGTACCAATATCCCTTAAGTTTCCTTCTAGGAATGATGCAGTTGCTACATAATCTATTGAAAAGTTACTTCAACCCCATCACCACAATGGATATCAATCTATAATAATAAAGGTGTAATGTGCTAATTAGACCGGATGTCCTTCGAGATGAAGCACAGAGGCAAGGGCTGAGGCAGAGGTGGCTGCTGCAGTGGGTGGGAGCCAAGCCCCTTGCACAAATTTTGTGCATTGAGCCTCTAGTATCAATATAAGAGTCTCTGATGATATGTTAGTAATGCAAGGATGGCAAGCACCATATTATCAACATAACAGAATCCTGATGCTTCTGATTTACCATGATGTAATCCTCCAGCCAATTAACAGCCACTTCAGTTTATTGTAGGTATAAGTTCACAGCCCCAGCAATTGAGCCACCAGTTGAGAGCTGACAAAGAGTTCATCAAACATGGGACAATGTTCTCCAACATCAAATATCTGCATATACTTATTATACTCAGACTCATTATCTGGTCTTATTGAATGTTGCAAAGATTTTTTTTCAAAAATAACAAGAAGCATTTGTTGAGAATTTTGTATGTAATGGCATTTTAGATACATCTTTTAAAAAATGGATTTATTGTTGCAAGTATTACAGATGTCTCCCATTTTCCCACCATTTGCTGTCCCAACCTTTCATCACACTATTGTCTCTATCCATGACATAAAGGCATATAAATATTGGGTTAATCTCTTTCTACCTCCCCACTTCCCTCTGAGATTCCTCAATCTGTTCTATGCTTTCATGTCTCTGGATCTATTTTGTTCATCAGTTTATTTTATTCATTAAATGCCACATATAAGTGAGGACATGTGATATTTGTCTTTCTCTTACTGTCTTATTTTCCTTAGAATAAAAATCTCTAGATCTTGTCACGTTGTCTCGAAAAGAAGAGATTTTTGTGTATGTGTGTGTGTGTTTTTAATAGTTGCATAGTATTCCATGCTGTAAATGTACCACTTTTTTTTTTTAATCCACTCATCTACTGATGAGCACTTGAGCTGTTCCAAGATCCTAGTTATTATAATTAGCACTGCTATGAACATTGGGGTGCATATTTTCTTTCTGATTGGTGATTCAGGATTCTTATATTCCAGAAGTGGGAACACTGGATAAAATGGCAGTTATGTATTTAAATTTTTTGAGGAAACTTCATACTGTTTTGCATAGTGGCTGCACCAATCTGAATTCCCATCAGCAGTGTACTAGGGTTCCCTTTTCTCCACTTCCTTGCTATCACTTGTCCTTAGTTGTTGACTTGTTGATGGTAGCTATTATGCCAAGTGTGAGGTGACATCTCATTGTCATTTTAATTTGCATATATCTGACAGTTATTGACTGAACATTTTTTCATATGTCCCCTTGCAATCTGTATGTCCTCTTTGAAAAAGCATTCTATTTAAGTTCTTTGCCCATTTAAAAAAAATGTTTTTATTTCTTCTTTTTTTTAATATAATATATTTTATTGATTTTTGTACAGAGAGGAAGGGAGAGAGATAGAGAGCTAGAAACATCAATGAGAGAGAGTCATCGATCAGCTGCCTCTTGCACACCCCCCACTGGGGATATGCCCGCAACCAAGGCACATGCCCTTGACCGGAATCGAACTCGGGGCCCTTCAGTCCCCAAGCCGACGCTCTATCCATTGAGCCAAACCGGTCCCGGCTGTTTTTATTTCTTTTAGAGAGAGAAGAGGAGAACAGATGGAGAGAGAGATAGAAAATCAATGAAGAGAATCATTGATCGCTGCCTCCTGCATGCCCCCTACTGGGGATGAAGCCCACAACCTGGGTATGTGTCCTGACTGGAAATCAAACCTGAATGGTTCATGGGTCAAGACTCAACCACTGAACAACACTGGGTGGGCATCTTTGTCCATTTTTTTAGTTGTATTGTCTTCTTTTTGTTAAGTTGATGAGTTCTTTATATATTTTGGAAATTATCCCTTATCAGATGTATCATTGGCAAGTATGTTCTCCCAAAAAAATGGAATCTATTTTCATTTTGTTGATGGTTTATTTTGCTGTCCAGAAGCTTTTTGTTTTGATGTAGCCACGATTGTTTATTTTTCCCTTGGTTTCTCTCCCTAGGCGATATATTGGTGAAAATTCTGCTATGTGAGATGTCTGAGATGTTGCTGCTTATGGCCCTGATTATATAGTGGTTAGTACTTTGTGTTGTGAATGTAGAATTTTGATGTACTAATCACTGTGTTATTTTGTTATTTCTTTAGCAGTGGCTCTATGGGGACTGTGTATTTCCATTTTTCTGTATAATTCATAACTTAGCATCAAGTTATGGGTCATGTAGATTCTATTAGATGCCATTAGATGGCCCTGTCCATAATAATAATTTAAAATATCACAATGGTCATAGTAGCCCTTTATTTTTTGCCACCTCCTTGACAGTACACCGTGGGCATCAGGGCCATAGCCCGCTCTGGGTTCTGGCTCCTCCTGCTTCCATGACTGGGCAAGAAGTAGAAGAAAACTTTTTGAAAGGATCATATGAAACACACTTGAAAGTATAATCTATGACTTACAGCCAGATAAAGAATTGATGTGTTCATATGATTAATGAAAAGCCCACACATTTCAGAGAGAGAGGAACAAGAAGGGATAACATAAAATTTATTTACTAAATAAAGATATCAAAAAGTTTTTCATACTTAATAAAAACTGGCTTTTGTAGTGGAGGTTTTTATAAACCAACTAGAAGCCCAGTGCATGAAATTCATGTCCTGGTACTTTCCCTATGCCTGGCCTAAGATCAGGTCCATTTTTCTCTGCTGCCTGCAGCTGGCCCCGCCCCCTGCCACCACCCATCTCCGGTTTCCCATTTGTCATTGGGTGTTCAGGGCCGCCAGCCAGGGAAAGGGACCAAGAGATGATCAGTGTGCCTCATAGTGATTGGTCCAGCGGTCATTTGATCATTCCATCATTGGGGTCAATTTGCGTATTGCTCTTTTATTATATAGGATTGGGAAACACTAGAATGAATTGTAGGAACCTACAAAGAAGATACATGAGATGAAGTGCATATTATATAAAATAATAAATATACACTGAGTGGCCAGATTATTATGACCACCCATCAGTACTTCACTGGGCCACTTTTTTGCCTTCAATATGGCAGCGATTCTTCTTGGCATTGACTCCACGAGATGTTGAAAGGTGATTTGAAGAATCTGACACCATGCCTGATGAATAGCACTGTTCAGTTCTGTGAGATTTGATGGTTATGGAACCAGCTGCCTGATGGCTGTTTTAACTTCGTCCACAAATGCTCAATTGGATTGAGATCTGGCAATTGTGGGGGCCACCTAAGCAAGGTAAAGTCTCCTGCATGTTATTGAAACACTCCTGCACAACATGAGCACAGTGGTATGGCACATTGTTTTGTTGGAAGAAAGCAATCTCCATTGGGATATGCCATCAACATGATAGGATGGACTTGATCAACAACTGTACTTAGCTATGTTCTGTTATTCAGACATTGTTCCACACAAATTAAAATGCCCAAATCATGTCAGGAAAAAATGCCACGAACCATAACACTGCCCCCACCAGCTTGAAGGGTTGTACATATGCATGTGGGTAAATGCTTTCATGCTGTTTTCGTGAAATTCTCACTCTGCCATCTGCATGATACAACTGGAAATGTGATTCATTGGACCACATGACTTTTTTTCCAATGCTCAACTGTCCAATCCTTGTGTTCCTGTGCAAGTTGGAGATATTTTATCTTGGTAACTGTAGACAACAAAGGTGTTTGAACTGGCCTTCAGCTTCCATATCCCATATGATGCAGTGTATGGCTAATTTGCCTACAAACATATATAGTTCGGTATAGAATTATGTTACTGAAAAAATGAAGTATGCATCAACACAGTATGATGATAAATTATAATCTAGGTCACTAGCCAGATAACCTAAATAAGATTGGCAAATTAGACTAAATTGTAATAGATAGATGGAAGTTCTTTATTCTAACCTGTTTTTAATAAGACATGATTTTTTTCAATAAGTTAAATCAAAATTGATGACATTAACTAGGAAAAATAATTGTAAAAACAACATAGGAAACCTAAAGAACTATATTATATTTCATATATAAATGTGCTACTCTTTTTACAATATATAAGCATCTAAGAAATTCTTAATAATTATGTATGTAGTGTCCCAGGACATCAGAGCAATGGTGATGTGAGAGAAATCCTTGATCTCTCTCCTTGAAGTTTCCACAATTTGAACAGTAATTCGACAAAGGAGTCCTTGCTCAAAACACAAACACTTTGAGAGATCTGCATATTGAAACACTGAAAGGTGGGTAAGTGGGAGTGAACCAGAAGGAGGAGAAGGAAGAAGAGCTCAGAAAAAACTCAGATGCAGCCCTGCAGCCTGCTGCTCACTGAGGGGTGAAGCTTGGAGAGGGAAGGAATCAGGTGTGGGCAGCATGCCCTTCATCCAGAGTAACAAAGAGATTTGTGAGCATTCCTGCAGGAGTGGGCAGTATGAGCTGGGCTGAGCTCAATGCCATGGGCAGGAATGGAGAGAAGGGGTGCAGCCATGGCTGTCTGGCAATGGGCAATACAGACTGAAACAAAGCCACAGACCCAGGCTCTGAACTTTTTGTTGGAAAGCAGAGCATATTATCTTCAAGCCCAATAATATAATAGTTACTACAAAAATATGTTTTCCCTGAGCAAAAGACGCACTCTGCGACTATGGCAACGTCAAGTGGAGACACTGGAAGAACACCGCAGAGGTCTGCTGGTCGCCATCACTGGGAAGGTAAAGCAACAAAGGAGACAGATTGGGTTTCCTAGCTCTCTCCACACAGACACATTGAGACTGCACTTATGGTGGTCATTCGGCTTCCGAAAACAACACAGATTTCAGAAAGTTAGACCCCATTACCCACTGAGTTGCCCTGTAGGGTTGGTCTTCTGGGATCTGATCACTGTGGGGCACCAACCTTCTTAAGGAACAAAGGTCATCTGCATCACCCAAGGGAGATATGTAAAGTCAGAAAAGTGCAAGAGTGCTAAAAATCTTGCGATTCTGCACCACCTACTCAAAATAATAGAAAGACTTCAATTTACATATACACACTTGCATGGACAGAGAATAAATGTATCAAATACTGTGAAAAACCAAGGTATTGAGATAACTCAGAAAGAAAATGAAAATATGAAGAAAATAAATTTAAAGACATGGAAATATGTTATTTAACTGATAGAGAATTTAAAATGGCAGTTATGGAAGAACTCAACAAAATATAATAAAACATGATAAGCAGTTCAATGAATTCAGAAACCAAATCAATGAAAAAATAAAAGGAGTAGTATGCCAAAGAAATTGAAACTTAAGAAAACAAACAAATAAAAATTCTAGAGATGAAGAACTCAATAAAAGAGATTAAGAATGAACTAAGGAGCTAGAAAATAGAACTGACCAGATAAAGGAAAAACTTAGTGATATCGAAATCTGGAAATTATACAGAAGAAAGAAGAGAAGAACTTGAGCAATTAAAAACAAACAAACAAAAGCAAAAACAGCCGGGTTCAGTGGTTAAGTGTTGATCCATGAACCAAGAGGTGGCAGGTTCCATTCCAGGTCAGAACACATGCCCAGTTTGCAAGCTCCATCTCCAATGTGGGGTGCTCAGTAGGCAGCCAATCAATGTTTCTCTCTCATTGATGTTTCTATTTCCCTAGCCCTCTCACTTCCCTTCTCTCTAAATGAATAAAAACATTTTTTTTTTTTAAAGAAACAACAAACAAAAAAACCTTGATAAGAACTACCTGGCTCTGTCAGAAAGAGTAATATAAGAAGAATAGGCATGCCAGAAGAAGAAGAGATGGAACACAGACCCTATTCAAATAGTTGATGAGAACTTCCCAAACCCATTGTTACAGAAGACCGGAGAAGAACCAAGCAATGCTCAAAGAGATGGACTTACATTTTATTATTATGTGTGAGCTGAGAGAAACTGTATTTTAAATTCCAGCCCAAACATGGAAGAACTGTCTCTATTTATATGTTTTTACCTTCTTTGTCTCCCAAATGTGGGGTGTTTCCAGTCCCCTTTGCAAGTTCTTAAAGAGCCCCTATGTGCTGGGGTTTTGAGACCTCAACCAAAAGCTTAGCCTTGAGCCATCATTGACAATTTCATCTGGGAAAGGTTTATGGCCTCTCTGGAGTAGTCTTATTTTCCTTATTATTTAAGCAAGCAAGCATTTACAGAAGCCAAATAGCATTGTTAAAATTTCCAACAGCAGTTTGTATATAAGATGGATGCTTCACTATGGAAGGAGCTAGATCCTCAAATTTAAGAAGCAAACAGAATACCTAGCTACCTCAATCCCAAGAGACCTTCTCTAAGGCATATTGTATTAAAACTATAAAAAAAAATGACAAAGAAAGAATGCTCAAAACAACCAAGAATTTAAAAAAGTAACTTATACCCGAAACCGTTTGGCTCAGTGGATAGAGCATCGATCTGCGGACTCAAAGGTCCTGGGTTTGATTCCGGTCAAGGGCATGTACATTGGTTGCGGGCTCATCCCCAGTGGGGTGTGTGTAGGAGGCAGCTGGTCGATGTGTCTCTCTCATCAATGTTTCTAGCTCTCCTTTCCTCTCTGTGAAAAATCAATAAAATAAAAAAGTAACTTATAAAGCAGTAATTTTTAACTTTTTTTTTAAATCTCAGAGCATACATAAACTAATTACTAAAATTCTGTGGCAAACTAAAAAATATATATTTTTTGCCAATCTGACAAAAAAAAAAATCGGTATAAATTTGATTTATTCACACCCGACAGGCTTTATTGTGTTGGCTGCTGTCATTTTTTAATTTGACAATCTAAGGGAAAAGAGGTCAGAGCTTCTGACTAAGTAGTCAGGTATTGCATGCTTTAAAACATGCTTGCGGCATGCCCTGGCACACTGCTTGAAAATTGATGCAGTAAAGGAGAGCTGATTGGGTTATCCTTGGACTTCTCAGCAGAAACAAGCCAAAAGAGGGTAAAACCAAATATAACAAATTACAGGGGCAGAAACAGAGTATTGGGGACCAGCTATAATTGTAAGAAACATTAGTCATGCTCTCTGCACAGCGATTATTCTGTCCTGATTAAATAAGGCAAATTCTATCCTGGTTGTCTGTGCAGGAGGGACCTGGGAGCTCACCTGGAAATGCGGCCCATCCTCTCCACCTGGGAGCCGCCTATTACCATGGACAGATTAATAACCTCGTTGCAGAATCCAGAGCCACTAACCTCTGAAGACTCCCCAGCCCCTTGCATTTCAGCAAGCCTTTACAAATCTCCAGCCTGCATTACTTGTAAACTGCCCATGTGGCATACCCTTTTGCCTACTTCCCCTCGTTATCTTTGTCCTTCTACCCAATATAAACAACTGGCTTATGGGAAGAGGCAGGGCAGGTGGGTGACCTGCTGCTCTCCTATACTGCCAGTTGTATTGGAATAAACACTCAAATAAGATTCAACCTTGTCTCTGTTTAATTGACTCAAGTAGTGTCAGGCAGCCCAGACCCATTGATTGGATGGTTACACAATTACTGAAAGAGAAAAATACAGAAGCAGAGGGAATTTATCTCCAGAAGGGCTCCATTACAAGAAATGCTCAGGGGGGTTATTTTACCTGTAAGAAAGCACAACAGTTCACAAAAGTATGAGTAAGCATCAACAAACTTATAGCATGAACAGAAATAATTTATGAAAACAAAAACATAAAAGGGGAGGCGGTGAAAGTCTGAATTTCCATCCTGTACTCTCCATCCTATCTGAAGAGAGAATTCAGTATATCCATTTTCATGTGTATATAGGTATGTGTGAGTGAGTGTGTGTGTGTGTGTGTGTGTGTGTGTGTGTTGAGAGCTACGCTTTAGAATTTGCTTGAGGGCATTAGTTGGAATAAATATTTATTAAGGGTAAACTACTTCAAGTGGTACTTGTTTGCATAAGTTGTCCTTAGGTGTTAGGTGCTTAAAGTCTCCTTTGGGGATATTGCTTTGCATAAGTTGTTTGCATTTAGAGTCCCTTTAGGAGATGTTAATTGCTTTAACTGTCATTAAATTGTGAAGATTTAGATCCTGGTAAAGTAATAACCTGGAGTGTGACTGAGAGGAACTACTGAGGTAAATTAAAATATGTTTGAATCCTGAAGGTTTGTTTTAGGGTATATAAACCAGCCACTAGCAGGTAAGTCCTATGGAAGCAAATATTGTGTCTCATTATTGATTTATATCAACATAGCTGCTTATAGAAGACACTTAATTATCTAGTAGATGACTGAATGAGTTAGATGATGGATTTTTGTTTAGAAGTATTTATCTCCTGATTGCTACCCATTTTTGAAATAAAAAGCTCTTAATAACATATATATATATATATATATATATATATATATATATATATATATATATATATATAAATTTTTTTTACTCAAAATATTCTTTGTATTCTGAAGGACATGTTACATCCACTTCTGGTACCTCCATCTGGTGCATACTCATCTTTTCCGCCACCTCCATATACCTTACTGTGATGTTTAATATTATGCATCAATGGGACTGGGCTATAGTACCAGATTTTGGTCAAACATCAGTCTAGATTAGGGGTGTCGAACTCAATCAGAGAAGGGGCCAAAATCTAAAATCCAGCCTAAATCGCGGGCCGAATGGTTTACTGAACAGTCATAAACTGACAATGTCATAAACTGACAGCGGAGTGCAGTGATGACAGCGTGGTGCGGGCCACATTGCAAGGCCTGGCGGGCTGGATTTGGCCCGCGGGCCTTGTGTTTGACACATGTGGTCTAGATATTCTGTAAATTATTTTATATTCTTTTAATTATGGTTAACATTTGAATGGGGAAACTTAAATAAATGCAGTTTATGCTCAACAATGAGGGTAACCCTCATTTAATTATTTATCGTCCTTAAGAGAAAAGACCATACTCTCTTTCAGAGAAGAAATTCTATCTCTATACTGACTTTGAACTCAACACTGCAAGATCAGCTCTTGCCAGCCTACCTTGGTAATTCAGACTTGCCATTCTCCACAATCAATTAAGTCTATTTCTTAACAATCTTCCCCATACCCCCTGATTATTGGTTCTGTTTTTCTGAAGAACCTGGACAAATACACTTACCCTAAGTGAGTTTATTGTTGGCAATAAGATGTCTCTACATAGGAAAGGTTAGCATATGAAATGTTTTGTCTCTTAATATTATTAAAATAATAGTGTAATCTATATTGTAGTATAAATTTGACAAGGCATTGGAATGTGATAGGAAATATTTCCATTTAACCAGGACAATTTTGTCCAACCCTTCCATTCCCAATTAATAAGATAAGGTATAATAACCATGATGAAATCTTAGGCTAGATCAATGCCAGGTGGTTTTATTTCTACCAACTACTTCAATAATGAAGCCAAGTTTCTTCTTAATCACATAGTAATTTAGCAATACATTGGAATAAATTTAGTAAAAATTTAAAATTGTGGAACCTACATATATAAAAGACTAATTTGCTAAGTGTCCCTCTGCTCATCTGACCAGTCATTATGATGTGCACTGACCACCATGGGGCAGACACTCAATGCAGAAGCTGCTGTGACAGAGAAATGGCAGCACAGACCTGGCACCGACAAAGCAATACTCAGCTCCCACCAAGTGGGACACAGGCCTCGCCACCACCCTGGGGCAACAGGCACTACTAATACCCCATGGCCAGCCAGAAATAGTCTCTGTGGGCATGGGTAATGATGTCATGTTGCAATGCCTGGCTTCCTCTCCCTAGTGACTAGCCTCCTTGCATTTTTTCAGCCCAGCTTTATAGCCAAGTGCAAACATTTTACACTGTAACCAAATGTCTTTGAAGTGTTTGCCTGTGCCTCATTTTATTTGATCCTCAGAGAAGTCCTGGAGTAGGTAGATAGGAGATTTGGTGAAATTCTATTTTCTTTTCATTAGCAAGAAAACAGATATAGAAAGTTTAGAAACTTAACTCAACTGAAAAGAAGTAGGAAATGGTGGACCTTGCAAATGACTTCAGGTTTTCTCACTGCACAGACTATAGGCAAACATTGTTGGAGTTAAATATTTTACCCTTTGTTCTCCCTCAGTGATCTACAATAATAATCTGCTTTGTGTTGCTGACAATTACCTGAAAGAGAAGTTGGGGTGCTTTGCTGGGCCGGAAAAAGTTTAGCTAAATCAAAAAGTAGATCTAACTAAGGAAGTTTATTCCATATATATAAAAGGCTAAGTTGACTTGTGCATGCACGATACATATAAAGCTCTCGCTGGCGCCAAGTGCACATGTGTGTTTTCAGTGGGAAGATGTTCCCTGAAGTTGTGCATTGTAGAAGCCCTATTGACAAATCAAAATTTAAAACAATAAATTGTTATAATCTGTTTTTACTTTATTATGCCCTGACATATTGAATATTAGACAAAATTTATTAGACTCTAAGAGTCCATCAATCCTGTAAAATTTTAGTGATTGAATTCCATGATAAAAATGATAGCACAGTGGTTGAGTGTGGACCCCTGCATCAATAGGTCACTGGTACTATTCCAGGTCAGGGCACATGGCCAAGTTGTGGGCTTAATCCCCCCACAGGGGTTGTGCAGGAGGCAAATGATGGATGTTTCTCTCTCATCCATGTTTCTAGCTCTATCTTCCTCTCCCTCTCTTAAAAAAAATCAATTCACTTTTTTTTTGAAAAATACCTTTTAAAGTTTTTATGTTATGCTCTGTATTTCACTATCATTACTGACCTGTAACTCTTATTAAGATAGAATTTTCTTTTTCTCCACATTCTCGCCAGCACTTTGTGGATTTATAGATGATATCCATTCTGACAGATGTGAGATGGAATCTCATTGTTGTTTTGATTTGCATCTCTGGGATGATTAGTGACTTTGAGCATTTTTTCATATGTCTCTTAGCCTTCTGTATGTCCACTTTCAAAAAGTGTCTATTTAAGTCCTTTGCCTGTTTTTTGATTAGGTTGTTTATCTTCCTTCGTTAAGATGTACATATAAGTTCTGCCAAAACCAGTTTGGCTCAGTGGATAGAGCGTCGGCCTGCGGATTTAAAGGTCCCAGGTTCGATTCTGGTTAAGGGCATGTACCTTGGTTGCGGGCACATCCGCAGTAGGGGGTGTGCAGGAGGCAGCTGATCGATGTTTCTCTCTCATCAATGTTTCTAACTCTCTATCCTTCTCCCTTCCTCCCTGTAAAAAATCAATAAAATACATTTAAAAAAAAGATGTATAAGTTCTCTATATATTTTGGAGATTAGGCCCTTATCAAAGATAAAATTGGTAAATATATTCTCCCATACAATGGGTTTTTCTTGTTGTTTCGTTGATGGTTTATTTTGCTGTGCAGAGCTTTTTATTTTGATATAGTCTCATTTGTTTATTTTTTCTTTAATTTCCATTGCCCTAGGAGCTGTATTGATAAAGACATTGCTACAACATAAGTCTGTTATTTTGCTGCCTATGGATTCTTCTAAGATTTTTATGGTTTCCTGTGTTACATTTAAGTTCTTTATCCATTTTGAGTTTATTTTTGTGTATTGTGTAAGTTGGTGATCTAGTTTTATTTTTTTGCATGTGTTTGTCTAATTTTCCCAACACCATTTATTGAGCAGACTGTCTCGATTCCGTTGTATGCTCTTGCCTCCTTTGTCACATATTGATTGATTGGCTGGATCTATTTCTGGGTTCTCTGTTCTGTTCCATTGGTCTATGTGTCTGTAAAGGCTTGGGTCCTGGGTATGGGAGCAAAGGCCTGGGTCCTGGGTATGGGAGGAAAACCGGTACCAGCAGTCAGGGGAAGGAAGGCCTATTGTACGAACCTTCGTGCAATGAGCCTATAGTATAAAATAATTCTTTAGAACTTGCTATCTTGACAAATTTTCTCCTGAATCCTTCTTCAGTTTTTAAATCACTGGTATCAGAAAAAAATAAAAATACTCGCTTCAATTCAGATCTGCCCTTTCAGAAAGATATTTCTCATACCCTACAATATCTCCACTTCTTTGTGACCTCTAACATAGTATTCTCTAGGGAAACTAGAGAACCAAATCACTCCACAAAAACAATACTTTATGCTAATAGAGTGCCCATTATTTCCCAAGTTTTAAATTTACTACTTTTTACTACTTACATGAATTATCTTTTAAAATAATATGATGTGGCACATATTTTTATTATTACAAATGTACAGCATAAATATATAAATACAAGCCTGAGGTCATATTTTTGATTAAACTAAAGTGCTGGGTTTTAAACCCTCACTGTTGATCTCTAGGCCCTTCTTATAAATGGCTGCACCAAGAATCAAGTACAGCCTGGAAACTCAGCAAAATAGTTAGCAAAAAAATGCATTACCTTTTAATTTATTTTAATAGCTTAGCGGTTTTGTTGACTAGGCAATTAATGTATATGTTTTATCAAATATATCACCACAGAGAATTAATTAATATATATCTGTGATTAGCAAAATGTGGCCACAGGGAAAAATCTGGCCTCTTGCCTGTTTTTATAAATAAAATTTTAGTGGAACACAGCACATTTATTAATTTAGTTGTTGTCTATGGCTATGTTTGCACCACATGGCAGAATTTAGTAGTTATAGCAGGGGCCATATGGACTACAAAGTCTACAATATTTGCTATCTAACCCTTTACAAAAAATGTTTGCTAACATCTGATATAGATTTATTTTATGTCCTATAAGACTATATAGAAACTACTTAGCTTTATAATAAGTTATATTATAAAACTGAAGACACCTTTATAAACTACCAATAATTTAAAAAATATTGCATAATCATATTTAAAGAGTGAATTATCTTTCTTATCTTTCTGTAAAAGTGACATTCAAAAATTTTGTTATATCCTATATAATAAAAGAGTAATATGCAAATTTACTGAACTGAGGAACAACCAATTGTTATGATACACACTGACCACCAGGAAGCAGAAACTCATATAGTATATTTCATATTCTTACTATGAATACATGTATAGTAGTTTTTATCAAGCAATACACAAGTCTCTGTTTTTAGAGAAAGTTTAGGGAACTATGGCAGATAACTGCCTCCATTTTCTATTACTCATTTCTGTGATAGTCCGGACTATTTTCAAATAATTCATTTAGTACTGATTGAAAAAATCAACACTGAGTGTTGCTTCAGCTGTTACTTGGCCACTCGTCTAAAACTTTAACTAAAAAGAGTTAAAATGTAACTATCATGCCTGTGAGATACAATCAGATCCTAGCCAATTGTGAACAGATGAGAAAATCAGAAGGAACATTTTAAAGGGTGACTTTTTCTTTCTTTTTTTTTTTTAATATATATATTTTATTGATTTTTTACAGAGAGGAAAGGGAGAGAGATAGGGAGCTAGAAACATCAATGAGAGAGAAACATCGACCAGCTGCCTCTTGCACACCCCCTATCTGGGATGTGCCCGCAACCTACGTACATGCCCTTGACTGGAATGGAACCCAGGACCTTTCAGTCTGCAGACCTACACTCTCCCACTGAGCCAAACCGGCTTAGGCGACTTTTTCTTTAAGGAAATAGAAAAAAGAAGAGACATACAGTTTTAAAAATACATATTTTATGGCTTTATTTTAAATCCATGTCACCAAAAACAAATTCCTTCACTGCACTAAATAATAACATGCTAAGCTTAAAAGAAAATGCAGCCATTTGTTTGAGGAGCTAGTAAAAATCCCTGGATAATTACAGTTTGTTATAAATTGCTTTCTATGTGTATTAAATACTGATTTCATTTTCTGGTGCTGAAACATTTCCTCTTGAACTCCTAAATTTCATCTCATAAAGGTATCAACATTCTGCATCTCTGTATGCATTTCCACCACAAATAATGTGAATTGATCCTATTTTATAAGTTACATGAGCCTCTACAATTATAAAACCTGATTCAACCGGTAATACTTGTATATTTTATCCTGAAAAGTTGAAAGAAATATAGATACAGTTTTTAGACCAGAAAAATGATTAAGGTAAAATCTCAAAATTACACAGACCTTGGTTGTATGTGTAAAATTTTCTCTGAATTTACTTACAAACCAAGCTTTGTTTTCCTTCTAATATAATGTTAATATTTTTAGTTGCAATTTCAAAACCATATCAACTAATGTAAACTAATTCAGGACATAAAGTTTAAAACATATTTTATTAAAGTATTATCTGTGTAGTGCCACGATTTTACATTTTGAGTTTTGTTTTAAATTACAGATTTTATTTATTTTCCTAGAATCCAAGCAAAGTCCTTTATCTCAAGCTAAAACAAACAAAAAATGTACATAATCTATTTAGGGAAGCTATGAAGGGTTATTTGTAAGTAGTAGATAAAATGAAATGATTTTCATTACATTTTAAATATATGATAAACAATATATACCTAAGCTTGCTGATTTTAGATAAAGAAACTATTTGTATATTTGATCTTTTTATAATGGTTAATAATTTCTAATATATCTTGATGTCTATTTTAATTTTATACAAAAATGTGACAAGGAGAAAAGTAACTTGTAATCAAATTATTATATTTTGCATTTAGTTTTAAAACATATCATTCTGATTTATACAAAGTTTAATTTACAATTTCTTAGCCCTCCTAAACAACTTATCACACTTATCACAAACATTAGTATTTACATTTAGGGAAAGCTCATTTTTCTAATCCTTTACTTATTTCACCAAAATAGGTATATATGAATTTTCATATGAATTTTGTGCATATGTATATATTGCATTGATTTGGCTTAAAATATTTGTTCTAGTGTATACATTCACATCTTTAAAAGAAAGGCTTTCATATAGTATATTTCATATTCTTACTATGAATTCATGTATAGTACTTATCAAGCAATACACAAGTAAGTCTCAAACAATATCTTAAGGGCTTTACAAATCATTTACAATTTGTCAATGATTACACTCTGATTACATTACCAGGCATTGCCATTACATTATCAGATACGGAAAAGGGAAAGTGAAATAACTTCAGTTTCTGGTGAATCATACAAAAATGCCAGGCTTTCCCGTTATATTGAATTTCGTTGAGGATTTCATGTTTAATTCTATGCAGTTAAGATTAAGTTGCTGCTCCCTAAACCTCTATTATAAACAAGGAGGGAGTGCAGAGAGTGAACACACATACAGACTTTGAAGTTAGACTTTCTTAAGTCAGATTCCAGGTTATGCCACTGATTAACTCAGGTATACAGTAGATAACAATTTTGAACTTCATATTCCTTATCTAGTAAACCAAATTAGTGTAATAGATTAAATAAAATTAAAAATTTCTATTCATTTATGACTCTGTAAATCAATTAATATAATGTTCTGTATTTATATTTATAACACCTGATCTGCTATCATGTTAAGCATCAAGTCCACTTAAATCTAAGTTTTATTATTTATTTTAAATTAAGCAAAGAACAATTCCTAATTAGCCTTTATTTTCTCTACAGAATTAATTCCAAGAAAGCTAGAGTAGTAATTTTAGATGATTAATAGAGTTCTAAATTTATGAGTTAATACATTATAAAAGTATAATTCAACACTCTATTGTTTTTGTTTTATCTTTTGGGGGCAGGAATAATAATTTATTCACTTCTATAAGTTTGTTTCTGGGCTTTTTTTTTTCTTTCAGAATTTCATGGAGCTTGGACACATTTTATGTTCTCAAAATACTTTTGAGTGCTGAATAAATAAATAAAAACTATTTAAATAAATGACGTCCAAACCAGTTTTACTAAAACTAGAAAACAAAGAACATTGTATTTTTAAGCAGTGGCCCTGGAGTCAGGCTGCTGGGGTCAAAGTTTTACTTACCAACTCTGTAAATGGTTGAGTTGCCTACTGTTGTATTCCACTTTTTCTTCTTCAATAAATAACCCCTAAATCTCACTGACACAGATCTTGATTCTACAAGTTGACTTGGGCTGAGGTTCTGTTCTGCTCTGCGGGGTCCAAATGTGTCTGACTCCAGCACCTACACTGTGTGCAGATGTTCTTTTTTATTTATAATATGTTTTTATTGATTTCAGAGAGGACAGGAGAGGGAGAGAGAGATGGAAACATCAGTGATGAGAGAGAATCATTGATGAGCTGCCTCTTGCATTCCCCACACTGGGAATAGAACCCACAACCAGGGCATGTGCCCCTACCTGGAATTGAACTTCAACCTCTTGGTTCATAGGTCAATGCTCAACCACTGAGCCATTCCTTTCAGGAACTCAGAACTCAGTGCATAATTCTTGTCTTTTATAACATTTTGTTTTCACATTCTTCATCAAAAAGTTTTGAGAGGACAAAAGTAGCATTCCTTATAGTTTCACTTTCCCAAGAGAATTACTTCCTTGAAACTCTTTGTTTTTTCTTCAGTGATATTCTATGGTTGCATTTGTTCTCATTAACAGTGAAATGACATTTCTAAGTGCTCTTCTGAAGAGGGGACAGAGTAAAACTTCCCATTGCCTCTGCTGCACATTCTGTATGCATTTGTTGCATTTGTAATCTACACTAATAAAGAGAAAGATGCAAATTTACTATACCTTCTCAATGCCCACCAGCCAATCAGGAGTGAGTATGCAAACCCACCCAACAAAGATGGTGGGTTAATTTGCATATGCAAGTGCCAAGCTGCTGGGGACAGGGTGGATGCTTGCTGTGGCAACTATGCAGGTATTCTGCACCTCCCCAGCTGCTCCGGGCCTCTAGGCAGTGTGGGAAGGTGGAAAGGTACCTCCATGCCAGTGCGAAGGTAGAAAGACAGCTCTGGGCCAGAGCAAAGGCGGTGCCAGCAGCCAAGGGAAGGAAGGCCCTTTCTTGCACAAATCTTCATTTATTGGGCCTCTAGTCTATGTATATAAAATCCTAAGCGACCAAACAACAGTATGAAAGGTCAACTGGTTGCTAAGATGGGCACTGGCCATGAGGGGAAAGACATTCAATGTCAACCTCCTCTGTGGGCCAACCTCCCACAGTCACTTCTGCTAGCAGGCCATCCTCCAAAGTGCCTCCCCCAAGTTACCCCTCACCCCTGGATTGGCCCCAATTGCCAGCTAGGCTGAGGGACCCCACCCATGCACAAATTTGAGCACTGGGCTTCTAGTAATAAAAAAAAATTTTCAAAAGACCCCTGAGATGAAGAAGAGCCTTTATCTAGATTGCTCAGTTTCCAATCAAGTGGGGCAGAGGGAAGGAGGGATGTTTTCTTCATAAAAAGTTTTGAATGTTAATCCACAATATAAGGTGGCAAAAAATGTTGGATTATTTTTTTTCTGAGTCAAAATAACTTGACACCCAATGAAAAATAGAATACTTTTTTCTTTCAAGTTTCCATTTTTCAGTCTGAACTCTACCCTCCAGCGCTATATTGAGTTCGCTGTTTTTTCCTGAGCAGGATGCAAGGGTGGTTTCTTTCCTAGGTCCTATTCTAGGTGGATTCAAAGAATAAAGCCACGAACAAAACGTGGTAGATAAAAAGGGTGGAATTTATTGGAAACAAGTATAGACTCCTACATAGGGAGAGGGTCCCAAGGGAGGACCAAAATACTGAGCTCCTTTTTTGCTAAGGTTTATAAAGTCTGCAGCTCTTTGTCCTTGATATTCCCTTCAGTTTCAAAACTCAAACCACATGTGAGCCCCCAGTTTTTTTCCTCCCCCTTCAGCGGTACAGTTCTCTATCTTCTGTGAAAATCTGTTTTTCTCTTTCTCCCATTTGTCAACATTTCTCTACCCCCTGTGAAAATTTGTTTCCTCTTTCTCCCCATACCCTGTGGCTTTTTCTTATCTTCTGTGAATGGATGTCTTCCTCTCCCCTTATCCTATGGTCTTTCTCTTTCTCTTTCTCTTTCTCTTTCTCTTTCTCTTTCTCTTTCTCTTTCTCTTTCTCTTTCTCTTTCTCTTTCTCTTTCTCTTTCTCTTTCTCTTTCTGTTTCTCTTTCTCTTTCTCTTTCTCTTTCTCTTTCTCTTTCTCTTTCTCTTTCTCTTTCTCTCTCTCTCTCTCTCTCTCTCTCTCTCTCTCTCTCTCTCTCTCTATGTCTTTTGGCAAACCCAAGTCCTCACCTTTGCAATCATCCCCTCTAATTCCTAAAACTCCCTAAACCTGCCTATTTTACACCTGAAACTCCTTTCAATACCATACTCCAGCACAATTATTTCATATTTGGAATAAGGAGAAGGGTACGTACTTCTGCCCACATATGAAAACGGTTTCATTAGTTGCTTTCCAGCAGACGCTTCCTCCAAACACACTAAAGCCATGGGAGCTCTTCTATGCTTCCTTATCCCCACATGCCTTGACTCATCACCCTGCATCTTTGTACTTTACTGGCAGATACAGGAGCATAAAGGTCTGTTCTGCTCCTGGGACTACACCTTCCACTGCCTCTCTCTAAGCCTATGGAAAGCTCTCCCTGCACTTGAAGAAAGCCTTGAACTTCAGTCCTTCATCCAGAATATCAGCTGCTATACTCACACTTTCTATTTCTTGCTTTTCCAAAGTGAAATTAGATCTTAGATCTTCAAGTTCCTGTGATGAAAGTCAGAAAACCTTGAAGACAAATTTTACTTTCCCCTTTAATATCTTTCACCCAGCCAATTGAATGCCAAATGGTTTCCTACTTAAATGTGGGAGTGAAGGGTAGCAGTTTAGGAAAAATGGGAAGTTCACTTTAAAAAAAAATCTAACATCCCACTTCTTTGAGTTCTTTACTGAAATTTACTCTCAAACATTTCACCCTCTGATGTGCAACTTCTATTCTCCTATTTCAATGTCCCTGAATTCCCCTGCCTTAAATGTTTCACCTCATTAAGACATTTTATTTATTGGTTCTCTCTTGTACATATTTTATTTTTGCCTATTTGTATCTCATGCTCATTTTTAAAATCATTCATTTTAAAATATTCTCAACACCTTTGGCTTTTCTTCCATGTGATTTGATTGGCATTCTTACTCTTTATTGAACTGAACTGTCCTTTGGCAGCTACTTCTAGTAAAATCCTCTTTTTTGATCAACAACCTCAGATAATTATATTGCCTCACCTTCCTTCCATCTGATTATAGCCTAAGATAATCTCACTCATTTGCTCCCATTCTCTTTTGTTAAAATGGATCAATGGTCCTTCCTCTTGTTAAAGGCCAGCCACTTCCTCCATCCTTTCCTGTATATATTTTATTGTTTCTCTGCATCTTTTCCTCAATTGTCAGTTTCTACTAGAGTGTATGTCTCATCATGTAAACTAGGTTTTTCTACTTATCCTATATAAGAAATAGGTAATATGCAAATTGACCATCACACCCTCACAAGATGGCTGTCTACATCCAGGCCGGCATATTAGTTAGGGACAACTAAACAACTGAACATCAGGCTGCATGGGGTGACCAGGCTGGCGAGGGGGCTATGAGGAGTGACTAGGTCAACTGGGGGGGGGGGGCAGTTGGGGGTAACCAGGCCAGCAGGGGGAAGAGTTGGGAGAGATTAAGCTGGAAGGGGGGCAATGAAAGGCAACTAGGCCAGCTGGGGGAAGGTTGAGGGCAACCAGGCCAGCAAGGGGGGGGGGAGCAGTTAGGAGTGACCAGGCTGACAGGGAGGAGGCATTGGAGGCTACCTGGCCAGCAGTTGGGGGCAGTTATGGGCAATCAGGCCAGGGGTAAGGGGCAGTTAGGGGTGACCAGGCAGGCAGGTGAGTGATAAGGAGCCAGTGGTCCAGGATTATGAGAGGGATCTCCCAGATTGGAAAAGGTGAAGGGTGGGCCAAGGGGAATCCCTTGCCCTGTGCACAAATTTTGTGCATGGGGCCTCTAGTAAGTAAATAAATAGGTATTCTGTAAGGCATAAATTAATAAACCTTGTGCTTTCCTCACATTTTCACCTACAGTCCCATATCCTTTTCAATTCACAATAAAAGTTCTGAAAAATTGTGTACCCTTACTTCTTCACTTCATTATCATTGGGTTACTCTTCAATCTTTTGCACTCAGATTTTCATCAGGAGTGTTCCTCCAAAGTTGCTGTACTTCAAGTCATAAAATGGTTTGCACACTTCAAAATGTAATGGTGAAATGTATCCACATTTTATAAACTCTTCCAAAGACTTCCTTACCCATTTCCTGCCTTACTTTTCTTCTTAAAACTATAGACTACCTAACATAACAAAGCTTTTATGTTTTATATTTTTCTTCTGTCCTGTCTACTTCCCTTCTCCAGAATATTGTCTCCATAATTGCAGAAATGTTTACACACTCTCTTTACTGTTGCTTCTCTTGTGCCTAAACAATCTCTAGTGCAGGAGAGATTTTAAGTTTATATTCTTTGTGGAAAGACTGGATATTCTGTCTTCAAATAACTAGCTCATTAGATTTATTGACCACTACTGAAACATCTTTCTCCCTCTTGGCTTCTAAGATAATACAGCATTTTATTCCCTAATTTAAAGATTTCAACTTTTCAGTGTCCTTTGTTGAGTTTTTGTTTTTCATATTATTTCAAGGTTTAAGGCTATATCCTGGGTATTATTACTTTCTCTATATATTTTCTTCCATAAATTTATTTATTTATTTTTCTTTATTGATTAAGTTATTATATATGTGTCCTCGCCTCCCCCATATCCTGCCCCCGCCCCCCCCACACACACACTAATGCCTTGGTGTCTGTGTCCATTGGTTAGGCTTATATGCATGCATACAAGTTCTTTGGTTGATCTCTCCCCCTTACTCCCACCCTTCTCTGCCTTCCCTCTGAAGTTGGATGGTCTAATTGATGTTTCTCTGTCTCTGGATTTGTTTCTGTTCATTAGTTTATGTTGTTCATTATATTCCATAAATGAGTGAGATCATGTGATATATATATATATATATATATATATATATATATATATATATATATATATAAATTTTTTTTTTCTGACTGGCTTATTTCACTTAAAATAATGCTCACCAGTTCCATTCATGCTATTGCAAATGGTAAGAATTCCTTCTTTTTTTTTTTTTTTACAGCAGCATAGTATTCCATTGTATAGATGTACCACTGTTTTCTAATCCACTCATCTGCTGTTGGATACTTAGGCTGTTTCCAAATCTTAGCTATGGTCAATTGTGCTTCTATGAACATAAGGGTGCATATATCCTTGCTGATTGGTGTTTCTAACATATTGAGATATATTCCTAGATCAAATGGGAGTTTCATTTTTAGTTTTTTTATGAAACTCCATACTGTTCTCCACAGTGTCTACACCAGTCTGCATTTCCACCAGCAGTCACAAGGGTTCTGTTTTCTCTGCATCCTCCCCTGCTCCCCAGTAATTTTATTTGCATCCATAATAAAAGTTAATTAAATATAAATGATTTGAAATAAATATTCCCATCAAGACCCTTCCTAATTTCTCCACATGTGTGTATCTATCTCCCTAATAGACCAACCTCCTTAAATGTTTTTAGGCACTTTAAATTTAGCATGATCATGATAGAAAGTTTGATTTTTTTCCCCCCCTCTAATCTATTCCTCATTCAGCATGCCCCATCAGAGTAAAAGATACTACCTTACACCTGGCAAAAACAAGCATCCATGAATTCTCTGTGATTGCTCATATACATTCACATCTACATGAGGTATATTTAGAAGTAGTTATTGTGATACATGATTATAAGCTAAAATGTTAAGCCCCCACTTCTTATATACCCAAAGTATATAAAATGTGTTCACCTATCACTTCTTAACTGCCATTTCACTAACTCAAACTATATTACCTTTTATTCTAAACCACTATATCCTGCTATCCCTGATCTCTTTTTTTTTCCTATTATTTCTTCTCTTTACTGAACCTATTATTTCTTCTCTTTACTGAATAGCTAAAGGATGTGTTAAAACATAAAAATTGATATTGTGACCTCCGTGTTTAAATAGCTTCCAACTGATTTTGCCAAAGCCGGTTTGGCTCAGTGGTAGAGCATTGGTCTGTGGACTGAAAGGTCCCAGGTTCCATTCTGGTCAAGGGCATGTACATTGGTTGCGGGCACATCCCCGGTGGGGGGTGTGCAAGAGGCAGCTGGTCGATGTTTCTCATTGAGAGTTTCTAGCTCTCTATCTCTTTCCCTTCCTCTCTGTAAAAAATCAATCATATATATATATATATATATATATATATATATATATATAGCTTCCAACTGATTTGGAAAGAACAAAAAACAAAATACAAAACAAAACAAACAAACAAACAAAAACCCCACAACTTTTTGAAAGTTTGCAAAATCTTCCTTGATCTGGAGTGTGAGCTCTTTTTAAAATTTATCTTGCACTTCCCTTAGTGTGCTGGCTGAGCTCAGGTACATTGTTTTTCTAGCAGGTCCTAAAAAAAGCAATATTTGGGGAGTGGGCTTTGGTGTACTTGAATTTGTTTTTCCATATGCCTGTAATCTTCTGCCTTCTACTCTCTACATGGCAGATTCTTCATTTTACAAATCCCAGGTAAATATATCCTTTGTGGGGATCCTTCTCTGACAAATAAGTTCAAATATTAGCTTCCCATTATTATTTCTAGGAAATGGAATGCTTACTTCTTTGCACATCAAAAGCTGTACATTTTTAATCTGATTTTCTTTATTGTCTACAGCTAAATATAGTATCAATTATATTTTAGCCAGACCATGCCTTTCATATTCACAGTAGAATCACAGTGCATAACTTTATACTTAGTGTAAGCCATACATTATTAACTAGTTGATAAGTAAAATAATAAAAACATTTTTACAATAATATTTTATAATAATGATAGTTTAGAAACCATTTCACAGCTTCTATCGATACCTAGGTAATTTATATTCATGAACTATTTAACACTTCTGGACAGTAGACCTGTTTAGCCATCCTATCTAATAGAGGAGTTACATGCAAATTGACCATACCTCCACTACACCCACAAACCATGCCCACCAGTCAATCAGGAGCAAGTGTGAAAATTAATCCAACCAAGATGATTGTGACCACGAAGCTGCAGCAAGCAAAAGGCTTGGGTTTCCCTGGCAACAAGGAAGCCAAGCTTCCCACACACCTGGGCTGGCCATGAACTCCACTCAAGGCTACAAAGTTTCAATTATAGAAGATAAATAAATCCCAACACAAATGGCAGCAGCCATGGAGCTGGAGAGAGCAGGAGGCTTGAGTTGCCCCTGGCGATGGAGGAAGCCAAGCTTCCTGCACACCCTGGCCTGCCCTGGCCTCTGCTCAAGGTTACAAAGTTTCAATTATATCAATAGAAGATAAGTAAATCCCAGATATCAGGGCCTCCACTTGGGTCACTGGGGGGGGGGGGGGGGGTGTGTGTTGCTAGACTGCAAACCATCACAGTCCCCTCAGCCCATGCTCCAAGGGAACCCCCAACCTGAAGTGGGACACCCTTCAGGGCAAATCAGATGGCATCCACATGTGCACCAGGCATCTATCCTATCTAATAAAAGTATAATATGCAAATTTACCATCACTCCAATACACAAGATGGTTGCCCCCATGTGGTCAAAGATGCTGTCCCCATGTGGACACAAGATGGCCACCACAAGATGGCCAGCAGTGGAGGGGAGTTAGGGGCCAACAGGCTGGCAGGGGAGTGGTTAGGGGGTGAATCAGACTGGCAGGCAGAGCTGTAGAGAGCCAGCAGTCCTGGATTGTGAGAGGGATGTCTGACTTTCCATTTAGGCCTGATCCCAGAGGTTTGGCTAAACAGGTTTACTGTTCAGAAGATTGAGCCTAAATGGGAATTCAGACATCCTTGGAGGGATCCCAGATTGGAGAGGGTGCAGGCTGGGCTAAGGGACACTCGTTCTGTGCATGAATTCCGTGCACTGGACCTCTAATATTTCAAACAGCCACATCTACAAAAGTCAATATTATTGAAAGAACTTTTACCTTTCATCCCACTTCACATCTTTATTTTTTATTTTTTATATTCATGGTAAAGGAGAGTACTTTTAACAATTGACATTCATTGATATGTGAAGATTGTTATAAATATTTTTAAATGCTATATTGGGACTTCGAAAAACATTCCATGGCAAAACTTACTTCTTATATCAAAGTATGGTTATTACTTGCTTATCCATCATATTAGATGAAACTTAGATTGTAGTTAATAAAATGTTCTGGTTAAATTAAACTTTATTTATGTTGTTTTAAATTGTTCTGTTACCCATTGTTCTAAAGCTTATAATAAAAGAAAAAAAAACTTTGGAAAAATGGAAATCAATTTTCTTTGTACAGTACTACAGTCTTTGCAACATACATTTATCTAACTTTTTAACATATGTGAATGCATAAGAAAGGGTCCTTAAAGTCCAGATATCTATAGCTCTCTCTAAAAATGATTTGTTTTCTCTTTTTTGATACATTTCACAATCACCATTACATTTTACAGTGAAGAGCTGTATGTCATAAATTCTAGAAAAGTTTCCATGAAATTAGAGACATCATGAAATGGAAGAGACCTCAAGATTTTTGGTTTATCTCTAAACCCAGTGCAGGATCTATTTCTGAAATAAACATTTTAAGTAACTATTCATTTTCTATTTGCATTCTTTCAGTGAATAGATATTTAAAATTAAAAGACATAAAACAGTAGCTTTGATTTAGCACTAAATTCTGCTAGATAGACTATCAGGTAAGTTGTCATAGCTGTTACATAATTAATTTTCATAACACTCCAACAAGACAAATGTGATTAACTACATTTTGCATGTTAAAGAGTTTATTTCTCAAGATCTTCCTTTTTGTTTTTATTTGAAATTAGCATTCATGCTTTGTGCTTTTAAAAATAAGCCTAGGTAAATTAGAATATTCTAGTAAAATGAATATAATAAAAGTTTTTTAGATGCAAAATAATGGGATAGTGATCAATTATGTTATTAATGAGTATAGACTTCTGAGTGGTATTATTGATGTTTTCTGATTTTATTAATGTAAATCTAGAGAAGTAATGAGATGGTATTGTACACTATAAAATTCAAAAACTGAACATTTATATTATTTCTCACTCTTAATAGCTAATACAAAAACCAAAATGCAAGCACTGAAAAAATGGGAGGTATTGGTATTATGACATCAATAGATAAATTTCAGCAACTGTTATGAATTAGTGACTAATGAAACAGGAAAATAATGAGGAAGCCTAAACCATAGGCAAAGGAACTAGGACAGAAAGAGAAGCATATTATTCCTGTAGAATACCATATTAGCTCAGATCTTAGAAACTGTGGGTATATAGAAGCAGTGTGTGAAAAGGATAAAATAAGATTCATTGACAACACTCAAGTCCGCACATATACATACACACACATTCCCACATGCATTATACCTCCTCCAATGCATTCATCACCCCAAAAGGGTGTGCTGATAAGAGAGAATTAGATTCTAAAAATTAAAAAAGATATAGTGGTATAATTAGAAAAAGTTTAGTAGTCAGTGTCCCATAACAAGAACATTCTATCAATATTAAGGCATTCCAATGTTTAACTGTGGATTCTCCCCTGCTTTTGCATCTTAATGGACAAAGCCTGCAGTTGAAAAGCCTAATCACATGACTTTGGCTCCTAATCAGCTTTCTAAGTATCTTATCCCTATATATAAAAGAATAAGCTATACTTACCACATATTGTATAAGCCTACATATAAGAACCATAAAAAAAGTTAAAAATTATGACCAGTAATAAAACAAACAAAAAAAATTAAGGGTAAGTGTAATAAACAAAAGGATAATACACCAATAATATAAGAATAGAAAGCTTCATAAGAGAAATACTAAAGGATAGCAGCCAGCTTTTTAAATTATAAAAAATCAGTAGAATGTTGAAAAGGAAAATATTTCAAAATGAAAAAAAGTAATATAAAAAGGAAAGAATGTGAGTTAGAAGCTATAAACTTAGAGGACTAATTCATAATAACAAAACATACATGATAATAAATTATAAGATAATTTATAAAATAAGCATAAAAATTTACTCAGCACATATATCAGGGAGAAAAACTCCACATTAAAATATATCATTTTGAAATTAAAATAAAGCAAATAAAATTTATCTCAAATCCAAAAATAATACTTCCTCACCTTGATAATAATGTCAAGACTAACTATAACAATTTATTATAAAAGCATTAAAATCAGGCTAATCATTTTTCTAATGAGCTTTGCTGTGAGCTAGTAACCATGTTGTTCTTAACAAGTTACTTTGGACATGTTCCAGTAAAATAAGAAAATAAACTTAACACAGAAAGTGTCAAAACACAGAGAATAGATAAAAATCTGTTCAGTTAGGCCAAAAGAAAATCAATGAGCATGAGAGAACAAGGTGGCATTGACTGAATCAAGATTTTGAAGACAAAGAGTAATTCTAGAGATCTGGCTAAGCCTTTGGACAAACTCTAGGAATAACAACAACAAAATGGTATAAGGAAATGAATTATAGTGCATTAATTGGCTTTTAAATAAAAATATATACCTGATAGCAAAAGTGATGGACTGAAATATATCTCCCCAAAACATGCCACTTTGGCATAAAAATTATTTTGACCTACAGGCACTTGAAAAATATCAGGCATAAGAAGGGTACTTTACTTTCTTCCCTTCCACACTCCACAGTTTTCCTTTCCTTGAAAGCAGTAGATAAATAACCCCAAAAGAAGATATTCTTTTACCAGAGGGAAAGTAAATTCTTACCATGACAGACTAAAAGTTAAAACTGAGAGAATTCTGTGCAAACAGACCTTGTTAAAAGAAGTCTTATCTTCCTTTAGGCTCCCCACATATTTAACCACTTCCGTACAATTGCCTTTATTTGTTCACCCTCCTGCAAAACCATTTAGACTTACCACTTCTTTAGGTTTTCTTCTCATTATGAGGGTTCCTGTGGTATATAAAATTTACATTAAATACATTTGTATGCCTTTCTCCTATTGAGTTCTCTTATATAAATTTAATTCTCAGACTCATCCAAAATTCTTAAGAGAATTGAGGTAAAATTTTGCCTCTCCTACAATACTATGCAGGGTCTTTTTATTTTTAATTTCTGGAATAACACAATATATCATGGCTATAAACCTGTTACTAAGTAAAAGATTCAGTAGAAATTATGAATCTCAGTCATTAGTGATATAAACATGGGAAATATCCAAATCTGTACAGAATTTTTATGAGTTTAGTTGAGCCAAACTGATGACAATTGCCTGGAAGCAAATCTAATCAATTGAGAAAATGCTCTGGGTAATGATAGGTTTACAGCTTATTTTATACATTAGAGTCAAAGGAGGAGACTTATAGGTATTACATAAAACCCATTGGGGAGGTGGGAGAAAGCAAAGCAGTAAAATTTCTGAGACTGGATAAAAAGTAAAATGCTGGGACACATACTTCTTTTACAATGATAGGTATAGGATACTTAACAATTGACATTTACAGCACTCATAAATGGTATTCTGGAAATACCATTTATGAGTGAATGGTATTCAATGAAGGATTCTATCATCTGCTTTGGGGGCAAGGTTGTACTCTGAGGGGTCCAGAAAAAGGTCCGAGCATCACCCCACTGCCCAACCCTAAAACCTATAAAAAGACCACACTTTCAGAGCTCAGGGCTCTCTGCATTCTGCCACTGCGTCGGTAGAGGCAGGGAGACCAGACTCGAGTTTGAATAAAGGCTCTTTTGTTTTTTGCATCGGACTCAGTTCCCTGGTGGTCCTCGGGTCCTTGAAATCTGGGTATAACATATATATACCCTTCAGTCCGCAGACAGACGCTCTATCCACTGAGCCAAACTGGTTTCGGCAAAATTTGCTTTTCTTAATTTCTCATAGTCTCCAAACTATTAGGCCCCTGCAACAAAATAAGTAAGTCATTTTTTCCCATTACTATTATGCTTAGTTTTGTATTACCCATAAAACAGTTAAAAATTAATTCTTGCCCCATCAGTATTACTTAGTGGCTGAGCATTGACCCATGAACTAAGGAGGTCACAGTTCTATTCCTGGTCAGGGCACATGCCAGGGTTGTGGGCTCAATCCCCAGTAGGGGTCATGAATGAGGCAATTTGTCAATGATTCTCTCTCATTATTGATGTATTTAATCTCTTTCTCCTCCTCCCTTCCTCCCTGAAATTAATAAAAATGTGTTTTTAAAAATGATTTTTTTTCATACACAGTGTTTTATAAGGCTGTCTAAAAATATTACAAAGTCAGTGACTTAAAACAACAGAAATTCTTCCACAGTTTATTCTTTCACAGGCAGGAGTCCAAAATCAAGATATTGGCAAGGCCACACTCCCTTCAACGGCTCTAGGGGAGAATTATTCCTTACCTTTTCCAGCTTTTGGTAGATCTAGAAGTTCCTTTTTCCTGGGACTGCATCACTACATCTCTGCCCCTGTTTTCACACGGCTTTCCCTCTTGTTTATCTGAGTCTCAAACTCCCCTTTGCCTTTCTCTTATAGTCAGACCTGCCATTGGGTTTATATCTGACACTGACTCTAAGATACCTATCAAGACCATTTTTCAAAATGAAATCACATTGTCAGATTCCAAGATGAGGCCATGGGCTTATCTTCTGGAAAATAACCATTGAACCAATTATGCCATGCTAATAAAATTGAAAAGAAACCATTGTTAGAATAAAATGCTCCTTGAAAAATGGGAAGTATCATATTACTTGGAGGAAAAAAGCTAATTCTTAAGTTTAATTATTTACAAACATATATGCATTAATTGACTACAGCTTGAGTCTCATGTGGGAAAATGTTACTCTTGTATAGAAATAGACACATAATACAAAATTTAAAGCCCAGATATAGAACTGCAATTATTATTATAAAAATAATATATAAGCCATTGCAAAAATTCAATTGCATATTAAGTGAAAACTTTTAATAAGTGGTGAATGCATGATAGAGTGCATAATGCATATAACAAAAACCAGTTGTTCTAAGTATAATCATACATTTGTTAATGTAAATTCAACTACAAATTCTTAAAACTTTATCTTTGGAACATATGGATAAAAATCTACTGAAATTCTGTGGGAAAAGTAAAAAGAAATTTGTATAAAAATATAAAAAAATAGTACATTACTACACTTAGCTGCTAATTTTTATTTAGTTAAATATCTATTGGACTTGATGCTCAAAATACTCAATATTTTAATATTAAATATATAATATTAAAATATATATATATATATATATTCACTTAAGTAATTTCTGGAAGTACTGAAATCTTCATGCAGATTAATCTAATTAAATTTTAATATAGACCAGGGGTAAAAAAAAGACAAATTTAAATGCCCACAAGCTAAATCTGGCCAAACCTGTGACAAGGAGAAAATTCTGTGATGTCCTAATTTAAATGACAGCAGTGAGAGGGTGGAAGGAAGAGACCAGAAGTGGTTAATCAGTTAACAACTGCAGGGCAAAACTCACAAGGACTGCTTATATTCCTGCGTGTTTACTGAAACTTTGAATTCACTTCCAAGGTGGCTGTTCCCACTTTACCTGATAGAGAACGGCAGGAGTCCCTGCGCCCAACTCTTCAGGTGGTTGTCTACACCAAAGGAGCAAGCACTCCTTTAGGAACTCTGCGCCTCTTTCAGAACTGCCCCTGCTTCACCTTATTTCACCCACCTATCCGTCACCAATGTAAATTCCTTCAAAACCACTTACAGCTGTCACCCCCTCCTTGCTGTATGAAGGAGCCCGCCAGCTCCCGCCAGAGAGAAGCTCCTCTTCTCCACCCAGCGCTGCTGCTGCAGGTCAGAGATCATGCCTCAGCACCTGGCCCTTTACGACCCCATCTGCACTTTCCTTTTATTTTTATTCATTTTAGAAAGTAAGGGCGAGGGAGAGAGAGAGAATCATTGATTGGCTGCTTCCTGCATGCCCCTTACTGGGGACTGAGCACACAATCCAGGCATGTACCCTTATCCAGAATGGAACCTGGGACCCTTCAGGCCATAGGCTGACGCTCTATCCACTGAACCAAATCAGCTAGGGCCACACTTTCTTTTAAAAAGCCTTTCACTGTTTTTTATTTTTTAATTATTTTTTTAATTTCTTTATTGATTAAGATATCACATATTTCTTCTCATCTCCCTCATTCCCATCCCAAACCCCTCCCCAAGCATGCCGCAACTCCCCTGTTGTCCCTGACTACTGGTTAGGCTTATATGCATGCATACAAGTCCGTTGGTTGATCTCTCCCTCTTACCCCCACCCTTCCCTACGTTCCCTCTGAGGTTTGAAAGTCTGATCAATGCTTCCCTGTCTCCAAGTCTGTTTTTGTTCATCAGTTTATGTTGTTCATCATTTCCCCTAGATGAGTGAGATCATGTGATACTAGAAATACACTTATAAGAACCGAAAATGAGACAAGCAATAATGGTTATGCTGAGAGGCAAATGAATCAGTCTGTAGTGAGTTTCTTTCTGGGCCAAGAGTTATTTTGAGTCCCAATGTGTATGTGTCAGCAATGATGTTTTGTTTTATTTTGTTTTTACACCTGCATTGTAAATAAAGTTTTATTGGAACACCAGTACCCTCGGTTTATCTGTTGTCAATACCACAGATATACCTGGTTTTCCAATACCACAGCAGAACTAATTGTAACACAGAGCTCACAAAGCCTACATTACTTAGTACCAGGCTTTTTACAGAAAATGTTTGCCAACCCCTGCTATTGTTTAGCATGTGCAATAAAACTTGCTGAGACAATTAAAATATTCTGTATGTGCTCTCTAAATAAGATTGCTAGGAGTCACATGAGGCTGCTGTTGAAGATTTGAATTGTGGCCAATGTGAGTGAGAATGAGCTTTGAGGGACAAGAAACTGAGAAATTTTAAGACAATTTGAAGACAAATTTTATGTTTCAATCCTTTGTCTCTGCTAAATTTTCTAACCAATTGAGAAACTGAATTGTAATTTCCCTATTTTTATTTTAAGTACTTACATGCGACTAGTGGCAATGTTACCAGACAGTGCAACTATAGATGGTTCTCCAGTTGTATGTAGAATGGCATATCATTTTAGTTGAGAAATTTAATACATTGTGGCAAGTCCCCCGCTCCCCCCAAGGATTCGGGTTATATATACACCTGTTGCACCATTCACAAGTAATTATTTCATGCTAAAAAAATAAATTTGAATAAAAAGTTATTGAATGTGATAATTAACACAGTGTTACAGACTTTTAAAATGTCACAGAAATATTTACACTTTTCTGTGTGTATTATATACACACCACCATTGACTATCATAAGGAGGAGGAGGATTTAAAATAATGTTAAAGACATTTTTTGGACAATTGAAATACAGTTGTCCCTGTCATCTAGTAAAAACACACGGCTCAATTTACTGAAAAGATGGAGTCAAAATTAGCTTTTTTTTTTTTTACATGAACCTATCTAAATAGTTTGAACATTTCTTAGTAATTACCCACAAGCATATGTACAAAATACATAATTCAATTTGTTCCTTCTTAGTGAAATGGTTTCTTTGGAAAACTCATTTGGTGAGTTTCACATGCAGATATTCATTTACAGAAACAAAAGTAATACTCTGAAGTATATCCATATAAACTATGGAATAAATATTGAATTTTACAAAATGTTCTCTGATTTGCTACTTTGTGAAAATGAACTAACATTTGTTCAATTCACTTCTCTCAATGAATATTGATAGTGTGAATGAAGAGTTTCAAGTGGAAGTTATTGAACTACAATAAAATATGACACAGAAAACTAAATATGATAATGCACTATATTAGAACTCGATAAATACATTGGGACATGTTATCATAGATATAAAAAAACATTGTGAAAAGATTATATCCATCTTTGGAAGCACTTACAATGGTGAACAGCTGTATTCTACTATAAAACTGAATATAATTATTTTTCCATGTTAAAAGATTCAAAGCTGACTTTTTATTGCATACTACAGCCCAAAGTATAACAATGACATTGTTAGTTCTTGATATAGAAGAAATGGTGACAAATAGCTAGAACCAAATAAAAGGAATAATAGATTTGAAAAATAGTATATGGTATCTTTAATTGTGTCTATTTTCTGTATCAAGTGTAAAATGCAATACTTAATATAATATAGATTATAATTGTATTGTTTATTTTATATTATGTAAATAAAATAATGTTTTTGTATATAATAGTACATATATCAAATAATGTACTATTACAATAAACCAAAATTTGAATTTTATTTCTGGTAATCAATTTTTCTATTTCTGTTCTGGTTCACTTACAGATTGGGGGCAAAGGTATGTTTATAGTTGTTCATGTGAAAAGTAATATAATAATTAATAAATAATAATAAAAGAATAAACTCCTGTTTTGCATACTCACAACCATAAACCTATTCTGCCCCACCCTGCATTTCTGTTTACTACATTAATTTTGTAGCATTTGAGTTTCCAACTTTTGCAATTAACAAAACAAAGATTACTTCAATATGCTTACAGAAAGAATGTAAATTATTAAACACAAGAGGCTCAGTGCACGAAATTCGTGCATTGGTTGGTGGGGTGGGGAGGGGGAGAGTCCCTCAGCCCAAACTGCACCCTCTCCAATCTGGGACCCCTGGGGAAATGTCGGACATCCCTTTCATAATTTGGGACTGCTGGCTCCCAACTGCTTGTCTGACTGCCTGATTGCCCCTAACCACTCCCCTGCCAGCCTGATTGATGCCTAACTGTTTCCCTGCTGGCCTGATCATCCCCAACTGCCCTTCTCTGACAGCCCAGTCACCCCCAAATGCCCTCCCCTGCATATTCCCTCTTTATAGGGTTTTTACTTTAACATATTGGACAGTGTACCTGCCATGGTCTTGACAAATCAATAAAAATGTAAACCCAAATTAAACATGTCATAAAATAAACTCCTTAAACAGGAATTTCATGAGACCTTGGAAGGTTGATATCATGTGGTGGTTAGGCTTATATTTGAATAAGTAGAAGGTTTATAGGTGATGTCACACTTTTTTGTATTTTCTAAAAGTTTCCTTTTCTTTTATAAACAATAGACATGTAATCAACAGTCCATCTTTCCCTCCAAAAATTATTTTGAAAGGGCAAAGTCAATTGAAGCCAAGTCTGTTAAGTAATGTAGGTGTCAAGATGGAAGGTTTTTTCACTCAGAGGTCTACTAACACTGTACTTATCCATTTTCCCACAAACTTTTGGCCCATTTTTTTCCCTTCTGCTACAAATACTCCTTCCAAGATGCCTTTCTCCTCTTAATAATCTCAATCCTCTCTTCCTATGAAAGTTCTACTGGGCCCTTTGAGGGTTGGCCAGGTCTCTGTGGCCCTCTCCCCATCCTTGCAGCCAGATCTGCTGGCTCCTTCCTCAGTGTTCCCACAGTGCCTTGCACACAGCTCCAGCACAGTCCACACAAGCAACCAGTTGTCACCATTTCCTAAGAACATCCTGTCCTATTCTCTTCCCTTTACAGGGGAATCAAGCTGGAGTTTCGCAGGTTGGGAAGAAGCTGGCAGGGACTGAAAGAGGAACTCAAGGGAGAGGCGTGCCCACAGCCCTGGCCACAGCAGGAAGATGAACATGCTGAGAGGGTCACAAGGGTTTCCCAGCCTACAGGCCTACAGGCTCAGGGCTGGGAGCTGATCGCTCTGAAAGGGGAGCAGATACCACCCAGCCAATAGGCCTCACCCCTGGCGGCAGCTGAAAGGGGAGCATGCCGAGAGGGGCGAGACTGCCTCCCAGGCCACAGTCCTGGCCATGGCTAGAAGCACAAAGCTCCCATAGGGGCGCTGGCACCTCTCAGCTGACAGGCCCAGAGTCCTGGCTACAGCTGGGAGCAGATTGGAGGCGAGGCTGCCTTCCAGGCCCACAGCCATGGTTGCTGCTGGAAGCAAAATGTGCTGAAAGGGGCATAGGTGCCTCCCAGCTGACAGGCCACAGCTGGGAGCAGATAGCACTGGAAGGCATGGCCGCCTCTCAGGCCCATGGCAGGCTGGAAGCGGATGGCTTAGACGGGGACCTGGCCACTTCGCAGGCCCATGGGCTGGCGCTGGAAGCGGATCGTGGGGGGAAGCGGGAGTTGGGTGGGAGTGGCAGCCTCCCAGGTGGACAACCAGGGCTGTGGCTGGGAGCAGATGGCGCCAGGGATGCATGGGCGAGACTAGTAGCAGATGGTGCCAGGGGTGCAGCCACCTCCCAGGCCTACAGCCTGGGCCACACTGACAGCTCTCAGCGGCAGCCTCCCTGGGACTGGGGTCTCCAGCAGGCCTGAGAGGACTGGATGCCACTATCTGTGTGTATGGGCGCTGCCATTTCTGTTTCAGAGTGATGCTTAATTTGCATATTACTCTATTATTAGATAATAGGATAAGTATATATAAAACTGCAATTGATAGTAGGAGATTTTAGCATGAAGAGCTATGTTGAAAAGAGTACAAATTCAAATATACTGATCTTATAACAAATAATGGACAAGGTATAACATCTGGATTATTTAAACAATAAAGTGCAATAATATTATTTATATTTATAAGTATAAAAAATAAAATAAAATAATTATCAAATTAGAAAAGGTGAGTTTAGTTGGCATAAAATGTGGTAAGGATTTATAACTAAAGTGAGAAATTTTAAAGAAATGGAATAAATATAGCATATTCTTTAAAAATATGGAAGACAATGAAATCTTAAAAATAAATAAATTCCCCAAAAGAGTTAGACTTGGACTTATGAGGAGCACGTCAGGGATTATTGCTGCTCATTATAGTAATTTTTTTTTTTTACCAGATTTGATTGTTTAATATAGCAGAGCATTGCTTTGTTAAAACTATTTAGAATATACTTTAAAATTTGAATAACAAGCTACACCAAAATAACAAAAAACATACTCAGGAATCTGATAAATTTGAAATACTTTCTCTTCTTGAGAAGAATGAAAAAAGGGGGAGCAAGAAGTGAATGCAGACTTCTTTTCTCAGTAGAGTCTAGTAGACTCTTGCATTTATTTTTAATAATGATACATATCATTTTAAATGTACACAATAAAATATCTACTGAAGAACTGCTCATCAATCATTCAATACTCCAAATTCATAAAACTAAAATTTTAATTTGGGACACAATTAAAAAGCAATTACATTAAATTTGATAACATGTTTGAGAAAATAAGCTAGTGTGGACTTACCTAGCAATAATGTGTCACCTGGCCTAACCAGATCAGGAAAGCTATATTTTACATTAAATTACTTAGCAGAGAGTTCCTGAATGAGGTGTCACTGTCTATGACAGAACACTGTGTATGGAAGGTATTGGGTAGTTCTAGAAATATAAATCCACCTATAACCCTCTTGAAAGGTATTTGGTAACCAAGAATTCATGTTTATCAGTTGCCTTCAAATGTCATCCCACATTGTAGGATCATGGTTAGTAAAGGTTTCCAACGTGTTAATATATATAAAATGAAATTCGTACTCATTGAAAAACATATCTTTTAAACACAAATTATAAAGAACTTAGAAAAGGTACTTTGCTCTTACCCATTAGGATTAATTTGTAGACTTAATACCACATCAGCCCCTCCTTAAGTTCTACAAACAAGAGCAGTTTCCTGTTGCCAGGAAACAACCTCAAAATCAGAAAATTAACATTGATAAATTTTTAACATCTAATCCTCAGACTACATGAAAATTTTGCCAATTACTCTACTATTTTTTATAGTAAAAAAAAAAAATCTAGTTCAGAATCATAGTATTTCCTTCACACTGGAAGATTACATTCGTTCCTTGTACATTTTCCACTCTTAAGCATAAGTTCAGTATGTTTATTAATTGATTGATATCTCATAATAAATGGAACTCATGCTTTTATATTTTATTCAATGTATTAGTCTCTGTTAATACCATTATTCACTATGATGTTAAAATTATTTCTAATTGGTACAGCAGAAGAAGCTCTTGCAAATTGGTTTCTGTCTTCTTTTGACCACTTTATTTTTTAGTAGACCAAGATGTTTTTGATTCATATTTGCAGTTTATTTTTAAAAATGTTTTATTGAATTTATTGGGGTGATTTTGATTAATAAAATTATATAGATTTTAAATGTACAAGTCTATAATACATCATCTGTATATTTTATTGTGTGTTTACTAGTCCAAATCAAGTCTCCTATCATTTACCCTCCTTTATCCTCTTCTACCTTTCCACATCCTTTCCCTTTGATAATCACCATTTTATCTAAGATATTTTGCTCTTTCAGAGGAAAATGATATTTAGAAGGGAAAACTGTGTTTTCATTACTCATTGCAAATCTATCATGGTGATTGAGGTCTCACTCATTACAGGCCTTCTCATGAAGTGATCTCAGAAATACACATAGGAATGTACGGATAGACATATACTTACATGATTAAGTCTATGTTTATGATCCTACCTACTTACCTTTCTATTATCTATCCAACTACCTATTTGAAAGCCATGTACTCATCTTAATGTATCCAATTTAACAACGAAGTATCCATTCTGTTTTTCTCCTATTTTGTATTTATAACTGTCTTCTCTACTTCTAAGAAATTGGCTTTTGTCAACTCTAATATATTTACTTATTTGATTAATCCTATGTATTTACCCAATCCTTTGTCTCTGCTTCATCCATCCTCTGTGCTGATATCCTCTACCCTCTGCTTGAGCTCTGAGTTCCATTCTGGGCAGGCCTCCTACCCTACATGAACACCCTCTTCATCTATTAGATAAATTTAGATTTTAGTCTTTTTAATGAATATAGATAATCTTTGTGCATCCTAATTATTACAATAGACTGCATTTTTTCAAAGCTATTTGATTTTATACTTAAGTTAACACTAACATACATAGAAATATTTTGTTGACTATAAATTATAATAGATTAATATGTTATAGAAAACATTGTCCATGTAGCTCAGAATAGTGATATATTTCAGGATTATATTCCCCAAAGTAGGCACATTATATAACTTTTTTTCTATGCTAAGACAGCCTTTTCCCATTGAAGAGAGTAGTAAGAAAATTGTAATGTAATATCCAATAAGACTTAGATATGTATTTCAAAAATTAGTATGATTACTTGGTTTTTAATCAATGCACACATATATTAAATGTTATTAATATTATAGATAATTTGGTCTTAAAATGTATTCTTAAATTATCTTCATGTATATGAACAAATATATGATGCTGTTTTAGTGTCTGTGAGTGGTATGTGTGTGCAATTAAAAATAGAGTAGATAAGAGAATTACTAAGATCCTGATTTTTTTTTTTAATATATTTTATTGATTTTGTACAGAGAGGAAAGGAGAGAGATAGAGAGTTAGAAACATCGATGAGAGAGAGTCATCGATCAGTTGCCTCTTGCACACCTCCTACTGGGGATATGCCCGCAACCAAGGTACATGCCCTTGACCGGAATCAAACCCGGGTCCCTTCAGTCCCCAAGCCGACGCTCTATCCATTGAGCTAAACCGGTCCCGGCAAGATCCTGATTTTTTTAAGGAGTATGTTCTGTGAGATGATAACTGCATGTAGAAATCCACTGAATAGGAAATGAGCATACATTTTGGGAAAGAGCATATATTTTTTATCTGAGCATCCTGATATAAAATCCCAGTCTACTCTTACTACGTGTGTTTTAGAAAAAAATTACTTGGCCAATTTATGTTTCAATCCTCCACCAACAAAATGATTATTAAAGCATATCTACCTCACTGAGTTATAATAAAATTAAATGTAGTATAGGATATACAAAAGCCTGACATATAGTGTACACCATGTAATAATTATTGAAATATTAAAATATTTTTATCATAGATGATATTAATATTGCCTTCTCAAGGAATCTAAAATATAGTCCTTTATTAAAGTGTCACTTTTCAATGGAGACCTCTCTATATGCCTACAAATATTTGGAAACAAAATTGTTCATTCCCAACTAGTTTACTTATCTATGCTAGAACATGTGAATATTATCTAATTTGATTTTTCTGTTCTATGTCACCTTTTTGAATTAATTTCCTTGCAGCTAATTTAAATAAGAAAATTGTTAAGTGATAAGTATTTTAGTTAGTTTAGTAAATGAAACAACATAACTGTGGGTATCTGGGGAGAACAGCTTGTATTTGCCAGCAAACTAGCCAGAAGGCACGCTTAACAATTTTTTCAATCCTTTTGCATTTGACAAGAATACCCACTGTTTCCTATCTTTCCAAAGGAAAGGTTGTCCACTTTTATTCACTCTTTCTCACAGCAACACCGGAGCAACAATTACATTCTCCTCTTTCTGCTCTGCTTGAGCTCCTCATCAATATCTATTTTTGCTCTCCTCTGTTGTGGAGGACAGATGTCCTTGATTTTAGTGGACTAGTACAGATTTTCAGAATCAAAGGCTACTCTACCTCCTATCATTTTCACAGACAATTCAAAGTAATCTTTCATCCCTCTTCCTTGTGGACCATCATTAATGAAACTTGCATTTTTAATGTTACAGTCCTGCTGACCACCACATCTGAAACTGCAAGAATGACAGTCCATGCAAAATTACATCCTACTGTGCTTTTGCTCACCGTCTTGTGAAACTGAGAACCAGTACAGAGTGTCATGGAGTTTTGACAACTCATTTTGAATGAAAGCTTTGTTGTTTTGGCACCAGGAAAAAAATCTAGGGAGACTTGTGAGTTTACAAAGTTGGATAATTCCCAAATGCTAAAAAAATAACAAATATAAAAGTAGAAAACATATTTTATGAAAATGCTGTAAATCCTGGGTAAGAGAACATGATGGAAGCTTTTATGCACTACATTTGGTTAACCTCCAACATTTAGATGTCTTGGACTCAACCTACATAATTCAGGCTAGTATTTGTAAAACAATTTTAATAACCAATTAGTTGATTCAGTACATTGGCAGACCTGTTGTACCTGGTCTATCCAGAAGAAATCATTATCAGAATTAAAGTGATGTGTGCTCTCTTAAATAAAACTTTTCAAAACACCTTGAAAAAAATTTTTGATTCTCTTAGATAAGTACATGTATACCTGTTATATCAACCAACAGAATACTAATCTATGACTTCATCTATGTTTTGCAGATTTAGATTACTAATTTCGTTGTCTATATCTTTTCTTAAATGTGTTTATAGTTACATTTTAATTTTCAATTGCTTGACTATAATCATATTGGTTCTGAGGAAGAAATAGAAAACTGTGTGTGCTCATTTCTTATTCTTAATGTGTATTCTCATATCTTTATCTTTTTACAGTTGTTAGTGATACAATAAAATTATCCATTTAGTACAGAAACATCAAAGAAGCATTCAGAAGTAAATTCTTTTTTAAAAGTTTTTTAAAAAATATTTTCTCTTTCACATATATAAAATTAGTGGGAAATTTATAAGATATTATTTAAAGTAAGTCTTATTGTTTGACAATATGGAAATATGGGAATGTTTTAACACAACAGTTGATGATCTATATATATAAAAGCCTAAACGACCATCACAACCAAACGGATGAATGAACAGGCTGCTTGTGGTGACCAGGCTGTCATTGGGGGGCAACCAAACGACTGGGCAACAGGTTTTGTGGGGTGACCAGGCCAGCAGGGGGGTCCATGAGGGGTGACCATGCCAGCTGAATGGGCAGTTGGGAGAAAATTGGCCAGCATGGGGAACACCAAGGGGCGACCAGGCTGGTGGGGGGCAGTTGAGTGACCAGGCCAGCTGAGGGGGCTGTTGGGGGCAACCAGGCCAGCATGGTGGGGGGAACTAAGGGGCAATCAGGATTGCAGGAGGTCGGTTAGGAGTGACCAGGCCAGAGGGGGGAAAGTGGAGATGATCAGGCTAGCAGGGGGCAGTAAGGGGCCACTAGGCCAGAGGAGGGGCAGTTGGGGGCAATCAGGCTGGCAGTGGGGGCAGTAAGGGGTAACCAGCTGGTGGGGGGGGTGCTGTTAGGGGTGACCAGGCTGGCATGGGGTGGATAGGTGGGGCAATAAGGCCAGAGGGGACGGGGCATTTGGGGGTGACTAGGCTGGCAAAGGAGGGCTATTGGGGGTGATCAGGCTGAAGCAGTTAGAAGTCAATCAGGCCAGCAGAGGAGCAGTTAAGGGGTTATCTGGCAGGCAGGGGAGTGGTTAGAAGCCAGCAATCCAGGATTGTGAGGGGGATGTCTGACTGCTGATTTAGGCTCAATCCCCTTGAGGGGTCCCAGATTGGAGAGGGTGCAGGCTGGACTGAGGTGACCCCCTCACCCCCATGCACTGGACCTCTAGTATATTATAAAAACATTATTTGAACTTAAGTTTTTTTTTTAAAAAAAACTTACTTAAAATGGCTATGTTATCTCCTAAGTGTGTCCATATATATGAATGTATATGTATATGTATATAGGTGTATATATGTAAATATGTATGTATGTAGCAGTATCCTTTATGATTCTGTAACAGAAAGCAAATATTCTATCAAAAATAATTGTAGAATTTCTCATGTCAAATGCATGTTTCTTTGTATTTTATAGAAAATATATTCAACTCGAATGATTCCTACTAAAAGTGTCAGCTTACAATAAAATGACTACACGCAACCCAAGAAAAGGGTCTCTTTTTATGTCATGCACATGTGATTTCAACAACAGAATATATGCCAATTTAGAAGATGAAACTGGGAATATGCCAGGTGTAAGAATGGCAGATTGAATCAGGACAGACTTATCCAGTTGATATTTTGCAATTAGAATGATTTTTAATATTAAGATTGCATTTTAAGAATAATATTCCCTTGTAAATACTATGAAACTCCTAAAGTATATACATAAGGGAAAGCAGCAGACGAGATTCCTTTGTATGAAAAAAAAACAAACAAACACAAGTGTTTTTGTTATTTGTATAGTAGCAAATAGAGAAGAAATGTTCCAATCAACCAACTTCCAAAAGGTCAGACCAAGGTCATCAGTGAAAGTAAAGTAGCTGTGTCTCAAAAAACAAATACCTCTTAATAAACTACTTCTCAAAAGGAGCATGGCTTATTTGGCATTAGAGAATAGTAGTATTACACACAAACATTACCATCTGTGTATGTTTCAAAGTATATCAAAATAGATTTGTTTTTGTGTGTGTTCTGCAGTTTCCATTATTTTGGGCAGTTTGCCTCATGTTACCAGAGTTAGTTGTTAAGTTACAAAGAGCATGCTTAGATTTTGGAATTCTGAACATCACCCTTAATATGGCTGAACATATTCCCTGACCGCTCTGTCTCCTTGCATATCTCATTAAATGCACATGCTAATTTGCAATTAGACATAGTTAAGTGTAATAGTAGTAAGGGAATTGATAGTGGTCTGTTTGCTGCAATGCAGTACACTTATTTTTTTAGCCATCCTCTATTTTTATTCAAACCCCAAAACATTTCTACACTTTTAAATATTGAATAGTCTGTATTGCTCATAAAAGTCCTTGATTAATAGTAAATAATTGAGTTCAGTCAACAGCTTCTATTTCTTCCTATGACAGTTTAATTTGTAGAATTTAAGATAGCGGCATTTCAAAGTTGTGCTTATATCCAAATTGAAAAGAATGCTCAGTATTAACTATTCTTCCTAATGTGATTGTATTATTTCATAGTCATGACTTATCTGATAATAGCATTTTGCAAAAACTCAAGACACATTTCTAGAACAATATATAAACATAAATTAACTATTATATAAAGGCCCTTTACTATTTCATGACTTGTTTTTCAAATCTTTCATCATTTATTTCTTGTGATTTAACAATATATTATTTAAACTAGAGTTGTATGTAGTAAGTCAAACCATAAGCTATCTAAAACAAACGAGCTTTTAGATGTTCTGTTCAAGAAACCCATTATTTTAGTAGCCAAGAAGTTCCTAAGGTATATGTTGTCAATAGTGTGGACAAATGAGCTCCAGTGTGTACTAAAATTATCACAAGGAATTAATTTTCAGTTCAGCTATTAATAATATTTGTTTTCCATGCAACACAATTGCTAACAAATTCTAGGCAATGTGCCAAGTTTAGGGACTCAGCTATGAAACACATAGGCCCTGTCCCCAAAATGCAAAATATGTTGTGTGGATTTTGAATTTCTAATCCTCTTAAAATAATACCTCTAAGTATTTTATTTGGCAAAATTCCTCTGAGAAAGTGGGGCATTTATTTAATCAAGAAAATGATATAGGTCTTCACAGCATCCCCCTGAATTACCACAGAGCTAGGTTTTACTTTTGAGAATGGATAATACTATTGTTTTTCTTTAAAATAAGGAATAGAAATTTATTCTGAGAAATATTTTTTTAGCTAAAATGTTCACAGTGTTGATTTAAATGTTTATCAAATTATGACAGACATTTTTAAGCATATGTACAATTACACATGATCCATTAAAATAAGCTAAAGAAACATTAAGATAATCTGCAAATATGCTTAATTATTAACTATACATATATTTGTCATTGTTATTTTTCTATAAAACATAACAATATCAATTAATACTTGTATGAATAAATAAATAATTTTGTAAGTTAGATATTTTGAATTGTCTTTCTGCTACTTAATTGTGACCTTGAGAATCTAATTCATCTGTTTTAAGATAAAATTTCTTTTTTTATCTGTGACTAAGAGATTATAATTGACCATATGTCAAAATGTCTATTTAATAATAGAAACTTTTCTGTTCATAGAATATTGCATGTAAAATACTTACAAAAAGCAGTAATTTATGGATATTTATTATACATTTTGAAGACATACACACATATACTTCTTTTTTAATATTATAAAACTGATTTAGAGCAATCCCTAAAACAAATACTGAACAAAAAATAAAATTACTAGATGGGAGATTCACTTCCACATTTAATGAGTTTTATATTATTAACCCTCCAACAGATAGCAAATAAAAGTCTAGAAAATATTTTTAAATTATTTGCTGTAATTGAAGATTGAAAAAAATGCAGAAAAGAAATGGGAACGCAAATCAAATATTAAACAGAGAAGTAGTAATGGGTGGTATTTGTGTCCATGAAGGTTCATTTTCTCCATGAGGACACTTCTCACTCCACAAAACATGAGGCTGGAAAAACACAACAGAAAGTTCCAATTTAATTAGCTTTAGGAGTCAGAGGACAGCGTCCAGGACTGTCAGAGCTGGAGAGTGAGGCAAAGCCTTTTCTTTGTCACAAAGGCAACATCCCATGAAGTGGAAAACTCAAACATATGCGACTAAACTCCATCCAAAAGCTTAGCTAGTTATTGAACTGCACATTTGTGGGGAAGACATTCACAGGCCCAGTGAAACATATTTGGTAACATTAAACACTCATCAATGAAAACTTTCTCAAGAAGTTTTGGTCCTACCCCACCAAAAAAAAAAAAAAATGGTCATACCCCACCAATATATATATATAGATAGATAGATAGATAGATAGATAGATAGATATAGACATAGACATAGACATAGACATAGATATAGATATAGATATAGATATAGATATAGATATAGATATATAGCTAGTATCCTATTGATGCTTAACAGTGAAATATTGAACACTTTCTTCCTAAACTGAGGAACAAAAGAAGATTATTTACTCTTACCACATTGGTTTAACAAGAAGAAAATAAAGTCATACAAACAGAAAATAGAAAATGAGGCAGCCTATATAACAAAATCTATAATTAACTGCCATAACTAATAAGCAAATTGAGCAAATAGCAGGATACAAAGTCTATGTCACCATACTTAATTTAAAAATGTAATTATTAAAATATATGTATAGTAGCATTTAAAAACATAGTAGTGTTTAGTGTATAGTGTCCAGCCTCTAACTCAGAACCACTCACACACCTCCTCCCTCCCTATTGCTGGCACCCAGACCCACTTTTGTTTAATTTTTTATTCAGCACACCCACAATCATAATCCAGAGGCTTCTTTTTTTTTTTTTTTAAACTGGAAACTGACATGCTGATTTATGATAAAAAAAAGTAACTTGATACAGAATATTAAAAAATAATTTTTAAAATAACTAGCAAACTTGAGGACATATAATACTGATTTATTTTTAAAAATACATATTTTTGTTGATTTCAGAGAGGAATGGAAAAAGAGCGAGAGATAGAAACATCAATGATGAGAAAGAATCATTGATCAACTGCCTTCTACATGCTCCACACTGGGGATCAAACCTGCAACCTGAGCTTGTGTCTTGACCAGGAATTGAATCATGACCTCCTGATTTTATAGGTCAACCCTCAATCACTGAGCCATGCCAGCTGGGCTATAATACTAAATTTTTGATGTATAAGTACAAAAAAACAACAACAGAGGTCCAGATATACAATCACATTTATTTTAATCAATTAGTTTTTGACAAATCAATTGATTGAAGCAAGTCCTTTTTAAATTTTTATTATTTATTTAATTATTGGGGTAACATTGGTTAATATAATTTTATAGGTTTCATGTGTGCAATTCTATAAGACATTATCAGTAGACTGTTTTGTTGTGTGTTCAGCACTCCAAGTCATATCTTTTTTATTATCATTTATCTCCCTATATACTCTTATTCCTTACCCACCTGTCTTTCCCCCTAGTAATCACCTTATCGTTGTTTGTGTCTATGAGTTTTTGTTGTTGTTTTGTTCTGTTTTGCTTACTCCCTTCATCCTTTTCTCCCAGCCCTGCAATCTCCCTCCCCTCTGACAGCTGTCTATTTCTTTTTTGTTTTTTAGTTCCTTTTGTTCATTAGATTCCACATATTAAATAATATGGTACTTGTATTTCTCTGTATTATGGTAAGTGAAATAAGTTAGTCCGAGAAAGACAAGAAAGTCCTTCAAAAACTAATTGAATATTCATGTAGGAAAAAGCAAGTCAATATCTACTACTCAGTATTTATTAGCAATGATTTGAGTTGTATCAGTGATGTAAATGTAAAAGCAAAACCTGTAGCATTTTTAAAGAAACATTTCCTTAAGAACATGAGACAGATAAAACATAGAGTGAAATATAAAAACTAGAAAAGAAAAACTAGTTGTTTTTTTTTTTAATAGCATCAATAAGATGGTAGAATAAAGGTCAGTGGTCATTTTCCAATGGAAACTCTAATTTGAAAAACATCCACAATCCAAAATTTCTTAGTGGGAACTTAAGGATTCAGGTAAGAGTTTGTGACAACCTGGTGGAAGTATAGATAAAGCAAAGAAGGTTTGAGGAGGCAGGACTAGACCCCCAGGAGCAGGCACACCAACCACACAAACCTATATCCCTGTGGAGTAATCTCCAGGCTTGCTCTTCCATTATCCTTCCACCAGTCTTAACAGCTCTGGACCTGACCTGACAGGGACTACATCTACCTGAGCCACTGGTAACAAGAAAAATTCTGGACTTAACTATGAACCCAGAATCAGTCACATATGTCTGGGAATCCAGTAGGAGGCATACCTGCCAAAGTCTCCACTAGCAGGCTTCCGACAATGGACCTGACTACTACCTGGACTTAGAAGAATACCAGTCCACCTCCCACAGCCCTTCCTGTCTGCTCACCTGGAGGCAACCCTATCCTCAGACAGACACAGCAGGAACCATACCTCCAATGTCTGATCCACTGACCATGGGTCCAACTGTGGTCCTAGCAGCAGCTCTGATGCTCCAATGATCTCATTAAAATCTCCTCCAGCCCTCTCATGGGCCTGGCTCCAGTCCCACCCAACAGCAGACCTGGCTCCAGACATGCCACCTGCATCCCAACAGTGTTACTCTCAGATACTGGCAGTGGCCTTCCCTGGACAATACTAGTCAACCAGCCCAGAGGTGAGAGGTTTTATCTGCTGAAATAAGTTTATAGAATGCTCCTTCAAGCTATCATACACTAATACAAGCTTACAATGATAATGAAGAATCAGGAAACATGACATCAGTAAAGGAACTTAGTAAAGCTCCACTAATTCACCCTAAGGAAATATAAATCCATGAACTTCTTGACAAAGAATTCAGAGTAATTATTTTACAGAGTTTAAAGAACAAGAAAGCACAAATAGACAACTAAAAAAAATTGGGGAAATAACACAAGAACAAAATAAACTATTTCTTCCATAAATAATTAAAAACCATAAACTATAAAGGGGAACCAAAAGAAATACCTGAAGCTAAAGAATATAGTGACTGAACAGAAAAACTCTATAGAGAATTTCAACATCAGAATTAATCAAGCAAAATAAAAGTATCAGCAAACTTGAAAACAAGTAAATTGAAATTTACTAGTCAGAAAGAAAAAAAAAAGAAAATAAGAAAAGGAAGCTTACAGGACTTAAGTTGCAGCATCAAGTGAACCGAAACACACATAATGAAGTCCTGGAAGAAGGAGAGAAAGAGAGAGACATTTTACTAAATGAAATAATGGTTGAAAATTTTCCAATTCTTAGGAGGGAAATGTATATCTATATTCCTGTAGCCTCCAAATGGGTTAGATATAAAGAGGTCTACACTGAAACACATAATTTAATTAACCAGTTCTTCAAGTTGAAATGAAAAGACACTAAACAACAATGCAAAATATTATAAAAATAGCATCTCACTTCTAAAGCTAAATATAAAGGAAAGCACAATATTGCAATACTGTGATGGTATTGCATCAATCACTTTTTATATTGTGTAAAAATAATTATAAACATAGAACATTTTAATGGGAACACTGTTAAAAAGGTAAAATCTGTTATCAATTACATGAAGTGTCTGAGTAGAATAAGGTGTAAAGTTTCCCTACACAATTGAAGTCAGGTTGCTGTCCATTTAAAACACACTGTTATAGCTACAGAATTTGATGTGAGTCCTAGCTGGTTTTGCTCAGTCATTAGAGCACATGTGTTAAACACAAGGCCCGCGGGCCAAATCCAGCCCGCCAGGCCTTGCAATGTGGCCCGCACCGCGCTGTCATCACTGCACTCCGCTGTCAGTTTATGACATTGTCAGTTTATGACTGTTCAGTAAACCATTCGGCCCGCGATTTAGGCTGGATTTTAGATTTTGGCCCCTTCTCTGATTGAGTTCGACACCCCTACATTAGAGCAAAACGGACTCGGGGCTGCGGGTTCAATTCTGTCAGCACCCATGGGATGTCAGACCTGAACTCTGCTTCTACAGAGGTCCTGATGGAAGGGAAGAGCAGGCCCCTGCTGAAAAGGCTGTGATGAAGAATTTCGGGATGATAAGACTGCTCCAGCTCCCGAGTTCACTGCTGCTCAGCCTGAGGTCACAGCCTGGTCTGAAGGTGTGCAGGTGCCCTCTGTGCTGACTCAGCAGTTCCCTACTGAAGGCCCACCACTGAAGACTGGCCTGTAGCCCCCCCTGCTCAGGTCTCTGTATGGGTAGCAACAGCCACTGAGTGGTCTTAAGCTCTTCTTCCACAATGAACTCTTAGCAGAATGGAAATAATGTTGATGGAAAAGAAAGTTTCTAAAAAGAAAGAAAGAAAGAAAGAAAATAGAAACAGCTAATGAATGCATAAATAGACAAATTTCTCATCTTTCAAATCAATAAATTAAAATAATTAGAAAATAATAAACCAGACATAGTCCTTGATAAATATGTATGATAAATTTAGCTAAATATGTTGCTGAAAGATAGACTAATGTGTAATTATATGGAAAATGTTGGCATTTATTGGTGAGCTATAAAGAAAAAAATAGGACATTCTCTGTGTATATATTCAACCAAATTTCTCCACTAGTATGTTAAATATATAAAATTCTTAATATAGTATACTACAGAATTTAAATCTATAGTTTGAATTCCAATAGCCCAAGAGTCCATCAATTTGAGTAGCAAAAGTCTAGAGTTTGCCCAGCCTTCTCCTCATCCATTACGCTCTGTAGGAAAAAGCCAGGGAAGCATTCTCTGATTCTCACTATCAGCTCTGCTCTCACAGCGGTGCAGAATTTTCATGTACATTGCTCACACTGTCCTTCTTCTTTGTTGTTGCTGGTCCTATGCACATGGGCTGTCATCTTTGCAGACACCAAGCACCCTTTTTCCATTTTTCTCATTACAATGACCTGTGTCATTTAGATTTACCACTAAATACCTGAAGTTAACTGCTGTCTCTCTCTCAGTGTGTTAATTCCAAGACACCTTTCCCTACCTTAGCCCATACTACAAAACACATTTTTCTACAACTCTGCTTTATTAATCATGGGTTATGAGACATTAACATGTGTAGACCAAATTTTGTGAATCACCATTAGAAAAATATATTGGGCATGGAAAGTTATCAAATGGAAAATAATATAGTACATCAGAGTGAGTAAGAGTAAGATGACTTTGTGCAGGTTTTGCCTGTTAAATGTTTCTTTCCAAAGTATCCTATGGCTTATGCAAATCATGGGGTAATGTAATAACTCATAATTTCAGACCACTTAACTTGACATATTATTGTAATCATTACAAATTTATGAATAAGGACTTTATTTAGCCCATTTTGCCCTCTGAGGAGGCAGAAACTAAGACATTGTAAATAACTTGTCCCAAGTCATAGTTGTAGTTGTTGATAGATCTGGGACTCAACATTAACAGTGTGCCTAGGCTCGACCAGCCAACAGTAAAAAGTAAACCATTTGCATTCTGCTTATGCCTATTCATTCACCAAATAAATAAATTGACAATTGTGCAGTGACAGTTAGAAAACTAGTCTGCCCTGAGTACCAGGAAGGTTATCTCTTGCCACAAGTCAATCATAGTGTTATTTCTGACCTAGACAATTTTTATAATGCAAATAACATAGATAAGGAGTTGACTTAATTATATACCAAAACCATATAACGTTAATGATATCTTTAAATTGTGGAATTTGCTTTTTAAAAAGTTTTTCATAATTTTTAACTTTTCTAAGATTAATGCTTGAAAAGAAGTAAAACATAAATGAAGGAATCACAGTAGTCAAAGGTCTAGTGCTTTTTCCTAGTCAGAAGCTGACCACAACATTTTAACAAAGGACATTGATTTTTACTTTAATTATAGGAAGGGAAAACTGGCTAGAACCTGCAAGCGCAATAGCAATCGTTTGCTTGGCAAAGATCCCTTCTAGCCATGATAGGTCAGTTTCCACTACACAATGTACAAAACACACCAAAGAAAACAAAACAAAAGAAAACAAAAGAAAACAAAACAATGGTTACTCTAAGTGGTGCTGTATAGCTTTCAGATCTAGACAGATCCCAGAATGATGCTGATTGACACCAGAGGTTCAGACAGCTTTATCACTGCAAGTCAGCATCATGTCAGAAATAGTCTAACACTAGAATGTCTCTGCAAATGACAAATGACAAACTTTCTACTTAGGTTGTGACATGGAAAATATGTAGTTAATGATTTGAGAAACTTATTAGGACCTCCTGTGTATCAGGTATTCCTTTAAGTGAAGAAGAAGTTTGCTTAATTTGCTTCTGTAAGTGATCCATATAAAAGTTTATTGTTGTTCCAGACTAAACTATCTACAATAATCAAATAAAAGCATAATAAAAGCATAATATGCTAATTAGACTGAAGTCCTGCCAGACGAAGCCGGGGCTGTGAGGGAAGCCCAGGTCCTGGGTGCCAGAGGGAAGCCAGTGGTGGCAGCCAGGGGAGAACGTCTACTCTTGCATAAATTTCATGCATCAGGCCTCTAGTAATTTAAATAGACAATCTATAAAAAAGCTGAATAATATTTTAACAGAAATAATAATTATAGGTTAAAAATAATTCAAGTATAAATAATAGGGAAAAAGAAATAAAACAGAAACATCATAATGGTAGGAATTACAAATAAAAGTGAGAAAATATCAGAGGGAGATTGTAAGATTAAGAAATTCCAAGCATTGCAAGGAGGAACAGTAAAAAGTAAACCATTTGCATTCTGCTTATGCCTATTCATTCACTATTCCTTATTCTACCCAATTGTGTGATAACTGCTATTACTTCATTGAGAAATATGCCATTAATTTCTTATTATATTTAAAAATATAGGTACATAAATACTGCTGTAATAAAAGCACACATTTACCTTGTGCATATTAGGCAATGTTAAGCCACTTCACAAGCATTAGTATTTATAATCCTGAGGTTATTCTTTTCAAATTCAGGATAAATGCATGTGTGTGTAGGAGCTTGTGCATGTGCACACAAGCGCATGTGTTATATATGTGTATTATATTCAAAGAAAAGAAGTGCAATATATAATTAATAAATTGTATTTCATATACAATGTATTAGGTATAGCATTTGTCACTGAAATATATTAACTTTTTCCTTAAGTATAAAAACAAAAATATATTTTTCTAAAATAAGGACAGCATTAAATACATTGTTTTAGCACTTCTCAACCTTGAAACATTACATACTTAACAGTTTTTATTCCACACAATCATAAAAGCATTATTAGACAGTAGAGGCTCGCCAAAACCAGTTTGGCTCAGTGGATAGAGCATCAGCCTGTGGACTGAAAGGTCCCAGGTTCAATTCCTGTCAAGGGCATGTACCTTGGTTGCGGGCACATCCCCAGTAGGGGGTGTGCAAGAGGCAGATGATGGATGATTCTCTCTCATTGATTTTTCTAACTCTCTATCCCTCTCTTTCTCTGTAAAAAAAAATCAATTATATATATATATATATATATATATATATATATATATATATATATATATATATATTGTATATTAAAAAAAGAAAAGAAAAGAAACTAGAGGCTTGATGCACAAAATTCATGCAAGAGCAGGCCTTCCTTCTCTTGGCTGCTGACAAGCCCTTTGGCACCCAGGACCCAGGCTTTCCTCATAGCCCCAGCTTTGTCCAGAAGGTCATCTGGAAGGATGTACAATCTAATTAGCATATTACACTTCTATTATAGACTAGTGGCCTGGTGCACAAAATTTGTGCATGAGGGTAGGGTGTGTTCCTCAGCCTGGCCTGCACCTTCTCCAATCTGGGAACCCTTGAATCATGTCCCACTTCTGGTTTACAGGGATCGGGCTTAAACCAGCAGTCAGACATCCCTCTCACAATCTGGGGACTGCTGGCTCCACCTGCTCACCTGCCGGCCTGTCTGCCTGATTGCCCTAACCACTCTTCCAGCTTGCCTTCTCACCTCCCAAATGCCCCTCTGCCAGCCAGATCACCTCCAACTGCCCCCCATGCCAGCCTGCTCACCCCCAATTTTCCTCCTCTGCTTGCTTCCTTGACCCCTCCCTCCCAGCTGTCCTGCTCATCCCCATATCAAGCAAGATAAATAATTGTATAATAGTAACCTTGTTTTAACACATATGCAATGCTAATTATAAGAGATGAAATGCTTTTAATTAAATAAATAAATAAGCAAAACCTTAAGGATAGCTTTTACAGGCATTAAAAAGAAGAGTGTGATTTCATCAGCATGGTGGAATAAAAGTTTTCTACCATTTACTCCCAAAGAGCAGAGGTTTATCCAATCATCACACATGAGATACCTTTGTGAAAGCCCAGTGGACAATTCTAGCACACAATTCCAGCATAAAGGTCTAGATTGAATATATTTAAAAGAGTAAGGGAATCAGTTTCCCTTTACTTGTGTTACCCTTCTCATAAAACTACACAGAGGACTTGGCCCTGATTTCTCCTGTAGGGAAAAGTGAGAGTGCATCTGGCTCCTCCAGCCGGGCATTATGCTGTCAAAGATATCTACCTCTTTCTCACCCCAATCAGGAGACTGAGTGTGTTGCACAAGTGGGGTGTGGAGAGGGGCTGGAAGAGCAGCAGACCTGGCTCTCAGAGAGCATTACAAACAGGCAGATCCTAACTGGGTTGCAGACTCTAGCAGTAAGCCTGTCTATCATGAGCTGCTGGGGGCATATTGCCCTTGGATCCCACCAACGGACCAATAGGTATTCTCAAGGCTCCTATCACCCAGACAACTGCCCCCTTCCCCAATTTCATTGCTGACTTCCTGAGGACACTGTCCACAGCAGGGGGAGTAGGTTTTGTAGACAGATAGTGATCATTGACACAACATCCATCCAACTCTGTGGAATGAGGAGAAACCACATAAATTTATGCATCTAGCACTCCCTAGATAAAAGGGAAGCTGTCAGCTCTCAGCCTAGCCTTGCAGTATGGAGAGAAGGCATGCACTCTTAAGAACATCCCACCAGAGAAAACAACAAAGTGTGCAGCATTGTAGTCATAAAAAGGTGTGAGAAAATATCAGAATCCCTGACAGGGCTGGTGAAAGGTGTTAAGTCTCCCAAGCCAGTCAACAAAGACTAGAAGAGGTGACTGACTGATTCTTCCAATGTGATATGCATTGACACCAAAAGCACAGGCAACAAAATAAAAAATAAATAAAAATAAACAAGTGGAACTACATCAGGTTGAAAAGATTCTTCGCAGCAAAGGGAAAAAAAAAATAAAGAAGCAATCTCCAGAAAAGTAGAAAATATTAGCAAATAATACCGTATATCAGATAAGAGATAACACCCAAGGACATAGGAAACTCACATAACTCAATAGAAAACACAGGCAAATAATCCAATTAAAGAATGGGAGGGGACCTGCATAGACATTTTCCCAAAGAACACCTACATATGAATGGCCAAAAGGTACATGAAAAGATAGATGCTCAGCATCATTAGTCATCAGGGAAATGCAACTCAAAACCACAATGAGATAGCGCCTGACATCTAATAAAATGAATATTATAAAAAAGCAACAGATACAAAGAAGTGGTGAGGATATGGAGAAAGAGAACCCTGTGCACTGTTGGTGGGAATGTAAATTGATAAAGCCACTAAGGAAAACAGTATGGAGTTTTCTCAATAAATCAAAAATAAAACTACTATATGGCCTTAGCAATTCTACTTCTAGAAATAGATCTGAAGAAATTAAATCACTATCTTAAAGAGATATCTGCAGAGCAGTGTTCATTGCAGTGTTATTTATGACACTCAAAACATGAAACAACCTGAATGAATTGTCCATCAATGATTGAATGAATTGATTAATAAGTATTGTATATATATTACACTGTATATGTATATTTCAGCCACAAAAAAAGAAGAAACCCTGCCATTTGTGCAATAGTGGTAAAGCTTGAGGGCACTATGCCAAGTGAAATAAATCAAACAGAAATAGACAAATACTGTGTAATCTCACTTTCATGTGGAATATAAAAAAACAAAACTCATGTGAACATATAGTAGAATAATAGTTATCAGGTGCTAAAGGATAGGACAGTGGGGAGATACTGGCCAATGTGTACAAATTTCAAGTCAAAAGAAGAGTAGGTTCTGGAGATCTAGTGTATAGAATAGTGAATATAATTGAAAATACTGCATTATATATTTGACAGTTGCTAAGAGAGTGGACCTTATATGGTATCCATACAAACATACAGCAGTAAGTAATCATGCAGGGTGATAGAGGTGTTAATTATTAACTTTATATGGTAACCATTTCACGTTATATATGTGTATCAAACCATTTTGTTGTACACCTTATATCTATGCAATATTATATATAATCTATATCACATTTTAGCTGGAAAGGAGAAAAAGTAAAAACAATGTAAATAGATGAATAAGATTTGAAGAAAAAATAGAGAGAAATTATTAGTACCATATTTTCCTTTGCCAAAGACAGTGAAAATGTAAAGAAATGTTTAGTACCTATGTACTCTTAATTTGTTAACAACACTCAGGTATTAGAATTGATCAATTGATTAAATGTAGATATTAAAAGCTTAACCACTGAAAACTACATGTCTCAGTCCCTGAGAAAATTTAAATATCCTGATTCAAAAAGATTTTTCTATTAAAAAAAATCATCTTAATTTAAAAAGTGCCTAAATTTTTAATTAATTATTTTTATTAGTATAAAATGATACTATTTTTAAAATTATAAAATAGTAAAAGTGCTCTAATTGCATCTTTATTTATAAATGTAATGATCTGTTGTCTATCTGATATTTAGTATTTACAAATGCATACTTAGAACCAGCAACCCTTCAATTTGACAGTTTTATTCATATGAGATACTTTTAGCCATAATCTTCTAAATAACCACCTAGCATCACCACCGCAAAAATGTAGACATCGTAAAGAAACACAAACCAAGTCATAAACAAACAACACACTAAATAACTTTCTAACTCAAACATATTATTTTTATTCATTTGTTAAAGATTTGTTAAATTTTACCAGGATCCAAGGTTGTAGATATACAGGTGGCTTTACTTCAGCTTATTGTTTTAGATAATTTTGCTTTTCTTAGTGTATGTGTGTGTGTGTGGGGGGGGGGAGGGTGATTTTGCAAAGCATTTTGCATTTGTTAAACTAATACTTTGATTTTGGAAAATATCTTGGCCATTGAAAGGAGAGTGAAAATAATAAACACCCTAATTTTTAAGGATATGTTTTTCAACTTATATAGCATATATTACCTGTCATAAATTTGTGAGGGGTGTGAGTAAATGTAGTTTGTATTCCACATTATTCATATAATAAGAGTCTCTGAGTGAAGGTCGTGGGTATCTACATTTTAATCAGACACCCCAAGAGGTAATTAACAAACACTGTTTTGAGCACTGTTTTGATCACTGTTTTGTTCAAAATAGTACTCAAAGGCACATATATGTTACTAAAATAAGAGAAGAAGTAAAAAGAAAATTGCCCCAATTAAATTTCAAATAAAATGATAACTCAGTATTATTTTTTATTTTGAATGAATAGAATTAAGGTTAATCAGTTTTATGTTTTGACGTTTTTCTATTTCTATTTTATTTTCTTGTGATTACAGGTAAAATGTAAGAGGTTGGCAAAGTCATGTCATCTACTCTAAGAAGGCAATGAATGGTTATGTAGATTTTTTTAAATCACTTAAAATATATTGTATTTGGTTTCATTACTAAAGAATTCTGTGTGTGTGTGTGTGTGTGTGTGTGTGTGTGTGTGTGTGTGTGAGTGTGTGTGTTTTCAATTGTCTAGGTTGTGTTGTGCTTATAATAATGAGGGGTATTGATTTTAAGAGTGTTTGAGTATTTTGGTCAGACTACTCTGAAATGAGTTCGCATAATTTGCCATTCACATAAGTTTTACTTGGTATCCTTTCTGCTTTTGTCAGTAAATGCTAGCTTCATATTTAAATCCATGTTCTCTTTTTCCTAGGCTCACTGCTAGACTATTTTTCTCCCCTTCTAGTGTACTTCAGTATGTTGTTATGACTAAATTTTAGCTTATGGGATGCCAGTCAAGTGAATGTTCCACTTCATGAGTCAACTCATTAAAGATTTTCATGCACACACTCTCATGCACTTGTTCTTGTTTCTGTTTGCAATCAATATCCAGGGGAACCTTGCAGTCCAAGGCTGTGGCTCTCTATGACTGTGGATAAGAGCAACCCACAGTCATAAGCATCCATAAAATACTGGAAAATGAGCTAGAAATGCACTTCTATTTTTCTTGACACATTATATCATTAAGATCATATTTATTGTGTTTCGTTTACTTATATACACACAAACATTATTAGACATTCATGCATCACATAATATTTTATTTTAAATAGCCTGTATTAAAACATATTTCCTAATGTTTTCAAAGTATTTTTTCATAATGAAATTGAGGCTAATGAAACTGTAATATGGAACTTTCTCCCCTCCTCTCTCTCCACCCCCCCCCACACAGGAATACAGAAATCTGGAAGAAGCACCAGCCCAAAATAGACAGTGAAAACAGGCTGAATGAACTGCGAGTCTGCAGCTTTGCTGAACATATCAGTTTCTGAAGGTTGTCGGGCAAGCACTTGACACGAAAACCGAAGAAGGTACTGGAGGTTCCCACTGGGAGAAATGAAACCAGAGCCCTCATTTAACCAGGGCAGCTATACCTGGACACCAGAGGAAAGAGTTCAGGTTGGGTGGCTGGTGAATAAGTAGAGACAATGTTCACTGGAGAGAAAATGATGCTCTTGGAGAAACAATGTTTTGTTTTGGAACCTGAAAATATAGGGGAAGTGCATATCATCACACAGCTTTTCTCTAAAGCCCCACTAGGCACTCACAGAAAGTTGGGTAGAGCCCCGGAATCATTTCCTCATGGTGCATAACCACAAGAGGAGAAGAAGCTACCCTGATTGGGCAATGAAAGTCCACTGGAACTTCTTTCCCATATATCCCCTATGGAACAAATAACTGGTCAAAGTCAACAAAAACTGTAACCAATAGGGTACTGGTGGGGAAAGAATCTAAATAGATACTTCTTCAAATAGGACAAAAGACGGCCAACAGACTATGAAAGGATACTCTTTATCACTAATCATCAGAGAAATGCAAATTAAAAACACAAGGAACCACTGGCCTGGTAACTCAGTTAGTTGGAGCTTTGTCCAGTACATCAAAAAGTGGTAGGTTTGATTTCCTGTCATGAAACATACCTAGGTTTTTGGTTCAATCCCTGGTCACGGTGCATACAGGAGGTGACCAATTAATATTTCTCTCCCTCTTCTCTCTCTCTCTCTCTCTCTCTCTCTCTCTCTCTCTCTCTCTGTCTCTCTCTCTCTCTCTCTCTTCCTGTCTCTTTCTCTCTCCCCCTCTTCTCTCTCTAAAGAAATCAATAAAAAGTGTTCAACATTACAGTCATTACAGAAATGCAAATCAAAACCACAGTGAGATACCATTTCACTCCCACTGTGAAAACTGCAATACATTTAAGAAATAAAAAATAAAAATAGAAATAACAAATGTTAATAAAGATATAAAGAAATTAAAACTGCAGTAGATTAAAATTTGAAACTGGAACTAAATCTTATGTATATAAATTGTATACAAATAGTAATAAAAAGGGCATTGACATTAAAAAAAGATGAACAAAGAAACATTGTATAAAACAGAACAAAATAAAGCTGGAATTACTTTATGGATATCAGACAAAGTAGACTTCAGAAGAAAGAATATTGTTAGGCATAGAATAAAAATTACAAAATGATAAATGCATCTATTATCCACTAATACATAGAAATCCTAATATGTAGTCTCCCTCAAAGAATTTCTAATATAAAAAGCAAGAAATTACAGAAATGAAAAGAGAAATAAACAATGCACAAATATATTTCACCTAGTGACCCAGTGTACGGATTCATGCACATTGAAAGGAAATTAATTAGAAGGTGGCTGGTGATTGTGGGACTGGTCAAGACGGGATGAACAAGCCCTGGAGCCAGCCTCCCACAATTGGCTCCTCAGCTGGCTGAATTGGGGTGGCACCATGGCGTAAAGGGCATCTGTGAAGTGAACAGGGGGGTTCCTCCAGCAGGTAGGGTCCTTCTGCCTGGCCTGCAGGGATCAGGCCAAAATTTGCTCTCTGACATCCCCCAAGAGGAGTGCAAGAGAGCACTCTGCAAAGTTGCTGATATACAGGGTGTGGAACACAAATGGAAGTGTGCAGTAAACCATATTAGGGGCCAAGAGTGCCCCAGCAACAACATAACCCACAGTCAAAGATGGAATCGCATGGCCTAGGAGGAATTGGGCTTCTTCCTCTTTGGTTTCAGGATGTGTCACCCAAGAACTGCTGCTGCCAAGTCACTGCAGCTCTGCAGCTCCTGTGTTGAGCATCTGCCCCCTGGTGGTCAGTGTGTGTCATTGCTACAGGTGGATGGACACTTAATATATTAACTTATATGTATATATATATATAGAGAGAGAGAGAGAGACTAGAGGTTCAGTGCACAAAATTTGTACACTAGGGAGAGTGTCCCTCAGCCCAGCATGAATCCTTTTCAATCTGAGACCCCCTCAGGGGATGTCCAACTGCTTGTGGGATTGAGCCTAAATGGGCAGTTGGACATCCCTCTCACAATCCGGGACTGCTGGCTCCTAACCACCTGCCTGCCTGCTTGCTTGCCTGACTGATCACCCCCTAACTGCTCCCCTGCCAGCCTAATTGCCCCAACTACCCTCCCTTGCCAATCCGATCACACACAACTGCCCTCCCCTGCTGGCCTGTTCACCCCCAACTGCCCTCTCCTGCTGGCTATCTTGTGGTGACTATCTTGTGTAGAAAGAGGCCTGAGAAGGCACATGGACATTTCTTTAATTCTTATCAGCTGAGCCCGAAGGCACTGGCAGAATTCTGTTACCTGTACTGACTTCTTATCTTTATCCATGTGATTGGAATGAGGAACAAATAGGACCTTGACTTATCCAGATCTTGATATGCTAAATTTTGTACCAAAAAATGAGGAGCTTACCCAGATCTTGATGAATAGGATCTGGGCACACCCGAAACTCCTTTTGATCTTAAAATCCCCTTTGGAAACCAATAAATATGCTGTGTTATCTATGGTGAGTGTGACTGTCTCTACATCAGAGAGATGGCGCCTACCTAGTGCCCAGCTTTATGAATCTATTTCTGCATCTTGTTTCTTTCTTTCTCTAATTTCTTCAGCCCCAGCCCCTCCACTCAGGAGCCTGTCGTTTTTCCATGCGGGACTCGGAAAACAGAGAAAATGCCACAGCAATCTTGTAATGTCGTGGGGATGGCCATTGTGTGACAATGTGGGGCAGCCATCTTGTGGTGATGTGAGGCTGGATATCTTGTGACAATGTGGGGGCATCTTTTGAGGACATTGGGGAAGCCATCTTGTGACAACATGTGGGTGGCCATCTTGTGATGATGTGAGGGCATGAGGTCCACCTAGGCTTTTATTAGTATAAATACTTGACATCATTCTTCAAGTAATTAATGGAAGTAAGCAGAACATCAGTAATATACGGATTTCCATGAAATATAATATTAACCAACTTGGCCTAATTGCCTTTATACAACACTTTACCCAACAACAGAATACACATTTCAATTGTTCAAGGAATAGTCAACACTATAGCCCATAGTTGGGCCCATAAAAAATAACTTCAGAAATTTAAAATTGCAAAGACCATAACAAATTAAAATATGTCTATAAATATCTGCAAAATCCTCAAATATTCAATATTTATAAAACAAGGTACTTTTAAATAACAACTATGTTAAGAAAGAAATCTCTGAGGATATTAAAATATATTTTGAATTGAACAACATTGAAATGCAACATAAAATTTGTCAGATGCACCTAAAATAGTGCTTAGTAGAATATTTATAATATCAAATTATCATAGTGGTGAAGTAAAAAGAGCTTAGGTAAATCAGAGCTTACTTAAATTTCCACCTTACCAATCAAAAGAAAAAAGAACAAATTAAAGCAAGCAGAGAAAAGAAAGAAAAGAACATTAACAGCACAAGCCAGTGAAACTGGAAATAGAAAAAACAATAGAGAATATCAGTGAAAACAAATGTTTCTTTTATAAAAAGTTAATAAAATTGATACAGCTTCTGGCTACTGAACAAGACCCCAGATCCCAAAGTCATTAAAATTATAATAAGAGAATACTATAAACAAGTATATACATATAAAGTCAACAATTTTGATGAAATGGGCCAATTTCTGAATAGACAAGAGCTACCAATATTCAATCAAGATAAACCTATTATACCAAGAACATGCATCTGGATAAAGATAGTTTCTTCAATAAATGGTGTGGTGAAAATTGGATATAAACATTTGAAGAATTAAATTGGATCCTTATTCACAGTAATACAAAAATAAACTCAATAGGGTTTAAAGACTTAGACATAGACCTGGACCTATAAATGACTACAGAAAACTATAGGTATAAAACCTCTTGACATTAGTCTAGCAATGTTTTTTTATATATGACTTCAAGACATAGTAACAATAACAAAATTTGACAAATCAGATTGCATCAAAGTATAAAGTTTCTGCACAGCCAAAGAAGCAGTCTACAGAGGAAAGATACAACTAACAGAATGGGAGAAAAGTATTTGTTAACTAGTATATATTTAATAAGGGGTTAATATTCAAAATATAAAAGGAACACAAGCAACTCAACGGCAATAAAATAAATAGTCTGATATAAAAATGGGAATGGATTTTAATAGACATTTATCAAAAGCAGACATACAAATGGCAACAAGTGCATGAAAAGTGCTCTACATCAGTAATCATCAGGGAAATGCAAATCAAAACCATAATGAGATATCACTTCATACCTTTAAGAATGGATATTATAAAAAAAAAAAAAAGGCAGCAGATAACAAGTGCTGGTGAGAAGGATGTAGGGAAAGAGAATCTTTGAACACTGGTGCTTGCAATGTAAATTGGTGCACCCACTATGGAAAACAGTATGGAGGTTCCTCAAAAATAAATGAACAATAGAACTACCATATGGCTAAGCAACCCCACTTCTGGATATGTATCGAAACAAAACAAAACACTAATTTGAAAAGATATATGCATTCTTATATTCATTGCATCATTATTTACAATAGCTAAGATATGGAAGCAACCTAAATATCTATCCATGAATGAATCAATAAAGTGTGGTGTACATAGCCCTAGCCAGTTTGGCTCAGTAGGTAGAAAGTCGGCCTGTGGAACAAAGGGTCCCAGGATTGATTCTGGCCAAGGACATGTACCTTGGTTGCAGGATCCTCTCCAGCCCAGGACCTGCTTGGGCTTGTGCTGGAGGCAACCATTGGATGTTTCTCTCACATTGATATTTCTCTCTGTCTTTCTTTCTCCTCTACTTTCCCTAAAAATTAATGGGAAAATATCCTTGTGTAAGGATTAAAAACAACAACGAAAAATAAAAAAAATAAAATGCATGATATATATACACAAGAGGCTTGTTTCATGAAGATTCATGCAATAAACCTTCCTTCCCCTGGCTGCTGGCACCAGTTTTTCTCTGGCCCCCCCCGGGACTCAGGCCTTTGCTTCAGTTGCAGTGGAGAAGTCATGCCTCCTCAGTCTTCAGTCAACTCCAGTCTTCAGTCTTCACTCTGTGCCTGCATATGCAAATTAACCTGCCATCTTTATTGGGTTAACTTGCATAATCACTTCTGATTGGCTAGTGGCATCAAGGAGGTATGGTCAATTTGCATGATTCTCTTTTATTAGTGTAGATAGATAGATAGATAGATAGATAGATAGATAGATGGATATACAATGAAGTATTATTCAAGCATAAAAGATGATAAAATCTTTCCATCTGTGAGGGTATTATGCTAATTAAAATAAGGCATAGAAACAAAGTTAAATATCATATGACCTTTTTTATATGTGGTATCTAAGGAAAAAAAATGGACAAAACAAAACACATACAAGCTCATAGATAAAGAGAACAGATTGGTGGTTGCCAGAGAGAAGCAGGGTTGGGGTAGGTAAACATAATTTATTTAGTTTCAATAAATTGAATAAAATTTAAAAATAAACATGAAAGATCATAAAAGTAATAATAGAATAATAAGTCATTTAGATAAGGACAAGTGTCACCTTGTTCTCTGAGAGTAAAGAAATATATTGCTTATGATATATATATATATATATATCCTCAAAGGAGGATGAAAAATCATTAATAATTATAATAATATCGTATGGCTTTAAGGTACAGAAACAAAATATACTGAGAGGTGATAGGAAAGTAACTTTGAAATAATATTTAATCTTTTAGAATTTCCAAATATGTTGGGAAAATATAACAGTAAAATAATTTTCAAAAGCAGTATGTTTCATTTGAAAATATGATGAGCTTATTATTTTGAAATAGACTACCTCAGGAAGTTCCACAAAATTTTATAGCAATGACCCACAGCTCAAAAACAAATATAAAAAAAAAATGTAACATGGGATGTAATGTGCTTATTTTAGTAAAAAATTACTTAGAAAATATATATTTGTACAGTACCTTGATTTATGTAGAAAGTAATTTAAGAAAAATATTTTTAGAGCTAGTCCTTGAAACTATAAAATTGGCCATTGTATACATAATTATATTGTACTAGAGACCCAGTGCACAGATTTGTGCACCAGTGAGTTCCCTCAGCCTGGCCTGCAGACATCTCTTGAGGGGTCTCTGATTTTGAGAGGGCACAGGCCCAGCTGAGGAACTCCACTGGTGCACAATTGGGGCGAGGAAGGGACTGTGCGAAGGCTCCAGGTTGTGTCTGGCTCATGTCACCCAGTCCTAATCAGGGCCAACCTGCCAGGGAGGGACCTTGGGAGGTTGTCTAGCCAGGGAGGGATCGTAGGGGGGATCCAGGACATGTCCAGCCTGTCTCATCCAGCCCCTATCAACTGGACCCCAGCAGCAAGCTAACCTACTATTCAGAGTGTTTGCAGCCTGGTGGTCAGTGCATCATAGCTACCAAACAGTCACTTAGGCTTTTATATATAGATAAGCAATTATATTGTGTAAGTAATAACTTTTTAAGAGTGGAAGAAAGTAGTGTGTGTTTCAAATGATGCTTTTGTTGGGGAGATAGGAATTTAACTAGTTAACTAATACATTACCATTCATGTATGAGTAGCATTTCAGTGATAAATTAAATAAAATAAGTGCTATAGAAAATTAATTTTTATAGTGCTGGTGTGTATAGTGAAATTGATGTCAATAGTAAATTAAATAAAATCAAATTTCTATTTTATGATTAATCTTATATTTTCTAATCTTAAAGTACACAATAAAAATAGTACATAAAGTGTGACCTTTGCATTATAATACTAAGAAAAATGCATTCATAGTTGAAGAAATGAGTGTATAAGTGGACTATTTATGTGTATTTTTGAGCACATTCTTAGAAAGCATTTTACTTCTACTGAATTTAAATGAAATAAGAAATATCTGTCTTACGTACTCGGCTCATGATACAACATCAACTAGAAATGTTTAGATATATGCCCAGAAATGATGTGAAATTAAAAAAAAAAAATCTGAAGAAATGTATTCAAGTTCTTTTAGGTAAAAGAAAAAACAAACAACAAAAGACAACTTTATCCCAAATATTAACTCATTCTTGTTTAATCTTACTAACACAGGCTAGCAATGTTTGATGTGTTGCTAAGAAAAGAAAGTCCAATGAAATTATTAATATTATATCAGTGTTGAATAACTTTTAAAAATCCTTCTTATTATACTAAATAATAAATAAATACCAAACCTCAGTGGCTTAAAAAAACACATACATATATTTCTTGCTTCTGCTTCCTATCCACTGAGGTTTGCCTAGGAGTCTACCTCCTATTTTGTTTCCCTAAGTAAAAACAAAATCCAATTACTTATAATAAGTAGAACCAGTGAAACAATATATTTTTCCCAATCTTCCCAATAAACTTTCCATCACCGTACAACTTTTCCTTGTTTTCTTCTTCCAGGCTATAACCATTTCTTTAGAATACATACAGGTTGTGAATAAAATGAAACGGACCTTTTTACCACTCATCTGCCATTAATTTCCTGCCAGTGGAGAGTGGTCATTTATAAAGCCACCGTTTTCTAAATAATCAGCACTATTCTTCCTGGAGTTGCCAAAAGCAGCCTTTGAATTCAAAGACCATCTAGCAAAATCTTGCTTAGCTGTGAAAATAAGCCTGAGGATGCTCCACCAAGCATACAGCCAACCAGCTACATCATTTACTATAATCCACAACAAAGAAGCTTTTAAATAGAAAAGCAACTGAGTTGGAAACTTTTCCTTATGAGCAATAGTAGCAGCAAGGCAAGGGCCAATAAATGAAAGAAGTACACTGGTTCACAGAACCAAAGTGGTGGGGGCATTGTGGTGTGTGACGATGTAGCACCAGTGATCCCTTTCAAAGCGTCTATTTTGGAATATTGCTGGGAAATACTATTATTCTCCAAAAGTTACTTATGTGCTACTTCACCAGCAGTAAGAATTATTGACATCATTGAAAATGACAGCACAAATAGTAACTTAACACAGAAATGCCTAAGCATGACGCTTTCTCTCTTGTGTGTGTTTGCTGTGAAATTGATACAAAACTGATTTCCATAGTTGACAGATTATTTTAAAGAAAGAGAGGTACATTTTCAATTTTCAGCAAATGTACCATATGAAAATCATGATACATCCAGGAAATACAAGTAATGACTATCATGTGGATGGTAAAATAAATTCTATTGTAATAAACAAACAAACAAACAAACAATAAATAAAATGTTTTCAGTTACCTTTGTTACCATGATAGTGGTGCTATTTGTGAGTAGAGAAAAAACAGAAAGTATGACATACCTTATTACGCAATCCCCAAACACACACCAAAGACAATTAAAAGAGATACATTCACTATTGGAAAGGCAATATAAAACAGACTAAGAGGCAGATTTCACATCGGAAAGCCCATGTTTAAAGTTACAGGTTTTCTACTAAGGAGTGGTTTCATGTAAGTGACTCCACTTCTCCAAGCCTCAGGGTCTTCATCTGTTATGTGGGAAGTTAATATCTGGCTCATTGTGGCTGAGTATTTAGTAAAATACTATAAATATAAAGCCAGCATTTGCTTGATGAGATGGGAGTGATATTTATAATAGAATAATATGACAGGATGGCCACTCAATTAGGGGTCTGTAAACCTTGGTTTATACCAATTATAACATGAACTCACCTTTTTCACATATCTTCAAATACTTCATTTTCCTTCTCTATAAACTGAGAGATGAGAGTATGTAGATATGAATATTAAGATAAGAACATTAATTCATTCATTCATAAACTTACACTGAGCACTTCCAATGAGCTATCACAGGGCATAATTAATACAAAGATGAATATGGCAAAACATTATCCCCTCCAGATCTGAAGTGTCCAGTGAGAGAGTCAGAGAAGCAAGCAACAGTACCAAGCAGCAGAGGAACCATCTTCACAGAGTATGGATAGAACACAGAGGAGAGGAACTAAAACTGCCAGAAAAAGTCAGAACTTACTTACCCTGAAATGCTATGTGTAATGGATCTTAAGAAGCATATATGTATTTCCAATGTAGTTGTAGGAGAGAAAAGTTAAATTGACTTCCAGAAGGAAGAACAAATGCAAAGTCAGGGATGAGTGAACAATACTGTTGAGTGAGCAGGCCACAGCTGCTGAAGTGAGCAAGTCCAATCTGGTCTGGGGGTCTTCTCTAAGGAGGCGATGTGGGAAGCTTTACCGTTACTTTTAGAAATGAGGCTCACATTAAGATTTGGGAAACGACTCATGAAGAACTGTGTGAAATGGCTGGATATGTAATAAAACCAGCTAACTCTTGGGAGACAAAAGAGAAGGAATTACAGAGGGTGGCCGAGTTTTTCATCCTGTCAATCTTTTGGAAGGACTCTGGTTTTGCGAAAATATTGAGTCAGTAAAGTAAAACAGACCCTTGTTAAATGTTTGGAAGAGAAATTGTGGTCAGCAGGCCGGGCACAATGTAAGGAGGCTAAATTGCCCCTGGGTCCACAGAGCACTAAGCAGCATCATATTTCCAGGTCACACAGCATAATCCAGAAGAGGGGCTTCAAGAAAGAAAGAGGTGGATTTTGCAAGTACTGACAGGATTACTGGTAACAGGGACAAGACTGCGAATACCAAGAAAAGTGATAAATCACAGCTCTGCTTTTCAAAATTCTCAACTCTAAAATTTCTTTAAAGCTACTGATTTTTATATCTTCTCCAAGCACACAATCTAACAATGTAACTCAAAGAATGCATGCTATATAAGAAATGATATTTTTAAGATAAGAGATAGGAAAGGTATTTATATTATTAACTTTCCCATTTTATCACACATTTATAAGGGTTGACCTTGTCAGTTCTGTTCTAAATAAACTCTCGTTTAATACTCCGGCTTCTCAGGTTTTTGTTTTTTTATTCACTTCATCAGCTACAAATCAAAATCAAGACATAGATTCTCCCCTTCAGCTGAGATCCCAATTACTACTCATTCTCTCCTTTGAAGTAAGCATGATTATGATGCTTAGCAATCTCAGTAATTATCATGCAGGAGGGAAGGTGAATTATTCTTAGATGTTCCTTCAAAAGGATGGAAATTTGTAATACATGTCTCATAATAGTCTGAGAATTTTAAAACATCAGAACTATTTTTTCAAACCCTAGAGACAGGAAATTTGTGGTTTGGAAATTCAAAAGAAAGGTCTCTTTGAAGCATGTGATGGTGAGTGTAGGCATCATACTGAACTAAACAAATTATTGGAAAACTATAATTTCCCATATGTTAAAACCACATGCCTTCAGATGCAATCACATGCTAGATGTCAGGTAAGCAAAGTTCAATATTAAACCGTATTTTTTACCATTTTAATTCTCTAATACTGTAATAACAATGCTCCCAACACAATTGTTGTCATCTCAATGTGCAGAATTTAAAATGTAATATCACCATCAATGTATTTTTATCTTGGTCCCTTCTATTCAATAAATTAGGTTTTACCTATCATGTCTTATTCCATGTAACTTTTCTTTAAATCGTAAGTAATACATTTTAATTATTTAAAAAAAATACTTCTCTTTTAGGAATATCATGTGCTTAGCAAACTCTCAGGAAAGACATTTGTGTCATAGAATGCCTTCCCAGACTTAATCAATTATGCCTGCTATAGAATAATATTTTAGGGATGTGTCAGAATATGCTACTAACAATATTAAGCAGAAGTTGGGAACCAGGAGAGGGACAAAAATAAACAAACACACATCCATGCACACATGTATATTTAAAAAACCATGAACAATTTTGCTATAGCACTTTGGTGTAATAGTCCAATCTCCAATTCAATATGAAGTTATTTTCAGCTTCAGTGTTTAATTTGTTTAATTGTTAAACTTGAGTCAAATGACAGGCTTACTCACACTTCTCATAGCATCAGTTGCCATGATCTTTGCCATCTCTTCAGGAGTCGTGCATAATCCTGCCTGAGTCCAATCCTAGATGAGTCCAATCCTCATTGTGTCCTTAGACTCTATTTTCTTGTCACATATTTGAGGACATCAAGACATGACACATAGCACCAATAATTTTTAATCTTTTTTTAAAAAATCTATTTCACCTTTTCTATCTACATGAAAATACTGCCTCTGATTTTGAAGAATCAGTGGACAAATAACATACAAAAAATTTCTCTTAACACTCACATCCTCTTTAACTTCTGCCTATCTCCCTATTGGTAGTCAAAGCAATAATAATAATATAAAAATCCCTATTATCTATTTACTTTCTTCAATTTTTCATTTTACCTTCTCTTTACCTCTTGACAGCAGTCTTCATAATACTAAATCTAATTGTCAAATATCAGTACATACTTAATTTTAATTGCACAAACATGTTTATATAAGTAAAAATAGGTAAACTAATTTTGTCAATTTTTAAACATACAAATTTGAAAAACATACTTTACTACATAACGGAATTTCAGTTTTAACAGATACCCCCATCACCCAAATTAGTCTGTTATATCAAGACCTTATTGTATCCTACCTAATAAAAGAATAATATGCAAATTAATCATCACTCTGCTACACCCACAAGACATGCCCACCAACCACGTCCACCAGCCAATCAGAGAGAGTATGCAAATTAACCCCAACCAAGAGAGCAGGAGGGAGATTTGGGTTTTCCCAGACAATGAAAGAAGTCAAGCTTTCTGCCTGCCCTTGCCAGTCTAAGCCTCTGCTCCAGGCTACGAAGTTTTAATTGTAGAAGGTAAATAAATCCCAGATACCAGGGCCTCTGCTTGGGTCGCTGGGGGACATGGCCATCCTGCAAACCAGCACAGGCCCCTTACTCAGGCCACCTCATGCCCTAAGGGAACCCCTACCCTGATCTCGGACACCCTTCAGGGCAAACCAGCCGGCCCCCACCTGTGCACCAGGCCTTTAACCTATTTAATAAAAAAGTAATACGTAGATTGACCATCACTCAACACAATATGGCTGCCCCCATGTGGTCAAAAATCTGCCCCCATGTGGACACAAGATGGCCACCACAAAATGGCCAGCAGGGGAGGGCTGTTGGGAGGTACCAGGCCTGCAAGGGAGGGCAGTTGGAGGTGATCAACCCTGCAGGGGAGGGCAGTTAGGGGTGACCAGGCTGGCAGAGGAATTAAGTTGGGGCAAACAGGCTGGCAAGGGAGCAGTTAGACATCAACCAGACTAGTATGGGAGTGGTTAGAAGGTGATCAGGCTGGCAGGCAGAAGCAGTAAGGGACAATCAGGAAGGCAGGCAAATGAGCAGTTGGGAGCCAGCAGTCCTAGATTGTGAGAGGGATGTCTGACTGCCCGTTTAGGCCTGATTTCACCAGGATTGGGCCTAAATGGGCAGTCGGTCATCCCTTGAGAAGTCGCAGATTGGAGAGGGCGCAGACTGGGCGGAGGGATACCCCCTCCCACCTCTGTGCATGAATTTCATGTGTCATGTTTCTAGTTGGTATATAAAACACAACTGATTCCTGAATATTTATTTGTATCCTTCTGCTTTGCTGAATTAATTTATCAGTTCTATTAGTTTTCTGATGGAATCTTTAGGGTAAGAAATTAAAGCATATATAAATAAGTGGAAGCATACACTGTGTTTATGGATAGGAAGATTTAACATCATTAATATGTCTATACTTTCCAAAATAATATACAGTTTTGAATAAACAATTCCTATCAAGATATCAATGCTGTATTTCACAGAACTAGGAAAGTTATCCCAAAAATTTATATAGAACCCAGATAGCAATAGGGTTCTTGAGAAAAAAGAACAAAGTTGGAGGAATTATACAAACTGAGAGCACACTATTCTCCAAGGTCATAGTAATCAAAACAACTTGGTACTGACACAAGAACAGGCATATAGATCAATGGAACAGAACAGAAAGCTCAGAAATCAATCCATATCTTAATGGTCAATTAATATTTGACAAAAGAGGTAAAAGCATGCAATGGATTAAAGACAGTCTCTTCCATAAATGGTGTTGGAAAAATTGGACAGCAACCTGCAAATAATTACAACTAGACCACAAAAGCACACCATACATAAGACTAAACTCAAAATGGATAAAATATTTACATGTAATTCACAAAACTATAAAAATCCTTGAAGAAAACATAGGCAGTAAAGTCATAGGCATCACTCAGACATATTTTTGCCAATATGTCTCTGAGTGAAAGGGAAACACAGGAAAAACATAAATGGGACTCTATGAAACTGAACAGCTCTGCACAGCAAAAAGAAGCCATCAAGAAGACAAAAAGAGAACCCACTATATGGGTGAACAAATTTGATAATGATTCACCAGATATGGGGTTAATCTCCAAATACATAAAGAACTTATGCAACTCAACACCAGGAAAACAAACAATCCTAAAAAAATGGGCAAAGGACCTGAATAGATACTTCTCCAAAATAGATGTATAGATGGCCAATATACATATGAAAAAGTGCTCAATAGCACTGATCATTAGAGAAATGCAAATAAAAACTACAATGAGGTATCACCTTATGTCAGTCAGAATGAAAACTATTAATACAAGTGCTGGAGCCCTAGTGCACTATTAGTGAGAATTCAATATGTTTCAGCCAATATGGAGAGCAGTATGTTGTTTCCTCAAAAATTAAATGTGGAACAGCCCTTTGACCAGAAATTCTACTTCTGGGTATATATCCTAAGAATCCCAAAACACCAATCAGAAAGAATTGTTCACTGAAGCATTATTTACAATAATCTAGATCTAGAAACAGCCCAAGTGTCCATCAGCAGATGAGTGGCTAAAAAAAGCTGTGGGACATTTACACAGTGGAATACTATGAGGCTGTATCAAAGAAAGAGATCTTACCTTTGGAACAGCACGGCTGGACCTGGAATTTTTTGTGTGAAGTGAAATAAGCCAATCAGAGAAAGACAAATACCACATGATCTCTCTTAAGATAAAAATAAACTGATAAAAAAAAAAAAAAGGACCAGAGGCATGGATAAATTGTGCAGATATCAAATGAGAGAAAAGTAGGGAAAATGGAAAGAGGTCAACTAATGGATATATACCGTATTTTTCGGACCATAAGACGCACCGGACCATAAGACGCACCAGTTTTTAGAGAAGGGAAATGAAGAAAAAAAGATTCTGAAACAAATAGTGTCCTAAAATATTTTATGTGCATTAAAACCCAACATCACAGTCATAAACACATGTAATCAACCCTGTAAAGTAAACAGCAGCATTTAGAACCATTTTAGAGCTGGGCAAGCACACAGAGACCACACAGAGCCGGGCAAGTAAAAAAACTTTTTTTTTACAGTATATGTGTAGGCTATATTTGGACCATAAGACGCAGGGACTTTTTCCCCCCACTTCTGGGGGGAAAAAAGTGCATCTTATGGTCCGAAAAATACAGTATGTATATTTGCATAACCCATGAAGACAATGGAGACAGTCAATGTGGTGAAGCCCTAGGTGTTTGGGGGGCGGGGGGAAGGTTGAGAGCAGGGAAAAGGTAAGCAAAGTGAGGAGGCGAAGAAGATATGGGTAACACCTGTAACAGAGTCAACAATAAAAAACTTTTGAGAATAACTTTAATGACTTAATAACAAGTGATGTTTTTCCTATATTTCGAAGTCTTGATGACCATTATATAAAATCCTCCAACACTTAAAAACAGTGTTAATGGTTTTTCACAATTGACCAATTTTTAAAAAATATATTTTATTGATTTTTAACAGAGAGGAAGAGAGAGAGATAGAGAGCTAGAAACTTCGATGAGAGAGAAACATCGACCAGCTGCCTCTTGCACACCCCCTACTGGGGATGTGCCCACAACCAATGTACATGCCCTTGACTGGAATCGAACCTAGGACCTTTCAATCCGCAGACCGATGCTCTACCACTGAGCAAAACCAGCTTTGGTTACAATTGACCAATTTTTATTGCAAATCTTCATCATAGCAATATTTACTAAGAGTTTTTAATGGTAAGAATTTTATTTTAAAACTTTTAAAATTATTATATATTTATGAAAAATTTTCTGGTCTTCATTTAATGAGGATAAGAAATTCAAGAGTGATATAATTTCATAGTTCACTCTGAATATTAATTTTTGTATGAAATCATTGAAGTAAATTATTCATAATTGAGACAGAAATGGAATTTACCAAAATTAGGTTTAAAAATTAGATCAAGTCATATTTTTATTAAAAATTATTGTTTAAAATCCAGTGCATGCAATGCTTCCTTCTAATAAGTATTCATTTATAAAAAATTAGAGATCCAGTGCACAAAAGCACATAATCTATATACTCACTCAAGGAACTTTAAACTGATCTATCCTGAAGAAAACAAAATGAGATCTTCTATACCATTTACATAGTGCCTTTTTCCTACTTCAATCTTGAGTTTTACTTTCTACTAGGGGGCCAGTGCACAGATTCATGCACCTTGAAAGGAACTGTGGGGCATGAGGCTGCAGTGGGCACAGGGGTGGGTCTTGGCCCATCCTTCACACCTTCTCCCAGCCTCTTCTGCCACAGCCCCTGGTTCCATCTGCCAACACTGCTGACACTCCCACGTGCTGACAGTACCAGCCCTGCTCACACCTGCTGACAGCATGGAGCAATTGGGGCCAGCGCCAGCAGTGAGTGAGAGCAGCTGCTGCTGCCCTGATAGCCCCTCAGGAGCAGGAGGAAGTGGAGAAGCCCTCAGAGGCAATTGTGACTGTCACCATTTACTGGCAGTGGGTGCAAGTAGCAGCAGCTGTAGAGCCAGCTGCATGTGTGAGCGGGGCCAGCACCAGCAGTAGGTGTGAACAGAGGCTCTGGTGCCAGCTGCAGGTGCAGGTGTGAGCAGGGCCGTCACTGGCAGCAGGTGTGAGAGATGGCTACCAGCCCCAGTTGACCCTCAGGAGCAGGGGGAAGTGGAGAAGCCCCGAGGGGTGATCAGGGTTGACTGCCACTGCTTGCACCCACTTACACTGCTGATAATTTGGGGCCAGAGCCAGGTGCCAGCAGTGGGTATGAGTGGGGCTATCACCAAAAGCAAGTGCAAGCACTCAGCAGGATCTTGGCATGTGGAAGAAAAGAATTTTCTGTAACTACCAGAGGCTCGCCTCAATGATAGAGACCAGCACTCCACCTTGCTCTGGCGCCCCCGCTCACCTGCTCCACCATCCTGCCATGGCTGATGCCCACCATGTTCCACACTCTGCCACCTCCTGCCAACACACCATGTTCCTCACGTGCCCCCTGTGGTCAGCACACATCATAGAGACTGGTTGTTCAGTTGTTTTGTTGTTCAACCTATTTGCATTTTAGGGTTTTATATATATAGATAGATTCCTCTAGTGTGATGTGTAAGCACATGGTCTGGCTCAGAGAAGATACTCATGTGAAATATATTATTAACAAATTAGTGAAAAGCAGTGAAAACATTGTCCTATTTATACAAACATTGACCATTGGCAAAGGACTTGGGACAAGATCATATCATTGTGTTCATATAAAACTAGAGAATTGAATTGAATTTGTGCATGGGTGTGGTCCCTGGGCTGGGCCTGTGATCTGGGCCTATTGGGTTGTCTTGTCCAGTTCCGATCAGGGCCAGGCCAATCAGGGCCTGCCAGATGGGGGGAAGGACTGTGAGAGGTTGGCCAGCCTGCCAGGATGTGGGACCGCCGGAGGTTGGCTGGCTGCGGGAGGTGCACTGACTACCAGGGGGCAGCTCCTGTATTGAGCATATGGTCATGTCCAGGCAACTGGTCATTCCAGTCATTCTGTCAGTCACTTAGTCTTTTATATATATGGATGTATAATTTAACTTGGGAAGTATTTGCATCTTGAACCGAAAATATGATGTTGCATTTCAAAACCTGTTTATTTATTTTTGTCCAAATTAAAGTAGTTTTTAAGATTTTTGAAATTGCATGTGTAGGTGATTTGTGCTAAACTTGTTCCCTTTAGTGCTTGGAATTTATGTAAATCAAAGCAAAATACTTAAAGAAGTAAAAAGGTTTTTTAAAAGATATATTTCAAATCCTTTCTCATGGAGCCAATAGAAACTGGTGGAAAGGGTGACTTTTTTTGGGGAGAGGAATCATTGTATTTAAGGATAGGATATAATTCACATTAGAAACATTTTTATTTAGTAAGTCTCCATATGCTAGCACAGGAAAAAAAAAAAGTCTGGATGAAAGCAAGAGGGTGGTTATCAAAATAAATTTTTTAAAAACCAAATTACAAAGATAGTAACCATAGACTAATTTATATTTTTTATAGCTTAGAAATACAGGTGGTCAAAATGCTATGTATTCTAATTTTCCAATTAAGTAACAAAAGAGTTCGTTATGGAGTCTTTGAATGTGGATGGAGTGTGTGTGGAGAATGTATGTGTCTGTGATGTGTGATGGCCAAGTTTATATTGGAGGGATGAAAATGTGGGTTTTTAACCACAGTTCTGTGTTACTCAGAGGCTTCCTATGTAATTCTTTATTTCATTGAATTCAACCATATGACAATAAATAGGAAAGTACATTTCTTCTACAACACCAAGATTTTTAGGTGTCTGTAAAAAAAAAAAAAAGAAAAAAGATAGTATTAGAGAATGTATACATTGGTTTCCCAATGACAAAAGATATCTTTTTAAAAATATATATATATTTTATTGATTTTGTACAGATAGGAAGGGAGAGAGGTAGAGAGTTAGAAACATCGATGAGAGAGAGTCATCGATCAGCTGCCTCTTGCACACCCCCTATTGGGAATATGCCCGCAACCAAGGTACATGCCCTTGACCGGAATCGAACCTGGGACCCTTCAGTCCCCAAGCCGACGCTCTATCCATTGAGCCAAACCAGTTTCAGCGACAAAAGAAATCTTAAGAGTTAACTGTAAGTGCACTGTATGATCAGAGGACAGCCTGGGGAAGATCCAGCCATCTCCACACATCTGCCCTGAGTAACAAGAAGGGGAGCAAGTTCTCTGGAACAGTGACATATTTCTTTAGTCCCCTATGTCTGTGTACATCATGAATGATTTACTGATACAAGTAATTTTTTTATTTAATCAGGATTGTGGCTCTTTATTTCCCATTTCTTGTTAACTAAGTTTAGGTAACCAAGCTAGAATAACAAATTTCCCCAAGAGAACAACCTTAGAGAGCATCACGTTCCACCTCTCATTTACTGGAGCAAACTCCTGGCTGCAGCACACAACAAATGCAAAGCAAATGAGTAAATAGATACAGAAATAAAACAGCGACAGCCAAGCAAAGCATAGCCTCTTGCCCTCAATTTCATGGGAAAAAGATCCCTGATTTTGCTTGTAATGCCACAGTGCTACTGCCCACGGCCAGCTGCTGTGTGTCATTGTTCTCTGCCTTTTGCTGCGATGCCACAGAAAGATGGTGCATGCTAGTTGATATTTGCTGGTTTAGACTTTGTTCAACTATGCGGCTGTAATGGAGCACTTCTATTAAGGGGAACAATATATTTTCAATGAGTCCTTTGTGCTTTTTAACTGAATTCCCAGCACGCTATAAAATATGTAACATAACCGGATATGACGTGTTTTAAAAGAAATGCATTGATACTCTATTATTCAGAAGATATTTTTGTACTGAACATTTCAATATTATATCTCAGTTGAAAGCACTTAGAAACATTAATCAATCTGGCTTAGTGATAAAAAGGATGTGGCAAGTTGTTAGGGTGAATTAGTGATGGAGTCTGAGGAACTTTAAAGGGATATTTGCAAAATGATATTGAGAGGTTCTGAGATTTATTTCCCCCAACTCACCCACCACCAGGCTGACTTTGAAATTACCAATAATTTTCAGAATGAGGATTTATCATCTTATTGTAGGCAAGAATGATGCTTAAAAATCATAAACTGATCATTTTCTTACAGAAAATGGTGGCTAATTCAATTTCAAAATAAGAGCCAATTGACAATCTCTTTGCTTTTTTTTTCCTACTGAATTTGTTTTTCTTTTTATAGAATGTATTGGGGTGACACTGTTTAACAAAATATACAGCTTTCATGTACACAATCCCACAACACATCACCTGTACACTGTATTGTGTGTTCACCAACCTCAGGCAAGTCTCCTTCCGTCATCCTTTATGTCATCTATATCTTTTAAAAGAAGTAGCAAGCCAGGAATAAGAGGGCAGTGACAGAATTTCAATAAAGCCTCTGATTTTAGCACAATGGAAAAGAATGAATATGAGCTTTTGAAATGGGTGTAGCTAATGTGTTATTAAATGCCCTTGCCGCTTCTTCTTCTTTTTATTTTTTTAATATATTTTATTGATTTTGTACAGAGAGGAAGGGAGAGAGATAGAGAGTTAGAAACATCGATGAGAGAGAGTCATCGATCAGCTGCCTCTTGCACACCCCCTACTGGGGATATGCCCGCAACCAAGGTACATGCCCTTGACCGGAATCGAATCCAGGTACCTTCAGTCCCCAAGCCGACGCTCTTGAGCCAAACCGCTTCTTATCACAGTATTTAGGATTGCCAGATTTAGTAATTAAAAATACAATATACCCAATAATTTCAGTTTCAGATAAGCAGCAATTAATACGTATATGTACTTGTCATAAAAATTTCTTATCCCAAGTTTAACTTGAAGCACTGTAGTTTATCTGGCAACTTTATGTAGTCAGTCTTTAGAGGCTTCCTCTAAAGCAGGATTTTCAACCAGTGTGCTGCAGGGATTTGTAAAACATCTAGCACCTCACTATTTAGTCAGGGGCACTGACCTCTTTTCCCTTAGATTGTCAAATGAAGAAATGACAACAGCCAATACAACAATAGCTGTCCGTCCAGTGCGAATTAATCAAAATTATAAGTTTGGTTTTTTTTGTCAGATCAGCAAAAATATATTTTTCCATGTGCCACAGAATTTCAGTAATTAGTTTATGTGTGCCATAAGATGAAAAAAGGTTAAAAATCACTGATATAAATTCATGCTTGGCTCAGTTTTTTTGTAGAAAACCATGACTGGGTTCACTAATGGAAAAACTTTTGACTTCCCTCTCAAACACCTTAGTTATGCAGATAATTATTTAGCAAAAGAGCAAGCAATCATAATTTCAAAAGCAAGATTTGTGTAGATATTACAGTGTTCTTTAAGGCAGACACACATACAGCCTCTCACTCATGCATGTGACAGTACCTGAGTGACAGCTCATAGTTTAAGGGCTAAAATGACTATTTGAAAATCTTGGTTCTGTCATTTAGTAACTGTATGACTATGGGCAGTTAGCTGCACTCTTTCCATTTCCTCATCTTGAAAATGGGGCTAATAATACTCTCTACCTCACAGGGTTGGTTTTAGGTTTAAATGTAACACTAAACACAGTGTCTGCCAAATAGCAAGTGCTCAATAAACACTGGTTCATGTAATAATCACTTAGAAATATTGATCAAAGTATGCTAATGTCATCAGCTACCATGAGGAGGAGAAAAATACTATCACATTGAGGTTCTCCATCCCTGGATATGACACTACTAGTAGCCCCGTGCATGAATCCTTGTGCCAATAGCTTGTCAGTAGCTCGCTGCCACCCTCCAGTAGCTCCCTGACCACTGCCCTGCCCTCCTGTAGCTTTCCCTCGTGCTCCTCCCCCTCACCTCTCTCATAGCTTGCTGCCCTGCCCCCTCCTGTAGCTCTCTGCCATCCCCTTGTAGTTCGCTGCCCCACTCTCCTCCTGATCCGTCATGAAATGATGTAACAACCTATTGTTATGGTTCATACTGTAATGACCATTTCATATTACATCTTTATTATATACTAGTAGCCCAGTGAACAATTTGAAATCACATGGTGCCACCCACCCTCTAGTCGTCAGTCCGGCCTGCCTCCTTCTCAGGCCCCTGAAGTAGCTGCAGCCACTGCTGATCAGGACTTCCCCCAGAGTAGGTGCTAAGAGGTTCCTGTCACCCCACCCCACCCCCAGTGCTGTGTGCACAGCCTCCTCCTGTCCGGTCGACCTGTTATGGCATCCCAGTTAATTAGCATTTTATATAGAGAGAGGATTCTAAGATCTTTTCCATGACATCATTGCAGTTTGTTTGCTCTGAAATGCTTCTCAGATATACCAAACACCTCTTTTATTTAAGGAAGTTAACTAGAAAAAAAAAAAAAAAAAGAGGGGTGAGAAGCTGTAGTAGTACAGGACACAGAACCTAAACTCAGGTTCTAATTGTCACTATTAACGAAAGTGACACTTTTAAAAGATGAATTATGGGATCTCATGTTTCTGATTCAGTGATTAAGTAGGAACTGATTTTCTGCAAATGTGCCCACATGATGCTTATGCCATTGTTCCGTGAAGGACATTTGCATAGCAACGAGCTGAGCGGGCATCAGGACTCCAGGGAATGCCGGATGTTATAAATAAAAAACAATTTTATAATAACTTACCAGAATATATTTAAAATTTATATATTTCATATAAAAAGGAGAATTAATTGGTCTTTGTAACGAATCAAAAACTCTTGTTTAAATATCTTACATAATACAATACTAGGTAAAAGTAAAACTCAAAAGGTATCACTCTTTATTCTTTCATTTATCCCCATTACCCAATGCACTTTATTTTCAGAAAAGCAAATTAAATATTAATTAAAAATAACAATTAAAAAAACAACCCTTATACTCTACTCATAGACTGTCTCCCTTTTCCCACTCATTCTTTCCCACTGATATATCAAATGGAATTATTTCCATTGTGTAGGAAATATCAGGATAAAATAATTATGATTAAGGTTTATTTTAGACTAGGCTGTTTGGGTAGCTCTCTCTGAAAAAAGTCATGTTTGAGCTAAAGGATAAATAAAGGTTTTTTATTTTTTAAATGATATAGAAATGGATAAAGGAAGAGATATTCATTTCATTTGCTTTCATCATTTTCTTACAAATTTTGATGGATGATTATTTCAAGTTTATTTCATTTCCCTTTAAACTCCTTTAGGTAGCAGTAGCTTGCTGTGTGTCATCTAATGAAGAATACCTTGAAACCTGATGATAAGAGGTAATGTCACATCACACTTTCCTTGTGGTAATGTGATACTTGTCTTTATTTTCTTTTACACTACTGCTGATTTACAGAAATTACTTTAGCTCCTGATCTCTTGCAAATCATCAGTTGTTATAATCCAGGAAAGGCTGTTAATTATTGTATTTGTCCAATTAATGATGCAAGAGACAGTTCCTCAACATTTTTTCTAGTTCAGAAGCATATGAACTACTTACACTTTGATACCTGATTCCTATTATTTTTTAGGGAAAATAATTACATATTTAATCATATTGGATGATTTAAATGACATTTAAAATGTCAATTGATATAATTTCTAGTATATGTGTAAGCCTTGCTACATCTTTTATCTCTCAGATTTTGCTCAAACAGGTTTTTCTTGCCCACCTGTAACTCACTATTACCTACCTGACAGAACGGGCACTCCCTCCTTACTCAGATGTGCTCTGATCATTCTGTAAACTTACTTTGTTAAAGCTGTACTCAACAAATTTACTCCAGTTGATGAGGAAACAAACCAGTCCAGTCCTGTGGAAATTGATCCCACTATTCCCTGGCCTCCATAGTTTTTTCACACATATGTGTTAATAGTATTTAGCAGAGGCTTGCTGGCAAATGTAACCTTCTCTCTGTACAGCTTTCTCTCTCCTGGCACTTTGTCTTGAGAATTCTAGCTCCCTTAGTTTCCTCAAAACAATGAACTCTGTCTCAGTTCACTTAGTTCACTAGTCTTTCTTTACTTTGTCCTACCAAACTCCCACTCCAATTTCTCAGCTTGATAACCCTGCAAATAGAAAGATAGAACAGTTGTGAAACTCACTTATTGCACTTCTTTCAGGTATCACTGTTCTTCACTGCTTGTTCAAGTTTCAAAAACACTTTCTCATGTATATGTCTAATTTGTTGTTTGTTTAGGTGGGGAGTCTAAACCCAATCCCAATTAATAAGAGTTCCTCCTGGGAGCCAATGATTATACAATGTGTGTTCCCTTTAAGGATTTTTTTTTTAATTCTTTAATGTCCTACAGCAAGAATTTAAAAAGTTAAATAGAAGAATTTTTGTAAAGCAAAACAGAAGGTTCAACTGCCTTGTGTGTCTGAGAAGACAAAAATAAAACAAAACAACCAAAGACTGTAATTCAATACTCATCAGTGAAAAAGGGTCTTAGTAAATAATCCATATTCCAAGGTGGAAACTCCTAAAGGGTTATACCTCAGAAGAAGAAGCAAACCCAAGGCAGAAAAAGGTCTTATTCAAAATTTACCCCCAAGTAAGTCAGTTCATCTGATTGTTTATTTTGATTTGTCCCATTCTATCTGATTTTCAGAGCAAAGGGTGAATCCTCTCTAGAAGACGGCATCATCCAGAGCCCCTGTAATGTTTCTTACATAATACATGAAATCCAATAACATATTACTAAGTACACTAGGAAGAGGCCCAAGAAAATATGAAAACATCTACAAAAACACACAAGAACAATGCAATGATGGAGTTATTTGTGTTTATACACATAGGTTACAAAATAATTGTGATTGATATATTCAAGGGAATTGATGGTAAAATAAGTAATTTAATCAGGAAATTGGAATAAAGATCAAACAAAAATTATACAAACCCAAAAATTAAAATTAAAGACTCAATAGATTAATTCAACAGCATATTGAACAGAGGAGAAAGAGCATGAGTGAAGTGCGCTAGAAAGCCCTCAGGTTGAAACACCTGAATAAAAAACACAAAGCGAGAGAATTTGGGGATAAAATTAAAAGGTCTAACAAACAAGTAGAGGATATTTTAGAAATGAAAAGAGTTAAAGATTAGCCAAAGAATATGCATAACCCATGGTCACAGACATTAGCGCAGTGAAGGCTGGGGGTGGGGTGAGGCCAGGGTAGAGGGAGTCAATGGGGGAAAAGGGGGAGATTTGAAACTCTTTCAACAATAAAGATAAATTTAAAGAAGAATAAATTTAAAGAAGAATATGCATTTGGTCAAATGCAACCAAAAGGGGTACTTTAACTGCCCACCTAGCTATCTGTGCTTTTATGTAGCTGAGTAGGTATACAATATGCATTTATTTTTGTCATAGGTTTATACACTGCCTATTGAAATTAGTTGTATAAAGTTCAAAGTTTAAGAAGAAGGATGGTATGAATCCTTAGATTAGAAGTATATTTTGAGAACTGAGCCAGATAAAGAAAAATAAATTCACATCCAGAATATGATGTGAATATGATGGTTATGTGGGATAGTTATTTTACAGCTGTACCAGAGATTCTTAATTCTCAAGATGTCTGACTTAGACTCTTGGCCACAGTAAAGGCGTGAGGTTTATGACATGCTGTTTAGGATTTTAAATTCCCCAGGTAATCCCTGAAACCAGATTTTTACTGGTGATTTTCACCCAGCATAATAGGTTAGGCAGCCTGGATTGACCAAAGAGGCATAAAAGACTCCACTGGGAACTTCTGCCTTGAGCTAAGATTCATTGCACAGAATTTGTGATTCCAACTGAAGGAGAAGTACATATGTCCATGTGTGAATAAAGGCACTAGTAAGCTTGTATCTGGGTATTTCTAAGAACTCTACTAATTGCCTGTACTTACTCTCTCTTGCTGTACCTTATCTTTTCCCTTTAAATAAAAGCCTTAGGTTTCTTTGCTCTGTTTCTGTGAATCCTCTCAAATATCTGAACTTGTGAAGTTCCTGTAATAGTTAAAAAAATAAAACATTAAAAGTAAAGTGAAAAAAATTGTTAAACACACCAATAAAAATGAAAAATAAGGACCATATCTGTCTATAACCAATTCCTTGTCAGAAATAGTATACATTAGAAGATGAATATTGTTTTTAATATTATGAAAACCATTTCTCTCAGAATTTTATAGAGCAATTTTTTTTTAAATCTACTTTTATTGACTTCAGAGAAGAAGGGAGAGGAAGAGAGAGATAGAAACATCATTAATGAGGGAGAATTATTGATAAGCTGCCTACTGCATATCCCCAACTAGGGATCAAGCCTGTGTCCTGATTGGGAGTTTAACTGTGGCCTCCTGGATCATAGGTCGAGGCTCAATCACTGAGACACACCATCTGAGACAAATTGTTTTTCAAGTACTGAGTAAAATGAAGACATTTTCAAATAAACAGAGACAAACTAATTTCTCCACAATTACGTTAATAAATATTTGACACTTTTCAGAAAGAAAAGTAAACCCAGAAAAATGTCATCAATTAATAAAGGAGAAAAAGAGGGCAAGCACACACTATATTACATACATCAATAAGCCCAACTATTAATTATAAAGAGTGAACATCTTTACTTCGGAATATCAAACAATATTGAGGTGAAGGCAGAGTATACAATACTAAATTTGTTCACTGTTAACGATCAGTTAAAATATTAAATAACTAATATATTTTAAAATACAGGTAAATATAATTGTTAAACATGTAGTGCAATTAATAATTGTACTACATGTCTAATTTGTGAAATACAGGTCCTGGTTTTTCCTAAAACTAGGTAAATCTCTAGATGAACTGAACAAGTTCTGATGGGCCGGGGCCTTGCAGGAGCCTGGGCATCCCACAGCCACAGGCTGGCCCCACTGCAGTAGCCCATAGGCTGCACGCTGCATGCTGCAGATAGGCATTGGGAACAACTCAGAGCAGACAGAAACTGAAGCCCTGAGATTTCTCACTGGTTTGATTGGGGCTGCTGGTGGACCTGACTCCACTGCCTCGCTCCTCCTCCCCACTCCTAAAGCTACCGTGGGCATTGGGGCATGGACCAGGGGGATGTGGGTCCAGACCGAAACAGCTGAGGCGGCAGGACTGCACTGTCCAGCAACGAGGGGGAGAGGTTTGCCCTCGTCCCTGCAGCTGTGTAGTCTGGGCCGCTGTCCCTGAGGAGACTGAAGATCCAAGGTCCCTGGGCAAACAGTGTGTGGGATGGGACCGGCGTGGTAGGACAAGAGAGATGTTTTCTACCGACTGGCCTAGGAACATGGCTGGTGCGCCCGCAGAGCCCGCAGTGCCTTCAAGCTGCAGCTCAGGGAGGGATTCCAGGCTGTGAGGGGAGCGAGGCGCCGCCCCAGGTGATCCGGAGTCCGCGGGGGTCTTGCCAGGTGGGGAGTTTGGACCTTCAAGCGATGGCTCTGCTACCAGGTGTGTTACAGACCAGGGCCACCACCCAGCGGCCCCCTGCCCAGGAGATCCCCCAGAGCGGTGGGGGCTGCCCGGGCCCTGGGGGTGTGCCATGGGGCTCCTGCTGTCACTGACCTCGTGCTGTGAATGAGCTGATGTAGGCCCAGCTTCTCCTAGCCGCTCTGAACATCGCTACATTGTCTTGAAGCCAGGGGGCTGCTTTGTAGCCAGGATCTTCCTAGGCCGGGATGTGACGCTGATCTATAGCTGCGTGTCTTCTCCAGCAGGCTCTGGGCCAAGCCCGGGCGCCAGCATCCAGGCCTTCGCTGCTCTCAGGGTTATGGCCCCCGAAGGCTTCCTGCCAGACCTGGCGGAACCCCCCTGCTGGACCACTCTGCTATCTAGAGCTCAGCCAATGAGGAGAGGGTCACACCGCATCATTGGGCCATTGGTGGGGACTTGTGGGGACCTGAGCTTCTAGGATTCGGACCACAGTGCCCTATTGGACCTGGAGGACGGCTCAGAGCACAAGTATACTCCACCCGCGCAGCCCCCATCTCGCCTTGGTACCCGGCAGCCTGCACAGTGAAGAAGAGGGGGCAGCTGGACAAGGAGGTCCATCCCCAGGACTGTCCCAGAGGCACAGTGGACACATGGCCCCAGCGCCTGGCTGCCCCACAGCGCCACACCCTGATGGACTCTGAAGTGGAAGACATTGACATGAATTGTTCACCTTAACACATTAAGCTGGCAATCTATGACAACTCGGAAGCTGCTTGCTGTCAGGAGAACCAGAACTTGCATTAGTTCATGGTATGAATGAACTTGTTTTTCAAATATCTCGTCCATGGGTCCTGAATACAAACTTCAGGTGGGAACCTACAATAGCCACCATGAGCACAGCCAGAAAAGAAACATCGTGGAATGTCCCTTTGAACTACGGCAGGGATTCTCGACTGAGATCTTGCCTCCTCTTTGAATCTTCCCAGGGGTATACCTGAATTTGATGGAGGGGAAATATTACATCTTTGTTCTCACTAACATAACTGACATTTAGCTTTATTCCCAAATATGAATTCTAGCAGTAAATCATGATCATAAAAGCAGTATCTGTGACTTTCCCACCAAACCAAATCAAATCAGTTCATTTTTATAGTAGGGTTGTTAGGGGAGGGGTGGGGAGTAATCAGAAAATAGTACTCACAGTTGTCACTAATTGGCATCATGGGATATCTTATAGTTTGAGTTACTAATAAAAAAAAAGACCACATAATACAACAAAAGAAGAAAAAAAATAAGTACACTAAAAAAGAATATAGATATGAATATTTTAAAATAACAAAATGACATTATGAAATGTTATATTCATAAATAAAATATTATAACATTTGTACAATTAAACTATCACTTCCCAGAAATAAATGAATCGCTGCTATTGTTTAAAAAAGTTATATTCTGAGTGCCGAAACCAGTTTGGCTCAGTGGATAGAGCGTTGGCCTGTGGACTGAAAGGTCCCAGGTTCAATTCTGGTCAAGGGCATGTACCTCGGTTGCAGGCACATCCCCAGTAGGGGGTGTGCAAGAGGCAGCTGATCGATGACTCTCTCTCATTGATGTTTCTGACTCTCTCTCCCTCTCTCTTCCTGTTTACTGTGAACACACTAACCAGGGTGATGGCCCTGGTTAGTGTGTTCACAGTAAACAATTTAATTTTGACATGATGTGAGAGCAAGTATCTCCTTGAACAAAGACATTCTTCTGAATCCTGCCAACTACTGTGCCAACTGTCAGAGCACTCACTGCTCTATCTTGTGGTCTAAGTGTGGGAGCACAGGCTAATTCTTGGAGTACTTACTTCTATATCCTGCTCGCAATGCCCATTGTGAGAGCAAGCTTCTCTTTGAATCCTGCTCACTGTACTTAGTGTTGGAAGCACAGGTCCTTCTTCCTGCAGACTATGCCAACTGTTGGTTCTGAACCCCTCTGCCATGGGTGGACCTTCTTGAAGGACAGGTGGTAGATGGAGAAGCCATGAGAAGTCATGGGTATATGAGAGAATATTGTAGAAGCCAGTGGCCATGTAGCCATTGCTGACAAGGAGCCATTAGACAAAGCAGTTCTCCAAAGTAAAGTCCGATACAGTAGGTAGCAGCACACCAGCTAGTTAACAATAAGTCTTCTCCATACAGTAGTAGCCTCTGTCCCACAGCCATTATCTGAGCAGCCATGCCCTGCCTCTAGACCCACAGCCCCTCATAGTAGCCGCATCTGTGCTCACTCACTTTAGCAGCCTCAGCACTACTTAGACAAAAGAGGCTTCTGCTAGAAAATAGTGACATCAGTCTTTTGGATTATGGATGCCTGCACAGTGTCTGCATCCTTGCACCTGCATAGTCCTTGGACACCCTTATTAAGATTCTTATGCTCAGAGTGGCCTTGGACATCTGGGTACTTTGAACAAGGCTTCACTATTCCAATTGGCATACTCTGGCCTAGTTCCCTTACATAGCCAAGGAGTATGAGATGGAGGAAAGTAGAATGTGAATTTATAAATGCAGAGGAAATATATTCTAATTGCATCTGCTTCTCTAATCTTGGGAGATGTGTGTGTGTGTGTGTGTATGTGTGTGTGTGTGTGTGTGTTTTCCTTCAGAGTCACTTGTATAATCAACACTTGTTAAGTTTTGATGAAATTTTGCTAGATTCAATCTTTTCTGAAACACCTTTTGGAAATAGAGGTCCTACTTTTCTACTAACATGTTATATCTTTCTAAGAGATTTTCCCCAAAAGAAAAATAATGTATATGAAATAATTTACTTTGAAAGAAGATTGTGGTGAAATGGGGAAATTTGACTCCTGGTCCTGTTTCATTTTATGAACACCCCAGCAATGATATGCTTGTAAGGTATACATAGAGTATCTGCTAAACAGTCTTCCACCCACCCCTCATTTGGGTCATTTCCTACTGCTGAATGCTGTGTTGAAACTCCAAAGCAACACAAAATCCATCTGGACTATACAACAGTTATACTGATTTGACACAAATTGTTGTTTTTAAATATAATTCTCCATTTTTCATTTTTTTCTGGGGATTTACAGTCAGTGTATAGTATAATTGTGATAAAAAATTATGTAGGAAATACTTCAGAATACTGGTTCTTGTATTAGTGTCTCAGATGATCAGCTATATTAAAACAAGTTGCTTAAACCTTTTGTACTCCAGGATCATTAATGCTGAAATTAAAGTTTGACTTGACTATTGTATATTTACTTCAAAATTAGCTATACCATTTCTTGCTTTATCTAATGTGGTTTCATGCTCAATTTTACATTTATTTTAAATATTTGAGATTATAAAAATACAGTGTAATTTTCTATATATTAATTTCATTTTAAGTTAAAAATTAATGGGTTACATGCAAACATTTTTCTTAAACAGGAAAACATTCCTCATATAATTCATACATTTTATTTTTATAGAATAGTATCTGATAATTATTTAATTATTCTCTTCATTGTATTCCATGATTTCCAAACTTTCAAGAAGTGAAATGCTATTTTATTTTTAAAGATACAAATATAAGCATAAAAGTATTCTGAAAACAATTTTTTAATCTTAATATGTTGTACTACCGATTTGATAATCTCTTAAGCAATTTATTTGGAATTAAACAGAGAAAACTCTAGTATTATGATGATTAAAATGTGATATTCTATAGCAGTAGAGAAATTTTTATTGTCTAAGTGATTTGGACACAGACCTCTGGTTTAATAGTTTTGAATTTCTTCATTACAAAATTATATTGCATCTCTATAATTTTTCTTTTTGTCACAGAGGACAGGTGTTCTACAGATGGAGAGACAGTTGTGGTTTTATGGGATGTGCTCTCCCAAGCATATTAGTGTTTGCCATTCACAGGGGTCCTTTCTAGAGATGACATATGCCCTCAAGCACATTTATTGTCCAAAAAAAAAAAGTCCTTAGATTAGGAGAAAAAGAAACGACATGTTTAACTTTTAGTGTGTAAAAGAGAGGAGATGAAGTGAGTTTTCTGATACAACCTAGATGCTGATTATATAAGAAAGTGGTTTCTTGATCACATATAATTTATATGGAAAATAGACTATGGTTGCAATATATACTAGTTTTAAGCCAGGAAAAAAACACCCTCAATCCAACCCAACAGAAAGTAAGAAGGCATGAACATCAAAGATAAGAGGTATCTGATGACAGTAACAGAAATAAGATGTTCGTAAAATAATGAGAAATGTTGTAATGAAATATGCAGTTCCATTTATCTGCCCACAAGACTACTTTGCAGAGCAAGCTTTGCCATCTCTCAGTGAGTGAGGTCAGTAGCACAGTTCACAGAATCCCATGGGCAGTAGTAGTATGTGTAGAATAATTACTACAAAGCACGCCTCCATGGTAAAGTTGCTTGGCTAAGACAGAGGAATCTGGGGATTTGATTAGTTCTTTTTGTGTCCATAACCCCTAACCCTCTGTAGTTAACTGAAACTTTCATTAAACCGAGTTGATATGGAAAGAGTAGCAGCATAACAATGTCTTGCTAACAGTTTTAATTTATATTTCATATTTTATATCACATTCTAAATATAACAATTTTGTTTTTGAATGGGAAACAATTTGAAATATTAGATATCAATGCAATTTTATTTTGAAACATTATGTGGTTATTAATACACCAAAACTCTAGTTATTACAAAGGGAAATTATGCTGTAGAAAACCTGACTTTTAGAAAATGTATTTTTTAGCCAGAGAGAGAACTAATACTTTTTTTTTAAAATATATTTTATTGATTTTGTACAGAGAGAAGGGAGAGAGATACAGAGTTAGAAACATCGATGAGAGAGAGTCATCGATCAGCTGCCTCTTGCATACCCCCTACTGGGGATATGCCCGCAACCAAGGTACATGCCCTTGACCGGAATTGAACCCAGGACCCTTCAGTCCCCAAGCCAACACTCTGTCCATTGAGCCAAACCGGTTTCGGCAGAACTAATACTTTTTAATTAACATTTAAAAATGCAACTCTGTTTTCCTGATAAAGTCTTTTATCTTAAAACTATTAGAAAAAAAAATTATGTTTTGTAGAAGAAAGTAAAGGGTTTTCATATTAGTGGTAAAAATAATCAATACCATATCTAAATACGCACTAGAAAAAGCAAGCAAAACAAATGAACAAAAACAAAAAGAATGATCAAAATTCTGTTTCTTTAGAAAAAACACTCAGTCTTCATTATTTCTGAATAGTAAGCAGTCATTAAGTATTTATTTTGGTCACTGAAGATATATCTAGAGCATAATTACAATCTAATTAAAAGAGGAAAATTAAATCTCACGAATAAGAAAAACTATAATTTTTGGCAGTCTTTTAAATATAATCAGGATAAATATCTGATACCATGAGATTATTAAAGAAAATCAACAGTGAAGAAAATAATCATCGTCAAATTCAATTCAGTTTTTTCCTTATAATTTTTAAATTCTAGTGATATGAAATTTTTGGACTGGAACCCAGATTCTTTGTCCTTCACAATCGAAGAATGAATCTATGGTCAGAAAGTGGTACAGCAAAGGTGGAGATTTACTGAAGAACAAGTACAGACTTCCACATGGGGAGAGGGAAAGGGTCCCACAGAATGGACTCCCATGTGGGGAAGGGGAAAGGGTCCCATTGAGCTCCTTTTCCCTGTGGCTTATAAAGGCTGCAGATCCTGGTGCCTTGAAATCCCCTCTGATTGGTCACTATTCCCTTAGACTGGTTACTATAGTAACTCCTGGGCTCAAAGGTTGAACCTCAACTGGAACATGTGAGCTTCTCTCTCCCTCCTTCCTTATTGTTTTCCTATTCCCTTTGGGCTTTCTGCTTCTTCCTCTGAATGAAGGGCTACCTTCTCTTTATTTTATAAATATAGACCTTGTGCTATTCCCAGCTCCCCCATTCTATGGAAATATACCTTCTGCTGCTCTGTAGCCCTTTCTCCATGGTCCCCCTAATTTCCTAAACCAAAATTTCACCCAAAAATTCCTGTTTCACTAGGAGGCACATAGGATTAAAAATTTCAGTTAGGCAATTGTAAGTTAAAAATGAAAAGTAAATATTTGTATATAAAGATAAAATAATATTTAGGTAAATTAGTAGTCTATATCAAGCAATAAATAGGATTTGCTATGGATATATTTTATGTGAACTGGATCACAGGTGTAAAAGTCATAGTATGTCATGTAATCTAAGCATACATCATGAAAGTAAATAAAAATTTAATTCTCAACATATGATTTAAATAAAAAATTAGCATTCTAATAATATTTATAATCAAAGATAGTATAAATAATTGTCATTTTAGTGCAATCATCCATTTTCCCATGTCTGGTCCTCTCTTCAATCGTTCAGTATGTAACATTAAGTAATTAATGACTCCAATCTCCTGTGTCTGGGCCTCTATTTACTGGTCAATATCTAATATCAAAGAAATAATCTCTGACTCCAATCTCCAGGTTTCCCTTCCAATTTCAGTGATAAGAAGCAATTTGTTAGTATGATATTGTTTACCTAATTAAAGACAGTGCATCTAATCAAAGTTAACCTAAAAAATACAGTTATTATCAATCTACAGGTTAACTTCTCGGGAATGCTAATTAACATGTGAAAGCATTGAGCACTGGTCCTCATTCAAAGTAGATGATCCATAAGCATTACTTATTGGAATATCTGTTTAATCTGAAATTTTATTTATAGGAAATTATATCAAAGCTCACACAATTTTGAAAACCAGTCTATGTGTACTTAATTGAACATTTCAAGTTTAATTACTAAAACTTCAAACATTGAAAAATAATTATGTTAATATATGACAGCTAGGATTGATGGCTAAAACATGCAGGTATTTATTATACAAATAATACAAGGTAGCCAGCAAAATCAACCAAATATAAAATCATGTATTAAAATAGTGTTAAGGAGAAACATAATTTTAAAACCTGAATTTGCTAGGAAGATTAAATAGCAAGTCAAAAACAATATTTCCCTGAGATCTAGCTATATATTTTTAACTATTTTTGAATGTTCAAAATAAATCTATTGCACAAAACATTATTTTGAAGTTTTAAATGTACTTAAAATTATTATTTTCTAAATTCAATTTTTCAAGGTGACATTACTTAACATGAACTGATAGATTTCAGGTGTTGGTTTCTATATTACAAAATTTGCATATTGCATGCTGTGTCCATCACCCAAAGCCAAATCTTCTTTTGTCACCATATATTAGGATCCTCTTGCCATCCCAGCCACTTCCCTCTGTCAACAACCTCATTGCTGTTTGTGTTCACTAGTTTCAGTTTTATATCCCACGTATGAGTGAAATTATAAGGTTCTTAACATTTTCTAAATGACTTATTTCACTTAGAAAAATGTTCTCAACATTCATCCATGTTGATGCAAATGCCACTATTTCATCCTTTCTTATGGCTGAATACTATTCCATTGAGTATATGAACCACGTCTTTCTCCAATCCTCTATCAAGGGGCACTTTAGTTGTTTCAATGTCTTGGCCAGTATGAATAATACAATAATACTACAATAAACAGATGGGTGCATATAGCTTTGAGAATACATGATTTTAAAGTTTTGGGTATATATACTGGAGAGGAATTTTTGGTAGTATGGTAACTCTATTCTCAATTTTTTTCCAGTAATTGCCAGACAGCTTTCCATAGTGGTTGTACCAGTTAGTCTACATTCCCACCAGCAGTGGATGAGGGTTCCCTTTTTCCACAACCACTACAACACTTGTCATAGCATGATTGTTGGTAATGGCCATTTCAACAGGTGTGAGGTGCTATCTCATTGTAGTTTTAATTGCATTTCCCTAATTGCCAGTGAGGTTGAACATCTTTTTAAATATTTATTGTCTTTTCATGTGTCTTATTGGGAGTGGTGTATTTTCAGTTCCTCTGCCCATTTTTTGATTGGGTTGTTTGTTTATTTAATGTTGAGTTTTTTTATATACTTTAGAAATTATATACTTCGTTGGGGCTATTGTTTGCAAATATCATCTGGCATTTGTTGGCTGCCTCAGTTACTTTTGCTGTGCAGAAGCTCTTTGTTTGAAATAGTACTACTCATTTATTTTTGTCTATTCACCTTGCCTTTGGGGTCAAGTTCATAAAATATTTTCTATGAATAAGGTCCATAATTTTGGTACATATATTCTATGTTAGTAACTTATTGTTTTGGGTCTTAAGTTTAGGTTTTTTATTCATTTTGAGTTAATTTTTGTACATGGGAATGAACTGTAATTCAGTTTCATTCATTTGCAAGTGGCTTTCTATTTTCCTAGCACTATTTATTGAAGAGGCTGTATTTACTGCATTGTGTTTCTGTCTCCAATGTTGAAAATTATATGTCATGGGCTCTATTCTGTTCCATTGATCATTGTGTCTGTTTTCTGCCAATACCATGCTGGGAGCAGTTACATTTCCATAAGACAAGGAGGAAGCAAAAGGGACATCTCCATAACACAGAGAGAGGCCTACAGCTACATCTTCACAAGACAAGGGAACTGGGAGTAGCCAAGAGGTTCTATATTTACAAAATAAAGAAGAAGAAGAAAGCCCAGAGGGAATAGGAGGACAATAAGGGAAGAGGGTCTCAGGAATTACTATAGTAACCAATTTGAGCAGGAACAGTGACCAATCCTAGGGGATATAGGACACAGGAAGTGCAGCCTTTATAAAGCTTGGAAACCGGAAGTCTGTGGGACTCTTTCCTCCTTCCCCAGGTGGGAGTCTGTACTTGTTCTTCAATAAATCTCCATCTTTGCTATACCATCTTCTATCCATGGATTCATTGCTCGATTCTGGCAGACAAAGAATCTAGGTCCCAGTCCAAAAACTTTGTTTCAATAATTGTAACAACTTGTTACACAAAGAAAAAAAAGTTTTTACCTCTATTAAGTCAATAGAGAAATAAAATAAAAAAGTGCAGTATATTTGTCACTCTAAAGAAATATATGGTTATTTTCAGATATCTTCAAATGTACTTAACACTTCAGAAAGTTTCCCCAAATGTCCAATTCATCTAGCCAATATGGCTGAGGAACTAAACAAATCCTGAGAAAACTTAGGCTTTTTACTTGTAAAAAGCTTTAACCTTGCCAATAACGGTACAAAAAAAAAAAGTCATTTTTTATCTGGCTACAGCTAGCTTCTTATGGATCTCCACAGAACTGTTCCAATTCTCTTTGTCATGGAACTGAGAAAATTGAAACTATTCATCAATCCTAAAGAGTAGCCTGCTGGATTTTAGACTTTCAGTGACTTTGTCTTGACCTTGTATGTCTTGGTTGAGCCAAAAAAGGTGAAATATACTTATCTGGTAAAAAGTTAAAGGTCACTCAGATTTTTATTTTTTAAAGTGTGAACTTCTATTGATTGATCATCTTTATGTAAATCATGAGAAATTACAAATCTAATGATCAATGATTACTTTTAGTGGCATGATAAAATTTGAAAAACAATGTGGGAAAAATGATAATGTAGGTGGGTCATGCATGTATGTTCTTCGGCTCATAGTGTCAGCAAAAAAATAAAGTAAAAAATAATGTTATATATTTAGCTATTTCTAACTGCTGATCCTTTTATTCTTTTGTGTACTTAATCAACTTAATATATTGTATTCTGCAAAATGAATTATAGGTATAAATATGTTTGACTGAATTCATTAATACTACTGGAAACTAATCTTCTGAAAATGGGTAAAATTACTCATCCTTATGAAACACGGAAATCAAACTGAAAGGTGTGGTTTTCCTCTAGGCAGGATGCAAAGGCAATTTCTTTCCCGGATCCTTGTCCGGGAAATTAGAAACATCACATGATCTCACTCATTTGTGGAATATAATGAGCAGCATAGACTGATGACCAAGAACAGACCCAGAGACTGAGTAACATCCTCCATCAGAACCTAAAACTTCAGGGAAGGAGGGGTTCCGGGAAAGTAAGGGGGAAAAATCAACCAAGGGACTTGTGTGCATACATATGAGCCTGATCAATGAACACAAATAATAGGGGGGTGGGGTATGAGTGGAGGGTAGGAGGTAATGGGGGGGATAAGAACACATATGTAAAATAATAATAATAATAATAATAATAATAATAATAATAAGAAGAAGAAGAAGAAGAAGAAGAAGAAGAAGAAGAAGGAAAAGAAGAAGGAAAAGAAGAAGAAGAAAGAAAGTGTGAGGTAACCGGAACCCAAAGAACACCTGAGAACGTCTTTCCTGCCATGCTAGCAGTCATCAGTGGTATGGTAATATAACCTGGGGCTATTGGGGAAGTATTTCTGGACTTACGTTCCTGATTCTCATGGGTGGAGCCCCTACATGGACTGATCCCCCACCTAATGTAGTCACTGATGATACCAAACACCTTGGTCATCCAGGAGGACCATGGGTGGGGCAAGGAAGTATAATTACACAGGATCACCACCCAGCTTCCCTTCTGTATGACACAAAATCAAAACACTGATCCTTTGTGTGTAAAATTAAAGAGAGGTTTCTGGCTTGCGTGGACACCAAAGGAAGGGACCATCACTACTTCCTTTTGGGAGAAGTGCAGAAAATGTAACAAAGACCTTGTCTATACAAAAATAAATTGACAGCCAGTTTAAAATGGAATTGCCATGGCCAAGAGCAAGGAATATCCTTACATATTATTCTACAAGGTCATTATAATTTTTCCCAGATTTGAGTTATCCCCATTACCTATAATAGTACCTAGCACCCCTGAGTATCGATAAAAAAAATCATCTTTTTGGTGCTTGGAGACAAAGGTAACACATCTCTAGATATTTTAGAATTACAACAGCATAATGTACAATTATCCCAAACAAACTTACAAACCAATTCTTTGAATGTCTGGCAGCAATTTAAAAATGACATGAAAGGATTTAATCCCTCCCACTATGTAGAGGACCCCCTGGGAAGGCACCTGAGCATTCTATATTGTCAGCTCAACCAAGGCTCTCCTTTGACTTCTCCTGTGATCTTCCTATTTCACTGTCCTACACTTCATCTCTTGATTGAAATATTTTCATCAAGAAGACAAGAACTGAGATCTTATCATCTCCCCATGACAATATCATCATCTTTTGGCATGATGATGTATCTGAACTCAACATCTTAAAATCTAAGAATCTTAGAAATAACTTTTGTTTAAATATATATATAATTGATTTCAAAGAGGAAGAGATAGAAACATAAATGATGAGAGGGAATCTGTGAACAGCTACCTTCTGCATGCCCCCTACTGGGGATGGAGCCTGCAACCTGGGCATGTACCCTTAAAGGGAATAGAACCATGACCTCCTGGTTTATAGTTTGATGCTCAACCACTAAGCCACGCCAGCCAGGCAGAACAATCTTTCTATGACTAATTAGTGTGTGCTTTGGCAGCAAAAAAGTAACACCTGATTTTTATTGACAAATATTGGGGCAGTGAAATTATGAAAGATAATAAGCATACCAAAATTAGTGACTTAACATGCTATATTGTTATATGAAAATGTTGACTGGACAAGTAAGTTTTATTTATTTTTTTTTTGAGAAAATACTGACCAAACATTTAAATAGTATCAGAGAAAATTTGCCTAATGCTCTGTCACCTTGCATAAATATTTTTTCACTTTGAAATAACTTTCTCAGTACAAAATTATGAAAGTTTTTTAATATTAAAGTTTTTTAATCAATTAAAGTTGATTAATGTCATTTCTCCACATATATTTACAGTGACTTTCACCTGTTGTTTCTTTGTTTCTGTTTGTACTTTATAATTAAAAAAAACACATTCAGATTATATGATATAAAAATCCTTGGCATTTTAAAGTGTTATGATTATACATTGTTATATATAGCTTAATATAAAATAAAAACCTCAGGCCACACCCCCACCCTAGAGCTGCCTGTGGGATATATGGCCGTGCCCCCCACCTGGCAGGGCTTGATAGGGGACTTCTAGCCATACTCCCCACCCAGTGGGGCTTGAGAGGGGACCTCAGGCCACACCCCTGTCCTGGTGTCAGGCTAGAGGACACATCGGGGGACCTGAGGCTGTGCCCCCCACCCAGTGAGACTTAATGGGTATGGGGCCAGCTGGATCTGGGTCTCATGTGATTTTGAGGCAAGCGTGAGTGGGTGGGGACTTGACTCTGAGTCCTTGTGGCATACCCCAGACTCTGACAGGAGGAAGATTTTCATGTACATTTTACTAATTTTCTTTCATTTCTGACACTTCTATTATAGAGTAAGGGCAAATAGCAATAATAAAATATTGCTCTAGCCGAAACCGGTTTGGCTCAGTGGATAGAGCGTAGGCCTGCAGACTGAATGGTCCCGGGTTCAATTCAGGTCAAGGGCATGTACCTTGGTTGCGGGCACATCCCCAGTAGGGGGTGTGTAAGAGGCAGCTGATCAATGTCTCTCTCTCATCGATGTTTCTAACTCTCTACCCCTCTCTCTTCCTCTCTGTAAAAAAAAAAAAACAAACAATAAAAATAAAATAAAATATTTCCTCTATTTAAATCCCTTTTAATGTGCACAGATTTTGTGCACCAGGCCACTAGTGTGTGTGTGTGTGTGTGTGTGTGTGTGTGTGAGTGTGTGTGTGTGTGTGTATATATATATACATTCAATTATTATTGCTTATTTCCAGGTGAGTAAATGGAAGTTTAAATCAAGTACATAATGACCCTGAAATCAGAACTCCACTTCTGTCTTCACTAAGCTGTGCTGTAATTTAAGATCAACATATATTGCTTCAGGTGAATCCTGTTATATGGTCCTAGTCCATTACTTATATTTATCATGATTTTTATGCTTTCTCTTTAACTTTATCAAAATTCTCATTATACTTTTTTATTAGGAATAAAAGTAATAGAAGAACAATTTCCTTAGGCATTTTTCAGCATTTGGGAGATTTTATGCTGAATAAGTAATTTTTTTAAACTAGATTCACTAATGTAAAAATAGAATATATTCAGAAAATGTCTAGGGATGAATTTGTTCATCTATGAACAAAATCTCCCCCTAGTCATCTCTCTAATTGACCTAAAATTAAAGTGCAGACTTTGTTTATAAGGATCTTCCCTAGAACAGACATGTTCTAAAAAAGAAACATTAAATATCTACAGACAGATATAAAAGTGTGATATATTTTGAAAAAGGAGTTATGTTGTTTTCTATTGTTTCTGTCATGCATTAGTCTTCATAGAACAAGTATAGCTAATGTTTTTATATTAAAATTTTATATTAAAATTTTAATTAGAGTTGCAGAAACATCAAATTCATAAGTAGTGAAATTTCTATTAGCTAATTCTTAACTTGATCAAGTTTCTCCCACTGGATGGGTCTAATTCTTCTGTAAATAGGGAGTTAGAAGCGTAGGCAAATAGCAAAGCTCAATATTCATCACAATAATATTTTATTGTGTTCTTAGAGAGCCTTGTAAAAATGATGCAGGGTTTCACCACAATTATAAGGTTTTCCCTCCTCCCAACTGGTGGGTGGAGTTATGACATTACTGGCATCTGTCAGAGACATCCCCAAGACATTGAACCACCAACCAGTGTGTGCCAAAGTGTCCTGTAGCCCACCCCTTCCTGTTCTGCCCTGGGTCCAACCCTCTCCTGTTCCTCCCCTTAAAAAGACCCCCAGACCAGCCACGTGCTGCTGATCTTCTATGTCCATGTGGCAGCCTGGCTGGGTCCATCCCCCAGTCCCAACTCCTTCAATTCTGATTTCTCTACCTCCGTAATGAGTCCCGCTCATTACTGGGGAATAAACTTTACTTTAAAATATCTTGGTGGTCAGTTTCCAGCGCCTCAAACCTTACAACAATGAACTTACATAGACTTTAAAATAAGCAACTCTATTCCCAAACAACTTATATAGTAAGAATATTTCAGGAAAGAAATACCAAAGTCAAATTTTGAGACAAGCTTATATAGCAATGAACAATGGAAAAGGTACATGGCATAGTCACTCATAATTTTCAGTGCCCTTCAAAAGTTCAAATTCAGTTAAGCAGCTTTGTGATATTATGTCAAAGTTGAAATATTCTTTCCATAGGTGAATTAGACGCTGTTTATTGTATAAGTTACTAAATCAATACTAGAATTTGATAGAGCAAGAAAAAATATCGTCCAATTAGAAATATAAAGAACAATATAAGAGAGCAAAAATGTTAAAAATTTTCAATATAATAAACATTATTATATATTGAATTATAATAAACACACATTGTATGAAATATAGTTGGGTTTTAAAAATATATTTTTATTTATTTCAGAGAGGAAGAGCGAGGGAGAGAGAGATAGAAAGCATCAATTATGTGAGAGAATCATTGATTAGCTGCCTCCTGCAAGTCCCTAATCAGGGATCAAGCCTGCAACATGGGCATGTGCTTCTGATTCATAGGTCAATATTGACCAGAAATGGAACTGCAACCTTCTGGTTCATAGGTTAATATTGGCCTATGAACCAGAAGGTTGCAGTTCCATTTTTGGTCAAAGCACTGAGCCACACCAGCTGGCTGCGTGTTGTTGGTTTTTTCATTTGTTTGCTTGCTTGTTTGTTTGTTAATACTGTCATGACCCAGTTTTGAAGCCCTGGCTAGTGGGACATCAGTTCTTCTTAAGAAACTAATTAAGTCCACATCCCAACTTCTTTTCTAATCAGGTTCTCACACTCCAGGGCTAATATGCATGTCCCTTAATCAGAACTAGCTCCAGGTACCAGCACACAGGAATATACCCCATGTCTCAGAGCCTAGGAAATTATTTCAAACAGCCAATCCATGCCCTGATTGTGATACATAAGCTGCTCCCTATAGTTCCATCTTGCTATTACCTTGTTTCTGGGTGCAGTACGCTATGTGACCTTACCTGGCAGCTTCATCCCTTTTTGTAGCTATAAGTAACAAAAACATCTGCCTTTCTTTTTCTAAATATCATTGGGTATGTCCTGCAATCAAACAAATCTTCATAACTTATAAAATATTGTGGTATAGTATAATTAGTACTGGACAAGTCCATAAAATACATAAATTCTAATGAAGGCTATAACTAATTCACTGGATGAAGCACTGTAGATATAATCCCTAAATTAAAATTATTCTCATCAAGGCCACATTCTAAGGCCAGCGTAGTACTAGTACTTCTCTTATCACCTTCACTACAACTGTCAGGTGGAAATCATCTTGACCTAATACACAGAGTGGCGATTCTGGAAAATAGTATATATAAATACAAATGCACACATACATAAATTTATTGAAAAGATTATATAACTTTAATAGATTATCAAATAATTCATAGCTTCCCCAAATTTAGATATTAATGAATTAAAAGAATCTTAAATCTAAGACTTTATGAAATCAAGAATACAAGAATGATTGAATCACAAAAATTTAAAACTAGAGGCCTGGTGCACAAAATTTGTGCACTGAGATGTGTACCTTAGCCCAGCCTGCATCCTCTCCAATCTGTGACCCTTTGGGGAATGTCTAAACCAGCCATTGGACATCCCTCTCACAATCTAAGACTGCTGGCTCTTAACTGATTGCCTGCCTGGCTGATTGCCCCTAACCACTTCTACCTGAAAACCCTCATACCCCCTAACCACTCCCCTGACAGCCTAATTGATGTCTAACTGCTCCCCTGCTGGACCAATTGTTCACAACTGCCCTCTACTGCTGGCTTGATTGCCCCCCCCCCCACCCCCCGTGCAGGCCTGGTTTCCCAAAACTACCCTCCCCTGTAAGCTAGGTCACCCCCAAATACCCTTCCCTACTGGCCTGGTCACTTCTAAATGTCCTCCCTTGCACACCGGGTCACCCATAACTACCCTTCCCTGCATGCCTAGTTGCCACCAACTGATCTCCCCTGCAGGCCTGGTCCCCTCAACTGTGCTCTTCTGCAGGCCTGCCCCCCCTCCCCCAAACTGTCCTCCCCTGCAGGCCTGGTTGCCCCTAATGGCCCTTCCCTGCTGGCATGGGTGGCCCCTAACTACCCTCCCTCCCCTCAGTCCCATTTGCCCTTAACTGCCATCCCTTGCAGGCCTGGTTGCCCCCAATAGCCCTCCTCAGTAGTCCTGGTCCCCCCCAACTGCCCTCCTTCCCCTGCAGGCCCAGTGACCCCCAACATCCCTCCCTCCCCTGCTGGTTCAGTCATCCCTAACTGCTCTTCCCAACTGCTTTCCCCTGCCCTACATCTTGTGGCAGCTATATTGTGTGAGGACATGATAATTAATTTGCATATTCCATCTTTATTATATGGGTAATCTAAATGCACTATAAAGTTAATATTTAATGCAAAAGCATTATTAATTTATATTTCTTTCCTATACTGGACCTTGGAAAAATCTTTAGTTGAATATGGCCAGATACTATAGTTGTCCTCATTATATAAGCCTTGAACTTTTCCATGTCCTGATATTACTCTTTTAGGGTATTCTTATTATGCATAACTCATTTGAGGTGTCTTCTGATTTTCAGGTGTCAACATCATTTTACAAATACTGATTTGCTTTTACACATTTATTTTAAAACCTCCAAAAATTCCCTATCAAGTGTTTATTTTATTGTCCTTCCTTCTAAAATAATCAGAAAATGGCTTCCACTAATCCATTACTGTGAGGGGATAACCTCCTTCCTTCTTCACAGATATGGATGGCATTGTTTCCTAATGCCCAGGAATTTAAGTATCCTGTGCTCAGGACTACTGCCTCTATGTTCTGCCTAAGGAAGATCTGATGTATTACTCTGCACTTGCCATAAAAAATAATAATCTACACATTTAATATAAACTAAAAAAAATCATTAATATAAATATTAAGAAAATGTCATTATCTTTACAAATTTGTACTGTAATGCCTTTATAATTAAGTGCCACCATCAGCAATTCTCATAGTTTACTACTTTGCTTTTTAACATTAACAACACATAGATTACTTTGCTCTAACTTTAAATGATCTTAACTCTTAGAGTTACTTTACTTATTCACACATCTGCTAACCTTGAAAGTGTTTCCCTAGCCAGGTGAATAGTAGTTTTTGATTCATGATTTCAGACGGACCAATGACTACCTAAGTAATTAATTTAATAAGAGAACAATATCTTAAGCAGGTTCCTTCAGTAAAGTGAAAACTAGAAATAAATACTTTATGTATTTAATATTGAGCTGATTATGTTGTTAAAAATTATCCCAGACCTCTAATATCTTGATGAATTCCACAGATGAAAGTACATATTTTCTTAGGATGAAGTTGCATGAATTTTAGGCCTCACAAAGTACCCGAAGATAAAGCTCTGAGGAAAATGAATCTATTTTTTCACATACAGATATAGACCCTTACAAACAACACAACATACAAAATAAAATACATGTTAAATAAAGTAATTGAAATGTAAATTCCAATGTATTAGTTTAATCACAAATGGACATTTTAAGAGAAAATAGTAAATCAGAGGGTAAATCTACAGAAATTATCCATAATGCATTAGAGAGATTTTAAAAAAATGAAAAGCATGAATAAGCTTAAAGCAACATAGGGGATAATATAAAAAATGAGAGTTGAACAAGAACAACAACAGAAGTTATTGGTCACAGACATCACTAGAACATATACAAATATAAGGCAAGAGTTTTCCAGAAGTGATAAAATAATATATATAATATATATATTCACAGAGCCCAGTGAGTCAAAATACTGTTAATAAAAATAAATCCAGCCCTGACAGTTTGTCTCAGTAGGTTGAGCATCATCCCATGCACAGAGAAGTTACTAGTTTGAATCTCAGTCAGGCCATATGCCCAGTTTGAGGACTCAATTATCAATAGGGGGCATGTAGGGGGCAGCTGATATAGGTTTCTCTCTCTCTTTTTCAAATAAATAAAAGCATTTTAAGTAATAAAAATAAATCCAATCTTAGACACATCAAAGGTATGACTCAAAATGAATAAAATAATTATGTATCATGTTATGCTAGGTAAAGATGTGAAACATAAAATGATACCCAAATAACATAGCAAATAGATAAAACTAAATATAAGTGAAAAGTTGACATTTATTTGATTATCAAATCCTATCTAATAAAAGAATAATATGCAAATTAACCATCACTCCAAGACAAAAATGGTGGCTCCCATAGCCACAAGATGGCAGGCACCCAGTCTTCTCAGCCCCCTGGAGTCCCCAAGTCTCAGGGAGGGCTGCCGCTGAGAGCCGGCAGAGTAAGCTGCCTGGTGGGATGCTGCCCAGAGGCCCTCCTGACACTTTATAAAAAACAAAAACAAATTCACTCCCCACAGCCCGATCCGCTGCCATCACTGGCAGCCTGGGCTGGAATCTAAGCCTGGGAGGGGAGTGCACACCCATGGCACAATCCCTTGGCTGTGCAGCAGCCTGGGGTCTCAACCACTGAGTCACAGGAGCCAGGCAGAATATGGAGAAATCTTAAATGTTTCTTTTTAAAAATATATATTTTATTGATTTTTTACAGAGGAAGGGAAAGGGATAGAGAGCTACAGACATCTATGAGAGAGAAACATTGAGCAGCTGCCTCCTGCACACTCCTCACTTGGTATGGGCCCCCAACCAAGGTACATGCCTTGACAGGAATTGAACCTGGGACACTTGAGTCTGCAGGCTGATGCTCCATCCACTGAGCCAAACAAGTTAGGGCTGTCAAATATGTTAAAGAAAAAAAACCATATCTAATAAAGAGGAAATATGCAGGGGAAAACATTTGGGGGTGACTGGGTTATCAGGGGAGGACAGTTGGGGATGATCGAGCTGGCAGGAGAGCAGTTAAGCATCAATCAGGCTGGCAGAGGAGCAGTAGGGCATCAATCAGACCCACAGGGATCAGGCCTAAACAGGCAGTCGGACATCCCCCAAGGGGTCCCAGATTGGAAAGGGTACAGGTTGGGCTGAGGGACAACGCCCTCCCCGCACTGCACAAATTTTTTGCACTGGGCCACTAGTGAAACTATAAACAGTTTGCATCTTCAGTTTTGACATTCCAGCTGTAATTTATTTATTTTTGTAATAATGTAATATGTCTTAAATAACAAATATAACAAGAAAGAAATTTACATCTATTGAATACCAGTTTTACCTTGGCTTTTTAAAAATAACAATCTTATCTGTCAGTTTTCATTATATCTTTTCTTAAAAGTATGGAAACTAAAACTTAGAAGAGAAGTTAACTTTTTTTCCTAGACTACATGCTAATAAAGAGCAAAAGCCAGGTGGCAACTCACATTTCTTTTTTAATTTCTAATTTACAATGCATATCTTGATCCTTTGGAAAGTGTACTCATCCAAATCTGACTTTTTAAATATAAATTCATGAGAGAATCAGAATAGAAATGGAAAAAGCTAAAGATATAATATACTATGAGGGACTCAGTACCTTCACTGTATTCCTGATTGAGAATGGAGAAAAACCCTATAAATATGCTATAGTTTTATATGTTATTTTATTAATCCCATTTTATAAATTGATAGGGTTTTAATTTTTTCTCAGGTTTTGATTTATTTAAATATTTTGTAAAATCTGTGGGTTTTTTATATGATTTATTCAAATTCCATGTGTGGCTACTTCACAGTAGTAGAAAGCAAAAAAACATATCTAAAAAACACGCTAAACACACCTTTTAGTTATATAAAATCAACCTCTTGTCAGCTTTATTATTTAATTACAATTTTCTATATCTAGTTTTACATTCATATTGAAACATATTATTTCTACCAATGTAATTATTTTCTAAATTAAGTAAACAGATGCTATTTTAGCTGTGATGGAAAACTATATTGTATTTAGGAATGGGCACTATTCATTGTTTTCACCTTGGCTTCTTGCTGTGCCTCTTAAACAATTTGAGTTGGGTTGAGTTTTGTTGGTTTTGTTTGGTTTATGTTTGTGTTTGTTGTATTACTGAAAGGAAGTTGCACTATTTCCATACGCTCCACAGTCATAGCTTTTGTCCAAGTATTTAGGTGACAACAAGGATGCATTACTTCACAAAGCATTTCAGTGTCTGCTGATAGAAACATTTTCCCTTTAGCTTTTCATCGTTTATTACAGAATTTATCTTTTCTTCCCATTTTTTATCTTCCTTTTAAAAAATTTTATAGCCTACCAAACTTAGAAGCACTAATTTATGATGTCTTTATAACTGATACTGCCTTACACTTAATATTATCTGTAGCACACTGAGAAAACTATTGGGGAAGAAGGTTGCTAGGGCAAATTTGAGTTTCAAGCATATGGGGGCAAATAGCATCATCCTTTTATAAACCTTTGGTTTTGCCTGGACATAAGATGAATGTCACAATGTTGGTCTTCCAGAGAACATGCTGAGATTTTTGATTCACTTCCCTGATTCTTGTCTATTAATAAAAATTTTTGACAGTATCCTGCTGAGTAGCAAAATTCAGTGACAACTTCCAGAGAGGTGTTACCAACAAAGACTTTTTAGTGCATGTAGTTTTCATCTGTTGCAATTTAGTACACAACTTTAGTCTTTTTTAAGTTGTCTATTAATCTACAGCACTTTACTGATCTTGGAAACAGGCACCATATTAGGTATACCTTTTGGGGTGTGATTTAGTGAGAAAATCTGTAACCTATAGCAATTTTTATAAATATTATACCAAAGACTTGCATTGAAGCTACAAGAAGGGAGTATTTTTGTAGGTAAAAAGCATATCAAATACCAATTATTGGATCTTCGCTTACTTTTGTTCTATGCTTTATCATGGAGAAAACACAGGCATTTTTTTCCCTGCTCACTTACCATTGAGATTATAAGGACCTCGTCATTTATCATTATTTTTTTAAATCCTCACAAAAAAATTATATTTAATTATTCATAATTTGTTGAACCTTTTAAAAGCCTTTTTTTATTTCAGTTTTATTTAGATACTAGAGGCCCGATGGACAAAGATTTGGCCAAGAATAGGCCTTCCTTCCCCTGGCTGCTGGCACTGCCATGGCTCCCGCCCAGAGCCACCTTCCGCCTCTTGCCTTGTCGCGTCAATTTGCATATTCCCTCCTTATTGATTGTGGGCACTTCCATTTTTGTCAAGGAGTTACAGTCAATTTGCATATTCCATCTTTATTAGATAGGATACTGGTAATTGCTATGTAACATTGTTAAAAGGGAATAATGCTAAGGAGAATATTATTAATGTTTTTCCCACTTGCTTTTATTTCTATGGAAGCAAGTTATTGGAAATTTGTTAGCAAAGGAAAATGGAGAATTTATTTTTATGTTTCAAAGATTAATAACCATCTGCTTAAGCTAAGGATTTATTAATGGAAAATTCTGGACATTGAGAGTATTGCACAAACAAAAAAATGAGGGAAAACAGGAAAGACAACATTTGAATAAAAAAATTTTAAGAGTTTATATATATATATATATATATATATATATATATATATATATGAATCATTTTATAAAAGTGTATAATAACCTTGAGTTGTGTGCCATTATATATATGAATCATTTTATAAAAGTGTATAATAACCTTGAGTTGTGTGCCATTATTATCACCATTTTACATAGCATAAACTGAGGCACAGCAATATTAAGTGACTTGTTGAAGGCCATCTATACTAATAAAAGCCTAGCTGGTCCTCACGCCCTCGCATGATGCCCTCACATCATCACAAGATGGCCACCCTCACATTGTCACAAGATGGTCGCCACAAGAGGGACATCACAAGATGACTACCACAAGATGGCTGGCCAGGGAAAGGAAGTTGGGGGCAGCCAGGCCTGCAGGGGAGGGCAGTTGGGGGTGATCAGGCTGGCAGCGGAGGGGAGTTGGGGGCCATTGGGCTGGCAGGGGAGGAGAGTTGGGGGTGATCAGGCCAGCAGGAGAGCAGATAGGCATCAATCAGTCTGGCAGGGATTTAGTTAGAGGGTGATTAGGCTGGCAGGCAGAAGCAGTTGGGGTAATCAGGCAGACAAGCAGGTGAGTGGTTAGGAGCCAGCAGTCCTGGATTGTGAGAGGAATATCAGACTGTGGGATTGGGCCTAAAGTGGCTTTCATATATCCCCTGAGGTGTCCCAGAATGGAGAGGATGCATGCTAGGCTGAGGGACACCACCCCTCACCCCCCATGTATGAATTTCATACACCAGGCCTCTAGTCCAGTTATAAGAGAAAACACTGGTATTTGAATGTAGGCAGTGTTCTGCAGAGTATGGTCAAATGATGCTGTTTCTCTGATTCCTATCAGAACAGAAGAACTGATATAAACCCAGATACAGTTTCTAAAAATTGGAAATGAATTATTTCAGTAATGATGTTGTACAACAGTTTATATCAATTTAATATCAAGAGAGGTTTTATATAATTACTAGAGGCTCAGTGTATGAAATTCACGCAAAGGAGCGGGCCCCTCAGCTCGGCCTGCACCCTCGCACAACCCAGGACCCATCGGGGCAGGTCTGACTGTGGGGATTAGGCCTAAACTGTCAGTTGGACATCCCCCTCACTATCCCAGATGCTGCATACACCAGTGACCATACTTTTCATGCAGGTGAAAGGCATCTTGCTGTTGTATGGGCAGCTACATTAGTTTGCCCTGATCATAAAAAATGGTACATCACATGAACCATCTGAGCCAGTAGTACCATTTTCCCATCTTATGGGTGGAAAAACTGAAGCAGAGAGAAATTAGTAATTAATTGGCTTTGTCACACAGTTATAAGGGTCAGAATCAGGGCTGACCACAAAATGTGCAAGCCAGAGTCCATGCTTGTCATCGCTGCACCATCCTGTTTTTTCAGAATTAGAGTAGCCTTGCCAAGTTTTAATTTTTAAATCTAAGAGACTGTTCCCAATATATAGGGTAGGCCTGGATAGTGATCAGGGCCAATCTTCCAAGAGACCAGTGGGCGGGATGATTGGGGGCCCCCAATGGAACCCACCTTACCTCTCTCTCAGGGGGCTGATACTAAACTCCTGCCTCTAACTGGGAGCAGCTCCTGCATTAACCATCTGCCCCCTAGTGGTCAGTGTGTGTCATAGCAACAGGTCATTCTGCCAGTAATTTTACCATTTGGTTGGTTTGCATATACCATAATATGCAAGTTTAAGATGTTGACAGAGATCTCCTGAGGCCTCTCTCCTTGATTTTCAGGTAGCTGCCTTCTTGTTGTTGTCACATGGCCTTTTCTGATTCAAAATACTGTTTAAGTATTACTCCAATATTTAAGAGATTAAATATTACTCCAATTTCTGGAGTATGTCAACAAAATTGTTATAGCAGATTTTTTCTCCCAACTCTCTTTCAACTAGTGATGCTGTCTCCTTTCTACTTTCCTACTAGAGGCCTGGTGTACAACATTCATAAACTGGGGCAGAGGGGTTCCTCAGCCTAGCCTATATCCTCTTGCACTCTGGGGCCCCTCAAAGGATGTCTGACTGCCAGCATAGGCCCATTCCCCCCAGCAGTCGGACATCCTCAGAGGGGTCTTTAACACTAATGCAGAGGCAGGAGAGGCTCCTGCCACTGCTGCTGCGCTCACCAGCCATGAGCCTGGCTTCTGGCTGATTGGTGCTCCCCCTGTGGGAGCTCACTGACCACCAGGGGACAGGTCCTGCATTGAGCATCTGCCCTTTGGTGGGCAGTGTGTGTCATAGCAACTGATTGTTCTGCCATTTGGTTGATTTGCATATTAGGGTTTTATTACATAGGATATTTTTAAGAGAGATAAAATCTTGATAGTGTCATAGACTTTTAAAATCAATATTAACAAGAGATTGAATTGACATTTCTTTATGAAAATTATCTTTGCTCCCTGTGCATATTTTCCAAGCAAGACTATAAATGCCAGCACAATCAGGTCCAGAGCCTCTTTTTGATACTATGCAAGCATCAGGAATGCTTAGATCTATTTTTTTCTAATTAATGTAGGTTTCATGTGTTTACACAACAAATTAAAATATATCTAGCAGCTAAAACCAGTTTGGCTCAGTGGATAGAGCATTGGCCTGTGGATTGAAAGGTCCCAGGTTCAATTCCAGTCAATGGCATGTACCTTGGTTGCAGGCACATCCCCAGTATGAGGTGTGCAAGAGGCAGCTGATAGATGTTTCTCTCTCATCGATGTTTCTAACTCTCTATCCCTCTCAATTCCTCTCTGTAAAAAAAATCAATAAAATATTAAAAAAATATATATACCTAGCAATTTGGGAAGTATCTACTTGATACGTAAACCTGTAAGAAATATATCAATGTTATTATACCTCAACATATTTAATCTATACGTCTTTAATGTCCATACAATTTACAAATGCTCTTATTTACAAAAAGGGAACTTATAATATTCTACATTAAAATATTTGTTTTCTTGGTCAAAATCTATACTCTCAGAAATAGTAAGCAAACATCTTTTGAAACTAAATGTTTGGAACATCACTACAACCCCCATATTAAGTCTGAAGTAAGTTATACTACAGTGCACAAAATATTACTGTATTATTTTATTCATTGTTTACTTAACAAATTGATTAAATTTGTATTTTATGTAGAAATTACATAATTAACATATACTTAAAATTTCATATATAGACATATTTATGTTACATACAGAAATTTATTTAAATAATAAAATTTCTTTATAAGATTTTTTCAAAGCATAAATTTAAAATAAATACAAGTGGTATTTTCTTTCTTATGATTTTCTTTTCTCTCTCTTTAGTTTGCTTTATTTTAAGAATATAGCATATAATACATATAAGAAAAACTAGGTGTTAATCAGACATTTATGCTATCTGTTGTCATTTCTCCTATTACTGATAATATTGCTCCCTGTGCATTGAACATTTCAATATAATACAAATGATTAAAATATATATATATATATATATATATATATATATATATATATATATATTTGCTTTTTTAAGGAGAAATTATTAAATATCCCTCTCTTCTGAACAAAATATATTCTTGGAATTGGTGGTCTTACATGGGTAGAATAAAAATTAAAGTATTAATGTAATTAGTTAATGAACAATTAAGTACCCGCTTTTTAAAAAAATGTGTTGCCCTAGCACACAGTTTAACATAGTGATTGTAACCAGAGTAATATAACTCTGTTGGAAATATTCTTAGCACTCCCTTAGTGGAATCATTACAGACTAGCCTGCTGTTTCATATAATTTCTGTGATAAGCTACTAAAAATTTAATTAGCCTTAACTCTAAAATATTTCTTCATGAAATAAATATAACAGATGAGTAAACCTATTTGATTCATTTATTTATAGCAACTTAAGGAAGCTCATTAACATATTTCCTCTGCAGATATTTGTATTATATTGAAATGTTCAATAAAATATTACAAAGAATCTTTAAGAACCCATATTCCCTACCATAAAATTATGTTTGCAGCTAAAAAATTAGATTAAGTGAATTAGGTACCCACTTAATTTGCTGCCAAAAATAACAAGTATTATTTTTGTTTCTTAATAAGATATAATAGTTATTTCAGAAATTTATATTTTTCTTAAGTAATATCTTTCTCTAATAGCTTAGTAAAGTCTACCTACTTATTATCTTTATATGGTTTTGAGATTTTCTTTACAATACTTTTAATTTGAGAGTTGGCCAATTGTCTATACATTAAATGTTGGAACATTCACTGTTTCCCTTCACTTTGTTTCCTTGCTCATTTTATTCCTTTTATTTTTTTTATACGAATCATGATTTGTAAGTGAAGCAAAGCTCTAGTGAGAGATAGCTTCAAATTTATTTTGTAATTCAAACACAAATCTCATTCAGTCAATAGGTCACATTAAATAGAATTTTTATTTTACTTTAAAAATAGGCATGTCAAATATCTTATGTCATTATATCCATGAGTCATTTTGACAACTTCCTCTCAAAACCGTTCCTTAACCTAGATCCCACATTAGTGCCCTGGGGCTATCATGTATTCTTTTAGCCTCATGCCCTTATCCACTCTGATGTGTTCTCTCTCTTGATTCTCCTTCTCATTAGATACGAAGTCAAATTTGTTTTCTCATTTATGACCCTTGCTTTTAACTTACAATATTTTCTTCTACAGTTTTTTTCATGGTCTCAAGACATGCAATCTACACTAATAAAAGAGAAACATGCAAATTGACTGTACCTCCCCTACACCCACCAGCCAATTAGGAGTGAGTATGCAAATTGACCCAACTAAGAGGGCAGTTACTTTGCATATCCAGGTGCAGAGCAAAGACTGAAGACAGTGAAGAAGTAGGCCAAGCACTGCAGAAAGGAGCAAAGCTGCAGAGAAACAAGTGGGGCAGCTGAGACAGGAGGGAGGCAGGCAGGGCAGAGGAGATTGCCCCAGGAAGCCCTATTCCTACAGGAATCTTCCTGCAATGGGCCTCTAGTAGAATAAAATAATAATTACACATATGATAACTTACATATTGAAAATAAATATTATGAGGCAATAAGATTTGACCCAGAATATGTGTGTATCTCTTCAAGAATCAACAATGAACATTCTCCTCTTAGTTACTCATCACATAGAGTCCAAGCATCTTTTCCTAGATTACATGATCCTTCATGAAGTCCAATTAAGCTCCTTTTTCACCTTTTCTCTAAATACTATTGTGCCAGGGCCAGCTTGACAGGCTGAACTGGGCTGAGGTATGGAGGTGGGAATTGAGGAAAGAAAGAAGGACAGGAAAGCAGAGTCAGGAGGATTGCAGGTAGTTATTGACCAACTGCAGCAACTTTATTAACTGTGTAATGCTTTTTGTACACAAAACACTGAATAGGAGGTCTGTCAAGAGGAATGTATTCTTTGTTCTTCCTAATATCTAAGGGAGAGACAGAGCAGAAGGACAAATTCTCACTACAGCAAATCTCAGTAAATAGTTACAGACTTCTTGGCAAGGCATGAAAGGTTGCTCTCATGCTACAAAAGTTTGCTCTCATTCTACTGACAGTCGCCATCCAAACAAGTCTGGGAAAACTGTGTGAGTAGGGGGCCAGCCTTGCTAGCCCCTTCAAGTGCAAGGACCGTGTCAGCTTACACCCAGTCTCCAACACTAGTGTATTTCTTTTACCCTTCAAGTACCCTTCAATCTCTTTGTCAGTGCTTTAATGTTCTGGCTTTGATTCCACTTTTGAATATGTGTATATATATATATATATAAATATATATATAGGGTCGGCAACTAAGTAATTGCGGGTTTCACACATATATGGCTTCAGTTGAATTTTTAGGTTTGCAGACGTAGTACAAATGTAAAACACATTTTGTTATTTGATAGTTGGCTATTCAGCTGTTAATCAGTAAAAAAAGTTTTTTGATCTGTTTTGTAGTTTTCGTTTGGCGTTCGTTGAAAAATGGAAAATCAAAAGGAACATTTTCGTCATATTTTGCTTTTTTATTTCCGCAAAGGGAAAAACGCATCGCAAGCTCATAAAAAGTTATGTGCTGTTTATGGTGACGAAGCTTTAAAAGAACGGCAGTGTCAAAATTGGTTTGCCAAATTTCGTTCTGGTGATTTTTCACTCAAAGATGAAAAACGCTCTGGTCGTCCAGTTGAAGTTGATGACGCCCTAATCAAAGCAATAATCAATTCGGACTGTCACAGTACAACACGTGAGATTGCAGAGAAGCTTCATGTATCACATACATGCATTGAAAATCACTTAAAACAACTTGGCTATGTTTAAAAACTCGATACATGGGTTCCTCACGAACTGAAAGAATCACAGTTAACGCAACGCATTAGCAGCTGCGATTTGCTAAAGAAACGTAATGAAAATGATCCATTTTTAAAACGACTGATAACTGGCGATGAAAAATGGGTTGTTTACAACAATATCAAGCGGAAAAGATCGTGGAGCAGGCCAGGTGAACCAACTCAAACAACATCAAAAGCTGATATTCATCAAAAGAAGGTTTTGTTATCAGTTTGGTGGGATTACAAAGGAATTGTCTACTTTGAACTCTTACCACCCAACCGAATGATCAATTCTGATGTCTACATTGAACAACTAACGAAATTAAACAATGCAGTTGAAGAAAAGCGGCCCAAATTGACAAATCGAAAAGGTGTTGTATTCCATCATGACAATGCAAGGCCACACACATCTTTGGTCACTGGGCAAAAATTAATGGAGCTTGGTTGGGATGTTTTGCCACATCCACCATATAGTCCTGACCTTGAACCATCTGATTACTTTTTGTTTCGATCTTTACAAAACTCCTTGAATGGTAAAAATTTCAATAATGATGATGATGTCAAATCGTACCTGATTCAGTTTTTTGCTAATAAAAACCAGAAGTTTTTTGAACGTGGGATTATGATGCTGCCTGAAAGATGGCAAAAGGTCATTGATCAAAATGGGCAATACATTACAGAATAAAGTTATTTAGTTCCATGAAAAAATTGTCTTTGATTTTCTTTAAAAAATCCGCAATTACCTAGTTGACGACCCAATATATATATATATATATAATTAACAAAACAATTGAAAATTTACATAAAACCCAAAACCTAGTAAGATATTAAAAGATCTAAAAATATTTATACAATAAATTATGAGTACATTTGTACATATGTACATGTTTACTGATGTTTTACTAATTTATCCTGTTTTCTTATAGATATTAGGCATGATAATGTCAAATATATATATATATATATATATATATATATATATATATATATATATATATATATATATTTTTAAATTCTGGAATCTCAAAATGACTTTGTCTCAAAACCATACTCCTAAAATATCTATATATGCCAATGATACCATTATATATATTTTACTTTCTATAGTCCTGGTAGATATTTTTTCTCATGTAAGTCTTCCAGGATAATGCTATTTATTATGATTCTAACAATTATTTGTAAATGTGAACATCTTTGGAAGCTTTTGCTAGAATTTCTCAATATCAGGAAACTCTCTTTCCCCTCTGTCATATATATGTACTAGAGGCCTGGTGCACAAATTCATGCATGGGTGGGGGGTTCCTCGACCAAGCCAGCAATTGGGCCAATCGGGGTCATGGGAGGTTGGCCAGTGGGGGGAGGGGCCATGGAAGGTTGGTCAGCCAGGGGAAGAGGCTGTGGGAAATTGGCTGTGGAAGTGCACTGATGACCATGGGGAATCTCCTGAATAGGGTGTCTGCCCCCTGGTGATTAGTGTGCATCATAACAACAGGTAGACTGGTCTTTTGGTTGTTTGGTCACTTAGGCTTTTATATATATATATATATACTAGAGGCCCAGTGCACGAAATTCTTGCACAATAGGATCTCTAGTGGCTGCAGGCCAGGGCCTCCCTTCCCCTGGCTGCCTGTCACCACTGCCAGTTGGGGTGGAGTCAGCCAGAGGGAGAAGCCATGGTCAGTTGGCCGACTGGCCCTGCCCCCTGGTTGAATTGGTTAAACACCTGGTCAAGGGACAATTTTCATATTAGACTTTTATTATATAGGATACTATTACTTTAATCCTCACCTGAGAATATTTTTTTCCATTTGTTTTTATACAGAGTGGAAGGAAGGGAGGAGGGGGGAAAAGAGAGAGAAACATCAATATGAGAGAGACACATCGATTGGTTGCCTCTTGCACATGTCCCAAGCTGGGGTAGGAAGCAAACCAGCAACTGAGTTAAGCAACCTTCACTGGGAATTGAAGCTGGTTTATGGGCTGACACTTTAACCACTAAGAGAAACCAATCAGGGCTATGCACTATTTTTATTTTTTATTTTGCTTTTTATTTATCTTACTTATTTCTTTTGTTATTTTTCTCTCTTCATGGATTGTGAAAACCTGTCCAATTTGTTCTCTATACCATTAGTCTTATTTTATTCATCACCTGTTTGGATCTTTTGTATTTCTAATATGGAAGATTTTCCAATTTCCTCTTTTCTTAAAATGATGTATTATGACATATCAGAATACAAAGAAAATAATAAAATAATCAATGTTTCTATAATAAAACCTAAGCTTAAGAAATTAAATATTACAATGTCAGTTTTATTTTATTGTATACCATTTCATAATCACATTCCCTCTTTTTCTTCCATCTAGAATTAAGCATCATTCTGAACTTAAAGTTCCTAACACCTGTGCACATTATGGTTTATTTATATATGTTTATATTATAAATTATACAGTTTTCTAATTGGTAATATTTTAAAAAAATGTTATATCACTGATATCACACTCTACTAGATATTTTCACATTGCATTATTTTTAAAACATTGTCTCTGTAATGTTTATCCAAGTACATATAGCTTGTCAGTTTTTACTTATAAGCAATACTTTATTCAAATATTTATGAATCCATTCTCCAAATGGTAACAATTGGGTCTTTCAACATCTGCAAATACAAATATATCTTCTGTATGTGTTCATGCTTATATATATGGCTAATATTAATTAAATATCTAAATAAGAGCCAAGTTACCATGTAAAAATATGAACTTCTTAATTTTACTGGGTGTTTCTAAATTTGTCTCAAAATAGTTATAGAAATTGACTTACCATCAGTGTGTAAAAGTTTTAATTGTTCCATGTACTCACTAATTCTTATTATCTTTTGACTCAGCTTAACCTGACAAGTTGTGGGGAGTTTTCTTATGGTATTATTTTAAGATGTGTTTCATTATTAGCAATTTGGAACATCTTTTTATTTGTTTATCAGTTTCCCTCTAGGTTTAGATTTTCTATGTTTTGGAGACTAATTACTTTTTAGTTTGTAAGCATTTCACACATATTCTCCAAATTTATTACTTATAGAACATGAAAAATATGAATGCTGCATTTTTTCCCCCTAATCCTCATCTAAGTGTATGTTTATTAATTTTTAGGGAGAGAGGAAAGGCGAGAGAATGAGAGAAACATCATTGTGAGAGAGAAATATTGATCAACTACCTCCCATACACTTGTAGACCAGGGATCAAACCTGCAATCTAGATATATGCCCTAACTGGGAACAAATCTCACAACCTTTTGGCTGATCAGGACTGAGCAATTTGAAACATCTTTTTCATTTGTTTATCAGTTTCCCTCTAGGTTTAGATTTCTCTATATTTTAGAGGCTAATAACCTTTTATTACATGCCCTGGAGCCCTCCTGTAATCCCTCCCTGGCTGGCCAATCTCCCATGTACTTCCTCAGCCCTGATCATGCACTGGTGGGGTCCCTCAACCTGGTCTGTGCCCTCTCGCAATCCAGGACCACATGGGGAATGTTGGAGATCCAGTTTTGGCCCTGTCCTGGAGGCCAGATTGAGGGACCACACTGGTACACAATTTAGTGTCCCAGTCTTCTAGTCTTATAATAAAGAAACAATGAGAATCAGAGCATGATAGATTTGATAAAAATATAGATGGCACCTTTACAAACTTTACTACAATCATTACAAAATGTAATATGTTAAGATATGGGGGTTCCACTTACAAATTCAAATTAGGAAATAAAATCCTGTTTATATAAACTGAATTTTGTCTAGTGTTCTAGATACCATGGAATTGATATCAAGTGTTTCTTCTTCATAATAATTGTGGAATTTTTATATAATCCTTTTAAAAATCTTTCTATTCATATTTGAAAAAAAATCACTGGAATGGTACATTACTGATACTAAAACTTTGTTCTTGGAGATATATATATATTAATGAAGCAGAAGACTTCCTTCCTAAAGACAAAGGGCAGCATTTATATTATAGAAACTTTTAAAAAACATCCCTTTAATATATTAGAAAATCTAGGCACTATTTTGTGATTCTGCAATATATATATGTTACTGTAATACATTTGTTTGGGGTTTTTCTTAGTGAAATTAATAAAGCCATAATTTTATTATATATATTATACTAGAGGCCTGGTGCAAAAAATTCATGCACTTGGGGGAAGGGGTTTCCTCAGCCAGGATTTCAAGACAGTGCAGGCCAGGTCTAGAGAACCCCATCAGTGCATTATCGGGGTTGGGGAGGAATGCGAGAGGTTGGCCAACCAGGGAGGGACCCAAGGAGGACTCCAGGGCATGTCCATTCCCAATTGGCTGGACCCCAGAAACAAGTTAACCTACCAGTAGGAGCATCTGCCCCCTGGTGGTCAGTGAACATCATACCAAGTGATTCAGTTGCCTTATCATATCATTAGCATATTACATTTTGATTGGTTGAATGGCCAACAGGTCTACCAGACACTTAACATATTAGGCTTTTGTTATATAGGAGATATATATATATATATATATATATATATATATATACACACATATATATATTCTATCTATCTATCTATCTTTAATAAATAAAAATAATGTACAAATCCCAATGTTTCCTAAAACAGAACATTTCTTCTCACTAAATTCTGTTTTCCCTGACTGTTTTCTAATCCCCAATTTTATACAGCCAGACACAATATTGTAGTTATTGTTGGTCTGTAAATCCAGTTTATATCACAATGAATACAAAGGTAGTGAGGTTAGCCAGTTTTTCTTGCATATTCCAAGCACATGTTGTTAGGCATATTCTTCTGCAGTCTTTATGGAAACTGTGCTAAATTTTATTCCTTTAGTTCAGCAAAATATTTATACAAATGAATATAGCACAGTAATATAAAAAACTGCTAATGTTTAGTACAAAATTTTAGGCAAGATCTTACTATTTGTTGGATTTCTTTTATATATATTGTTATTGCTTCATGGTCATACACACACATGCACACACATGCACACATACAAATAGGTTCAGACGTCATACTAACCGAGGTATGTGACCATCATAGGACTGCATTTTACTGACCTTGGCCCAGTTTCACATCTGAATGAACTATACACAAATCAACAAGACTATAAAATGGGTTCTTCAGCCCTATGTCCTTTTAAGATCTTCTGGTTATACATTCTTATATAAATATAGTCTAACTAGAGGCCTGGTGCACAAAAGTCATGCATGGGGGAGTGTCCCTCAGCCCAATCTGCACCCTCTGCAAATTGGGACCTCTCAAGGGATGTAGGAGCTGGGCCTAAACTAGTAACAGAGATCCCTCTCACAATTCAGGACTGCTGGCTCCCAGCCACTTACCTGCCTGCCAGCCTGATTACCACCTAATCACTCCCCTGCCAGCCTGATCATTTCCTAACTGCTCCCCTGCCAGCCAAGTCACACCTAACTGCTCTCTCTTGCAGGCATGATTGCCCCCAACTGCCCTCCCCTGCTGGCCTGGTCATCCCTTACTGTCCTCCCATGCCAGCCCGGTTGCCCCCAATTGCCCTCTCCTGTAGGCCCTGTCACCCCTAACTGCCCTCCCAAGCAGGCCTGCTTGTTTCCAACTGCCCTCCCCTGCAGGCCTGGTTGCCCCCAATTGCCCTCTCCTACTACTGGTCTGATTGCCCACAACTACCCTCCCTTGCTGGCCATCTTGTGGTGGCCATCATTGACCACAAGGGGGCAGCCATCTTGTACAAGCGTTGAGGATCAATTTGCATATTAGCTCTTTATTATATAGGATATTTTATTTATTTAATTACTCACCTTAGGATTTATCTTTACAATTATTTTGGGCCCAATGTTAAAATAAAATGTAATGTTAAGTATAATACTACATGAATTTTGAATACCAGAGACTTTTTATTATGTCTATGTTAGCATCATTTTTCAGATTTATATCTTAAATGACCTAAACATTTATGTTAACCTTTAGTAATAAGACTTTTAAAATGCATTATACCCTTAGAAAAAAAAATACAACATTCAGAAGCAAAATCATTAACCTAGTCAGTGACAAGAGATCTGCTTTAAGTTTAGAATTTACCCACGGAAAGGATGTCAATAAACAGTGATGAGTTCCACAAAGCAGGTGAATAAGGGCAAATAGAACAATCACTCAAAATGACACATTTCAAACCAGCAGAAATGAGAGATCTGTGTCAATTGACTTCAGATAACCATCTGCAGAAATTAGACCTGAAAACTTCTTAAGGCAACTGCCCACCGATGTGGCATTTTAACATAATACTGGAACTTTATAAGTAACACAACACTGAGAAACATGTGGGCTAGCCATGTCAGAGATTTCATAGCCAGTAGTAAGCAAGCTCTCCTATTGATTATGCCAGATTAATGTTATAATCCAAAAAAGCCCAGAATTAGTAATATGCAAAAAAGTACCTAAGAATGAAAATGTGTTGATTCCAAAAGAAATACAATCCCTAAAAGAAGATGGCATCATATTTTAAATGAATAGGCAATGTCAATCAAAGTGACCCACATTTTAATAATAGCTTAGATTTAAAATATTTATTAAACAAAATCTGGATACTATAAATTATTCAATAAATTATACAATCGAACACATGAAACCACAACACCAAATGTCAGTATTGTCTAGGGGCTGGGATTGGAAAAGTTAAATAAAAGAATGCAGGGTGTCACTTTGGGACATATTTTAAGTTAGTGGTAGGATGTTTCAGTAAATCCCAGAGAGAGTGTAGAATGCAATAATGGACACAATATTAAAGTTTATTTAGAGATTATTTATAAATGGTTCATGTAATCAAAATGATGTTAAATAACAGTGTGAGGGGATGCAACATATTGAAAAGCAACTTTCTATTTGTGATTCTAAAAAAGGTGACAGCTGTTTAATAAAGGTGAACGTCTCATTCTTGGCTTTGGAAAATAAAATCTCTTTTATTCCTCCAGTTTGCACAGGATCTCCTGCTCTCTATAATATGTGTTTCACTGCTGAAACTGTTTTGGCTCAGTGGATAGAGGGTCGGCCTGTGGACTGAAGGGTCCCAGGTTCAATTCTGGTCAAGGGCATGTGCATTGGTTGTAGGCACATCCCCAGTGGGGAATGTGCGGGAGGCAGCTGGTTGATGTTTCTCTCATCAATGTTTCTAACTCTCTATCTCTCTACATTCCTCTCTGTAAAAAATCAATAAAATATATTTAAAAAAAATATGTGTTTCACTGCAGAGTGATGAGTAACTGACCTCTTAAATATGCTTTATTTGAAGACCAGAGCATAAAAATACACAATGCTATCTCTACCTTTTTTGCTTGTTTGTTTTTAACTTATTTTAACAATTTGAACATCAGTAGATTCACTTCAGAATGTACAGTAAATGAGGTGAATATAATTCTATGCTCAGTGATGTTGAATTTTAGGCAGTAAATTCATAGTGATATGGTCTTTCAGAGAAAAGGAGCATGTTAATTTAAATGACTGATAAAATTGGGGGTGGGGGAGGGACTTGTCTTATTGTAAGATACAAAAATGATTTTTTAAAAATTTGACAACTTTTGGATTAAACAATTGTGGAACATATGCACAATGGAATACTAAGCTGCTGTAAAAAAGAAAGAAGTCTTACCATTCTCAACAGCATGGATGGACATGGAGAGCGTTATGTCAAGAGAAATAAGCCAGTCAGAGAAGGATAAGTATCACATGATTTCACTCATTTGTGGAATATAATAAACAACGTAAACCAACGAATAAAACTAGGTCTAGAGACATAGAAACATTGAACAGACCATCAGACCTCAGAGGGAAAGTTGGGCGGGGGGTGAGTAGGAAAGAGCGGGGTAAGATATTAGCCAAAGGGCTTGTAGGCATGTATATAAGCATAACTAATATATACAGACAGTAGAGGGGTGAGGGCATGTGCTGGGGGGTGAGAGTGGGTGGGGAGAGGTCAATGGGGGAAGAAGGAGATATATATGTAATACTTTCAACAATAAAGAAATTTTAAAAAATTGACAACTTTTTAAGAGTAGTTTTAGGTTTACTATGAAAGTAAGAGAAATATTTACTATAAAATTTAGATTTCTCATGTCTTGACTGCCACCACAAATGCATGGCCTCCCCCATTATCAACAGCTCTTACCAAAGTGGTTCATATATATATATATATATATATATATATATATATATATATATATATATATATATATTTTTTTAAATTTTTCAGCATTGTTTTTTAAAAAATTCTTTATTGACACATCCTAATCATACAAAACCCATAGTTTATATCAGGGTTCCCTCTTGATGTAATTTCAATGTGTTTGGACAAATTATCATTATAATATCATATAAAATATTTAAACTAAAAATCCTCTTCCCTCTGCCTATTCATCTCTGCACCCTCTGGCAACTGTTGATTTATTTATTTTTCCATAGTTTCGCCTTTTCCATAATGCCATACAATTGGAATCATAACAATTGGTGGTCTTAGGTTGGCTTATTTCACTTAGTAATTAGCATTTAAGTGTCCTCCTTGTTTTTTCATTGTTCTATAGCTCATTTCTTTTGAGTACTGTATACTATTCCATTTTTGAATGTACCACAATTTATCCCATTACTGAAGGATTTCTTAGTTGCTTCCAAGTTTTGACAATTACAAATAAAGCTTCTATGAACATATATGTGCAGAATTTTGTGTGAACATAACTTTGGGTAAATACCAAGGAGCACAAATGCTGGATTATAAAGTGAGAGGATGTCTAGTTTTATAAGAAACAACCAACCTGTCTTGCAAAGTGGCTTCCTGCCTGCAAAGTCTGAGAGCTCCTGTTGGTCCATATTTTCTCCAGTATTTGGTGTTGTCTGTGTTTTGGATTTTGGCCATTCTAGTGGTTGAGTAATGGAATCTCACTGTTTTCACTTGTATTTCCCTAATGATATACAATATGGAGCATCTTTTCATATATTTATTTATTTTTTGTATATTTTATTATACCTATTCACTTTACATAATTATTAGTGTACTTATATTTACACATAAAGTAGTATTTAAAATAGTTACTCATTAAGGCAAACATTTTATTTTACCTGACATAGTGGGAGAAACATGAATTTTATCTTCTGTACAGATGAACACATTTTTCTGTTAATTGTATAAAGTGATGAAACTGAGTCAAGTAGATTAATGATGATATGGAGAAATCCAGACTCACCAATAAAAATATAAAATATAATGTAATATTTGTAACATTTATAAAATGCTAACATCTCACATGGAATGATAGCCTTTAAGAATAAAACACTGTCTTGCTTTAAATTAATTTTCTAAGAATAAATTTGGTTAAGTTTCTCGTGAATAATGAAATAATCTAAAACTTAATTTTGGTAGAAAGCAAAAGGCAAAGAGACTAACCATGTCAAAAAATTAACCTAGAAAATTCAAGGACTAGTTTCCTTTTCTTTCTTCTAGGATTGCCATGGTCTAACCACCATCCTGTTTTTGTAGCGTTGTGGAGTATTAGTAAGATGTTATATGTTAAAATACATAGCACAGCATATGGTTGCTACTCAATCAATGTTAACTTTATTTGAATTCTAAGTTTGCTTTTACATAGACTTTTAAGAAATTAATTGATCAAAATCAATAATTTTGAAAGACAGAATGAAATAAAAAATGAGTCTAAACTATGAAGGTCTCTAATGACATACTAAGTTTTTTTTATTTGTTTTGTTTTTTTTACCTATTAAATGAAGATTCTCTGAAGATTGTGATCAGGGGAATTAAAATTTGGCAGTTTGGCTTTACATAACTAATCTGACTTGATCAGCAACTGATTGTGTGTATATGTGTGTGCATTCATGTGAGTGTAAGAATGAAAAATGATTAATAAAGAGCCCTTCAAAATTCAACCGATCAGAACAGAAGGCTAACATCTTGATTTCTTCCTTTTTTCGGAATATGAGTCTGAACACTTTTATATATTGAATTTCATGATTTGTATGTGATAATAAGTCTCTCAGTATGCTCTACTGGATAATTCTCTTTCTTTCCTGACAGTTCACACAAATAGCAATAAACATATCTGATGCCTGCTGCTTTCTTTGTGTCATTTGGAAATGAGTTACTGTTATACTTTTAGAATAAATTGAATTTTATTATTTTGAGCATACTAGAAGATTTGAGTGGTCTGGTACTTTAGATTTTTTCCTGTTAAGTTACAGAATATTATTAAAGTGATACACTATAGGAATAGTGCCATATAAATCCTGTTGTTATAGTAGAATCTGAGATATGTCTCCATGGATACTGAGCCAAATAAATATTCAGGGATTCATAGCCTAACATTGACACTGAAGACAGAATTTAAGCAGTCTTTATTTAAAATGAAGTGACTATAAATTAAGTAAACCTTGTAGATATTACATAAAGAAGTAATTTATCTAATTTTCCTACACATTGAAAAAAGATTATTATTTCATGAATTTTAAAGCAGTAAATATTAATATAACTATTTTCTCCAAACTCAGTGTTTATAAATTAATAATATTGATGCTTATACTAAGACACACATATGATAATGAATTAGTGTGTAAACAATAAGACATGATGAATGTTGGCATATTTATTAATCTAGGATAAAATTAGAATTCAATATAATAAGCATCTATATTGACTTGGAAATAGTAAAAATTCTTCAACTGTGTTGTTTCTATCTAAATAAAAAAAATAAGAGAACAAAATGCTGAATTAAAGTAAAAATATTTTATAAACCACATAACTCAGTTAAGTTATACTTTAAAAGTGCTGCATAAAAATATTTTAATTTTTCTTGATTTTAGTTGAGTAGTGGAAATATAGATTTCTAATGTTGGTTGCTGTGAGAGTTTTATTTGCAGAATCTTGCGCTCTGGGAAGAATAACACCTTTACTAAAATGTGGGTCTGCCTCACTTGCTATTTCACAAACCCACTGACATGCTCTTTTCTTCTGAAGAGCTGCAGATAGGCCTTGGTTTATATGGCACAGGTAAAGTTATCAAGTTTATTATATCAATGGTAGATTCATCTTTACTTTTATTTTCCTCAGAATTTCATAAAGTCAATCTTAATTTACAAATGATATAACACAATCATCACCTCATTGCTATTTAAATATCTGTATGATACTATAGCAATCGTGCTTGACTTCAAATAAATGAAGGTAAGAATGTTATAAAGCATATTATAAATTCGCAATTTTAAATTTTATGCAATTATAATTGTAAATAATCCTTTAAAATAAATCTAATTAAGGCTAATAAATGCTCATGAGGTGGAATAGTCTATATTTGACACTTAGTTGTAGTTGTAGCACCCATCCTTAGGTTTCCTCAATATGCTTATTTGATTGTTTCTGATTTGGCCTTGGTTTGTCTATGCTATTAATGCAAGACAGAGATTCTAATCTAAATTATCTTAGATGTCTCTATAAATATTGGGTAAACTTTCTCACTAAGCTCTTTTAGCAAGGTCTTGTTCTACCTATGACAGAGTTTTCAGTCTCTTGTCAATAAATTAAAAAAAAATGTGCACACAAACACTGCTTTCAAAAGCATTAAAACCTTTTAATAAAAAACAAAACAAAACAAAACAAAACACACCTTTGGTGTCTGCTTACTTTTAAATAGGAATAACAATTATTATTGATGTGCATGTCAGAGTTTCAGTGAAGCCTTGAAACAGAAGTAATCAAATGTGATAATATAAAATGAAAATCTGTTGTCTTGCTATATTCAGCTTTAGCAGCTGAAGAACATATTGGAAAATTGTGTTTTGTAAAAGTGGAGGACACATTTAGCATCACATTTCCAGCTAAAGCACCAGAAATCCTCTGTTGCTTTGTTTAAAGCTGTATTGCTAAGGTCAACAGCGTTATGGAATGAACATTATTTTTAATGGAATAAACATAATTGCTAGTACTTAACAAAATAAATATTAGGTTAATCTATGGACATACGGTGTCAATAATTGGATTACTAAAAATTCTAAAGAGGCAAACAATAAATATCTGTTGCTAAATTCCCATTCAACTTTTTCATATTGATGATATAAAGATTGTTTGTTGACATCTTATAATGAAGCTACTTGAAATTTTTTCCAAAATATAAAGCTATTGAACTACTCTCCATGTTCTACTTCTCTTCTGACAATCATGGCTAACCAGCCAATAAACTTACTCTCATTTTTGTGACAAATATTACTATTATTGAATGCATAATTATATTAATGTCTTTAATTAATAATCTCAATCATTTAAAAATCAGCCCCAGAAATAATTGCTGGCTATTTTGTTGTTGTTGTGTGTTGGTAATCTACTTACCTGTGATGGAATAAAATTCAATGGAAAGAGATGACAATCTTAAAACTAATATCTTACAGGTAAAAAGGAAAAAAACTCAATGTGATAGCCAAAATTAGGACAATTTCCTTCTTTTTTTTTAATTTAGGCTTTAAACACAGGTTAATAAAGTTACATCTGGTGTACAAGAGTCAAAAGCAGTATTTACACCTTATTAGTTATTTTTTCAAAATACAGAAACATATATATACAACTACATTCTGCAATAGTAAAAATGGATCTACTATAGCTAAAGATATGTTTACACATATATTTAAATAGCATTTTAAACAATTTTTAGATGAGAAAAAATAAGGCTCAGGCTTAAATATTATTCCAAAATCACATATTTAATTAGGATAAACTTAAATTTAATCTTCAAAACCCATCCAATTTCCAGTATATTGTTCAGTAGGAGGAGTATTCAGCTATAAGGATACAGAAACAACCTAAAATTCTATATTCAAAATTTCACAAATGGAGCAGGTTAAGATCCTAGCAATTTCCTGGTGATGAAATTGTGAAACTAGAGTATAGGGGAGTAGACCTGTAGATAATTGGAATAAGAATTTAAATATGGGATAAATAAAAATAAAACATAGATTTAATTAAAAATAAATTTAGTGGGCCCAGTGTGCTAGAGAGACAATCTGAACTGTGTAAGTCCCCAGGTTGGGGGTGGAGGGGTTTTTAGCTGGTCACTTGATAATGGTTTGGTAGATATAAGATTGATTTTAAGGAAAAGTGTTTTTCTGGTTGATGAGCATTTGCAGATGATAAATCTAGTTAACAATGGCCCTGTTTTTTAAAAAACAAAAACAAAATTAATGTAACCTCATGATCATGAGACAGATGAATGTAGGAGTTTGAGAAGCATCAATCCTAAGAAAATTTATAAAGAAAGCAGAACAAAAATGGAAAGTAAAGCAATAAATGAATAGCAAGCATTTTGGAATGTTACAATTCCAGATTTAAAAGTTTGGACCATGTTCATCAAAAAAGGAACTAAATGTAACTTGTTTTATTTTATTTTTTTACTATGTATGTTCCATTTGTAGGCATAAATGAATCTTATCCAGGAGTATATGTTATGTACTAAGTGAAAAGTCAATAAATCTTTATGTTATGAAGTAACACATAATTAATGAGACCTATTAACAATTACTTTAAATACAATACCAAGGAAAATATATTTTTTCATAACAGGTACTTTATAAAGATATAAAATGATAAGAAAGTGTTAGAATAAAAAATATATCCCCACTTTTTCAAAACAAAAACTCTATTTTAATAATCTTTAAGCTTAATATCAAATATATATATATGTATATATATATATTTAAGAAATTTATCAAGAAAACAAAAGCATTTAAGTATCTTATAAGCTACAAGATTATTAAAAATTGATTTTTTAATATTTTAAGATGTCCATGTAGTTCAAGTATTATTGCATTAGTTATGATTTCAGTATATATTGTTATAAAACTTTGATAAACAAAATTTAAACACTGAATTTTAATAAACTAAACATTGTGGAATTTAAATAGGTTCATGAAGATTTGGTAGTAGTCTAGGCTGCAGATACATAAATCTGATACCTTTTCTGTGAGATTTAAGCTACTTTATGTAATTTGCTTGGACTTCAGATCAATAAGATATACGTGTATTCTGCTTTAGTTTTATTTTAATTAAATTTTCTCTAAGTATAATATATACAGTAAGAAATAAAAATGACAAGAGATTATAATGAAAAACCAGAATCCAAACTGGCTTTTGCTTTCTAGTCTGATTCTTCAGAATCTACTTAAAAACTCATCTCAGTATTACTTCTTGTGGTGCTTCTTTCATTAACTATATAAAATAGTGTTACCTATTTCTTGATTTAACAACTGTGACATTGTTATTTATAAAAAGAAAATGCATTTGATTTTCATCTTTGTTTTTGGAACCTAGGAGTTCCTGAACCACTGGAATTCCCTAAGTGATGACAGCCCTAAAAGTGTCTTTAGTTATTTAATAAGGTGATTTTTGGCCCACAACTAACAATTTGGCTGGATTGCCAAAAATCCAACCATTTGATTAGAGGGTTAGAACTTTCAGGTCCACCCCATAACTCCATGAGAGGGCATAGAGGCTGGAAGTGGAATCAATCACTCATGGTCAGTGATTCAATCAATGCTGCCTATATAATTAAGCCTCCATAAAACCCCAAAAGGCCAGATTTTGGAGAGCTCCCAGATTAGAAAACACTGGAGATTTGAGAGAGAGCAGTGCACCCAAAGGGGGTAGGAAAAGACTTCACCCTTCCCGCAAAGCTAACCTTATGCATCTCTTCCATCTGACAGTTTCTGCATTACATCCTTTTATAACCAACCATAAGCTAGAAACATGTTACTTATGTTTCTCTGAGTTCTGTGAGGGGCTCTAACAAATTAATGGGACCCAAGGAGGTCATTAGAAGGTGACAATCTAAACTTGAACTTGGCATCTAAAGTGGAGGAAGACAGTCTCCTAAATCTCAGCCCTTAATCTGTGGTAAATTTCCAACAATATCTCCAGGTAGGTAGTGGCAGAGTTCAGTTGAATTATAGAACAACCAACTGGCGTTTGAGAATTGCTTGGTGTAGAAAAACACCCTGAACCCCCTACCATACACACATTGGAATTAAATAAAAATTGGGGGCAGATTTTTTAAAATAGGTTTTTATTGATTTTAGAGAAAGAGGAAGGGAGAGGGAGAAAGAGAGAGAAACATCAATCTGCTGCCCCTAGCATACCCTCTACTGGGGATCAAGCCTGCAACTCAGGCATGTGCTCTGAGCCAGTGAATTTTTGTTGCCTGGGGTAATGAATGCTCAACCAACTGAGCCACACTGGCAAGGGCTGGGGGCAGAATCTTAACAACTTTAAACAATACCAAGTGGCTATCATATGAATAGATGGAATATTGAGCTAATGCTTGATAAATAAATTATTACTGCTTTTAGTTTTACTTTTATAAGATTTGTAATGTTATATATCTTAATAGTACATTAAGATACATTTCCTTAGAAATAAATATTCAACATATTTCATCACCTTCAGAATTTTAAAATAAGTATATGTCCCCCTATATTATTCTACATTTCCTTATCTAGTATTAAAATTGTCTGACATATTTACATTTCTTTTACATTTTACATTTTTAGGTCACTAATAGTTTTACATTCAGGCCACTTATATTTTTTCTAAAATCATAATAAAATAAAATTCTGGATTTGAAATCACCAATCCATTTTCTACTGCCACCCAGTGATGCTATTGGAAAATGTTGAGCAGATTAATGTGCTTGGGTTACCAATCCTCAGGGAGAACTCTAAACACTTCCAGCCTTTGCACCACGGTATTAGTCTCCTCAAGAAGAACTAAATGCAGTCAAGAACTGGGTGGAACAATGCTTAGAGTAGAGAATGAGCAACATCAGCTTGGGCACTGGCATATCAGGGCCAGCAGGTCTTTCCTGGAGGCCAATGCATGGCAGTGTTCCTACATACACCCTGAAGACATTGTGCCCTCCCTAGCAGGAGCATTGGCTAGATGCCATATAATGCACATGCTTGTAGCAAAGAAAAAGAGCATTAATTTAGACTGAAACAGGGAACTGTATTTCCACACAAGGTGATAAGTTGGGCACACTCTGTATTTATTTATTTATTTATTTATTTATTTATTTATTTATTTATTTATTTATTGGTTTCTTTATTTCTTGGTTTCTTTATTTCTTGGTAAGGAAATGTCCCGAGCCCAGGTCCAGTCTTATGCAGGAAAGACTGCATGCCTATGGATACTGCCTTCCCCAACAGAATGTCTGATTGAAATCCACTTTTCTTTTGTAAATGATTATTTTTGTTATAGTCGTTGGGTTTTTAGGATCTCTTTATTCTTAATGTTCAGCATTTTATGATAATTTTCTGGTTCTTTTTTATTTTTTGTTTTGGTCATTCAATATAAATACACGACCTTCAACACTGAGCATTTTTTCTATATTTTTTAACATTTTTCTTTCTCAGTATTTTCTGTTCTTACTTCTAGAGGCAAGCACATTAGGATTCTTGAACTTTAGATAACATCTCACATATCTCATTTTTATCTTTTTATTTGGCTTTTATTTTTAGCAACATTTTTATTTCTAACCATATATATTTAACATGTGTATTTATTATATGTGTCTATGCATACATGTGTATATTAGTGTGTGTTTATGCGTGATATATGTATATGTGTGATAAATTTCCCAAGTGTAAAAATTAGTTTAGGGACACATGACTTTAGACCTGCATGGATAAATTATATTGCATACACCCTACACACACATATTAACATATATCAAGTTTAAGAAATTAATGCCTTGTGAAAAATGAGATAAAGCAAAATGAGATAAAATTATTCAAACGATGAATTATCTAAATACATATAAATAAAAAAAATCACATTGCTGAAAATAATAAAAGAAAATGAAATGGTTTTTGTGAATAAAAGTAAAAATTTCAATAAATAAAAAAAAAAATCCTTTCATAGTCCAATGATGCAACTATCTCTATGGTCCAAATAACAAAATGAACCTGAAAACAAATGTTAATTTGTATTCAGTAAATTTGCCACTGTTGAATTAAAATTAGCACAATCCGTTGCTAAGAAATTTCTGAGAACAATTTTTAAGTAATTGTTTGTGCTCATTGTGTTTCATTTTGCCTTAGAAGTTATAAAAGCATACTACAGATAGCCATAGTTTAGCCTATGATTATTTTTTTTTATCAATTCAGTTTTTAAGTTTTAAGTCATTTTATACATTCAGTCTATGTTTTGCAAACATAATTCTTATTTTTTCCATGCAATTTCTGCCTTTTCACCCTATCTTTTTATTTTTTACTAGAGGCCAGGTATATGGAGGGGAGGTGTCCCTCAGCCCAGCCTGCACCCTCTCTAATCTGGGACCCCTCAAGGGATGTCCGACGGGCAGTCAGACATCCCTCTCACAATCCAGGACTGCTGGCTCCCAACTGCTCGCCTGCCTGCCTTCCTGATTGCCCCTAACCGCTTCTTCCTGCCAGCCTGATAACCCCCTAACCACTCTGCTGACAGCCTGATTGATGCCTAACTGCTCCCTTGCCACCCCATTTGCCCCCAACTTCCCTCCTCTGCCGGCCTATTCACCCCTAACTGCCCTCCCTTGCAGGCCTGGTGCCTCCCAAGTGCCCTCCCCTGCTGGCCCTATTGTGATGGCCATCTTGTGTCCACAGAAGGGCAGGATCTTTGACCACATAGGGGCAGCCATCTTGTGTGTTGGAGTGATGATCAATCTGCATATTACTCTTTTATTAGATAGGATTTTATTTTTTATTGTTGGAAATATTACATATGCCACCTTTCCCCCCCACTGACCCTCTCCAGCTGTCCTCTGCCCCAGGCCCTCATCAACCCATTGCCTCTGTCCATATGAGGTCCTTGGTTGATTCGCTCCCACCCACACACCCTCCCCTGCCTTCCCTCCAAGATTAGCATTCTGTTCCAATGCCTGCAGCCTCTGGACCCCTTCTGGTCATCAGTTTATTTTGTTACTTAGATTTCACATATGAGATCATGTGATATTGTCTTTCTCTGAATGACTTATTTCACTTAGCATGATACTCTTCAGGTCCCTCAATGCTGTTTCAAAGGGCAAGAGCTTCTTCTTTTTTTACTGCCTCAAAGTATTCCATGATATAAATGTAATATAGTTTCTTTATTATCCACTCATCTACTGATGGGCACTTGGGCTGTTTCCAGATATTAGCTATTGTAAATTGTGGTGGTATAAATGTAGGAAGGGGTGCATACATTCTTTCTGATTGGTGTTTTGGGTTTCTTAGGATATATTCCTAGAAGTGGGATTCTGGGTCAAATAGCAGTTCCATATTTATTTATTTATTTATTTTAAGGAAACTTCACACCGTTTTCCATAGTGGCTGCATCAGTCTGCATCTCCACCATCAGTATACTAGGGTTCCCTTTTCTTCACAATCTCATCAGCACTTTTCATTTGTTGATTTATTGATGGTAGCCATTCTGACAAGTTTGAGGTGATACCTCATTGTCCTTTTAATTTGCATCTCTCAAATGATTTGTGACTTTGGGCATTTTTTCATATGTCTCTTGGCCATCTGCATGTCCTCTTTGGAGAAGTGTCTATTTAGGTCCTTTGCCCATATTTTAATTGGATTGTTTGTCTCTCTGACTGTGGATTCATTCCTTGATTCCAGCAGACAATCCGAGTTCCAGTCCAAAAATTCCTTATCAACATCAGACTAGTTGTTTTCCAATAGTCTATGGTGTGGGGTCCATATGACCATGAGCCATGTGGGCTAGGGTAGAGTGCAAGAGCATACCCCTCCCACACAATAAGAGTGTAAAGAGAGTAAGAGGGCCTGGAAGGGCAAGGGAGAGAACTCCCTTTGTTTAAAAGTTCATGTACTTCAGATTTTGTGCCCTTGCAGTGGCCACACCTATTTTGGCCAATAGCCTGCTCCCAGCTGTGACTGACAGAAAATCACCTTCTCTCTTTCACCCAAACTTTACTGGTCATGCTTACAATATTTGGCTTTCCCTCTGTTCCTATCCAGTTACTTAATAACTGGATTAATCATAATAATATCACTATCATGGCTTTAATTACATATTAATTATTTATTTTTCAATATATTTAATGTGTAAAACACTGCTATATTTGTTATTCAGCTTTAAAATGAGAAATAAATGATAATTACAATTTTGTATTCTTGTTCTTCTCATTAATTTTCAATTTCCCTTAAAAAACCAAAAGGCATCTGGAACAATGATTCAATATAATGGACCCTTTAAAATTAACTATATTTTGTTTTAGTAAGCTTATTTGCTAATATTTTAAAAATATGTACTATTAATATTATAAATATGTATTATATGCATCATAAATATTATATTTATGATGCATATAGTACATATATAAAATTTGCTGTTTTAAGTAAGTCTAGTGTAAATTTCCTGGCATTAATTACCTTCACAATGTTGTGTAATCATCACTACTATTTTCAAAACAAATTTATTACCTTAACAAAAACTATGGAACAATTAATTAAAAATATGGAACACTAAAAGTTACATGATGTTCTTATGCAAGGACCATGCTAAACTTCTCTGTATCGTTCCAATTTTAGTATCGATATATATGTGGAAAAAAGTAAACATATCTGGCTTTTCTCAAAATAATTTCCATGAAGAGATTTAGGAAATCCAGAAATGGAATGATTATATTCCAGTGATAATGAATAATAAGTAAAATTTGGGTGGTGGTTGAGCCTTGTCCCTCCCATTCTGCATCTCACTGAATTCTGAAATGCTAAAATTCTTCACCCATCTTTATGCTTCTGGGACTGGGTGGCACAATCCTGAGATCTTAAAATGGTGTAAAGCACCAATATGTCAGGAGTAGACTTTCTCAGTCACATGGGGTTTGGTGCCTTGGTTGATGTCATTGTTGTTATAGATGTGTGTTTGCCCCTTAAAAATTTTTACTTATTATGATTAAAGAGAAAATAGAATATATTGACATTAGAGAAGTATTTTTTTTACTTCAACCAAATATGTGAAATTATGGATAAAGTAGGAATTTGAGAATGTCTATGAGGGAGTTTCAGAATACAATATGTTTTTGTGTCTTAAAATTAAAAACCAAATATGATAATAATAACAAATATAAATACAAATATAGAGTTAATGAAAAAATGGTGATCGAATTAATTCTATACATTTATAATAAAAATGCATTATCCAGCATTACTCCTATAGTTCTTTGAATCAATATGCAACAGCTCCATATTAAGTTAAGAAATATAGAGATTAAAAATGGCAGCAGAGTAAGTGAATGCTGCACAAACATGTTCTGGAATTACAACTAAAATACAGAAGAACTTCCTGAATAATCAACAGAAGACTTGCTTGAGAGAACCCTATTAACCAAGGACCAAAAGTGGAGACTGCATTGAGATAGGTAGGAGGGGAGGAGGCATGAAAGGGCAGGCTGGGCTCAGACAGACATCACCTGAAGTCCCAAGAGATATCTCAGCCATGGGAGGGTTGCCAACAAGAATTCTAGGGTCTAATCCCCAAGCTAGGTCCCCTAGCAAAGAGCACTAGAACAGAGAAGGGTACCCCATAACATCTAGCTGTGCAAAGCAGCAGAGTTGCTGTTGGCTAGGCAGAGACAGCTAGAAATTCAGGCACCCTCTTAAGGAGCAGATGCACAAAATTCCCTGTGGAGCCACCCATCTTGTGCACCAGCAGAGGAAAGGCTGAGTGGAGAGGAGCTGAGTGAGCAGAAGCCAGGACTGGGGGCTCTGGCGCTAGAACTCAGAAGGCAAACACCCTGGTTTCCTGTGCTGAGTCATTCCCTCACATTGCAGAGGCCGGCTTCCTCACACAGGCATTAGCTGGACAGGTAGCTTTGCCTGGGGGGAAGATCATGTCATCCATCTTCTCAGGTCACAGTGGAATGAAATTAGAAATCTACTACAGTAAAAACACTTACAAACATTCAAACACATGGGGGCTAAAGAGTATATTAAATAATGAATATGTTACCAATGGGATCAATAAATAAATCAAAAACTTCCTGAAAACTAATTTAAATGAACACACAACAACCCCAAACCTATCCTATTTTACCCCTAAAATTCCTGTTTCAATGCTCTGCTGGACTCAGCTGCACCATGGGGTGGAAACTTTGGACTCTGATTTTGCTTCTAGCTCTACCCAGCTGCACCTTTTCTTAGACTTTGGAAATGGGAGGAATATAATTTCACAAAAATAAGCTTGTTTACCACAAGCTTAAGAAAAATAGGACTTTGGAAATTGAGGAATATAATTTCACAAAAATAAGCCTGTCTACCACATCTCATCCTTCCATGTGGGCCTCCTTATTCCAGCTGCTCCTCAAGAATGCCACTCGCACTAGTGAAGGAGAAATTCCACCTATGTAATCCTCCAATCACAGAAGGACATGGGGGGGCGGGGGCATTAATAAAAAAGAGAAATGTCTTAGTCTGTGGTATTCAAGTACGGTGCAGGAGGAAAGAGGCAGAAAAAGTTCCTTTGGTGGGTTTGATCCTGCCTATAATTAAGCACTGAACATCCTCAACAACTTGCCGCCAGTGTTCACAGAGGCTGGTTACTGACACTGCAGTGAAGAAAGATTAGTTCCCTTATCAGATCTTTCTCTCTTCCTGCACTGTTTCTCCTGTTTTGTCTTTTAGTGTTTCTCTTTCCTTATCTTTTTGCCAGTGTGATTTCCCTGCCTCTTCCTTTTTCTTTTTCTGATTTTTAACTCATCAGGTCATTCCTCCAAATAAATTTCTTGTTTATACCCAAATTGTTGTACAGTTTAATCTGCCATTTGTTAAAAATATACTTATGAATTTCTTGCCATTTTGCTGAAACTGTCCCCTCACTAATTTCAATTTTCTTATTCAGACTACTAAAGCCAAAATATATTTTACTTCTGTATTTACAAAAATTAATTTTAAAATATATTTTATTGATTTTTTTTTTTTTTACAGAGAGGAAGAGAGAGGAATAGAGAGTTAGAAACATCGATGAGAGAGAATCATTGATCAGCTGCCTCTTGCACAGCCCCTGCTGGGGATGCGCCCGCAATCATGGTACATGCCCTTGACTGGAATCGAACCTGGGACTTTTCAGTCCACAGGCCAACGCTCTATCCACTGAGCCAAAACCGGTTTCGGCTACAAAAATTAAATTTAACATGCTCCCATCTTTTAATTTTTGTCTCACAAATAAGATAATTCTAGAACTGTTCTGTCTAAAGAATATAAACATTAAAGTATATGTACTAAACACAAATGATTTCATTTTGAACTGCTTCAGAGAACATCATTAACACCATTAGAAAGTGCCAGACTTATCATGATAATCCTTTACTGTTCTCTTACCTAAAACTGCAAATCAAAATAAGATTCATTTTATATCTGCTGAATTAGCTAAATTCAATAATAATATCATTGAAATGTGATCATGGAAGAAATACAGCATTTGGATTGAGAAGAACTAGGTTTTTGTTCAGATCTTTCATTTATTTGCTTAGAAGATCTTTAAAATTAAACCGTTTAAAGAATAATATAGGGCCGATACTGGATTGGCTCAGTGGATAGAGCTTCGGCCTGCGGACTGAATGGTCCCATGTTTGATTCCTATCAAGGGCACGTACCTTGGTTGCGGGCACATCCCCAGTAAGGGGTGTGCAGGAGGCAGCTGATTGATGTTTCTAATTCTCTATCCCTCTCCCTTCCTCTGTAAAAAATCAATAATATATATATATATATATATATATATATATATATATATATATATTTAAAGAACAATATAGGTTTACTAATAATACTGTGCTCCTGACCTAATAATTCAGTTAGCTTGAGAAACAACAAATAATACCTTTGAAATAATTGTATAAACTAAGGAAAACAATTATTGTAAATATTTTTAAATTTGGCAGTTATTGTAAATGTACAGAATTTTGGGAGAACAAATGTATCGATGGAAGCATATGAAAAGTCTATTGGCATGAAATGGAATTCCTAACAAGAAAGTGTCTACAAAGAAATACTTTCTTTCTATACTACCGAAGTTTCACTTGTCTCTTGTCATTTTCATTTTCTACTCTCACCCAGCAAAGAAAAAAAGAGATTTCAATTCATCTGCTGATAATAGGAGCTCGTTGTGTCTAGTGAAATTCATTATTGCTTTGATTTTTATATAGTTCCTTTTAATTCTGTTTGAGTTGTCATTCTCTTGTCATGTCCACTTTTTCCTGTAGTCTAGGTCACCCTGATCTGTACTTTGATTCAATATTCATTTCGTTGCTACTATGACACACTATATAATGACATGAGTGTCTATCATGTAGATAAAATATATTTTGCTTGCTTTTAAATAAGTGAGTTGATGTTTTTGATGCTGCATATACAAAAATAATGCATTGAAAAAATATAAAATTAGTTTTGATTAAATAGAAAATTTAAATGAGAGCCAAGAAAATAAAAAAGCACCATAGCTAAGAGATATAAATCTGTATTTTACTTGTTCTTAGTTTCCCTCAATGCTTATAGAAAATATTGCAGACTGTATTTTTCTAGGAATATGTCCATTTCATCCATGTTGTCCAGCTTGTTGGAATATTTTCCCACAGTATTTTTTTCTGATCATTTGTATTTCTGTGAGTTCATTTGTTACTTTGCCTCTTTTGTTTCTGATTTTGTTTATTTGGGTCATCTCTCTCTCTCTCTCTCTCTCTCTCTCTCTCTCTCTCCATGAGTCAGCGAAAGGTTTATCAGATGTGTTTGTCTTTTCAAAGAACCAGCTCTTGGATTTGTTGATCTTTTGTATCATTCTGATCAATGGTACACACACGCACTTTCTGAGCAGCACTTCAAGACATATGAAGAAGTGGATAATTGGGTCTCTGAATGGTTTGCCTCAAAAATTCTATTGTAACAGTATTCACAAATTACCTGAAATATGGAGAAAATATGTAGCTAGCAATGGACATTACTTTTAATACAGCACTTTTGATGTTTCTCTTGAAATTATAGTGTTTTATTTGATTATAAAATGCAAATTATTAACTGGTACAACTAGTAAACATATTTAAAGACAAAAATCACATGGTCATATTAATAGATGCAGAAAAAAGAATTCGATGAAATCCAACACCCTTTTTTGGTAAAAAATCTCAGCAAAGTGGGAATAGTGGGATCATACTGCAACATAATAAAGAGCATATATGAAAATCCTGCAGCCAACATTATACTCACTTGGCAAATGCTAAAACCATTTCCCCTAAGAACAGGAACAATACCAGCATATCTGCTTTTACCACTCTTACTCAACATAGCACTGGAAGGCCTAGCCAAGCAATCAGACAAGAAGAAAAATAGAAAGCATCCAAATTGGAAAGGAGGAAGCAAAACTCTGATTATTCACAGTTAACATGATAATGTACATAGAAAACCCTATAGAATCCACCAAAAAAAACTAGGTTTAATAAATGAATTTGGCAATATAGAAGGATATAAAATTAACACCCAAAAATGGATGGCATTTTTATATATCAATAATGAAGTCTCCTAAATAAAAACTAAACTAGCAATCCCACTTAACATTGCAACAAAAAAATTAAGATAATTAATAATAACCTTAACCAAGAAGGTAAAAGACCTGTACTTGGAAAAGTACTGGACATTGAAAAAAGAGACAGAATAAACAAATGGAAGAATATACCATGTTTATGAAAAGGTAGAATCAACATCATTAAAATGTGCATACTATCTAAGGCAATCTACAGATTTAATACAATCCCTATTAAAATACCAATCAGATATTTCACAGACCTAGAACAGATACTCCAAAAATTTTATATAGAACCAAGAAAAGACCCCAAATAGCCACAGCAATCTTGAAAAAAAGAACAAAGTTGGAGGAATCACAATACCAGATACCAAGTTATGCTGTAAAGCCATTGTAATCAAAACCACCTGGTATTAGCACAAGAGCAGGCATTTAGATCAGTGGAACAGAACATAGACATTGAAATTGACCCAAGCCATTAGGTCAATTAGTATTTGACAGAGGAGGCAAGAGTGTACAATGGAGTAAAGACAATCTCTTCATTACATGGTGTTGGGCAAAATGGACAGGTACTTGGAAAAAAATGAAACAAGACCACCAGACTGTACCATACACAGGAACAAACTAAAAATGGATAAAAGACATAAGTATAAGTTATAAAACCATAAAAATTTTAGAAGACAACTTAGGTATCAAAATCTCAGACAACTCTCATAGCAATATGTTTATGGATACAACTCCTAGGGCAACAGAAACTAAGGAGAAAAATAAACAAATTGGACTTCTTTAAAATAAAAAAGCTTCTGCACAGCAAAAGAAACCATCAAAAAGTGAAAACAGAGCCCACTGCATAAGAGAGCGCATTTGTCAATGATAAATCTGATAAGGGGTTAATTTCCAAAACATATAAGGAAATCATACAAACTAATAAATGGAAGACAAATGAATTCAATTTAAAAATGGGCAAAGTGTCTAAATAGACACTTTTCCAAAGTGGAGATACAGAAGGTCAAGATACATGAAACATGCTCAAAGTAACTAATCATCTGAGAGATGTAAATTAAAAGAACAATGCGGTATCACTTCACACCTGTCAGAACGGCTATCATCAACAAACCAACAAATGATGAGTGCTGGCAAGGATGTTGAGAAAAGGGAACCCTAGTAAACTGCTGATGAGAATGCAGACTGGTGCAGCCACTGTGGAACATAGTATGGCGTTTCCTCAAAAAACTAAATATGGAACTCCCATTTGACCCAGTGATCCCACTTCTAGGAATATATCCTAAGAAACCTGAAACACCAATCAGAAAGAATGTATGCACCCCTATGTTCATAGCAGCACAATTTACAATAGCTAAGATTTGGAAACAGCCTAAGTACCCATCAGCAAATAAGTGGATAAAAAAGCTGCGGTACATGTACACAATGGAATGCTACATGGCAGCAAAACAGAAGGACTCTTACCATTTGCAACAGCTTGGATGGATCCGGAGAGTAGTATTATGCTAAGTGAAATAAGTCAGAGAAAGATTATTATCACTTGATCTCACTCATATGTGAAATCTAATGAACAAAATAAACTGATGAACAAAAAAGATAAAGAACAAACTAATAAATTTTAGAGGGAAATGGGTTTATGGAGGATGAGGGGGGAGAGATTGACAGGGGAATTTATATGGATATATTATGCATAGCTCATGGACACAGACAATGTGTGATGAGGGTTTGGGAGGGGTGGATTTGAGTGGGAGGGGGCCAATGGAAGGAAAAATAAAAAACAAAACAAAGGGGACATCTGTAATACTTTCAACAATAAAGATAATTAAAAGAAAGGAAACTGCCGAAACTGGTTTGGCTCAGTGGATAGAGCATCTACCTGCGGACTGAAAGGTCCCAGGTTCGATTCCAGTCAAGGGCATGTACCTTGGTTGCGGGCACATCCCCTGTAGGGGGTGTGCAAGAGGTAGCTGATCCACTATACTCTCTCATCGATGTTTCTAACTCTCATATCTCTTCCTTTTTCTCTGTAAAAAATCAATAAAATATATTTAAAAAAAGAAAGGAAACTATTGCATACCTACTATTTATGCATAGTGAATTTGCCCAAAATTGTTTATATTAATAAACATTAGTTTATATCTATCCTTTTTATCAGGAGGCATGCATTAGTAATTCATCTTAAAATGGGTTTCCAGAATTCTAAGTTATCTGCATGCCTTACCTTTATTGAGCAAGATAAATTAAAAGTGGTGCTACTGTTTGAATCAACATGTTTTCGTATGATGTGATTTTTCTTGATCTTAATTATCTGTCATTTTGTAACACAAAAAGTACTTATTTTCTGCTGAGCATAAAATATTGCATTTGGATTTCTGAGAGAATTTCAAAGATATTCATATGAACAAGGGGATTTTACAACTCCACATATCCCCAATTGACACTGCAAATTATAAAGTATTCTAATTAGACAGAAATCAAGGTATAAAATGATATTTCAGTGTTGCTTTAATTGCATTTTTAAATGCAGATGATTTTGAACATTTTTTTCAAATACTTATTGACTCTTGATTTCTTATTTTATAAATGACACATATACATTTATTTTCCCACATTATTTACCCAGTGAACCCACTTATAGTTTTGAAGACTTCGTTGTTAATTTGAAGACATAATTTGTATAATCTAGGTAATCCATTTTAGTATTTAAAGCTTTCTCAGCACATTTTTTAAAAATCTTCACTTGGGGGTATGTTTTTCATTGATTCTAAAGAGAGAAGAAGGAAGAGGGAAAGGAAGAGACATTAATGTGAGAGTGAAACACCAATTGTTTGCCTTTCCTATACCTCTCAATGGGAGATTGAACCCACAACCTGGATATGTGATCTGATTAGAAATTGAAACCCAGACTCTTCTGTTCATGGATGACACTTTAACCAATTGAGCCACATCAGACTGGGACCATTCCATTTAAAATGTAAATAAATTCTATGCAATCTCCATTCCTGATTTTTATTTTATTTTTGATAAATCTAAAAAAATGTTCTAAAATGTATAAGAAATATAAGCATGCACACACACACACAGAAAAATCCTGATCAACTTTTAAAAATAATGTAACAATAAGGCATAGTACAGTATAAGTCATATGTTTTTAGTTTTGGCATGACCGAGAACACACAGATAAACCAAGTGGAAGAATAAAAAGCTTGAAACAGACCATGCATATGTCAGAATTTAATATATGATAAAGTGTTACAATAAATCATTGCAGAAAGATGGAGAGATTAAGTAGATTACATCAGGAAAACTCACTTTTATATAGAGAACAAGGAACTTAACCGAACATGACGTACAAAATAAACGCTAGATGAATGGAATATTTATTTCTGAAGGTTAACCTATAAAGTTAATGAAGGAAAATTAAGAAAAAGTTTATTGTATCCTAGGGGAAAAATAAACTTCTTAGGTAAATTTTTATAGAACAAATGAAAATGCAAGAATGGATAAAATTAGGTACGTTAAAATTAAAGATTTCTTTTTATATGAAGGATATTTTATTATTTATAATTTTATTTACCTTTGATAAAGAATGTGAAATACATCTTAAAAAATAAATACCATGTACACAAACAAAAACATACAGTTTAATATGTACAAGAACTTTATGTAAGGATAAACCCAATATTTTAAAGATTTTTTCTTTCCAACTGATCTCTAAGTTCATTTTTGTCATTCACAATTTTGTGAGAAGCGGTCAAAAAGCCATTTTTTAAGAAATTGTACTCTAGAATACAAAATTATTCTACTTAAGAAGAAAAACAAAGATGGGGGACTGTCCCAACATTGATTAATATTGTAATAAAGCTTAAGTTGTTAAGACAGTATATATTGGGACAGATAGGAAAATTGACTGATTCAATAGAGTGGAGGTCTTAGATATCATTCAGTATACATACAGATACCTGATTAATGAGGACAATGAGAGAGACCAGAACTTGAATGGAAAAATTATTACAATTTTAAAAATATCTGCTGTATTTATAGTACACATCAATTTATAAAATCGCTTTGTTTGATAATTGGTAGATATAGCTGACAAAAATTCAATAACAAATGCAACTTGTCTGTGGCTCATCACTACTGTCTAATTATTAAATTGCTCTTATATCTCAGCCAACTGAGATACAAAATCTGTTTAAAGCTTGTTCTTTTAGATAGCCTTGAAAATATGAGGAAAAGACTCAAGGTAAAGCTGATGAACTCTTACACTGTTTGGTTCTTCATTCAGATAAAACACAAAGCATCATTTACCATTTTTAATGTGTGCCATTTGTGTCAAAAGGACACAAACATTAGCAGGCTACTCTTGTGTGTGTGTGTGTGTGTGTGTGTGTGTGTGTGTGTGTCCAGACAAGTGACCCTTAAATGACCAGACAAATGACCCTTATATGTATGATGTATTAAGAGTACATATTCCAGATCTCAAGAAGAGAATTGGAGGGCACAGTACAGTGTTCATGAAGAATTTAACAGCAGCAGCAGTAGAAGACACCACCAAGAGTGAGAAGTGCCTTCTTAGAAAGATGCCATTGGAACAAAATCCATGTCCGATAAGACATAAACCAAGAATGTGAACATTAGGCAATCTGTAACAAAAGTACCCTCAAAAATGGCATGTGTGCTGGTAACATGAACAAAACGTGCCCATTCACATGAGTGGCAACAGGAATCCTGAAAAATACACATTTTTCAGTGCAGATACTAAAAACAATGCACTGACTTGTCCAGTGGGCACACTTGGATTATGAGTGGAATATTGGATTATTAAAAAAAACCCATACAGCTATAGAATCATAAAAAATAAGCCCTGTGGAAGAGTTAAGGATTCTGCTTCCAAGCAGATGTTATCGCCAGAGAAATATTTAAAATGCATTGGAAGTAATTTTAATTTTAAAATAGTTGCAAAGTGAAGAGGCATGCTTCCAAGTTGTCCGTAAAAGAATTATTAATAAACAAACAACAAGGCTGTGGTGCTTCATAAGATCTGTTCTTGAAAAAGACTACTAACATGTTTAAAAACCTTCAGGAGGGTGCTGCCAGCTGAGACATAAGTGCAATGCAGTTATATTACCAAAAGGAGATGTGTATGATTGGCAGCAATATATCCACCTAGAAACCTGTGAGAAATGATTAGGACTTTAAAATTGAGATCAAGTGCATTGTAATTGTCTAAGAAGGCACACCTGCTTTTAGCAAATGTACTTTGTTGTGTGTGTGTGTGTGTGTGTGTGTGTGTGTGTGTGTGTGTGGACATGCATGTGGTTCTAGTTGAAATCATTTCTAACCAAATGTGTCCATCGACTAATGGCATCGACATCACGGGGAGCTTGTTAGAAATGCAGAATTTCAGGCCTCATTCAAGAACTACTGAATCTGAAGATACATTTTATCAGAATCCACAGATGATTTATATGCTTAAAGTTTGAGAAGTACTGCTAACTATTTTTTCAGAGACACACAAACATCACCTACTACACATATGCCCTTTAAATAAGATCTTTGTATAAGCCAGTTTACCTAGTATTATGGGGAGAATCAAAGACAATATAGGTATGTGTAAGTATCTTTGAAGAGAGGAACACAAGTCAACATCTACTTCATAAGGAAAAAAAGGTGACTGTGGATAGCATCTCACAAAGAACTGATTTTAATAGTGATCAGAGCCTTTTTAGCTCTGTAAACCCTATTTGCTATTCAATACACATTGACTTATCACAAGGTTACTGAAATAATAGAAAGCAGTATAAATAAAAATGTTTTGTAAATTGTGATGTTCCATTGAAACAGAAACTATAACTAGACTCATCATCCCAAGGACATTAAGTCCAAATTGTTATCTGTTCCTCGCTCTCTTATTGTTTTATAATAAATCTACTGATTCTGAAAAACATGAAGATTTTTATCCCTGAAATGTTTTGGCAATCTGCTCCTTTTTATCTTCGATCATTATTAGGAGTGCTTAAAGTTAATCCCATTATCTTTTCCAGGATATTCCTAATGTTTCTCCTCTCATGCATGAACAAGGTTGTCTTTGGTTGCCTTCCTAGAAATGGAATGGTCATTTCACTCATTGAAATATAACTCTCTGATGTCTTGTCTTTGCCCACAGGATAAAGTTCCTAAGGTTGGCCTTTACAAAGTCCTTGAAAATATAATCAGTTTATCTTTTAAGCCTTATTTGCTGCAGCCATCCTTTTTGCTCTCCACTTCAGCCACACCTATGCTCCATTCATCATTTTTTTTTCTTTTTTTTTGTTAACTTCAGTAAGTTAACAAGCCCATGTGTGTTTGTTGGGTAGGGTGGCAGCCTGTCAGCCAATGATAATGTATGATATTAAAGCAGAGCTTAGCAAACAGGAAGATAATATTGCGTTAATTGTGCATTAACTTATCTTTAAGAAATTACTTTATTACTTAATCATAAGACTCACATAGCATTCTAGTCATCAACTTATACAGATGTCTTAAAAAACTATTGCAATATTTTTTTCTGCCTACTTAGCCATTTATACCCGCCAATCAACCTAGAGTATATGCAGGGAGTAATTTCATGAAAGGTAGAGCCTTTACAAGAATGGTAAAGAGTTTTGGTGTCCAATGTGTATTTTTACTATGTAACATTATAGAGGTTCATGAATTTATTGAATTCAGAATTTGTGCATACAGAATCATTTTCAAAAAAGATTACATACTCTGTTTTTTATCAGAGTACACATTTTGGACACCTTACATATTAATATGCAACTATAGTGTCATTCCTAATTTTAGGCACTAAGGTAAAACAGTGAGAGAAAAACAAAAATGAAACATGCACACAAAAACATCAAATTACTGCCTCTCTGGCTGGTGAAATGATAATCAAGCTAAATAAGTGTAACAATTACCTAGTGTCATACTCAATTGTGCCAAAAGCAACTAAAAATATTTATTATTCTATAATTTCTGTAGGTTTCAAGTCCAAGTGCAGCTATTCAAGGTGTTTCCAGCTCAGGGTCTCTCATAAGGTGCTGTCTATCTGGCATTCATAGTTGCTGTCACAAGAACCAAGAGTTCCACTCACATGACTGTTGGCTCTTGGCTGGAGGCATCATTCCTTGTCCTAGGGTCACTCACAAAACAGCAGCTTTTCCAAAAGTGAGAGGTGGAAGCCACCATCTTTCTGAGACTTAATTTCAGAAGTGGCATCTCACCGCTTGTCATATTGTAGTTGTTAGAAGTGAGTCAATAAGTACTGCTCATCCTTAAAGGACAGAAGATTACACAAGGGCATGAGGTGAGGCTCATTGGGGGTCATTTTAGAGGCTGCTTCCTGCAGTAAGTAAACAAATAGTGATAGGGCCTAAGGAAAAAAATAATGCAGGGAGATAAGTTTCAGGAGAAAACGTTGACATTTTAGACAGGTTGAGCAAGTTGCACTGACAATAACTTTGGAAAAATTAGAGGTGGAGGAGCGACAAATGTGACTATATAAGGCAAGCCCATTGCAGCCTGGGAAAATGGCAAAAAGAGATCATGAGATGTAAAATATTATTAGCCAGAAAATTAAAATTGGCACATACTGAGAAAGTTAACATTGTCCCTCCTATTCATTAGGACAGGGTATCAGACAAGATCAGCTCCAACAGGAAATGATGTATCACTGGGGATGCTGCTGCTTTAAAGCATCAAAACAATCCCCTTCTCTAGTTACTACTGACCAACTGACCACTTAATCCCTAAAACACTTCGTCATCCAAGGTACCATCTTCATTCAAGGTACTGTATGAAGAATGACTAAATCTACATGGTAAATATGAATGTTTACATCTAAGATAAGGTCTATCTTGAAAGATTCACTCTCTCAATGCAGTTGGGACACTCAGTCAAACTTGTTGCTCTCTGGGTCAATATCTCACACATAAAAACATCCTCAAACAGAATGGCGGCCATGGTAAAAGGGCAATGAGAGTAGAGGGGATGGTGGCGGGGGCGGGGGGAATTGAGTGGGCAACCATGACTAGAATAGTTGCATCTTCTCGTGTTGAGAAAATGAAGGGGGAAGGGGAAAAGTTAGTAAAATTTTATATTTAGAAATAGCCATCTGGCATCTGGACTCAGTTTGGATGATCCTAATTTGGTTGATTATAGTCTGGAGCCAAACATATTCCCTCTTCTGTCCATCAGGCCTGATCAGGGTGTTGACTTGGTCACCTCAGTATCATAGAGCGTCTTCACAGCTGGTTTCATCTGGTGCTTTTTGGCCTTGGCACCCACAGTGAACACGTCTGTGCTGCTGTCTCCTGTCCTCTTCATGGCTGACTTGGAAGTAAGAGAGAACTTAAGGATGGTACAGTGGTCATGCTTGTGTCTCCTGGCACTCTCTTCTGAGGATATTGAGGCTGACTTCAGAGTTGCATTACCTTCTGCGTGGGAAGGTGAGTGATGTATGAATATTCATTATTTTTAATGGCTGAGGACACCTTTCTTCACTTTCTTTGCCTTCAAAACCTTTGCTGTAGCTTCGGCTTGGGAAGGAGCAGGGGCTTCCTTCTTTGCCTCCATTGCCATCTTTATGGGAAAAATAATAACAAGCCTTCCTTTTCTCCTTAGGTCTTTTAGCATTTTCTGTTGTTGATACCTTTCATAGCTCATACAATTTATAAGCAGCTGAGATTGTATGTACCTTTTCTATTTATTTTGTATCTACTGATCAATCTATATATCCCCAGGTTCTAGCAAAGTGCCTGGTCAAAGGTGAGCATTTTAGAATTATTTATTAAATTACATCAAGATAATACCGATTATCAAATAATAGATGGGTAATTTATTATTGAGATTTTGTGCTCATTGAATGTTATTATCAACTCTTTTTTCAATTTTACATTTGGGGGTTTATATATTAATAATACAAATGTCTTATCCAACACAAGTTAGACAACAACTATGATATTATTTTTTTTCACAATGATTTTAGAATATATCCAATAGCATAGGTATCACTAGATTGGAGAACATTTGAAATAGTGCTATTTATTTCCTTTATAGGCCAAATATACTGAAATTTTAGAATTAGTCTCTTCTGCTTAGTATCATGACAAATATTTTCAGGGAAGCCAAGCTACCCATGAATATGCTACAGATTACTCAGAATTCATGAAGCAAGCACATGCTATTGTTAATATTAATATCATTATTATTAGTACCAATACAGTTTCCAAACATGTCACCTAGCCTGCAGCATGTGGTTGAATAAACAGGCATAGCATACTTTCCTTCCACTAACCACAAATGTCCCTAGTTCTGTATAGCATATACAGAAACTGCACATCTCTAACTCATTCATTACCTAAATAAACTGGCTTTACTTAAGAAACTGTGAGGAATATCTCCATAACACATGGCTGGTTAGCATTCATAGGTTGCACGGTCATACTATGGTAATGAAAAAAAACACACAAACAAGAAAAACAAATCAAATATGCATTTATACCCATTCAAAGTTTAATCATGGAAATTTGATGCTCTAGGGTGAGTCATAAGAAAAGAGAAAATATGTACAGTTAGAAAGGTAAGATTTCCCCATGCGTTAGATGGCCTGAGGGCTGTACTTACAATACGTCACTTAACTAGTCAGTCACCCCTACAGTGCCTTACTGCTTAAACATACAATGGTCTCAGTCTGTGTGGCACACAGACTATTGCCATACAACTCAGGTTTTTACTTTCACTTTTTACCTCTCATCGCTTCCTTTTTTTCTTATTCTCTTATTTTTAATACAGTATATGTGACTTTATCCTTCTCCCCTAAAATATATACATAATTCCCACAAAGTGATTCTCCAAAAGGCTTGGGCAAATATAATATGTAAGAGATATTTTGAATATATTCTATGACATTTAGCTGAATTCTGAGAAAGTTAGAAAACTCTCCTCCATAAGGATTTCATTCAGCCCACTTTTAAACTTGATCCATAATTTGATCGAATGCTCTTGGGCACTATTAAATAGTAATAATGAACTTCACCTAAAGCCCTTAGTAATTTTGTTCCACATTTCCTTCTCTAATTATCCACTATTCCCTATTTATTATTACTTCATTCTCTGCCTTGAGGCTGCCTAAAAATACTAAGAATGATAAATTAAACAATACATTTGGTACCAAGTTAACCTGTGGGGAGGGTTATAATTTAATGGATTGTCTTCTGAATTAATTATTTCTGAATTATTTAATTGCGGTTTCTAAACAAATTTCTTAGAATATGTGACATAACATTTAGGATATTTCTAATAAAATTATTATGCCAATCACAGTTTCATCATTATTTTAGCTAAATTTTACATTCATTTTACTATAAACTGCAGGTATATTGATTATATTTTTATTAACAAGCATTGTCTTCTATAGCATTTAACAATATTTTCTTTAGTATCTCACCAGTACAGACATTAAATCACTGTCATTAGGAAGCCAGTGCCTTTTCCCCCTTAAGTAACAATAGTCATTGACTTTTATATTAAAGTCTTAAGAGTCTCACTATAAATACAGTGTTTAGATCAATGACTACTTCAGAGAACATGATGGTTCTTCTTACACTAATTACTTACCCCATCAGTTTCATTAAAGTTCTGTGACAACCAATTTATGTTTCTTTGAGCTAAAAATATCCTCATTTTATGTCATTTAGAAGAATTCACATTGTAAGATGGCCTCCATGCTCTTTGTGGAATGAAATTTAACCCATTTTGCACAATGATTTTTAGTTTTTCTTTTGGAGAGGCAGAATCTTACGGAAGTTTTTTTACAATGCTGATAAACAAAAACTTGTCACCTATTTATCAGCAGCAGCAGGACCAGAAAACCTGGAACAGCTCATCTGGTCTGAACCCCTGGAATTTTCCCAAATTAATTACCTACTGCATCCAGCCCACAAAAGGCTTCTCAGATTTCATGTATGAATGGCTTCGGTGGTGATCCAAAGCTCTTTATAACCTCTTTTAATACCTTGAGCTGCTGGACAGCTGCTTTATGATGCTGTGAAAAGCTCAGTGGTAGAAAGGATGTTTGCACTGAGTGTTAGGATATTATTCTGATGCAAACTCTTAATTTCAAAAGTACATCCAGTCTTTTAATATATGATATTCCTTTCTTTTGCATATTTTTAATCTTAACAACAGACTATTGTTAATCTTAACAACAGTAGACTAAGTTTATTATGTACAGTTAGTCAGGGACTAGTTTTACTGTTATATCCAGAATAATATATAGATCCTAAATATCTCAAAATGCAGATAACTGCCTCAGGGAAAAAAAAATACTTAGGAAGGTAAAAACATTTCAAAAGGAAAGTAGAACTCTCATATAGTACAGATAGGGAGTATAAACTGCTATAAAGATTTTAAAATACTATCTGAGATTATCTATTACATTTAAATATTCATGCACGCAAGTGACCTAGCCATTTCAGAAATGTGTATGGCGGTTACACAATGTGTTTACCCTCCTTCTTCAGTGTACATTTGAGATTTGTGCACTCTTCCTGATGCCCAATTGCTTCCATTAAAAAACAAAATATTTTAAGTTGTCATATTGTAAACATATCATGAAATGTTAATATCAATTTTATTTAAAAAATTCTTTATTGTTTGAAGTATTACATAAGTCTCCTTTGTCCTCCATTGACCTTTCCCAGGCTATCCCCACCCCATCCCCCAGCACATGCCTTACTGTCTGTGTCCATTGGGTATGCTCATATGCATAACCTTTGGTTGATCTCTCTCTATTTCCATTTTTCATTAGCACTATCATTCTCTCAGTTAGATACTTACAGACTTCAATTTGATTAGTCTCTTTCCTCATTCAAATGCCATAAATTATTTAAATTTTGGATTTGAAATATGTTTTATTTATTTATTTTTTAATATGACTCAATTTGATCTTTGTGAACATTACTACTTTCCTAATGGAGTGTCTCCCCAGTTCAAGCTTAAACAATTGAACTTCTTCAGATTGACCTTATGATATAAATTTCTAATGCCTGTAAGAATTTGACATTTATGATTAAGTGGTTTCTTTAGGTACTTTGATTACCAGTAAGAAAATTATTATACCGCCAGAGGCCCAGTGCATGAAATTTGTGCACTTTGGGGCGTGGACCCTCAGCCCAGCCTGCACCCTCTCATAGTCTGTGACCCCTCGGGGGATGTCTGACTGCTGGCTTAGGCCAGGGGGATTGGGCCTTAGCTGGCAGGCAGACATCCCTCTCATAGTCAAGGGATATCAGAGTTGAGGACGCCTCATTCCTTACTGCCTGACTGAAGTGGAGGTTGAAGAGGCTCCTGCCAAGGCCACTGAGCTTGCTAGCTGCAGGCCTGGCTTTAGGCTTAGTGGCGCCCGCACTGTAAGAGCTTACCGATCATCAGGGGGCAGCTCCTGCATTGAGTGTCTGCCACCTGGTGATCAGTGCACCTCATAACAATTGGTCATTCTGCTGTTTGGTCTATCTGCATATTAAGGTTTTATTATATGTCTAGACTAGAGGCCTGTGTGCAAAATTTGTGCATGGAGGAGAGGTCCCCTCAGCCCAGCCTGCACCCTCTCCAATCTAGGACCCCAGGATCAAGCCTAATCCCAATCCTGGACCGCCGGCTCCTAATCACTCACCTGCCTGCCTGTCTGGTAACCTGTAACTCAACCCTCCCTCCTCCCCCCCCCCCCAGCCTGGTCACCTCTAACTGCCTCCTGCTGCTGGCCAGGTCACCCCCAACTGCCCCCTTCCTGCCAGCCTGGTCATTCCTAATTCTCCTTCCACACACTTGCTGGTCTGGTCACCCCTTACTGCCCAACCTGCCAGCCTGGTTACCCCCAACTGCTCCCCTCTGCTGGCCTGGTCACCCCTAACTGCCCCACCTGCCAGCCTGGTAGTCCCCAATATTCCTGCTGCCAGCATAATCATTCCCACCTACACCCCTTGCCCACCTGGTTGCCCCCAACTACCCCCCTGCTGGCCTGGTCATTGCACACAGCCTGCTGTTCAGTTGTTTGGTAATCCCTCACTAACCACCCCTGCCAGCTTGGGTGTAGGCAGCCATCTTGTGAGGGTGTGAGGGTTAACTTGCTTATTACCTCTTTATTATATAGGATTTTTGTCTTTATAGTCCATACATTTTCTGACCTTTATGATTTCATTATTATTTGCTCAGGTTTTCTTTTCAGAAATATTTCCAAATTTTGTACTTTATGGAAAATATGTTCTCATGACAGTTTCTTTCTTATTCTAAATGTTACCCCCCCCCCCACCCCATATTTATCTAAACTTCAACTATTCTACACTAGCTAAACTTCTTTTGTAGCATTTCTACCATTTTTACAGAATACAGAATACATGTTTAATTACAGGCTCACTTCTTTGTAAATAGTCTCGCAATATTACGTGCCAGATTCTGAGCACAATAGTAAATATGCAGAGAAGTATAGAAAAGTTCTGTGCCCTGTTCTCTGGAATATAAGTAAAAGTGAGGATATAGATAAAATAAGAAAACATACCTAGAGCCTACTAGATTACTAAACCTTGTAATATTTTGAATATTGTTACATAATATTAAAAGTGAATATTATAATTTCATATTAGCCATATAAAATTTCTTAGAAAGAGCATTGTGGGGTTCACAGAGGGAGCTATAGACTGAATTAAGTAAGCAGGGATAAGAAGTTTTCAATTTTGGGGGTAAGAGATCAACTTCGAAGTAACAAATTAGTATGTGCTATGTGGTGATATTATTTTCACATGTATTTGGTAAGGTTTTCATGATTACAGATTATTTTTTTATGTCATCATTTTTTAATCTCTCACAATATCTGGGGACATTTTCAATCATAGTGGGTACTCAATAGATTTTTTTTTAAAAAAGTATTAGATGGATTGTAGTGGTAATGAATGCAAATTTCAGAGTCAGGCAATGTATATTGATGGTTTTCTAGCTTCATACTCTGACATTCCCTTAAATGGAGTTAATACTATTATATGCCAGAATATACATGCAAATGCTGTGTTTTAGTAGTCAAAGTGGTATATTATTTTACATTTCATTATATATGTAAATATAAATAAATATATGATATTGCAAAAATATAATTGTCTATAATTTGATCCAATTAAATGAGAAATTCTGTCAAGTAATTAAAACTGAACCTAACAACTAGCAAGTTCCCCCCAAATTATCATTGTTAATATTTTTATGGTTGATTTGGCAATACATTTATTCTATGTTCTGTCTAGATTAGTGGTAAACTATAATTTTAGGATACAGTACCATACAGAAAGTGAAATTAGGAATTCAAAACTTTAACTATTTCTCTTTCCATTGTCCTGCCTAAACATTTTATTTTTTTAACAAAACAAAGATTTGCTCATCCTCAAGCCTTAGCACAATTAGTGGGGTTAAACGATGCCAATGAGTGGTTGATACCAGTCAGAATAAACAGCATAGGCTTTTAAATGATTTGTGAGCAAGGCAAATGTATAAGCCCCAACAGTAGGTGAATTCTTTTTAAAGAATATTTGCTTTTTTATAAATTAGTAATCCACACATGTAATCTATATGTTCATGTTGACTAATGTCACCCCAATAAAAAATGAAATAAAAAAATTCATATGTTGAAAACCTCAGAATGTGATAGATGGATAAATAAATACTGTTTTAAGATGAGGTATAAACTGCCTTTAAAATGCAGGGAAAAAATTAGCAATGAGGGAAAGTAAGGGATAGATATCATATTTTTATCTAAAATATTTAATTTATATTCCCCTGGGAGGAAAAGTGTAATTATTCAAATAAGTCCTTATATTTTGTTTATGTTCCATTGAAATATATATTGGAAATAGTAATGTCCTATTTTTTCTTAATTAAATTTATTGGGGTGACATTTGTTAATAGGATAATATACATTTCATGTGTGGATATCTGTATATTGCAAAGTGTGCCCACCACCCAAATTTAAATCTTCTTTTGTCACCATATATTAGGCCCCTATGTTTTAAACATAACAATTTTTATTATGCTTATTAAATTTTCCACTGTACTGAGCATATTTTAAATACCTATAAAATATTTTATAAAACAAATATATCACAAGAATATATTGAATTGATTTGAAAAATTGAAAAACACTTTCAACAGAACTTAACTGAGAGGTTTGAATTTCTTTAAATGACTATGGTATTTGGAATCGCTAAGATACATTTTTGAGTGAAAAATACAAAAAATGAATCTCAGAGGAAAGATGGGGGTGTATGGGAAAAGATTAATCTCTAGACACAGACACTAGTGAGGAGAAAGTCTGGAGCTAGAAGGGGTCCATGGGGGAGCAGGGTAGAAATCTGTAAAATTTTCAACAATAAAAATAGTTCTTTAAAAAACTGTTTCAACTCTATAGTTGTTTTTACCAAAATGTAACAAACTGACGACAATTCTATGCAAAAGTTAAAAAAAAAAACTTTCAAATTTAGTAAATGTATATAAACAACCTTCAGGCAATAGAAATTTCAAAATGTCCATACATTTTTGCAGAGCACAATTTAAATTGGTTTTTACTAAAAAATGAGAAAATAGCAGTGTGGCATTTGCAGATAACTATGCCTGAGTTGCTGCATTAATTTTGAAAAGATATTGATAATTGTTTTATGTTAATTGTGTTTTAAATAGCATCCATAAATATTATAGGTTTACATGTATTTATTATATAACAATCTAAAATTATTTCCAGTCAAAGCCACCTAATATGTAAATAATGTCTTTAATTCAATTCCATAAAAACAAATAATATTCTTACCTATTTATTCATTTTTACTAGTAAGTAGCATCAAGTGTACAATAATAATAAAAGTTGCTAGTTTTCCCTCATAGTTAAGTCAATTAACTTAAGTCAATTTAGTTTTTTTTTAGCAGTTGTTTTGATATATTATTTTGCATTACATTTCAGACAAATACAAATACTATGTATTTTGTTTAATTCATTTCCCTAAGTAGCAATAAAAAATATTTTATAAGTATAATGTGTACTATTACCACCAAGTCAACAGAAAAGAGTACAATTTATAAATGTGTTGTTAGGAACATAAAGAAATAATGAAACACAACTTTCTTATACAGTTAGTTCATTATATTAGAATACTCTCTTTCTTAAAGCAAACAAATTCAGTTCATTTAGAGATAAGAAAATAAAACCTACTGTATTTTCTTATTCAAGTTCTGTGTTTTCACTATCATGTGTCAGGTAACTGACACATGCACACAAATAAAATGAATAACTCATTCAATTGATGTTTTTCTCAACATGCATTTTCTCAACATTTTAAATGGGAAACTCATAGTCAGATTAATATTGTCACATTGACATATTTTTGCAACTGACATATCATAAATTTATAATTTATAATAATAAATTATAATTTGAATTTTTTTAAAACATAAAAATGAATATTTTTCTTCCTTACATCTATATGTATATATAAAAATACACATGATAGTACTTATGTTCCATGTGAGTATGATATAAAGTCAGATAAAATATAAATGTTAATTATATTCACACTAGAGGCCTGGTACAGAAAATTTGTGCACAGCGTGTGTGTCCCTCAGCCCAGCCTGCACCCTCTCCAATCTGGGACCCCTTGAGTGATGTCTGACTGCCCGGTGGGATCGGGCTTAACTGGGCAGTGGGACATCCCTCTCACAATCCAGGACTGCTGGCTCCCAACTGTTCGCCTGCCTGCCTTTCTGATTGCCCCCAACCGCTTCTGCCTGCCAGCCTGATAATCCCCTAACCTTTCCCCTGACAGCCTGATTGAGGCCTAACTGTTCCCCTAGCAGCCTGGTTGCCCCTAAATGCCCTCCCCTGCAGGCCTGGTCACCCCTAACTGTCCTCCCCTGCAGGCCTGGTCCACCCCAACTGCTCTTCCTTGCAGACCTGCGTCTCCCCTAACTGTCCTTCCCTGCAGGCCCAGTAGCCCCCAACTTCCCTCCTCTGCCAGCCTGGTCCCCACCAACTGCCCTCCCTCACAAGCTTGATTGCCCCCAATTGCCTACCTTTGAAGGCCTGGTCCCTCCCATCTGCCTTCACCTGCTGGCCTGATTGCCCACAACTGTCCTCCTTTGCAGGCCTGATCCCTTCCAAATTCCCTCCCCTGCTGGCCATCTTGTATCTATAGGGGGGCAATCTCTTGTGTGTTGGATTAATGGTCAATTTTCATATTACTCTTTTATCAGATAGAAGGATTAGATAGAATAGAGGCTGGTGCATGAATGGGGATGGGGGCCAGCTGGTTTGCCTGAGGGTGTCCCTGATCAGGGTGGGGGTTCCCTTGGAGCATGGGGCAGCTTGGGCGAGAGGCCTGTGGTGGTTTGTAGGCCAGCCACGCCCCCCAGCAACCCAAGTGGAGGCCCTGGTATCTGGGATTTATTTATCTTCTATAATTGAAACTGTATATCCTTGAGCAGAGCCAAGCCTTCTACTTGCTCCGTGGCCACAGCCATTTGTGTTTGGATTTATTTATCTTCTGTAATTGAAACTTTGTAGTCGAGGCCAAGGCAGGCCAGGGCTGCAGGAACTTGACTTCCTCCATTGTTGGGGGCAACCCAAGCCTCCTGCTCTCTCCAGCTCCATGGCTGCTGACACTTTTGTTGGAATTTATTTATTTTCTATAATTAAGACTTTGTAGCCTTGAGTGGAAGCCTGGGCCTGCCAGGATGTGCGGAAATCTTGACTTCCTCCATTGCCTGGGAAACCCAAGCATCTTGTTTGCTCCATGGCCACAGCATCTTCCTTGGATTAATTTGCACAACTTCTCCTGGTTGGCTGGTGGGTGTGGCTTATGTGTGTAGCAGAGTGATGGTTAATTTGCACATTACTCTTTTATTAGGTAAGATTGAGTTAAGTTGTGTGTATGTGTGTGTGTGAGGGGGAGAGGTGGGTATAAATAAGTGTTTGTGTAAAATCTTTCATTATCTTAGAGACTAGGGATACCCTGATTTGTACCCAGGCAAGTTTTGGCATTTATTAGATGCCTCAAATAAGACATATACTATAATTTCCATTATTCTCAGTTGATTATTCTAAAAATAATCTTAGTTTTAATGCTTGGCATTTATTTTGTCCAAATATTTTCAATACATTTTCCATATGGTTTTAATGCCTGTACACATATATTAGGTACTACGTTTAAATTATCCACTTCTTAATTGGTGAATATCAAGTGATTGATGTTATTTTGTGTTATATTAAACTAGTTAGAGCTCTTTCTTACTATATTCAGGTAGGAAAAGGTAATTTAAAACTACTTTGCTTTCTGAAATAAGTAATTCCCCCTTATCCAGTTTTGTTTCCTGTGGTTTCAATTACCCACAGTCAACCATTTTGTAAAAATATTAAATTTTCCCAGCTATTGACATTTTCTGCTCCTGACACCTGACATTGGCATCATCATGGTTCAGTGCTAAATTTTACATATGCCCTGTAATCCTGGAAATCAGTAAAGATTAAGAAATCTGTCTACAAGATGAAGAAATAAAAGGCATGTAAATTGGAAAAGAAGTAATATTGTTGTTATTTGCAGGTGGCATGATGTTATACATAGAACACCCTAAATCCTTCATAAAAAAAAAAAACTACTAGAATTAATAAATGAATATGTAGCATAGCAGGATACAAAATTAACACCCAGAAATCTATGGCTTTTTTATACACCAATAATGAACTCAGAGAAAGAGAAACAAACAAACAAACAAAAATCCCATTTACCATTGCAACAAAAAATTAAGATACCTAGGAATAAATTTAACCAATGAGGTAAAGGACCTGTACTCACAAGAGTTCAGGATGCTGAAAAAGAGATAGAGGAAGACATAAACAAATGGAAGAATATACCGTGTTCATAGATTTGTAGAATCAACATGATTAAAATGTCTATACTACTCAAAGCAATCTATAGATTCCCTGCAATCCCCATTAAAATACTAACAGCATACTTTAAAAACCTAGAACAAACTCTCCCAAAAATTCATCCAATATAAAAAGACCCCGAATAGCTCCAGCAATCTTGAGAAAGAAGAACAAAGTTGGAGCGTTCACAATACCAAATATCAACCTATACTACAAACCCACTGTTCTCAAAACTGCCTGGTACTGGCACAAGAACAGACACATAGACCAATGGAACAGAACAGAGAACCTAGAAATTGACTCAAGCCATTATGCTCAATTAGTATTTGACAAAAGAAGCAAGAGCATACAATGTAGTAAAGACAGTCTCTTCATTACATGGTGCTGTGAGAAATAGACAGGTACATGCAAAAAATAAATAAATAAATAAATAAATAAATAAATAAAACTAGATCACCAACTTACACCATACACAAATATAAACTCAAACTGAATAAAGAACTGAAATGTAAGATGGGAAACCATACAAATCTTAAAAAAAATAAAAAAAGCTATAGGCAGCAAAATAGCAGACATTTGTTGTAGCAATATCTTTACTAAAACAGCTCCTAGGGCATTGGAAACTATGGAGAAAATACACAAATGAGACTACATCAAAATAAAAACCTTCTGCACCTCAAAAGGAGCCATCAAAAAGAAAAAAAGAAAAACAAAAAACAAGCACAAGCCGGAACCGATTTGGCTCCGTGGATAGAGCATCGGCCTGTGGACTGGAAAATCCCGGGTTCGATTCCGGTCAAGGGCATGTACCTTAGTTGGGGGCACATCCCTGGTGGGGGCTGTGCAGGAGGCAGCTGGTCGATGTTTCTCTCCCATCGATGTTTCTAGCTCTCTATCCCTCTCCCTTCCTCTCTGTAAAAAATCAATAAAATATATTTTAAAAAAAAAGAACCTGTGCTTTGCACTTAAAACAAACAAACAAACAAAAAACAAGCACAAGAAAGCTCACTTCATGGGAGAACATATTTGCCAATGTTATCATTGTTAAGGGTTGAATATCCAAAATTTATAGGGAACTCATACAACTTAACAAAAGGAAGATAAAGAATCCAATAAAAATAAACTGGCAAAGGGCCTAAACTTTTTAAAAGAGGACATACAAAAGGCCGAGAGACATATGAAAACATGCTCAAACTCACTAATCATCCCAGAGATCCAAATCAAAACAACAATGAGATACCATCTCATACCTGTCAGAATCGCTATCATTAACAAAGGACAAGTGCTGGTGACGATGCAGAGGAAAAGGAACCTGCACGCACTGTTGGTGGGAATGCAGACTGGTGCAGCCACTGTGGATAACGGTATGGAGTATCTTCAAAAAACTAAGAATGGAACTCCCATTTGACCAAGTGATCCTACTTCTAGAAATATATCCCAAGAAACTAGAAACACCTATCAGAAAGGATATATGTATCCCTTTGTTCATAGCAGCACAATTTACAATAGCTCAGATTTGGTAACAGCCTAAGTGCCCATCAGCAGATGAGTGGATTAAAAATCAGTGGTACATTTATCCAATGGAATACTACACTGCAGTAAAAAACATAGAAATCTTACAATTTGCAATAGCATGGATGGAACTGAAGAGCATTATGCTAAGGGAAATAAGCCAGTCAGAGAAAGATAAATATCACATGATCTCAATCATTTGTGGAATATAATGAACAACATAAACTGATAAGCAAAAATAGAACCAGAGTCATAGAAGTATTGAACAGACTGTCTAACCAATGAGGTAAGGTGGGGGAGAGCGGGTAAGAGATCAACCAAGGGACTTGTATGCATGCACATGAGCATGACCAATGAAAACACACTAGGGGTTGAGGGCATGTGCTGGAGGATTGGGGGCACTGAGGAAGGGTCAATGGGGGAAAAAGGAGACTTATACAGACTTTAAAAAATAAAGAATTTTAAACAATCTGTCTACACTTTGTGTTTTGCAAAAGAACTTCCTGCAAAGAAGCATCCTTCTTATATCTTAAAGAGACTCTGGGGTTCCCTTCTTATTTACTTACCTATGATAAGAACAGACTTAGAACTTTAAAATTCCCTTTATTCTATATAAAATTAGCTAAATTGTTTGCCCCTTCTAATCAATCAGAAAAAAATGCTTGTTGACCAAACCATGGTTAAGCTTCTCTACTTTCCCCAAACACTTGAATTTAGTTTTACCCTCAGCATGCTAGTACATCACCTCCTGAAAATGGCCTTAGCTTGGGACAAAACTCTCTCAGTGATTATCAGATCATGCTACTCTTTCATCTAGCCCATTTCCCTACTCCTAGTTCTTTCTAGCTTTGTTACTCTTATCTATAAAAGAAAAACACTTCCATCTAACTCTAGAGAGGTTTACAGATCTGGAGGTCACAGCCCTCTTCCAACTGCAATTATCTCTTTCCTAACCCTTGAAATGTATTTTGAATAGTCTCTCCTTATCTAGTCCAGATTCATTTTTGTTTTCCACCACATTTGAATGAGATCAATATTGTTTACCAGTAAAATATCCATGTAGAGAGAATGGCTTATAGATAGTTGGTCATACTCTCGACCAGAAGTTACTCTGATCGATTTTTCTTTTCTTTACCCATAGAATATGTGAATTCAATGTGTATTGTTTTTATATCAGAGTCTTTTTACATTCTACAATAGTCAACATTTTAAAGAAATCTTTTTTTTATTAATATATTTTATTGATTTTTCACAGAGAGGAAGAGAGAGGGATAGAGTCATAAACATCGATGAGAGAGAATCATCGATCAGCTGTGTCTTGCACGCCCCCCACTGGGGATGTGCTCGCAACCAAGGTACACGCCCTCAACTGAAATCGAACCCTGGACCTTTCAGTCCGCAGGCTGATGCTCTATCCACTGAGCCAAAGCGGTCCCGGCTAAAGTAATCTTATATTCACATGTATTCCACAATTATTTATCTGTAAATGCTGAACATATAACATTCATCTTATGAAAATATGTGAAATGAATTCCCTCTAAGTATAATGAGAGTGCAAGTAAAGATCATGTAATGAAATATTTTACAGCCAAACTTAGAACTAAATTATTTTTCAGGAAAACCTCACTGGCCCATCTGCTGAATCTAAGGCAGGGACCAAACCCCACAGTGAAATCCATTTCTCCCATCACTTCCCCTTCACTCTTTTCTTGTTCTCAAGCTAGCAGAGCATGGTTCATTTCCAGAGAATAAGAATCTTTCTAAGGAGCATTCTAAACTCCAGCAAGCCTCATCAGGAAACTGACAATCAATGAAGTGTGCACACATAAAAATCTCTAAAGAATTCTGATAAACTAGTGCATTTTTACAGCTTGCCTGTCTTCAGAGAAAAGCTTTACCAAAGAAACCTATTGCTTTCCCCACTGGGAGTTCTAGATGGTAGAGATCAAGGAAGAGGCTAATATTTACCATTTCACAAATTAAAGACTACATGGTAAGTTTAGTGTCAGACAACTTTAATTATTTTTCCCTGCTTTGTAGTTTGGACAGTTTAATCTGAATTTCCCTGCAGCTGACAACTTGGAGTGAAAAAATAAGCAGAATGACAGCACTTAGTGAAGCAGATAATGTAGCTCAAAAATGCAGAGACTATTTTCTGGAATGCAAGACAATGTTTTGCATCCCTTTAGCCACTCAACTGAGTGAAAATTCCAATATATTCATCCGATGTAGAGAACAGTTTTCTGCACTTTTGATTCAGCTAGAAAGATGTGAAAATATCTTGACATAAAGTATCCTATATTTGTTAAAAATTATATTATTTACTGAAATTACAGTATACACAAAGAATCAATGTGTATTTTAAATGCAAAATTCAGAAAACATAGTTTGTATGTTGCATATAATTTATGGAGATTTTTATGTTTTTCTATTATCTTTATCTTCCATGGCTAATATTGTAGACACTTTAGGAAAGGGTATAAACAAAATCAGGATGTATTCTTCTGATGTTAAAAACAGATTTTTAAAACCTTACAAGTCGGATTGGATGATGTAGCTTTCTCCGTTTAAAGGCCTAATTGTTCAGAAACCTTTCTGTTTCTACAGCAGAGGAATTGCGAGAAGGGGCTTGGTTTGGGGTTTTTCCCTATTCTTTCCTAACAGACCCATCATGAGCCATGGGCTAAATTAGTGATTTGATTTCATCTTTGTAATTTTTTCAGCATATATTTTTCCTAACTCAATATTTTTCCTGAGCCTCTTATGATCCTTTGTGGGTATTCAGATCTTATTGAATCATTAGTAACTAGTACAATGTAATCATTTCTGGATATCCCATTTATTTAATCATTCATTCATTCATTTGGACATTAATTTATTCATCAATCCATCAGGGAGTAGATAATTACTTATAAGCGATTAAGTGCCATGCTGTATATTAGACTTTGAAAATTCAAATTTAAGTTAAATTTAGACATTGTCTTTGAGAAGCTTATTGTAAAGCAATTGCTATTCATCTGAAAGTCTTTATTGATTTACTTTCAGGACCTGTGATAGAGTCTTTAACAAAACTTGCTACTTTAGTTGGCTTTGCTGTAAATGTCAGTGGCATATGAAAACAATAAAGTTAGAGACTCTGTTCCTCCTTCACACTGTGTTCTCATTTCAGGATTCAGACTGAAAAAGAAGCTCCAGGGCCATGACATCCATGTGGTAGAGAGTAAATTGCAACAGAATCGACAGAAACATACATGGCTTTCGAAGCTTCCTCTTGGAATTGGCCTCTGTCGTTTCCACTCCTTTTTTACTAGCCAGAGAAAGCCATATGGAAAAGCCTGACTGCAGAGGGAGGGTAAAGTCTGTGGGTCATTAGGGAATATGCAGTAAGGGGGAATGAACCAACCCTCAGAAATGAGAGTCAAGGACTGGGAGTAACCATGCAATCTATCAGTTTATAATTAGACAGTGATCAACAGTATTTTAAATATTTTAATTCATGGCATTTATTTCCCTGGTAACTTTAACAAAATTATTCAAACTAAGCCCTCATAGTTTGCATTATAAACATTACATTATTAGAAGACAAAAGAACTGCCTTATAGCTTGTATTGTGAAACAGCACATAAAAATCAGCAGAGAATAAGTTTTGGTATTTTTGCCTGGGAATCAAATCTGCTTCTACTACTTGTAGTTTCTCTATATTAGAAAGGATCATGACACGTACCAAATTATGTGTAGCATGCTGCTATGTAAAATATTGCTAAGTTACATGTCTAATTTTAAAGCAAAATACTTACTTATATACACCTACATATATGAGTAACTATATTCCGTGAAAATGAGAGTTTGTGTCTCAGAGAAGCTTATCTTCTATATCCCTCTAAAGCTAGTTAGAAGCCTGAGGATGAGAAAAATCATACAAACAGAGTGTTTTAGGTGAAATACAGCTGCAGGGCTGAAATTTCATTATGATTATATTCTATTTCCATCGCCCCACAGGAACACATATACTTAATTCATCAGAGCCCTCTTATTATCTCTGCAACACCCCCAGTAGCTGCCTCCATCTCAAACCGATTAATATGGCCAGTTATAGCATTTACAAAGTGATTCAGGCTTTGAAAGGAAGCAGTGCTGGCAGCACACCCCATATGCTTCTAAAACATGTACAGAAAAACTGCACAGCAAGACATTTCTCAAAAGAATAACAATGGTCTCTTTATACACCTAAAATAAGGAACCCGTGTTCATGCTGATACAGTTAGGTGGATTCAATTCCCATTTGTAAGGTGGTATATTGATTTAAAGATGAAATGTATAAAAGTTCTCATTTGGAATAAGTCATCTCCACTGCTTGCTATTTTAAAATAGCACACACTGTGTAGTCACTCAAAAACAATTCCAAATTAATTTAGAAAAAATATTGCAATGTAGATAAAATGTTATGTATGCTTCACTGTATACTCTCTTGACACTAACCTATTTATATATATTTTTATCTCTCCCTCTTTTGTTTCTTTTTTCTTTTCTATTTTCAAACATTAACAAAGTAAAACGTTCATCCCTCTAGTGAATGACTGTTAAGAAATGATACTTTCATTTTACAAGCCTATTTATGACTTCAGGTTTTTCTCATGTTATTCGCTCAGTCTTGAATCACCTTCTCCATTTTTTTAATATGATACATGTTATTAAATACATTTATTTGTTTTATTTTTTCTCTCCCCTCCCTGGATTTCCTTCTTGCTGTTAGTCTTCTCTGTCTTTTCCTATGGTGGTTCTTAAGTTGTATTATATAACAAAGTATTACTTTTGTAATTTTATCCATACTGGTAATACTAATAGCAGTAGTAAGAACTAGTGTTCATGGATCACTTACTTCCAACTCAGAGACTTCAAATGCCATTTACATATAGTGATTTACTGACTATCCACAATAACTGCAAGAGGTAGGGACAATTGTTAAATGCCCTTTACACAGCAGTGAGACAAAACAATGTTAAATGACTTGCCCCAAAACATTCATCTAGGATGAAGTGGGTCAGGGTTCAAACCAGGAAGCCTAACTACAAAGATAAGCCATTAAGCTCTATGTGCATCTCATACCACACATTCCCTTTCTGAACACATCTTAAGGCAGCTGGCTCCAAAATGTCAATTTCCAAATCAGTTAGCTCCATATTCACACACTGAAATCCTTACAAAAAATGTCTACTCACAAAATAGCAAAAATTTAGCAGGTTTAACACTAAATTAACTTATTTCCTTCTACAATAGGTCTTTTGGGGTCTTCTCCATTTCAGTTGCTCGAGTCATAGACGAGATTTCCCCCCCTCATTGTTTCTAATTCAAAACAAAAACAAGCTCTATCAATGTACTTCTCAAGTATATCTCAAATTATCCACATCTTTCTATCTCTATGACTACTACTACTCTCTTTCAGGAATATAAACTATCATCATTTATCTATGTTAAAATTATTTCATTTTCCACAATTCAACACAGAGTAATTTTTCAAAAATCTAAAACTGACTGTCATTCTTTTGCTTAAAAACATTCAATGGTTCCTCATTGTCTATATTAGATCCAAAGGTGTTAGTGTGGTATAAAGCTTCTTCTCTGAGATTTCTTTTGGCACAGAAATGTCACACCATACTGAATAGCAGTCATGGGTTTCCTATTCTGCACATCTTGTTTCTTTCACCTGCCTTGCTTCCCTGTCATCAGCTGGATTGAGAGTAACAAAAGTGTTGGAAAAGATAGAGCAAGCATTATATTAAGACTCAGATATTGCAGGAGTGTTGGAATTATCAGACAGGCATGTAAAACAAGTATAACTTGCCCTAGCCTGTTTGGCTCAGTGGATTGAGTGTTGGCCAGCGGATTGAAGGGTCCCAGGTTCAATTCTGGTCAAGGGCAAGTACCTTGGTTGAGGGCACATTCCCAGAAGGGGGTGTGAAGGAGGCAGCTGATTGATGTTTCTCTCTCATTGATGTTTCTAACTCTGTATCCCTCTCCCTTCCTCTCTGTAAAAAAATCAATAAAATATATTTTTAAAAAAATTATAAAAAAATTTTATAAAAAAATATAAAATTATATTATAAAAAATTATAAAAAATTATAAATTATAATTATAAAAATAATTATAAAAAAATAAATAAAACAAGTATAACTCATATGATAAATGCTCTAATGTAAAAGCAGACAGCATACAAAAACAGATGGGCAATGTCACAGAGAGATGGAACCAAAAGGAAATGCTAGAAATAAAAATATATATTGCAACAGAAATAAAGAATGCCTTTGATGGGTTAGTAGTAGACAAGCCATAGCTTTGGAAATAATATCTAAGCTTGAATACATCCATGGGAACTACCAAAACTGGAAATCAAACAAAAAGAAGCCTGAAAAAATACAACAGAATATCTAAGAACTGTTGGTCAACTACAAATGGAATAACATGCATATAATGGTGTCAGTAAGGTAATCAAGAGAGAAAGAAAAAGAAATTCAAAATAATAATATTAATGCTGAGAATTTCCTCAAATAATGTCACACAACACCCATAGACACAAAATGACCAGGGAAAATGCAGCAGAATAAATGCCCAAAATACTAGGCTGGGCATATTGTACTATGGAGAATTAAAGATGGCTGTAACCACAGAGAGCTGGAAGAAAGCTTGGGTTTCCCTGGCAATGGAGGCTGCCAAGCTTTCCACACATCCTGGCTGGCCCAGGCCTCCACTAAGGGCCACAAAGTTTCAATCAGGAAGGCAGGCAGGTGAGTAGTTGGGAACCAACAGCCTTGGATTGTGAGAGAAACGTTAGACTGCCCATTTAGGCTTGATCCCAACTGCTCACTTGCCTCCTTCCTGATTGCCCCAAACAGCTTCTGCCTGATCACCCCTTAACCACTCCTCTGCCAGCTTGATTGATGTCTAACTGCTCCCCTGCCAGCCTATCTTTTCAAACTCTGCTATACCCACCAGTCACGCCCAAAAGCCACACCCAACAGCCATGCCTAAAAGCCAATCAAAGCAAGTATGCAAATTAGCGCCAACCAAGATGGCTGAAACCACAGAGAGCAGGAAGGAGGCTTGGGTTTCCCTGGCAATGGAGTAAGCCAAGCTTTCTATACATCCTGGCAGGCCCAGGCCTCCATTCAAGGCCACAAAGTTTCAATCAGGAAGACAGGCAGGTGAGCAGCCTGATTGATGTCTAACTGCTCCCCTGCCAGCCTGTTTTCCCCCAAATTCTCTCCTCTGCTGGCCTGGTCACCCCCAACTGCCCTCCCTTGCAGCCCTGGATCCTCTCAACTGCCCTCCCTTGCTGGCCAGGTTCCTCCCAATGGCCCTCCACTGTTGGCCATCTTATGATGGCTATCTTGTGTCCACAAGGGGGCAGCATTTTCACCACATGGGAGCAGCCATCTTGTGTGTTGGAGTGATGGTCAATCTACATATTACTCTTATTCGATAGGATAGAGGCTTGGTGCATGGGTGGGGGCTAGCTGGTTTGCCCTGAAGGGTGTCCTAGATCAGGGTGGGGTTTCTTTGGGGCTTGGGGCAGCCTGGGCGGGGGCCTGTGGTGATTTTCAGGCTGGTCATGCCCTCTGGTGACCCAAGTGGAGACCCTGGTGTCTGGGATTTATTTATCTTCTATAATTGAAACTTTGTAGCCAAGCCTCCTGCTTGCTCTGTGACCAGAGAAATTTATAAGCCATAGGGAAAAGGAACTCAGTGGGACCCTTTCCCCCTCCCAACTTGGGAGTCCATTCTGTGGGACTTTTTTCCTCTCCCCACATGGGAGTCTGTACTTGTTCTTCAACAAATCTCCTCCTTTGCTATATTATCCTCTGTCCGTGGGTTCATTCTTCGACTCCAGTGGACAAAGAACCAGGGTTCTAGTCCAAAATTTCCATTTTACTCTAATAAAGACAGGGCAGTGAATAGGTCAAGAAAGTATCTTTTATGTATAATGGTGGGGTAGGGTACAATACATAAAATAAGAGCAAGCAAAATGGTTTGTATTGCATTTTGAATAACTAGACAATATGTTATGGATCCACATCCTTCCCTACATGGCTCTTCTAGCCCAGGTACTGGGTATACTACTTTTAGAATATCAGAGAAGAATAGTCACAAAAGAAATGTCAAGAGAAAATACAGATTATGTTCTTAATTTCAGCTTCAAACTGAGAATTTTGAGACTTGTGACAAAATAAGAGCTTGAGAAAATATATTTGCATTTCCAGAGGCTAAATTTTCAAAAGCCAAAGTCTGAAGGTCTAGGGCCTAACATTGATAAAATAAGCCTTAAGAAGGGGAAAACTACAAGATGATATAAATCAATTTTTCTATAATGGGCAAAATACAATTAATTCAACTGAGAGTATGAAGAAAAAATCCAGAAAAGTGTAGGAGACCAGACAAATGCAGGGAGTTAGGGAAATCAAACAAATGTCCTAGTATCCAGATCAGCATAAATGAGCATTAAAATTCTCCTGTGTGCTACCTGATAAGGACACCCCTCGCCCTTCCAGAGCTACATGATATTGATTGCTTCTCCCTTAGGTCCAACAATGGGAGAAAGAAGGTGGGAAGCATGCGACACAGACTGAGAAAATATTCAAAATGACTTGTTTTCCCCTTCACTATCCTGAAATTTTCCTCAGCACAATGAAACTTGACAAAGTTCCCTTTAAAAAACAACTGAGAGTATAGTCTGTGAAATTTATATACAGTTAAGAGTTAAAGAAAAGTGATAATTGCTTGTGAAGAAAAATACTGGGTAATGGATTGGAGAATACTGGGAAGGCCTGTGTTAGCCATGGAGGTTAGGTGGAGAGTTGCCTGGGGATTTTTAGTGTAAGCAATCTAAGCTGACTTTGACTGAATAAATAGAAAAAGGATATTGTCTAGCTAAGAATTATTGGCATATTGAAGAACTAGGTTGAGGTTAAGCTTTCAGAAACAAAACAAAACATTGCAACAAAACATGGCAAAAAGAGTTATAAGAAGGAAATTGAGAATGTCAAGGAGTTCTAAGCTAGGAGGTAAACTTGACTCCTTCATATTTAAGCACCAGAGCTCTTCTGTTCAATGAACAATACAGAAGCAGCCTGATGCTGTCTTTAGAAATGGATACCCCAGCTAAAACGTTTGCAAAACAAAGAGAAAAACAAAACAAGCAAATAAAAACCCCATAAATGAAAATAAAATTATTTTTATCAGTATCTCTTACATTCTCATTTTGCTCAGATCTAAACCGAAGAATAGGAATTATGATTCAAATACCAGCTGTAGCAACAAATATGAAAATTATAAAAATGGCTCAAAAAAGAATTAGGTAAGTTTCTCCCAGACACAGAATTCTTAGTGCAAATAAGATGGGCTGATACAATGGCTTTGTGGTTTCAGACCAAATTCCTTTTGTCTTGTACTCTGGCCTTCTCAATGTAGAAGAGACAGAAAAGGAAAGAAAGGAGGGTATCTTTATTTCCTTTCAAGGGCACTTCTGTTACATATTTTTTGTTTGTTTGTTTGTTTGTTTGTTTTTTGCCAAAAGAGAAATCATGTGGCTCCAACTTATTGCAAAGGAGTTTGGACAACATAATCTTCAGATATACTGTGTCTTGAGCCCAGGCAATTTCTGCTACTAAAGAAAAAGTGGGGGTGGGGTGGGGATTGGTAAGGTATGTACATACATAATACCTTAATTTTAAAAAATGAGAAAAAAATAAATTAAAAAAGAAAAAGAAAAAGGGGCAATTAGAGTAGGGGGTAAAGTACCCCATGTTTACCTGAAAATAAGACATCCTCCAAAAATAAGACCTACTTACAGGTTTCCTTCTGAGTGAAATATAAGGCATCCCCCTGAAAATAAAGCCCCCCAGGCTAAACATGAGAGATTTGGTCCACTGATTCTGAAAGAAATGGAGTCACAAGAAATTCATCAGGAAATTCAGGAATTGGATTGTTATGATGATGTTCCAGAAGATGATGACATGATTGTCATTGAATAAATGAGCAAATTCTTGATACTGTAGGATTCACAGTTTGTCTGGTTTGTGTTGACAACTACCTACTACCATACTGTATACAGGTAATAAATTTCCTTTATTTTCATTTAACAATAAATGTGTACCATATTCTTCTTCATGGAAAAATAAGACATCTCCTGAAAATAAGATCTAGCGCATCTTTGGGAGCAAAAATTAATATAGGACACTGTCTTATTTTCAGGGAAACAGGGTATTAGAAATCTCAGACATAAGACATCTTCTGTGGGCATGGTTACCTGGTGGGATTGAGTCACATGATTGTTATCCCTCCTAGAGGGAACACAGAGAGAAAAGCATGCTTTCTGGGTTCTATATCGGGGAAGCAGAATTCACATGCAGGAAATTCTCAAGACAGAAAATGTTTTCAAATGGTGTTGAGCAGCCTGACAGAATGGGAAATAATTGCTATATAGAAAACTCTGAGAAATGTAACATTTGCTGTAAAGCCTAGAACAAAATGAAGCGGCTTTGAAAATTTGTAGAAAGATCATTCTAGAAAAAAAAAAAAAGAACAAGAGCAAAGAATATAAGAAAAAGGCTTGATGTTTTTATCACACAAATTATGGTTGATAGAGCCTGATTTCTAGAGTAATAGAAAATTAGGTAGGAGAGATAAGACAAATTTATTCTAAGGTAAAGTGCAAGCAACTAAGATTTTTATACGGACTCAAATGATCACATTTGTTTTTAAAATAATCACTTTGATTCTGTGCTGAAATATAGATTATTGAGAGACAAGAGAAGAATAGAGAAAGGAGGTGGGGTCTGCAGAAAGAATAGTTTGGCAGGTGTATTCCACTTAGCTATAAAGATCAGAGAAGGGGTTTTTAAATTGAAATACAAATCCCCTTGTGTTTGTATATATAATCTCCATAGTCATTCAAAATATTCATTTCAAATAATTTTATCCTGAGGTACTAATTGATTAATAGCAACAAATTAAAAAAATAAAGTAAAATACACCCATACTCATTGTTTATATTGTGTCAGATGCTATCGCTCAAATATTATTTAATTTCAGAATGTAGTGTGAGAATTATATGTTCAGTGTAGAGAGAAAAAAGCAAAAAGGAAATATTCATTTTACTATTGTTAGCCAGTATTTGACTCTTATACATCAAGTAATTCAATATTAAATTACCTTTTTATTATAAGTTCAGTATTTTTTCAGAAAAATAAATACATCTTGGTAAAAGTAATTTGCTTTTTAACTATGCTTATAGTATTTTTATTTTTATTGAATTTTGGGTGGCACTGATTAACACAATTATACAGGTTTCTAGTGCACAATTATATAAATGTCATCTCTATAATGTATTGGTTGTTCACGATCCATCCATTTACAGCCCCTATACCCTCCTCAACCCCCCTCTCTGCCTCTGACAATCATCACACTCTTGTCCATGTCCATGAGTTTCCTTCTCTCTCTCTTTTTTTCAATCTCTCCACTCACCCCCACTCAGCCTCCTCTCTACTGCTCTTTATCTATAAGTCTGTCTCTATTTTTCTTATTAGTTCATTTTGTTCATTAGATTCAACATATAAAGTCAAATTATATGGTAATTGTCTTTCTCTGACTGGTTTATTTCACTTAGCATAATTCTTTTCAGGTCAATCCCTGCTTTTGCAAAGGGTAAGATTTACTCCTTTTTTTACAGTCAACTATTGTTCCATTGTGTATTCATATACCACAACATTCTTATATAATCATCTACTAATGAGCACTTGGGCTGCTTCAAAATCTTGGCTATTGTAAGGCTGAAAGAACATGGGGGTACATATATTCTTTAGAATTAGCATTTTGGATTTCTTTGGATAAATTCCCAGAAGATTTGTGGCATCATAAGGCATCTCTCTCTCTCTCTCTCTCTCTCTCTCTCTCTCTCTCTCTCTCTCTATATATATATATATATATATATATATATATATATATATATATATATGATTTCCACAGTGACTGCAAAATCAATCTGCATTCCTACCAGCAGTGCACAAGGGTTCCCTTTTCTCCATATCCTTACAAACACTCTTGTTTGTTGATTTACTAATGATAGCCATTCTGACAGGTGTGAAGTGATATTTCATTGTGGTTCTAATTTGCATTTCTCTGATGATTAATTACATTGAGCATATTTTTATATTTCTACTAGCCATCTGTATGTCCTCTTTGGACAGGTGTCTATTCAGGGCCTTTGCCCATTGTACAATTGAATTGTTTGTGTTTTTTGGTGTTGAGTTTTAGAAGTTCCGCATAAATTTTGGTGATTAAGTACTTATTAGATATATCATTGGAAAATGTGTTCTCCCATTCAGTGGGTTATCTTTTCATTTTGCTGACAGTTTCCTTTGCTGTTTAAACACTTTTTAGTTTTATGTAGTTCCATTTGTTTATTTTTTCTTTTGTTTCCCTTGCCTTGGGGAGATTTATCACACACACACACACACACACACACACACACACACACACACAATATTGTTAAGAGAAATATCTAAAGTCCAACATTTTATTGCCTATCTTTTCTTCTAGATTTTTATAATTTTGAGTCTAACAGTTAAGTATTTAATCTATTTTAAGTTTATACTTGATATGGTGCAAGAAGGTGGCCTAGTTTATTTTCTTTGCCTTTTTGTGTGTGTGTTTATGTGGGGGGGCATGTATCTGTTCAATATTTCCAACACCATTTACTGAATAGACTGTCCTTACCCCATTATATGTTTTTGCCTCCTTTGTCAAATATTAATTGATTATAAAGGTGTGGTTTTATTTATGGGATTTCTATTCTGTTGTAGTAATCTACACATCTGATTTTATGCCAGTACAATGCTGTTTTGATTATTTTGGCTTTGGTTTAGCTTGATATCAGGTAGCATGGTTTTTCCAACTCCATTCTTCTTTCTCTTAATTGCTGTTGCTATTCCTGGTCCTTTGTGGTTCCATCTCCCACTTTGCCAACCCCTGCCCAAACCCCTCCCCTGCTTCCTCCGCTGGTCTTCACTATACTATTATCTGTGTATGTGGGCTATTCATATATGTCCTTCAGCTAATCTCTTCACCTTTGGTTTTGAGTGATTTATGTTTTTGGAAGTAGAGCAGCAATTTAAGAGGTGACTGAATTGTCTCAGATAAAGGATGATAGCCAGAGTCTGGGTCAATGATGATAACTTTAAATAATATGGGAAAGCTCAGCAAGGATCGGTTTTGGTATCAGAGTGGGTGGTAAGTGAGGGATGTAATTAAAAGGATCTATACTGAAAATAATTAGATTACATTTTTACAATTATCTTATGCAATTTACTATCATATATGACTAAAATAAGTATTGCCATTTAAACACAAATCTGGCATGTGTGCATTAATAAATTATATTAGCATTTGAATCACAGTTTCAGTATAAACTATTCAGAATATATAAGAATATATAATATTTTCCTCCTTTCACATTACTTGGACTAAATGCACAAAAATAACAAATAAATAATCTCCAATAGGACTCTAATCCTTTGCCATACTGTCATCTGAAGCATTATCCTATTATATCTTTAAATAGAATTCTCATTCAACCAAAAAGCTAGCAGGTATACTCAGCATATCAATTCTACACAACTAAATAGAGGTCAAAGAAAGTATTTTAAAAATATAATACAAATCCCCTTGTGTTTGTATTTATATTCTTCATGCTAAGGTAAAATATCTCTTAATACACGATGTTCAGCTAAAATGATTTTATTCTGAGTTCTTAAATTTTGAGTTGAGATTAAACCCAAAAGGACTTGTTCTTTGCTGAAAATTACACATTTAATATAAAATACAAAGAAAATTTACTTGCCCATATTGATTTTAAGGGCTTTTGGCTGCATAGATCATGTTTTCTCCCATTTGAGATTACTTTGAAATAGAACAGCATGTAAAAATATTAAGATCATTTTATTTTTGTAATATAAAAATCTATATTGTTGCACAAATTCAATAGCAAGTCTAAATCTATCAGTATTTTTTAACCCTCTGCTATCTCTTGAATATTTTTAAACTCAGAATATCTTAGTCAATCTATATTCTGTTCTATTTCTTGATTTCATTACTTCACAAATATTTCTGCTTTTACTGTTTTAAAAAGTAAAGCCTTATCTGATTTCTCATTTAAATTATTACGATACTGATTATTGAAATTGTGGTTATTTTTTACTTAGAAATGTAAACTGTTAGTCCAGCCTTCTAGGCTCAGTGGTTGACCATTGATATATGAACCAGGATTTCATGGTTCAATTCTCATCAGGGTATATGCCCAGGTTGCTGGCTCAATCCCCAGTAGTAGCCATGCAGAAGGCAGCTAATCAATTATCTCTCATCCTTGATGTTTCTATCTCTCTCCCTCTCCCTCTCTGAAATCAATAAAAGTATATTTTAAAAAAAGAAATGTATACCTTTATCAGTAAAATTTTACCAAACTGTTTTTTTGCATACCAATTTTATTAATAATGTTTGTTTTGCTTTCTAGTTATCATTTCTTTCAGGGATTACTATTTCTTTCATAAATAACCTTACTCATCCATTACTTTATTAATAAAGTTTTTCATTAATTCCTTTTTTCCCCTTAAAGTAGAATTGTCCACTTTTCCCTTTGTACATCTATAGCAACATATAAAATTTCTATCTTATTTTATTTTTAATTTAATAAATATTGTTCATATTATTACAATTGTTTCTCTTTCCTCCCCTTCCTCATAGCTCCCCTCCACAGGGTTCCTACCCCAATCTCTGCCCTTACTTTCCCCCACTGTCCTCATCCATATGTGTACACTTTTTGTCTAGTCTCTTCCCACACCCCCAACTCCCCTATTTCCCAGAGAATTATCAGTCCACTCCCTTTCTATGCCCCTGATTCTGTTATATTCACCAGTTAATACTTTTTTTTTTTGACACTTTATTGATTTTTTTTTTTTTTACAGAGAGGAAGGGAGAGGAACAGAGAGCCAGAAACATCGAGAGAGAATCATCGGCCAGCTGCCTCCTGCACACCCCTACTAGGGATGTGCCTGCAACAAAGGTACATGCCCTTGACCAGAATCTGCATGCTGACACTCAGTCCACTGAGCCAAACTGGTTTCGGCTAATACTTTTCATCAGATTTTTTATTCCATGGTTTTTAGATAAACTTATTGATAGATATGTATTTGTTGTTCATAATTTTATCTTTTTTTTTTTTCTTCTTCCTCTTCTTAAATAATACTTTTTAGCATTTCATATAATTCTGGTTTGGTGGTGATGAGTTCCTTTAGCTTTTTTTTTTTTTTTTTTTTTTTTTTTTTTATCTGTGAAGTTCTTTATCTGACCTTCAATTCTGAATGATAGCTTTGCTGGGTATAGTAATCTTGGTTGTAGTTTCTTGCTATTTATCTCTTTGAATATTTTTTGCCATTCCTATCTGGCCTGCATAGTTTCTATTGAGAAATCAGCTGACAATTGTGTGAGTGATCCCTTGTAGGTAACTAACTAATTTTCTCTTGCTGCTTTTAATATTCTCTCTTTGTCTTTTGCTCTTGGCATTTTAATTATGATGTGTCCTAGTGTAGTCCTCTTTGGATTCCTTTTGTTTGGGGTTCTGTGCGCTTCCTGGACTTTCAGGTCTATTTCTTTCACCAGGTGAAAGACTTTTCAGTCACTATTTTTTCAAATAGTTTTTTAGTACTTGCTCTCTTTCTTCTTCTGGGATCCCCATAATTCTGATGTTGGTACATTTGAAGTTGTCCCAGAGGCTTCTTACACTATCTTCAACTTTTTTTTTTTTTAAATATATATTTTATTGATTTTTTTACAGAGAGGAAGAGAGAGGGATAGAGAGTTAGAAACATCGATGAGAGAGAGACTTTGGTCAGCTGCCTCCTGCACACCCCCAACTGGGGATGTGCCCACAACCAAGGTACATGCCCTTGACCGGAATCGAACCCGGGACCTTTCAGTCCACAGGCAGACGCTCTATCCACTGAGCCAAACCAATTTCGGCTATCTTCAACTTTTTGAATTCTTTTTTCTTTTTGCTTTTCTTTTGCTTCTTTGTATTTCAAATCTTTGATTTGATTCTTGCATTCCTCTAGTCTGTTTTTAGATCTCTGTATGATATTTTCTATTTCAGTCAGTGTATGCTTAATTTCTAGTGGATCCTTTTTATATCCTCTAGGTTCTCGTTAAATTTATTGGCCTTTCTAGAAAATTCTTGAAAACCCTTATAACCATGGTTTTGAACTCTATAGCCAGTCATTTACTTTCCTCTATTTCCTTCATTTGTGACTTGCATCTTTGTATTCACATTTTAGCTGCTTCCCTGAGTTGATGGAGTGGCTTTGTGTGCTAGGTGTCCTAAAAGGCCCAGTGGCTGAGCCTCCCTAGTTACCTGAGGTAGACACTCTTGGTGCACCCTTTTGTGGGCTGTGTGTGCATTCTTGTTGTAGTTAAGCCAAGATTGTTGTTAGTATCATTGGGAGGAATTGGACTCAGGCCAATTGGCTGTGAGGATCAGCTGTGTCTCCACTGGGAGAGTTTCTTTTCTTTTCTTTTTTTTTTTTTTAAATATATTTTATTGATTTTGTACAGAGAGGAAGGGAGAGAGATAGAGAGTTAGAAACACCGATGAGAGAGAGTCATCAATCAGCTGCCTCTTGCACACCCCCTACTGGGGATATGCCCACAACCAAGGTACATGCCCTTGACCGGAATCGAACCCGGGATCCTTCAGTCCCCAAGCCTACGCTCTATCCATTGAGCCAAACCGGTTTCGGCTCCACTGGGAGAGTTTCTGTACTTAGCTTGGATGGGATGGAGTCTAAGGGCTGAGCATACAGCCTTGGATTCCCATAAGCCCCACCCTATGAGGCCCCTGTGTCTCAGTGTGCCACAGTAATGGCTGCATGCACCTTTGAGAGAAGGCTGTCCTGAGTTTCACCTGCTGCCAGACAGTCTAGTTTCTCCCTGAATGAGTCTGAGTACACAAAGTCTCACCTGGAACTGGATTTCAGTGCAGTCAGGAGGTTTAGTTTCCCTCCTGAATGAGACAGCTAGCTGCACACTTGTTGCCTGCCCTCTCCAAGCACTGCAAGTAAGCCAGCTGTGGATTCAGCCGCCCACCCTTTCCGCGCAAGTGGGTCTCCACACCTCTGTCCTACACAGCTCCTCTGGGTTTCAGTGTTCTTTTATTTTTCCTTCTAGTTGTAGAATTTCCACTCAGCCAGCTTTCTGGTGGTTTTGGTCAATGTCCACTCTGTCTTACAGTTGCAGTTTTGAAATTGTTGTGCAAGATGGCAGTATAGGTGTTTACCTATGCCACCATTTTGTTTTCTCCTAAAATTTCTATTTTCAAAGAGCCTATAGTATTTAGCATCATTTGGACAATCATGTGGTTTTCCTCCTCACCTGACTGTAAGCTACTTGAGAGCAAGGTATATCTTTTTTGTTTTTTTCTCTACCTCCAGAAATAAACACTATTTCTGGAGTTTGACTTTTGAATGGACAAAATCTTACAGTTATGTATCTAGGTTATTGTTAATAAATGCAGAATATTTATTAAAATGTTGGCAATGTTTACAATTTTGTAAGTGAAGTATCAGCAAATATTATAATACATAAAGAACCTTTGTACATTTTATTTTATCTTTTTATTTTTTCTATTTATAACTCCATTATATATTAAATGATACAACACATTTTTTTTTTCAGAATTCAGGGGGGGAAATCCTCTCTGCTTGTCTACTGTATTCCCACTGACTGTGATTCCATTAAATAATTATGACCACCACCATTAACATCTAACACTACTTCATTTATTAAGCACCCCTGTATTTAAGGACTGCATGTAATTTATGTTTGAATTTGCTGATTTAACTGTTTTCTTTTTCTTTTTTGCTTGCTTTGGGAGCTATAATCATCACCTCATCACCTCATCGATCAGTTAAAATGAATAAACTAAGTGTGAAATATAATGGCATGAAACATATTAGGCATAAAACAAGCTTTGAAAATATTATTTATAATACACTGGCTTTCATTCTGAAAAATGAAAATTATTTAATGTTATTGTTTGAGCTTTACTGGAAATAATTCTCATGTCTTTAGGAATCATAGGCATACTGTAGCTCAGAGCATCTTATTCACTAAATTAAACTTCGTAAGTGCCATGAAGACTCGATAGCATTATAGTTATAATGATCATAATGAAACAGCTGTGGGAGGCACAGGACTTTCTGAGAAAGTGGCCATTTGTAGTATAAGTTCCTCTGTTACACTGTTCAAAGCTTTGAAATTTTCTCTCTTGTTTATCTTCCTAATAACAGAATGTTTAGCATTATGATTAATTGAAATATATAGATTTCAAAAATTAATTTAACAAACTGCATTATAATAATGTGTCAATAAAATTTTGAGACATTTTCAATTACTAGTATAAAATAATCTCACCAAATAATTATGTTTTTTATTTATATACTAGAGGCCTGGTGCATGAAATTCATTCACTGGTGGGGGGGTCCTCAACCCAGCTAAATCCTCTCCAATCTCGGATCCCTCTCACAATCCGGGACTGGTGGCTCCCAACTGCTCAACTGCCTACCTGCCTGACTACCCCCTAACCCACATGTGTCAAACACAAGGCCCGCGGGCCAAATCCAGCCCGCCAGGCCTTGCAATGTGGCCCGCACCGCGCTGTCATCACTGCACTCCGCTGTCAGTTTATGACATTGTCAGTTTAGTAAACCATTCAGTAAACCATTCGGCCCGCAATTTAGGCTGGATTTTAGATTTTGGCCCCTTCTCTGATTGAGTTTGACACCCCTACTAACCACTCCCTGCCAGCCTGATCAACCTAATTGTACCCCTGCTGGCTTGATCACCCCCAACTACTCTTCCCTGCAGGCCTGGTCCTCCCACAACTGCCCTTACTCCCCTCCCAGCCCAAAACCTATAACTGCCTTTACCTAAAGGCCCAGTTGCCCCCAACTTCCCTTCCTTGCTGGCCTGTTCGTTCCCAACTGTCCTCCCATGCTGGCCTGGTCACCCTGCCCTCCCCTCCTGCCATCTTGTGGTGGCCATCTTGTGACCACATGGGGGCAGCCATCTTGTGCAAGGTGTGACAGTCAATTTGAATATTACCTCTTTATTATGTAAGATAAACTTATATTTTTAAGAGAAAAATCTTTGCTGCAGATCTGACTCTCATTAATGAAAAGCTTCATTAGTTTTTTTTTTTTTCTTTTTTTAAAACATATTTTAATTGATTTTTTTACAGAGAGGGATAGAGAGTTAAAAAAATCAATGAGAGAGAAACATTGATTAACTGCCTCCTGCACACCTCCTACTGGGGATGTGCCCGCAACCAAGGTACATGCTCTTGACCGGAATCGAACCGGGGACCTTTCAGCCCACAGGCCAATGCTCTATCCACTGAGCCAAGCTGGATAGGGCCATTAGTTTCATTATAATTCACATTTTTCAAAAAAAATTATCTCATGCGAGTATCTCTTTTAAGTATTTTTATAAATATCATTTCGTTAATCCTATTAAACAAACAAACAAAATTAAAACTCCTGTGGGTTGAGTTCTATTTTTATTCTGATTTCACGTACAAAGAAATTGAGGACTAGAAAGGTTAACCTTTCTAATATTTCAAAGATACAATATGAAACAGCTAGGATTTAGGCAGTTTGACTTCATAGAGTATACTCTAAGTGATTATGCTGGAATGTGTCATGGACAGCACAGTGCTTTTCAGTGGACTTATATATGAATTTGAACAATGGTATAACATTTTCATTTTAATTTATTATTTTTTATTTTAAAAATATATTTTATTGATTTTTTTACAGAGAGGAAGGGAGAGGCATAGAAAATTAGAAACATTGATGAGAGAGAAATATCCATCAGCTGTTTCCCGCACACCTCCTTCTGGGGATGTGCCCTCAACCAAGATACATATCCTGACCGGAATTGAACCTGAGACTCTTCAGTCTGCAGGCAGACACTCTATCCACTGAGACAAACCAGTTAGGCTGTTATCATATTTTTTAAATTATAAAAGGGATTATGGATCATTACTTTCTTACTAGAAAATATTTTTCATGATTATGTAATAAATAGCAGGCTTTAAGTATAAGAGACATATATCTGAAGTAGTAAGCTTCTGCTTTTTAACTATAAAGATTCTTCTCTGAACCTTGTATCTCTACAATTATCCTAATACAGCATGAAAACAACAAACGTCAATAGCATCATCGTCATAGTTAACAATGAAACAGGCCACATCTGAATCATTATCTGAAGAAAGACCATGAGTACAGTCAATTCAGGTCAGTAGAGAACTGCATTCCACCTTGTCATGGCAGGGGGTACAGGTCTCAAAGGGGTAGACATGCCCAGAGGGTGTGTCATCGGTTGCTGAGATCATCCTCAGTATAAATGACTCACTAGAAGCATTCTTATCACTCAATAAAGCTATTATACAAACAGTTATATTTTATTACAGTCAAAAGATAAAGAATAAATTTAGCAAAGGAAGAATACTCATAGAATAGTCAAGGAGAGAACAGGTAGAAGGTTCCATGCATTCTTTCATTGTAGTTACATGGATTATATTCAATTTTGCCAAAAATGATGTGTCATGATCACATTGCCAAACAAAGAACCTAAACCATGTCTTGGTATACAGGTTTTATATTGAGATATGTTCATATAAATGTATAGTGTCTGTGTGACTATCTTTACTCAGTCTCTAGCCTCAAGCCATTTTGGAGGTAAAAATGACATATGGTTCAAAATTCCTGCCATATATCACATTGCTATCATAAATTATTTGCCATAGTGTAAGGCCATAGGTAGGTAGAGATGCTCATTAAGCAAAATATTTTACAAGTTTTGTAAATTATCTCTCAAGAGTGGGTCAAGGACAATTCTTTCTTTGGGATGTCTAGGATTTGAACATTTCTAGCTCTCTGAGTTAATTTTTTACTACAGTAGGAAAAGCCAATAATCTCTATTTTGGAATTCATAGTTTACCTGGAGATTATAGGAAAATCTTGATACCTATTTTGACATAATAAATGGTATAGGAAGTTTAACAAAATTAAGATAATCAAGAACATATACTTACAGAAAATGCAGACCTCAGATGTTTTGAAATAGAAAAAATGCTGTGTATGAAAAGTTGTCAACTTTTCATGCCTGACAGTTTGAGAGAAGTGTGTAAAGTGATTTATACATACACATGCAGAGATGCATGAAAACATAAACCTGATATAAGATTCTATTGTGTATAAGGTCATATATGCCTAAAACCATGGTCAGAAAACTGTAGCTCACAAGCCACATGCGGCTCTTTGGTCCATTGAGTGTGGCTCTTCCACAAAATATCATGGCCTGGGTGAGTCTATTTTGAAAAGGTGGCATTAGAAGAAGTTTAAGTTTAAAAATTTGGCTCTCAAGAGAAATTTCAATCATTGTACTGTTGATGTTTGGCTATGTTGACAAATGATTTTGCTGACCACTGGCCTAAGACAATCATTGTCCTACAATAGCTCACTGATAAGAAATTTTCCATAGAAAGTTGTATAAAACTCAATCTATCAGCTATTGGAGAAGCATATTATCTTTATTTACTTACCCAGTTACATCCTCATTTATTCCTCCAATTGGAAAATATTTAAGATTTTCCTTTATTTAAAATAAACAAATAAGTAAACAAAAAGCAATATAACCAGAAAGCAATCTTGAAAAAATGTAAGGGAATGAACATAACCATAAAATCACACACACACACACACACACACACACACACACACGACACACACGACACACACACAGACAGATTATGTCAGAGAGAGGCAGTAAAAATGTAAACAAATATTAAAAAAATATTATGTAAAACAAAATGTCCTCTATGTTGCAAAAATTGAGAAAATAAAAGCTCTGGAATGAAATGATAACTAAAGAAAAAAAATAATTGAGCAAAAAGAGACAAAATAAAAAACAGAAATAAATTTCAGAAGGTTAAGGTCATATTAGATTACTATAAAATTATAAAAAATATACACAAATTTAACAAACTATTGTTACATGTAAAACAGATAAGACAACTGAACAATTTTTTTAAAAAAAGAACAGAGGTTCATAAAAATGTATAAATACATTGATAGATACTGAAGAGCAAAAATAATCCAAAAGAGTAATATTTAACATATTCCAGAAAACAAATGAAACAAAACAATCAACATATAATTCTATATAACATACCTAAATTAAAGAAAAACAAATATTTGGATTCAAAATTCAAGAAAATTAAAATGATCTAGATCAAGTAACACTGATATACTCCCTGAGCAGCAAATTACCTTGAAATACGGATCTTCAAGTTGACTACTAGAAAAGATAAGTCCAACTTCTGATTTCTCTGAACTGATATTCTCCACAAAAGGACAATTGGAGCAAATGTCAATGAGATTTTCAGAAAACAAAATATGAACAAGATTATACAGTTTAACTAATTGCTATTCAAAGAGAATATAATTATATATAAATGAAGTGATGCATTGAGACTATAGTGTAACAGGTAATTAGAAAAAAATTAACAAATGCAAAGCCTTCCTGATATTTGCAGCAACACAGCATATAAATAGTAATTGAAACTCCATTTTCATTAATACAAATTTAAAGATATCCACAAAATTATAAAAACAATATAATAGTCTTTCTTGAGTAATTCAGAAAGTATATCAGATACTATTGATACATCAGCCATGAAGCTATTTGGCCCTATGTATTATTGAAATTTGAATTCAGAATATACCATGTAACAAGAATAATACCATTAAAGATCTTATTTATAAAACTTACTTTTTATAGTAAACTATTTTGGTTTAACATTTTGTCTTACAACATAGCAAAACTGGCTTCGAAGATCTCTTTAATTTATTGCTCTCTATAAAACCATAATATAAAAAATAATAATAAAAAGAAAAATTCTGTTTGGTCTGAATTATTTAAATTGATAATCCTTAGTATAAAGATTACTGTCTTTTTTATTTCAATATTATGACCTGCACCCAGATAAAAGAATACCGAAAAAGGAAAATATTTTTTTTAAATCCAAGCAATCTCATTGAATAATTGCTCACAGAAATTCATCAATTATTTTAAAATATTATGAACATTCAAGTAAGTAATAGATAGTGATATTATAATTAATTGTCCAAAGGCCATCTTGGAAGTGAGTTAGCTTCTAGGTATTAACCTAGATTATTCCATGGAAACTATGACATATAGTTAGTCCAGCTATCAACCATGTAACATCCTTGTCATTGTCATAACAACCTATGACTATATTACAATATTATTGTCTCACTAGGTAAATAAGCATAGAAAAAGCTAGATATGAATGCTTCATACAAAGCCTAAATCAGAGGAGAAACAATAATTCTAATCCACTACTAATTCTGTTCCTAGGACTTGTATATTTCAAAATAATCTTATGTAGATCAACAATTCATTCAAGATAACAGATATTTTAAATAATTTTATTGATGACAATATTTTCTTGCTTATTTCTAGCTTCTCCCAAAACCATATATAGAATTCTGTATAAAGAAATATTGTATCACAATATAATAAATTAAAAGTATTGTATATGTAAATAACAGAATTGTTCAGATAGCTGTGGTGCATTGTCAGGGGAGAAAATTAATGAGAAAATTCCATGAAATATCAACTATTTGGTTCTTATTTGATTTGGTGAATTTATCATTTAATATTAAAACAAGTCAAATCCCTGGTTGCTTCTAGAGGGAGAAGAGCTGCTTTATTTATTCATCAGTTTGTTTGTTTGTTTTTTTCCATGCTTAATAGAAACCTCAAGGCTTGTCCTATAAATGAAAAAAAAATAATTTAAATTTAACTGTGTTTAAAAAGAAAGAAGCCCTTCTTCAACATGACTGAAATTAAGATTTAAAACTGGTCAGAAATCACTGACCTGGTATTTTTTCAGGGAGTATAGTCATGTGTTTTTGCTTTTTGAGTGTTTTGTTCATTTCAAGAATGCCCTTTAATATCCGCAGCCTTTCTCTGTAATTATCAGATCAGCATCCCAGTTTGTAATGCAGTAAGTATATAAGTAAGACCAATAACTATTCTAAATATCAGTACAAACCAACATCACCAGTTCTACAAAATTTCTTGGAAAAGAATAGATAGCATCAACTCTATTTCTTGTACAAGTTATTCACAGAGCTGGGCATCAGTTTGGAAAGTTGTGGTACAGCAACCTTTCCAAACAAATAACATGTCCTTCAAAAAATCAGGACACCAGAGAAGATATCAAAGAGTTTCAAAACTGAATGAGCTGTATGGGTGCAATAGAAAAAAAGCTAGGATTAAAAGTTTTCCCTGCATTGAAACATGTTTATCTCAAATCTAGCTCTCTGGCCTTATAATAATAAGAGAAGTTCACATCTCCACATATATAGACTTCCTGTTCCAACCAAATAAAAATAATAGATAGTGCAAAAATCGAAATAACAAAAAATATATATAAATGTCCTTCAAATGGAACATATCTGCATACCAGAAATCTCACAGAAACACAAAGCAGTAAGCTGTGCTCACTATGGGCTTGCTAAGCTCCCAGAAAGAAAAAGGTGAACAGGAGTGCAAATGTAGCATGTTAATAGTGACTAAATTTTCTCTTAAGTTACATAGGATTCCAAAACTCACATCTTGAAGTCAGTAGTTAGGAATCTTGAAATAAGCTGAAGTACACCAGCTGCGCGCTGCTGCTCGAGCTCTCGGTTCTTGGGAAGCTGTGGGAGAGCAGGCAGAAGGAAATGGAGAGGCTCCCAGCCAATGCCCTTCCCATCAGCAACAGCATCTGTGTAACATCATCGTGGGGTAAGGATCAATAAAGTCTCATAGAATCTGAAAGTATTGCATACATTTTTGGAAACCAAGAGGAGATACACAAAACATAATGGGGAAAAGAGAAAGCAAAACTAACACTGAAGTTCCTCGCAATTGCCCTGCTTACGAAAATGAGAGAAAATATGGAAAAATAAATAAAGTTAATATCAAGGAAGATATCCAACAAATGAACAATCAGAACAGTATCTATTTGAATGAGGTTACTTTTTTTTTTTTAAATATGTTTTATTGATTTTTTGTACAGAGAGGAAGGGAGAGAGATAGAGAGTTAGAAACATCGATGAGAGAGAGTCATCAATCAGCTGCCTCTTGCACACCCCCTACTGGGGATATGCCCGCAACCAAGGTACATGCCCTTGACCGGAATCGAACCCGGGACCCTTCAGTCCCCAAGCCGACGCTCTGTCCATTGAGCCAAACCGGTCTCGGCTGAATGAGGTTACTTTTATGAATCTGTCTAACAATGACTTTGGAATAAGAATGTTTAGGATCCTTCAAGAGGTAAATGTACAGATAAGGTTGTGAGATAGAGTTGATTTGATATTTTGATAATCCTAGCCTCCTGCAAAGGTGTTTTCCTATATTTCAGAGACAGAATGATTTTAAATCTTACCTACCTTCGTGGTTAGAGTACCACATGCGCAGAAGGTTTTGTTAATCAGAGGCACTTGCACAGACTTGAGTCAGCACTGCGTCTGCTGGAGAGGCCGCAGAGGTGTGCATTTTGGCAATGTGGGCTGTAGCAGGTGCAGTGTGGCTCTGGACTACAAGTTCAGGGGGTGGCTAACTTAGTCTTTGATGAAAAAAACAAAGTGATTATTACGAGAGTCAAAGTTCTTGTTTTTGACAGTCTCTCATGGCTGCGCTGACATGATCCTAGTGACAATACTTGGGTGTGTCATAATGATATCCTGAATGCAGTCAAAGTTGTAATTTTATATAGATCACTTTCTTTAATCATTCTGATGCTCAAGTTTATAGAGAAGCAACCAGCCAAACTGCAATGACACCAAAAAATGAGCAGGGATAGCAAATTTTTGGAGAAGAAAATATGAGGGGTTACTTACTCTTAAAAACTACCATTAAAATTAAGCATTCGATGATGTGAAATTTGTGCTTGAATATATAGACTGATCAAAATCACAGGACATAGGGACAGTAATAAAGCCAAATAACACTTGCATATATTTGCTTCTCAAAAGAGTGGGAATAATTATGGACTGTTTAACACACTAGTAAATACTGTGTACTCACTGGTTGAAAAACAAAAGTGAACATTTCCACATACTGGCCACCTGGATAAACTGCAATACACTAACAAACTAAAGGTACAAAATGAAACAATGCAGGCACTAGAAGAATGCATGAATGAATTCCTTTACTGGGGGAAAAGGTTTTAACTGTAAATAAAAACAAGAAGCTATAAAAGGAAAATATAATGAATTTAACTGTAAAAATAATGCCAGGAAAATAATTCTGTCTGTAAAATATATCATAAGCAAAAAAAATATCATAAAAAAACAAAAAAAACAAACTCTGATAAATATATTTACAATATATATATCAAAACATATAGCTAGTCTCCTTCTTTTTTAATTTTTTTTTAATTTTTACCTAAAGAGATCTTCAAATTGAGAGGAAAGCAACAAACACCTTATTGTAAGAGGTTAAACACATGGAAACAGGATTCACAGAAAAATAAAATACATGTAATGAAAGACGCTCAATAGCTCTTGAGTTTTACAATATGATACACGTTCTCCCTCAGACTGTAAAATAAAAAAAATAAAAAAACTCTTTTAAGACACTATGATGGTAAACACTTGGGTCACTCTCATCCATCACACAGGAAATGCAAAAAATGAACAACACGGAAGAGTGATCTGGTCATTTTTACTCATATTAAAGAGACCTCAATCATTTGAGCCAGTAAACACATTAATGATATAAAACCCTTTTGTACCTCTGCCAATGATGAAAAACATTATAGTAAAAAATAACAATAATTTCCCTGGTGGGTTTGGTTCAGTGGATAGAGCATGGGCCTGTGGACTAAAGGATCCCAGGCTCAATTCAGGTAAAGGGCACATGCCTGGGTTGTGGGCTTGATCCCCAGTGGGAGGCATGCGGGAGGCAGTCGATCAATGATTCTCTCTCATCATTGACATTTTCATCTATCTCTCCCTCTCCCTTTCTTTCTGAAATAGATAAAAATATTTTTTTAAAATAACAAATTTTCACATTTTTGTTGTAGCTAAAATTGGAAACAATCTATTATATATTACTATCAAGTAAACTGCAATAAAATATCATAGTGTTCTTAGGAAAAAAATGAAAATATTTTTGGATATAAAGAACATATTTTAGTGTATATTGGTAAGTAGATAAAACGCATTTTAAAGTAGTGGTTATATAATATTATTATTTCTTTCTCTTGTTTTTTTCAGTGCCTCCTTGAGCAGAGGCCATAGCAAGTAAATACAATTTATTTATCTTCTATAATTGAAACTTTGTAGCCTTGAACGGAGGACAGGGCTGGCCAGGGCGGGCAGGAAGCTTGACTTCCTCTATGACCAGGGCAACCCAAATCTCCTGTTTGCTCTAGCTCCGTGGTGGGCTGCCATCTTAGTTGGGTTAATTTGCATACTTGCTTCTGATTGCCTGGTGGGTGTAGTGGAGTGATAGTTAATTTGCATGCTTCTCTTTTACTAGTGTAGACTAGTAGATTATTCAATAAGATCAGTCACTAAACTCTTAAAACTACATTTTTATAGTTATAGCTGTGTGTAATTAAATTTTATGTTTATTTACTTGAGGCAAAGAATGGTAATTTGCAAGGTCTGTGTCTGGCTTGGTGATAAGTAAACAAAGAGGCATTCAAGAGTCCTATGTAAGTTATATGCTATTTCACAGAACACAAAAAGTTGAATGGATTTTTCACCCTCTCCATTTCTCAGGATGATAGAGCTTCAGTAAAGTTTAATATTTTCAGTTGACAGAGTGAAAGAGGCAGAGTTTAATTAACTTATACATTAAAACATTTTAAAGAGGTGATATGCAAATTAACCCTAACACCCTCACAAGATGGCTGCCTACCATCAGTCCAGCAGGAGGGTTAGTGAGGGAAAACCAAACAACTGAACAGCAGGCTGCATGTGGTGACCAGGCAGGTGGGGGGCTATGAGGAGTGACCAGGTGGGCAGGGGAGGACAGTTTGGGGCAATCAGGCTGACAGAGGGGCAGTTGGAGGTGACCAGGCTGGCAGGATGGGCAGTTAGGAGGGACCAGACTAGCATGCAGAGACCATGAGAGATGATCAAGTCAGTGGAGGTGGTGGATAAGGCCACCAGGCAGGCAGGCAGCTGAGCATTTAGGAGCCGGTGGTACAGGATAGTGAGTGGAGTATCTGACTGCTGGTTAGGCCCAATCCCCGAGATCGGGCCTAAACCAGCAGTTGCCCATCCCCCAAGAGATCCTGGATTGGAGAGAGTGCAGGCTGGGCTGAGGAGACCCCCCTCTTCTTCTGTGCAGAAATTTTATGCACTTGGCCTCTAGTGTTTATTTCCATAAATATTCTGGGCACCGGTTGTATAGAAGTTAGCAAAATAAAATTATCTTTCATTCTATTGCAAGAAGACAGAGAATAAACAGACAATATATTTATTTAATATAATATAATATAATATAATATAATATAATATAATATAATACAATACAATACAATATAATAATCCTATATAATAAAGTGGGAATGTGCAAATAGATCGTCACTCAACCACAAAGATGGTGGTGCTGACAGTGGAGGTGGGGGTTTCTGTAACACAAGATGGCTGCACCCTCAGGGGAGGCCAAGTTCTCATAATGAGCCTTAATGAGCAGGGACCTGAGGCTGCACCTGTGAGGCTTGATGGTAGATTGCAGGCCATGCTCCCTACCCTGGCATCACACCAGGGTACATAAGGCCGTGCCCCGGACCCAGCAGGGCTTGATGGGGGACCTCAAGATGCAACCCCCACCCCAGTGCTGGGCTGGGAGACCTGAGGCTGCACCCTCTGCCCAGTGGGGTTTAACGGGGGACCTCAGGCCACGTCCCCCACCCAGCGGGGCTTGACAGGGGATTTGAAGTATGCCTCCCACCCCAAGCTGCGGGATCTCAAGCTGTGCCCCTTGCACCAGTGCCAGGTCAGGGGACTTGAGGCTGCATCCCCTTCCCCATTGGGGCTTGACAAGGGTGGGACTGGCCGAGTCTGGATCTAGCCCTTGGGGTGGGGGGCAGCCAGGTCTGGGTCTCTCACAATTTTGAGTCACATGTGGGTGGGCAGGGACCTGACTCTGGGTCCCATCGTGCATCCCAGACTCTGACAGGAAGAATATTTTCACATACATTTTACTAATTTTCTTTCATCTCTATCACTTCTAACATAGAGAAATGGCAGATAGCAATAATAAAATATTTCCTCTAATTAATACCCTTTTAATGTGCATGAATTTCTTGCATCAGGCCACTAGTATAATAAATTTTATTATATTTAGTATAATATATATTATTGATTTTTTACAGAGGAAGAGAGGGACAGAGAGTTAGAAACATCGATGAGAGAGAAACATCAATCAGCTGCCTCCTGCACACACCCCACTAGGGATGTGCTCGCAACCAAGGTACATGCCCTTGACCAGAATTCAACCTGGGACCTTTCAGTCTGCAGGCTGATGCTCTATCCACTGAGCCAAACCGGTTTTGGCTAGTAATATATTTTGAAGTAGATCCTATGAAGAAAAATAAAGTGAGGTATAGTAAAATGGGTGGGGAGTTCTATTTAAGAAGGTAATATTTGGGCAGAGATATGATGCATGGAGGGAATAAAACCATAATGATATCTGGGGAAGATTGTTTCAGCAAAGAGAATAGAAAATACAATGACTCTGAAGTAGTAATACACACCACTTTGATGAGGTGGAGTAGAGTGAGTAAAAGGAAAACTGATCTAGATATGTTCACAGTATGAATATGAAAGATATAGTAGATCTTAGTGACTATTTTAAATGAGGTGGAAAATAATTACACAAAAAATAAGATGAAGAGTTACATAAACAGACTTGACTGTCAACAATAAAATATAAACAAATAAAAAAAGAGAATTACTTTGGCTGCTGTTGGAAAAAAAAAAGATAAAAAATAAGGAGATAAGTTATAGAGTCCTTAGATTAGTGTAGGAAGCCTGAAAGTAGCTTGCACTACAATGGTAGCAGTAATTGCAAAGAAAAGTGGTAAGAAATAGTCCATCCTAAGCTATGATTTAAAGTTAAACATGATGATAATATGATGGGAATATGGAGAGTATAGTAAAGAGTAGAATGAGAATGATTGCTACATTTTTTTTACACTTGGGTGGATATATAACAAGAAGTTGAAAGTGTTATGAAAGGGTGCAAATTCAGAAATTTGTAGTGGGCCTATTATGTTTGAGATTTTGAGATGATTTTTAAACCGCCAAAAGAAAAGTCATTCAGAGTATGTATGTTTTTCAAATAATGGATTTCTGTTTCTAAGTATATAAATATATATATATATATATATATATATATATATATATATATATATATATATATATAATAGACATAATATTTTATCCCAACACTTATTTAAAATGTCTAGGAAAATATTACAAGTTTGGATTCACTGGCATATAGATAATATTTATATTCATAATACTGAATGACATAATTGAATTGGAAAAACTAGACAGAGAAAACATGGTCTAACTCCAACATTTATTTGATTTATAGGAAAGGAATAATTATGAAACGATTATGATGATATTGGTGATTATTATAATAACTTGTGCAAGGAGAGTGGTGGGGTGGTGTATGTGTCCCTCAGCCAGGCCTGCACCCTCTCCAATCTGGGAAACCTCCTGGGATATCCGATTGCCTGTTTTGGTCCAATTCCAGTGAGATTGGGACTAAACAGGCAGTCGGACATCTCTCTCATAATCCAGGACTGCTGGCTCCCAATTGCTTGCCTGCCTGCCTTTCTGATTCCCCTAACTGCTTCTGCTTGCCAGCCTGATCACCTTCTAAGTACTCCCCTGCCAGCCTGTTTGCCCCTAACTGCCCTTCCCTGAAGGCCTGGTTATCCCTAACTGCCCTCACCTGCAAGCCTGGTCACTCCTAACTGCCCTCCCCTTCAGGCCTGGTCCCCCCAAACTGCTCTCCCCTGCAGGCTTGGGTCCCCCCAACTGCCCTTCCATGTAGGCCTCGTCATTCCCAACTTCGCTCCTCTGGAGGGCTGGTCAACCCTAACTGCCTACCTATGCAGGCTTGATCGCCCCCAAATGCCCTCCCTTGTAAGCCGGGTCCCTCCCAACTCCCCCCCCCCTGCTGGCCATTTTGTGGTGGCCATTTTCTGTCCACATGGTGGCAGGATCTTTGACCACATAGAGGCAACCATCTTGTGGTGGAGTGATGGTTAATTTGCATATTGCTCTTTTATTAGATAGGATGTTACCCTCAATAAATTCAATTTTAAAAAAGAAAGAAAGAAATCCCACAGTGGTCTCACACATTCCTCCTCAGAGCCTGAGTGACTGTAGTGGATTTATGTCTCCAGGTACAAGAGAACATTAAGCACTATCAGTTCTCTGATTTTTCCATATCAGCAGATAGAGTACAATAAAAAATAAAAAAACTAGAAGATCAGTTTTCAATGGAAAGTTTCTCACTAAAATATTTAGCTTCCTAGAGAAGACCTCAGGCAAGAACAGCAGTTGGAATATAAAATAATTGTTTCAGTTCCAGTGTCATCTGTTAGGAATCATCTGTCCCTAATTAAAATCCACAAATAATCTATGCTTAAGTGGTTTTTCTCTTTCATTTCTAAAGTAACCTCCTTTAATTAACATTGTGCTGCTAAATAGGGTCCTTTTCTAGTACATTGTAATGTGAAAAGTCCACCCATAATTACTGATTAAATAATAAGGTTTGAATTCAGTGAAGTGTTACATCAAAAACATCTGATTTGTTGCCCTTTGGCAATAAGTGCCTTGAATTCAAGTTTAAATTTGAATTTTCTATACACACATAAAACATGCATTTGTGTCATCTTAATATTTTATTTCTACTAATTTTATATACCCTATTAAAGGCAGCTATTGTTTAAAGAGACAGTATCCACTGACTGATTAGAATGTAACCTCTTTGTGCCCTAACAGTTCTCTATAAATCAAAATTTCATAAAATAACAACATAAATATGACATGCCTTAAGGGTTTTTATTTTTGTTGATGAAAGTCTGTTTTGTTTGTTTGTGTGTGTGTGTGTGTGTGTGTGTGTGTGTTTGTTTGTTTGTTTGTTGTTAGGATTTTAAATGTTAGATGAGCATAGGTTATACTTTATGTCATAGAGTAGCATTTTGATAAATGATGTTAATGCCACATAATTGTTTTAAATTTTCTTATGCTAAGATCTTAGGTACACCATACTACAACATTTCTACTTACACACCAGGTTCACTGAAAGGGGGAGTGGTGGTCAGACAAAGTTATGCTGGAGTTAGGAGTATCATGTTAATTGCAGTATATACTGAACATAGAAACAAAGATTTAGCTAAATATCTTCTCGTATCATTTCTGTGTGTATGTGTGGAGCATTTCTGGGTGTATATATGAACTAGTCTCATTTCCTTGTTTCTAAATTCAAGAGCAAATAGCGTGCTTTAAATCTATCTAGCTCAAGTCAAGCAAAGTGAGAAGCCCCAAGTCACAAAGCATCCATCCAGGTGCTGTGAAGCTTCTGCAGAAACCTTGTTTCTTGAACTTCTCATTTAGTTTGAGTGACAGAAACTCAATAGAAGTGGTTTGAATGAGTATTTATACACATTATATAAATACAATAAATACGATAGTTCTGTGCAAATGATGTAAAACAAGGTTCACACATAAAACAAAACAAAAACTCACGTTTTTAGAGCATGCAAGTAAAAGTCCATGGGTAGAGTTTTCCTCAGGTATAGTGGGATTTCAGAACTCAGTAATATCATCAGAACTTCTGTGGCCCTTAAAACTATGCAGCCTTCTCATGCATGAAAAAAATAATAAATTTTTCCAACAGCCCCAGAAAAGTTCTCATTCTGTCTCCTTAGAACTAATTGGGTCTCTCTACTTCCCCTCAACAAATCACTGTGGTAAGATGAATGAAGAAAAAATTATATATATATTTGTGTGTGTGTGTTCATTAAATTTATTGGGGTGACATTTGTCAATATGAACATATAGTGTTCAGGCGTGGATTCCTTTAAGATATGTATATTGATTGCAATGTGTGTCCACCACCCAAAGTCAAATCTCCTCTTATAACTATATATTAGGACACCCTTACCCTTTACCCCCTTCCTTCTAGCACTGCTGTTTGTGTTCACAGTTTCAGTTTTTATATCTGTGACTTATCAAGACTGACACATAGATTCAATCCTGAACCAAAAGGAACAAGGCAGCAGTGCCTTTTTTTTTTTTATAAAGAGCAATTTTTAAAGATGTAAAAGCTATATCTATTAATCAGTCAAGTGCAACTAAACAAATGTTAATTGAGAATAAACAATATGCCTAACACTGTGTTTGGATATAAGAATGACCACAAAATAATTCATAAGTTTCTCCTACAGTTTAGGAGACAAACACTCACAGATCCGCAGATTGTATTACAAAAGTGGCACAAACTATATGGGGAGTTAGGAGAGAGATAATTTATCCTACTTTAATTTGCTATAAAATATTTCATATTGATTAGACGTAAGTGCTCAAGTATTTTAGTTACTTATCTGAGATTCTGTATTCCTTATACACATGAGGTCAAACCTTAAAATGTGATATTCTTTACTGCAGTTTCCACAATAGTTCTGAATAAACATGAGTATTTATTTATTTACTTTATTTATTTTTTCATATTTTTATTAAGGTATTACATGTGTACATATCTTCCCATTGCCCCTCCCACTCCACTCCCATATGTGCCCTCAGCCCCCAGTGTGTTATGTCCATTGGTTATAATTATATGCATGCATACAAGTCCTTCCATTGATCTCTTATCTCCGCCACCTGTCCTTAACCTTCCCACTGTAATTTTACAGTCTGTTTAATACTTTACTACCTCTGTATCTATCTTTTTGTTCAACAGTTTATAATGTTTTCTATTATCCACAAATGAGTGAGATCATGTAGTATTTTTCTTTCATTGACTGGCTTATTTCCTCAGGATAATGCTCTCCAGTTCCATCCAGGTTGCTGCAAATGGTAAGAATTCCTTCTTTTTTTATAGCAGCATATTATTCCATTGTGTAGATGTACAATATTTTTCTGATTCAGTCATCTGCTGACGGGCACTTAGGCTGTTTCCAAATCTTAGCTATTGTAAATTATGCTGCTATAAACATAAGGGTGCATATATCCTTTCTGATTGGTGTTTCCAGTTTCTTAGAATATATTCCTACAAGTGGGACTATAGGGTCAAATGGGAGTTCCATTTTTAGTTTTTTGAGGAAAAAACACAACTACACACTGGCTGCATCAGTCTACATTCACACCAGCAGCACACGAGGGCTCCTTTTTCTCCACATCCTCGCCAGCACTTGTTGTTTGTTGATTTGTTGATGATAGCCATTCTGACAGGTGTGAGATGGTACCACATTGTCGTTTTGATTTCCATCTCTTGGATAATTAGTAACTTTGAACATGTTTTCATGTGTCTCTTGGCCTTCCTTCTATCTTCTTTCAAAAAGATTCTACTTAAGTCCGTTGCCCATTTTTTTATTGGATCCTTTTTCTTCCTTTTGTTAAGTTGTATAAGATGCCTGTAGATATAGGAGATTAAACCTTTATCAGTGATAACATTTGCAAATATGTTCTCCCACACAGTGGGCTTTCTTGTTGTTTTGTTGATAGTTTCTTTTGCTGTGAAAAAGCTTTTTATTTTGATGTAGTCCCATTTGTTGATTTTCTCTTTAGTTTCCATTGCCCTAGGAGTAGTATCAGTGAAGAAGTTCTTTTGGCATATGTCTAACATGAGTATTTAAATGCTATTCGATAAGACAATATTTTGTCAGAATAATGAGCTAGGCACCAATTTCAAGTGCGCTATTGAGCAGTATTTTTTTTTTTTAAATTAGAGAAGTGAATTCAATTATTTAAACCCTACCAATGTACTGCTTTAAATATAGTATTCTCTACAAGCTTAAGTTCAAGCAAATAATTTTAATAGCATAAAAATAAATTCTCATGACTGAAAATATACATATAATGGAAAATATAAGTGCCGATCTTAGCTAATGGCAATTAAAGGACCCATTCTGGAAAAAAAATGAAATAAATGGAGAAACAGAGTAATCACCGAAATGAGGGAGAGTTGCTATAAAAATGTACAATTATTTAAATCATCTCTCCAAGGGTTATAGGTTATAGGAATTTATAATTAGAAATATGTGCCTCAGTCCTGGCTGTTCCACTATATAGCTATGGCAGTTTAGCTAATTTACATTGTCTTTCTGGTCGGATAAGCTATTATAAGATAGGTATTTGGGCAAAGAAACCCATCAAAACCTTGTGGTCATTATATTCATTATTAAAGAATTAGAGGTGATGACAGAGTAAATCCAGTTAGTATTGATAAGGATATAAAGATACCAGAGGCTTGCTGCACAAATTTGGCCATGGGTGAGGTCCCACAACCTGGCTGACAATCAGGGCCAGTTGGGGCCCTCTCACCCAGTCCCAATCGGGGCTGATTGAGGGGGAGGGATGGCGGGAGGTTGGCCAGCAGTGAGAGGCTGGCTGTGGAAGCACACTGATCACCAAAGGACACTTCCTGTGTTGAGCGTCTGCCCCCTGGTGATAAGTGTGTATCATAGTGACTGGTCGTAATGGTCGCTTCGGCTTTTATAAATATAGATTAGAGGAGAATGGTCACCTATAGGCAAATGTTTTCTAATAAATCAAGTTAAAATCCAAGAGAAACAACCAAATGAAGCTTCTGAAAATCTACATACGCTTGTTTGTATTGCTTTGTTAAAAATGCCATCACATGTGTATTATTTTGTATGTAATATCTCACAACTTCTGTAATAGTTCTAATACCATTGTAATAATAACTGATTATTATTAACTGGAGACACAGTGCACACAAAATCTTGCGCGAGTAGCTCCCTTCCACTTTTTCTCAGCTGGCCGCCCTGCCCGTCGCTGCTCTTAGCTCTCCATCAAGAGGGCTTTCACCCCACCCTTCCTGCCATGAGAGCCGCTGCTCATTTGAGGATGACTATATGATATAGATAACCAGAAAGGAGCAAAGAGAATCTGCAGCACAGACACATGCCCAGTGAGGTCTGGGTGTCATAGAAAGGTACGTGCTTATCAATTACACCTGGAAACCAGTCATGGGCCAGAATAGGCATGGCCACTGCAAGGTCCAGATTCTGAGATACTTAATTCCTAAACAAAGGAAGTTCTCTCTTTGGGTGCTCTCGCCTTCTGGTGCTCCAAGCTTGCAGGCCTTACCTGCTCTGCACTCACCACATGGCCCACAGCCACGTGGACTCCACATAATGGACCAATGGACTTTAATTTGATGCTGCACCAGAACCAGCCCTGCATGGAACGAAAACTCTGGACACTGGCCCTGCTTTTAGCTCTGCTGTGGCCCCAGCTATATATTTGCAGGACTGGTTTAAGGACAATGGGGTTTTGGAAACAAAGAAATATAATTCTACACAAATAAACATCATTCATTCTCCTGTGTGAGTCTTAGAAAATTATTTTTCTCAAGCTATCGCAAGAATATTGCATTTCACCCATGCAATCCTCCAGTAACAGTTCCATTTCTATAAATATTCAAAAGAGTAACTGGGAAAGCAACTTGTAAATCTAAACTAAATACAACGTGAAGTCTGAAGCATTCTAAACAGAAATGTAATTAGACCTTTGCTGTCCTCCCAGAGAGGACTATGTGTGAGGACAATTCCAGAATTTCTACAGGTGAATTTTTATTCAGCAGGGATACATATATATCCCTATATACGTATAAACTACACACTCTAAATTTGATTACTGATGAACAAGCATCCTTTTTTTGTTTGTTTTGCTTTTGGAAAAATCAATGCATTTATCAGAAGAATGTTTGAGTTCATTTACTTACACAGATATTTAAAGGGCATGTATAATAAGCACAATGTACCTAAGAAGGTCAGAGGCAGACTGTCAAAATAAGTTCAAATCATTGACCTTACTGAGAATATTTTGAAAAATAATTTCCTGCATTTATTTTTCTAAGAAAATACTGATACAATTCAGAAGAGGTTGCCCAGTCTTCTATGATTCTTATGGCATCCAGATCAATATGAGCAATTTAAATCCCATCATAGTTATTATTTCAAAAATTATTTAATTATATGGGACCTCTGAGAGCCTGCACTTTAGTTTATTTTTGATGTATAGGAATTAGTTTCAGTTATATAGCATAATGAGTCAGTCAGCACATGTATATATTGTGAGATAATCAGCACAATTAGTCTAGTTAACATCTATTACCACACATCTAAGATCTACTCTTTTAGCAATCTTCAAATATACAATGTACAATATTACTTACCATAGCCACCATGCAGTACAATACATCCCCATGACTTATTTTATAGCCAGAAGTTTGTACCTTTTTATTCCCTTCACACATTTTACCCATCCCCTCTCTTTGGCAACCATCAATCTGTTCTGTGCATCTGAGAGCCTGAGTTTTACATGTGTTACTAAAATATTATTTTACAAGTTTCATTATTTTAATATATTTTGATTATGCCATCTGTAATGATGTACGATAATTCTGGCATCCCAAAGGCAAAAAAAGAAAAAAAAAAGAAAAAAGCCTTTCCTGATTCAGGAGACATATACAGTTTCCATGTTTATAGAGCATAGGCTTATACCCTGAATTTCAATGTAGTTTATTGGAATTTGAAGTAAGCCATAGGAATGTGTACAATGGCTGACAATTTTTATGTTGTTTTGATGCAGAATTTCATTGTTTCTCAGATAGCATCATTTTGACATCCAGGAATCTAGCCTCTATTTCCTGAAGAAAACAATTTGACGGCAATCTTTAAAACATACAGCTCATGGTTTCTGTGTTGACACAAAATCATATTAGCTGTAGCTAGCACCTGCTGAAATGTAATTTCTATTTTTCTACTGGTGTTGTTTAGCATTAGAAAATATTTTTTACTTATACTGAATAAGAATACTTTTTTCCCATTCAATTTAACAAAAGCTGACACAATTAAATAATAGAAATACTCATTATTAAGATAACAAGGCTGGTTTTACATTCAAACATGCCACATTTTGAAAAAGAAATATAATCCCAAATAAAGAGCAAATTGTCTAATAGCATCAACTATTTAAAATGTACTATAAACTAAATATCACACATAGCTAAAACATATTTTATACATTGGTTAATATACTGTATAGAGTTTTGAGTCAATGCAATTATTCTATATTAGAATAGTTTTATTTTTATAAGCCAATTGAATCTTCAAGCAGAAGATAGAAAAATTAAATGGTTAAGAAAAGAAGAAGAAGAAAAATAGCATTAAAACTTTAAAATACTGTTGAATATTTTGGAGTGGTTTTGAACTTTATAAGACTAAGAATTTTACAATGCCCCCATGCTTCCCACCTATGAAGATACATCTTAGGCAGTATATGCAGTGTGCTATATTCCTCTTATTCTCAATTACTAATGAATATAGAAACTTATGAGTGTCTCAGAATGAATGCAATACCTGCTTATTTTAAAACTGTTAAAACTCACTAATTCTATTCACTAATATAATTTCTATGAGAGATAACCTCAAAGAAGTTCAAATAATATATAGATTTTTTTATTTTTATTTATTTATATTTCTTAATATATTTTTATTGAATTTTTTTACAGAGAGGAAGAAAAAGGGATAGAGAGTTAGAAACATCAGTGAGAGAGAAACATTGATCAGCTGCCTCCTGCACACCTCCGACTGAGGATGTGCCTGCAACCAAGGTACATGCCCTTGACCAGAATTGAACCTGGGACCCTTCAGTCAGCAGGGCGATGCTCTATCCACTGAGTCACACTGGCCAGGCCTAATATATAGATTTAAAAAAATTGGTACCAACAAGTGAGCCCTAAAATGATGCCTTTTATTCTTTATTAGAGAAAAACTACCCTAAAAGGACCTACATTAGACTTACAGTCTATCCCTTTTTAGCTCTTCTCACATCAAGTATTTGCAGGCTGTAAACACAAAAGACAAGAGACCTACACACTTAGGACATTGGGAACTACATGGGGTTTCCTGTAACACAGCCCCATTGAAAGGGCTATGTATCTAGCTGTATTTCAAAGTTAAAAAAAACAACAAAAAAAAAACAAAAAAAAAAACAAAACACAAAACTTTGAAACCAGAGAATTTAAAGTCTTTTTCTAGATAGAATGTTTCATTAAATAAAATTATTTATTATGCAGCCGGTTTGTAAAAATTGAGGAAAAAAACATGCACAAAAATACCTTACAAAATACATTGTTATGACTATTTGCAGCATTTGAATATGGATTGAATATTAAAAAATAGAATTGTCTCAAATCTGAAATTTCTCACGAATCCTATGAGATACAGAGTTGCAGAACTGTGGTATATGCAGCTTACTGGAAATTGTTGAGAAAATAATAATATAATATGATGTGTGTGTTCTTGCATATGTCTTTGAGGGCAAAAGCATATATTCACATAACTGACATATATATTTCAAAACATTTTAAAAAAATGGAAAGATAAAAATAGTTATTTCACCTTTATTAAAACCTATAGTTATTAGGTTTTTGAATAGGATAGTGAAGGCCAATTTATGCTTGTGAGAATAAACATTTAAAAATTTCCTCCAATGATTGTGAACAAGAAAATTAAAAAATAATTTTATAGAAATCTAGTTTCATTTTAAATGGAATATTTTAGTTGATGAAGTTGAAATAGTAGTATTATTAACTTGTTTATTGAATGTACTGTGGTGACATTATTGATAAAATTATATACCATATTTTCCGGCGTATAAGACGACTTTTGAAACGAAAAAAAGCCTGCTCAGATTGGCCAGAGTCAGAGAGGCGGTCTATTAAAAAAAGAACTGGTGTTGCCTCGGAAGTGGGGGGTAGTCTTATACAGCGAATATAGGCCTAAACCTATGTTTTAACTGTAAAATTAGGGGGGTCGTCTTATACGCCGGAAAATACGGTAGGTTTCAGATATACAGTTTTATTATATACTAGAGGCCCAGTGGACATATTTGTGCACTGGTGAGGTCCCTCAGCATGGCCTGCAGAGATTGGGATGAAATCGGCATTCCAACACTGCCTGCCACTCCTACCTGCCACGCCTGCTTATCCCAGCCCCACTGCTTCTGCCACTCTGTAGGCTCACTGCAGCTCTCTGCAATCTCCGGTCTTAGGGGCCAGCCATGAGCCCTGTGCCAGTCAGCTAGCTGAGCGGTGCTCCCACTGTGGGAACGCATTGACCACCATTGAGCATCTGCCCCCTGGTAATCAGTGTGCATCATAGCTACAGGTTGACTGGTCAAATGGTCAACTGCTCACTTAGGCTTTTATATATATATATATAATCTCTATGTGGTATTGTATATTTACTACCTCAAGTCAAGTCTCTTACCATCACTGTTTATCACTTCTTTAACCTCTTCTACCTCCTCTCACATCCCTTTCCCTCCCTCAATCATGGTATTATTGCTTGTTTCTATGAGTCTTTCTTTTCTTAATTTCTTCATCCTTCTCATCCAGCCCCAAAATCTCTTCCCTCTGACAGTGTCAGTCTATTTTCTGTATCTATGAATTGTCCCCACTTTGTTAGTTTATTTTGTTCATTAGAGTCCCCATATAAGTGAAGTTAAATGGTACTTGTCTTTCTCTGACTGGCTTAATTCACTTCTTAGATTTTTCTTGTAATCATCCTAGTAGCAAGAAAAATCCAACTTGTCTCTTTTAAAGGTTTGGGAAAATTGGACTTTTGCCAGCCTAGCTATCATCTATTGACTGCAAACATGGCATGTTACTATCTATCTTGTCATATAAAAATAATGACATCACTCTGAAATAAGTGATTTGACTTATATTCAATTAAATTGAAAGACAGTTACTCTCATATACAATGTGAAAGATAGTAACCTCTCAGTAAATTAAAAACAACATTTCATGATTAATACCATTGAAAACATTATTACATTTTTAAATCTAATACTAGTGCAATGGTAAATGAATTCAATAAACACTTCAGATGATTAAGTTTTCTTCCTAACCCACTTTAATTCAAATTCTAATTTGATTGAAAGAAAAAAAATTGTTAATAGCATAGAAATTAAGATTCACTACCTACTCTTTATCACTTAAAATAAATATGAAATGCCTGCAATTTGTAAAATCTATGCTGCTCTCTGGAGAACTAAACATGAATTAGAATTACTCATTGATCTTAAGTGTCTCACGAACATAAATTAAATAAAATTGTAAATATGACTTTATTGTGCTGCTGTGAACATAGAGGCATATGTCCTTACTGATTGGTGTTTATGTTTTCTTTGGTTATATTCCTAGGTGTGGGATTAGTGGGTCAAATGGGAGTTCCGTTTTTAGTTTTTTGAGGAAACTATAATGTTTTCCACAGTGGTTCACCAGTCTGCATACCAACTAGCAGTGCAGAGGGCTCCTTTTTCTCCACAACCTTGCCAGCACTTGTCCTTTGTTGATTTGTTGATGATAGCCATTCTGATAGGTTTGAGCTAGTATCTTGTCATTTTGATTTGCATTTCTCTGATGATTAGTGACTTTGAGCATGTTTTCATCTGTCTCTTAGCCTTCTCTATGTCCACTTTTGAAAATTGTTTCTTTAAGTCTTTTGTCCATTTTTTGATTGGATTGTTTATCTTCCTTTTTAAAAGATGTATGAGTTCCCTATAAATTTTAGGAGATTAGGCCTTTATAGGAGATAACATCGGCAAATATATTCTCCCATGCAGTGGGCTCTCTTATTGTTTTGTTGCTGGTTACTTTTGCTGTGCAGAAGTTTTTATTTTGATGTAGTCTCATTTGTTTATTTTTTCATTAGTTTCCATTGTTCTAGGAGCTGTATTGGTAAAGATATTGCCGCAACATATGTCTGCTATTTTGCTGCCTATGGATTCTTCTAGGATTTTTATGGTTTTCTGTCTTACATTTAGGTCTTTTATCAATTTTGAGTTTACTTTTGTGTATGGTTTAAGTTGGTGGTCTAGTTTTATTTATTTTTTGCATATATCTGTCCAATTTTCCCATCACCATTTATTGAAGAGACTGTCTTGAATCCATTGTGTGCTCTTACCTCCTTTGTCAAATATTAATGAAGCATAATGGCTTGGGTTCATTTCCAGGATTCTTTGTTCTGTTCCATTGGTCTGTATGTCTGTTCTTGTGCCAGTACCAGGAAGTTTTGAGAACAGTGGTTTTGTAGTATAGCTTGATATCTGATATTGTGAATCTTCCAACTTTATTCTTCTTTCTAAAGATTGCTGTGTCTATTTGGGAACTTTTTGGAAACAACTTAAGTGCCCATCAGCAGAAGAATGGATTAAAAAACTGTGGTAGATCTACACAATGAAATACCATACTGCTGTAAAAAGGAAAGAACTCTTACCATTAGCAACAGCATAGATGGACATAAAGAACATTATGCTAAGCAAAAATAAGCCAGTTGGAGAAAGATAAATATCACTAATTTGTCAAATATAATAATAAAAAAAACACATGGATCCAAAGACAGAGAAACACCAAAAAGACCATCAAACCTCAGAGGGAAGGCAGAGGAGGTGGGGACGGTAAGAGATCAACCAAAGGACTTTTATGCGTGCATGTAAGCCTAACCAATGGGCATAGACACTAGGAGGATTGCTTAGGTCATGTGTGGAGGGGAGGGAAGGTTGCGGTGGGAAGGTGGCAGGGAGATGGTCAGGGAGAGATCAATGGAAGAAAAAGGAGACATGTAATACTATATTTCATACTTTAAGCAATAATTTAAAAAGATTTTATTTTTGTTAATTACTAATTTGTTTTAATATACATTCATTCATTTATTTGCATTGTTCACTGCAAAGTATACATGATGAATATTGGTGGTTTAAGAATAGTTTATATGGAGTGGGAAGAGAAAAGTATGCTTATTAAAATCCATAAAATAAAGTATCAACTTTATCAAAAGTATATATCTTTGTAGTTTATTTAAATAACATAAATGCAAATATATCAATGCATTATTTTATTTTCCATAAAGTGCTTAACACTTTCTTATAATTTAAATGAATTGTTCTTGATATTTTTAGGCTGTTAGAAAGATTCACTGATAAAACTTTCTGTGAGAGGAAGGTACAAAATTATCCCAAAGGAGATTAAATAATTACTTTATCTATCAAAAAGATGTATTAACAAAATGCATCCTGTTTTCTGTGTAGTTAAAATATCTATCCATAGACTCATTAAATATGTTAGTCTGTTCAGATCATGTATCACATTGTACTCTGTTTGCTTTTAAATTCAGTATTCTTTTTTTTTTTAAAAAAATACTTTCCCCAAACATTATTTTTGAACATCGAGTTAGCATTGTAATATGGAGAAATTTCAGAAGATATTATCAATAAGGTCTAACTCAAAATTGCATTCTTTCTGGTTTGCCATAATCCTATTAACACATTAAGTTACTCACTTTGATACCCATAAAATTATCAGACTCTGTAAATACAACAAAGATTAGAAATCCAAAACAGTTCTATAAAACAGTAAAGGACTGGGTTAATAGAATGGAGTTTTAGACATGTTTTACAATGAATAAGTTGGCAAATTTTAATCTTTTAACATTTTTATCCTTTATATTTCTGAGTTTTGCAATTGGCATATACTTTGGTTTAAGTCAATATTTATCTGAGCGTTAAATGGTATACATTGACTAGAGAAATAAAAATTAACCCCATTAAAAATTACCCCTGTACAAAGCACTCAGGGATTTTCAGGCACCATCACATCAACAATGTTACTAATAGGTCTCTAGAGTATATTGACATTTCTGCAGAAGCACCTAGAATCTCATCAATGGTGTATGAGGCTATCCATCCCATAACAACATCTGTAAAAATGAACAATATTTTTCAAATTTAAGAGAAACTCCCTCTAAAATAGATATCAGGAAGCTCCAAAGTGTATATCAGCTACATTGCCATTTGTAAGTATATCTGCTGGATGAAACGTATGCTATTTACATACAATAGCATAGTTTTGTCCAACTAATCACTATTTTACCTACTACAGAGAAAAGACAGTCATCTGGTCCAAAGAAAACCTGTTGGCTGAAACAAAGGTTTACAAGGTGTCCAGTTGCCAGTCCTTGAATTATGAAGATTCTCAAATAGCAAAAATGTCTGATCCATTTTTCACATTTGAAGAGCTTCAATGTGAGATGCACAAGCAACAAAGCCAACAGGAGGAGCTTAAACCAAGTTTGGACTGAGCAGGACACTCTGGATAAGTGTAGAAAAACAAGTAATAAACAGAGAGGCAGATAGAAGAGAGGCTGAATCCAAAGACTACCTGACAATTAGAACTATTGTTGGATATTTAGAATTTTCACTGAAGTCTGAATAAAAATGATTTTATTCTATCCTGATTTTGCAAGTGATTGAGCCAAATTCCTATTCTTTCTTGCTTTTGCCTTTCTGAACATATTTATAAGCCAGTAGTAACCCCCTTCCCCCATGTGGCATGGTTTAGTGGTTGAGCATTGACCTATGAACAGGAGGTGATAGTTCTATTGGGGCATAGCACATGCACAGGTTGCGGACTCCATCCCCAGTGTGGGGAGTGCAAGAGGCAGTCAATCAATGATGCTCTCTCATTATTCATGTTTCTATCCCTCTACCTTCTTCTCTGAAATCCATAGACAATATATATTTTAAAAAGGTACAGTAGTCCCTCGTTACCCCTAGGCAGCAATACATTCCAAAACCCCAGTGAATGCCTAAAACCACAGATAATATGAGCCAGATAAAGTATAATTTATAAATTACACATAGTAAGAGATTAACAAATTACACATAGTAAGAGATTAAAAACAGCTAATAACAAAATAGAACCATGTTAACTATATTGTAATCAAAGTTATGTGAATATGATATGTCTCTCAAAATATCTTCTTGTTCTTCAACTTTTCACTTAAGGAAAGCACATTATGGCTTCTCTGGCATATCCAAATTGCCAGCATCACCACTCTTAGATTTTGGTGCCATTATTAAGTAAAATAAGGGTTAGTTGAATACAAGCATTGTGATGCCATACAGTGGATTAGATCACCGAAATGAGTAATGGGTGGGAGTGTCTGCAGCATTGAGAGGCTGGACCAAGGAATGAGTCATGTCCTGGGTGGGTTGGAGCAGGACCTCGAGAAATTTTGTCATGCTACTCAGAACAACAATTTAAAACTCATGGATTGTTTATTCCTGGAATTTGTCATTTAATATTTTCATTTAATATTTACCTAGAGTTCACTGCAGGTAACTGAAACGGTGGAAAGTGAAACTGGAAAAGCGGAGGCTACTGTAATACCTGTCACCTGATGAAAGTTTGTTGTCTATTTTTTTTTTTCAAACTGAGAGTCAAATAACATATACATTCACCTCAAAAGTTGTTTGAGGAAAGAAATCTGTACTACATTATGTATTCGGTTCAAGTATGTAACCAGTATGGTAACAGATAAAGGCATGCATACTGGATGTTTTTAAAAATATGATCATGCTAGAGACTGAAAAAACAAACCAACGAAGACTAAAGTACTGCATTAGGGAATAATAGGAAATTCTAAAATATAACTACCATAGAGGTCTAAAGAGGATTGTATAAAGTTGATTGTTACTGTATATCTTCTATGGCTAGAATGTGAATAGGTCATAGTGGTTTCTAGAGGCTGTTGTACTGAATTCAGTTCCTCTGAAAAATCGATGTAAACTGGTTTTCAAGCCAGTGAGATATTTACAGTGAAGAACACAGAGTATCACTTATTTATAAAGATTGGTCTCTTTTCTATAAAATAAACCATTTCAACTTTCTAGTACCAGAATTTGAATTTGGAGATGTGAGGCTAAACAAATCTTTTATGGACAGCTACTTTTAGTTATTTTAAAAAATCCAAGTCATTTGAGAAATGTGATAATATTAGAAATGAGAGGAACAAACAGATAAATATTTAGTTCTAATTAGGGTTTCTCTCAGTGTTTCTACATCAGTAATCTGACTCTGACATTTGATTTCCCCTTGGATTTGACCAGTTCAGAGTTATATCTTAAAGGAATAGAAACATGGGGCTCTAGAGAGCAGAGTGATTGGAACATTTTATAACTTTATGAAAAGATGTGCCTATTGTTATAGAATGTGCTGCCTTTGTTTTTACTTTTCAATGTTTTACAGGATTCTTTAGGGTTAGAAATAGTAGCTAATGTGTACATATAAAATAGTTTTCTTTAGAAGATTGTGTGTGTGTGTGTGTGTGTGTGTTGCTATTCTTAAGAGCATATCTGGCATTTCTAATGTCTAACTTTAGATGAAATTACTTTAAAATTCTTCTAGAAAAAAACCCTGTCCATATTTTCAGTCCATGTGTTTGAAGTGAAGCTTTGCCTCTGGTTATTGGATGCATTAAGGTGTTGTGTGTTTCCAAATCCATGAGGGAGCATGTCTGCATAATTATTATTATTATTAACATTATATATTTTATTGTACTTTAAGTACTTTTCAATGAGGGCTTTTTACTTCAAACAAGTAATCCCTGTGTATAATTAGGATCCTCAAGTATATTTTTATTTGAAAATGTCCAAAATAATTCTATTTACATTTTATTGTAGCAACAATTTTTCATGTGAATGCTGAAATAGCATTTTGATGATCTATTTATTTAACATCGTCTCTCACATAGTTATATGTAGACCTAGAAACATTTCAACTTTTACTCTCTGTGGCTGATTTAATTGAACAAATTTTAAATTATTCTATTTATAATAACATAAACATTAATACATATTTCTCCCTATAATACCGAGAATCATTATTACTCCTTACAAAGGAGATTTTGCTTGATTTATAAGAGGAAGTTAATAAAAAACATTCTTTCTCCACTTATGCCTGTATTACTCTCTAAGCTTTCTAAATAAAAAGAATCATTCTTGATCTTCCTTATATCCCTAGGACCTTGGACAGTCACTGTCCCTTTATAGGGCATTTGTGGCCTAGATGAAAGTTTTCCACCTAAGGAAATCTATTTTGCATGAGGGCAAAAGGATTTATGTATTAGAAAAAATCTTAGAGTCTAGAGTTAGATTTACCTTTCAGGTTCCAAAAGAATCTTAGAGGAAATAAATATAAAACCGTTACAACTCCACTTTTTCAAGAGGGCTTTGATGTGCTGTGTTTGATGTCCTTCAGGGGAAATAAAAAATACGCAGCTCCTTGCTTTTACAGGTCTTGCTATAAAAAGGTGATAGAATCCTGAACTCAGGATCCACCATTAGCAATTAATTCATAAGCCCATAGCTCTTCCTTCCCTAATTTCAAAACATTGCTCAACAAAATGGGTACTGGATTCAGTTTTTACTTATCGATTGCTGTTGTCCAAGGTACAATTGGGAAGACTTTAGTCACTTTTTTTAGATATTAACAGAGCCAGCACTTAACTAAAATTTACAATAGAATTAAATTTGTTGACTGTAAGTGTTAGGATACATATTATGAAATCATAAGTAGACTTGTTGAAACAAGTAGATATTTATTTTCCCCCACAAAATATGGACCCCAGAGCAGGTAATCCCAGGGTAATATAATGGTTTTATAACAACAGAAGAGATGCAGTTTCTTATTTACGTTTTACTCTGCCATCTTCAGACTGTGTTGCTTTTTTTTTTTTTTTTTTTTTTGAATGCTCACAGTATATGTGTTATACCACATGGAACATATGCATGTCCCAAGCAGATAATGAATAAAGATCAAATAGTCAATGACTATTAAAAATTTATATTTTTATTAAGCAAACATATTTCCTCTAATCTTTATCTAGGATATTTTAAAAATAAATTTTGTTGTTTAGAACCCAATTAGATTATCACTAATTACATAGGATCCTGACAACTTGAATTTTTAGCAGGGCATTATCATTTGAAACAGAATATGTATATTTTTTCTGATATAGGTAGAGGTTATTGGAACCTAAAAGATTAGGTAAAACCAATGTGGACAGGGCTTTGAATAGTTACAACATCAGACCGTTAATCAAATCTTTGGTGCAAGTGGAATCCCCAAAGTGATAGCATCACATAAGAAGCAGGCATTTTAAACATTGCCCCTGGAGATCAGAAACTCCCATATAAAGGTATTTAACATTGAAGTTTTAAAAGTATGGCATCCAACATTGTGAATGAAGAGTAAGTCAGGTTTTGTCAGAGGTAAGAGCACCGGTCAATGCAGGCAGGGGACAAAGGAGTGAGAAAGATAAGTTGGAACAAGGATGTAAACTGGTTTTACATCCAGTGTGAGGTAGCCCATGTGTATAATGAGAAATATTATTAAATATAATTAAATAAAGATATCTACATAATTCTCTACCATCCAAAAGTTGTGTGAATTTGGACAAAGTATCTTCTCTCTTTTGTGTCCCAGGATTTTTTTTTTTTTACTATATTTATTATTTTCAGATGTCGGAATTTATGTGTACTAACCTTAATTTGGTAGCATATGTTTCTTTTTCTGAGTCTTCATTATTAGTGTATAGGAACATAATGGATTTCTGTATATTAATTTTGTACTCTGCCACTTTACTAAATTTTTTTATAATTCAATTAATTTTTGGTTGATACTTTAGGGTTTCTATATATAATATCATGTCATCAGCAAATAGTGACATTTTAACTTTTCCTTTTTTATTTGGATATCTTTATTTCTTCTTCTTGACTGATTGCTATGGCTAGGACTTCCAATACAATGTCAAAAAATGGTGGTGAAAGTGGTCATCCTTATTTGTTCCTGATCTTAAAGAAAAAGCTTTGAACTTTTTTACAACTGAGTATGCAGTTAGCTGTGGTGGTTTCACTTGTATGTGAAATCTAAAAGCAAAACAAACGAGCAAACAAAACAAAAAGTCTCAAAGAAACAGAGACCAAAAAGATGGTTACCAAAATGGAAGTGGTGTGAAAATGGGTGAAAAGGGAAAGGGAAATCCTACCTAATAAAAGAGTAATATGCAAATTGACCATCACTCCAACACACAAGATGGCTGCCCTCATGTGGTCAAAGATTCTGTCCCCATGTGGACACAAGATGGCCACCACAAGATGGCCAGAAGTGGGGGTAGTTGGGAGGGACCAGGCTTCAAGGGAGGGCATTGGGGGCAATCAAGCCTTCAGGGGAGAGCAGATAGGGGTGACCAGGCTGGCATAGGAGGGAAGTCAGGGGCAAACAGGCTGGCAGGGGAGCAGTTAGACACCAATCAGGCTAGCATGGGAATGGTTAGGGGGTGATCAGGCTGGTAGGCAGAAGTGGTTAGGGGCAATCAGGAAGGCAGGCAGGTGAGCAGTTTGGAGGCAGCAGTCCTGAATTGTGAGAGGGATGTCCAATAGTTGAACATCCCTTGAGGGGTCCAAGATTGGAGAGGGTGCAGGCTGGGCTGAAGGACACACCTGCACACCCCACAATGGGAATGTGCCCACAACAAAGGCACATGCCTCTGACCAGTCCACAGGCCAACACTCTATCCACTGAGCCAAACCAATTTTGGTGAAAATGGAAATACATTAGACAAATCTACAGATATAACATAACTTGAGTAGGTTGGAGCTTTTTTCCCCTTCATAAACTTGCACCTGACAAATATTCTGGGAGAAATGCCTGGGAATGTAATAAAACATTTAATCCATATCTAATATTCTTTTACTAGTCAAGTAACTACAATTTTTAATGTCATCATGAAATACTACAATTTAAAGACTTGAATGGTTTCTAATTTTATAAGCACCCTCACAAATCAAATGGTTTATCATTAAGCATACATTCTTTCTTTTTAAAACTATCTTATTTATTTTCTGGAAGGGTTGCCATCTCCACCCATTGAAATTTGTACTCGGAATGTAATGTATGACAGATAACTATTAAAAATGACATTTTTGACACTGTTAAAAATTCTAAACAAATAAGCATTTTTTTTTACTGGTAGAACTGAAGAGAAAGTTATATATCTGAACACCTCTTGCTTAAAACTGAAAATAAACAGCTTGTGTTTTAAACCAATGGTGGCAAAAGGAAAAAAACAAACAAACATAAAACAAAACATTTCACAAAATGCATTGATTTTAATAATGTGTTGGAACTCCTGGTTGAAACCCTTAATTGATCATTTAAATGGATCATGGTTCTGTCTTTTAATTAAAAATTTAGGGAGGGAAGCCCAGCTGGTGTAGCTCAGTGGTTAAGTATAGACCTATGAACCAGAAGGTCATGGCTCCTTTCCTAGTCAGGACACATGCCTGGGTTATGGGTTCACTCTACAGTAGGCAGTCGATTATGGATTCTCTCTCACTGTTGTTCTCATCTCTCCTCCCTCACAATTCTCCTCTTTTTCAAATCAATAAAACATATATTAAAAATTCAGGGAGAGGAACTTAGGCTTCTTATACCAGATGTGTCTAATTCTATTACCACTAGCAACCTTATCTTGCAGTGTCAAAGCAATTTATATTGTTCTCCCTTCCCCCCCCCCCCTTTCTTGGGAATTACAATTTGTCCAGATGATAGTAAACACAATTAGTAAATTTATATAATTGTAAGAGTGGAAAGTAACCTGCCACATCTCATCTAGCTCAGCCGGATTATATAGTCAGTGGATGACTGCGTATGTTTATCCAGTATCAAGAGTATTCAGAAACTTAGGGGATGAAATTAGGTGGTAAAATAAGGTGTAGATTTTTAATAATGTTGCATCAATGAGTTTACACATTTATCGGTGGCCAAGGAGAAAGCATTATAAGTTTCATAAATCAAATCAGTTCAGAAAGTAAAATAAATGTGTAACAAAGAAGATACATAAGACATATTTTCAGTCAAGAAATTATATAATTAAAAAATATATGGTAGGTTTTATGCTCTAAGCTCATGAAGTTCTTGTAACCTCAGGAACCTATAGAGCCTAAATCTTCAAGGTACATCAGACTGTGACAATGTGCTCAGGGAATGGCATCCACTGTGAAAAAAGTTGGCATGCTTTATAATACAATGGGACTTATTGGCCATAAGTAACTTAGCCTTTATGAAAGGAAGAATGGCATTGCAAATGCTGCTGAAGAGGCCAGCAGGTACTTGAAGTCAAGTTAAGATATGCTACCATTGATAAACTTTCTAAATGATGCAATGCAACCGACCAAAATTACATTCTACTCAGCTGCACTATTAAATTATCAACTGACACTTTTTTTTTGGTAACTCATTAATAAGAATCCTAGATGTAAGACTTTAATCAACCCAGAAGGGGAAATATGTACACATTAAATGTTCCTTGACAATAAACTGAAATTTCTTTTATTTGAGGAATTCATGCACTAAAACTAAGGTAGTCCTTTGAATAATGCAGGGTTTAGGAGCACCATCACCCCACACACCTTCCCAAAACACACATACACACACACACACCAATTGAAAATCGACATATAACTAACTTTTTGATCCACCAAAAACTTAACTAGTGATAACTACTGTTGACTATAAGCTTTCCGATAACATAGACAATTGATTTATACATGCTCTGTATTTATAGGTATAGCATAATGTATTCTTACAATAGAGTAAGCTAGAGAAAATAAAATTTTATTTAAAAAATCTTAAGAAAAACATATTTACAGTATGTATTGAAAGTAATCCCCATGTCAGTGCATCCCAGGCTCAAATTCATGTTGTTCAAGGGCCAACTGTAGCCTCATTTCAGTCACCTCGTCCCTGCTAAACTACACTTATAAAGAAATCAGCTGGTCTTCCAGTGTGGTTATCTAGTGTTTTACCAATATATAGTTATTTACTATTGTAGAATAATGCTTCAGTCAAATATGTTTGCATTTTGTTTAATATACCACTCTCTTTTAGCTTGAGTATTTCATTTGAGTTTGGTTATGGTGGTTTAGCTTGGGTATTTCATTTGAATTTGGTTATGGTGGTTCAGTTCCCTAAGTAATGTTTAATTACTTAGGGAAATTATATAATAGCATTGATAGCACTAAAGATCCAATGCACAAAATTCTTACATGTGGGGTTGTATTTTTTATGTGTGTGTGTGTGTGTGTGTGTGTGTGTGTGTGTGTGTGTGTGTGTGTTTTGGGGGGGGGGGGGGGCGGAGAGGCTCAGCCTGGCCTGCACATTTTCACAATTCAGGACACCTAGACATCCCTCTCAGAATCCTCTGGCTTCTAACCACTGGCCTGACTGTAACTGATCGCCCCTAATTGCTCACCTGCCTGCCTGATCAGCACTAACCACTGTCCTGCTTGCCTGATCATCCCTAACCACTCACCTGCCTGACTGATTGCCCATAACTGTTTTTGCTTTGGTTCCCCTCACCCCGCATTGCATCTTCATACAGAAGGATGTCTGGAATGACATCCAGAGGTTGTTCAGCTGCCTGGTTTAAATAGCATATACTTTTATTATTATAGATTTTAGTATCTCAAAAGCTATATCCAGAATGTGGATTCTGAACTAATGATGACCAATTCTAATTACTCCAATTACCCTCTTCATCTCTCACTGTTACTTATATTCCAGCTACAACATTTATTTCTTTATTTTTTCTCAATATTCTATAATCTTTGCCTCAGAACCATATAAGAATATGTTTATTTTTTGTGAAAATAGAAAGTCATAGATTATTGTAAGTTATATGCATTTCAAAGTATTTCTATATAAATTATCTTTTTACTAAAAATAATCCAATGAGGTACAGAGAATATTATAATCCCTTATTATACACTTTCCAGTCACATAATTATCTGTTAAGAAAGCTGAGGAAAACACAAAATAAAACAACAACATAGCCAATAAACCTCTGGTCTTTACTTTTCCACTGCATTTTCCCCAAAACAATAAACAACAATGTAACTACAAAATAGTTGTGGAACTAATATTCATACAGAAAAAAAGTTTAACTTGCATAAAATTTTTTCAAATATTTCTTAGATGATACTAACATGGGTTTATGCAATGTAATTAAATAAAAATTACTCCTTGGGATTGGGCCAACAATGCCATCTTCCTCATATCCTCAGATGCCAATATGCACCTCCTCATTGCAGAGTTGGCTGAGTTGCTCTAAATGTTCTCTGTGATTCACCACTTCATTCACTGCAGTCTCATGCTGACCTCTGGCTGTAGGTTTCAGTTGACTCTACCATCAGGACTGCTGTTGGCTGTCAGTGTTGACTTTCCACAAAAGAGAAGCATTTTCATTGGCAAAATGTATGGTTCTGGCTTAGTTTTGATTGCCTTGTGCCATGTTGGCTAGCCATTCCTCTTATTTCCCTTTCACACTTTTATTTTGAAACTAGAGGCCAGGAGGCAGGGTTCCTCAGTGAGGCCTGCATCCTCTCACAGTATGGGAGCCCTCGGGATATGCCTTAGCACTGCCACAGAGGCATGAGAGGTCCCGTCACCACCACTGTGCTTGCCAGCTGTGAGCTCGGCTTCTGAGTGTTACCCCTGTGGGAGTGCACTCACCACCAGGGAGAAGCTCCTGTGTTGAGTGTTTGCCCCCTGGTGGTGAGTGTGCATCATTGCAACCGGTCTTTTGCCATTTGGTCTATTTGCATATTAGACTTTTATGCCTGCAGGATCAGGCCAAAACTGGCCCTCTGACACCCCCCAAGGGGTCCTGGATTGCGGGAGGGTGCAGGCCTGGTAAAGGGACCCCAGTGGTGCATGATCAGGGCCAGGGAAGGATGCAGGAGGTGGGCAAGCTGGGGAGAAACTGCAGGAGGGCTCCAGGGCATGTTTGCCCCATCTCACGCAGTCCCAATCGACCAGACCCCAGTAGCAGGCTAATCTACTGGCTGGATCATCTGTCCCCTGGTGGTCAGTGCACATCATAGCAAGCAGTTGAGTAGTCTTAGCATATCATTAGCATATTACATTTTGATTGGTTGATTGGACTACTGGAAAACTGTACTCTTAGCATATTAGGCTTTTATTATATAGGATACTCACATGGAGGTAAACTACATAAAAAGTCTTTTAGGTTCTTCTACTGCCAAACTTTTCTCCACACAGCCTTGGCACCCTCCACCCAAAGCCCAAATTCCCTATTCATTCTTTTCAACACTACTGCTGATTTGCCTATTGAGTCTTCACACAAGAAACCAATGTCATTCTTTTTTTTTTAAATTTTTTTATTAAATTATTATCTGTGTACATATTTTAACATTGCCCCCCCTTCCCATACATACCCTCCCTCCCCAGAGTTTTGTGTCCATTGGTTGTACTTATATGCATGTACACAAGTCCTTCAGTTGATCTCTTATCTCCCCCAGATATCCCTATCCTCCCCGCTGTAATTTGACAGTCTGTTTGTTGCTTTACTGTCTTTATATCTGACTTTTGGTTCAACAGTTTATAATGTTCTTTAATATCCATAAATGAGTGAGGTCATGTGGTATTTCTCTTTCATTGACTGGCTTATTTCACTCAGCATGATGTTCTCTAATTCTATCCAGGTTGCTGCAAATGATGAGAATTCCTTCTTTTTATGGCAGCATACTATTCCATTGTGTAGATGTACCAGAGTTTTTTGATCCAATCATCTGCTGACGGGCACCTAGGCTGTTTCCAAATTCTGGCTATTATAGATTGTGCTGCTATGAACATAAGGGTGCATATATCCTTTCTGATTGGTGTTTCTAGTTTCTTGGGATATATTCCTAGGAGTGGGATTACTGGGTCAAATGGGAGTTCCATTTTCAGTTTTTTGAGAAAGCTCCATACTGTTCTCCACAGTGGTTGCACCAGTCTGCATTCCCACCAGCAGTGCGCGAGGGTTACTTTTTCTCTACAACCTCGCCAACACTTGTCGTTTGTTGATTTGTTGATGTTGGCCATTCTGACAGGTGTGAGATGGTACCGCATTGTTGTTTTGATTTGCATCTCTTGGATAATTAGTGACTTTGAGCATGTTTTCATGTGCCTCTTGGCCTTTCTTCTGTCTTCTTTTGAAAATATTCTATTTAGGTCCATTGCCCATTTTTTAATTGGATCGTTCATTTTCCTTTTATTTAGTTGTATAAGCTGTGTATAGATGTTGGAGATTAAACCTTTGTCAGTGATAACATTTACAAATATGTTCTCCCATACAGTGCCAATGTCATTCTTTTAAGGCTTTCCCACTAGTCATCTGCCCCTGAATTAATTCAGCATGTTTGAACAAAATTTCTTATAAATGTTTTAGGTTTACAATATTCACACACACACACACACACACACACACACACACACACATCAAGACATGCATTATCAAGACCAACATCATGACAAAACAAAATAAAGTATGTTAAAAATAAGATATGTTTCAATAAATAATACAAACAATAAACAAAAAGGATTGTGAGGTCAAAAGAAAAATATTTTTTCTAATCTGAAATAGGAAGCAGAGTTTGTGGAGAAGGTGAAACTGAAACTTCCCTATAGCACTGAAAAAAATCAGTGGCATCTAAAATGGTGAGAAATGAATGAAAGCTATTCTTGGAGATAAGAGTATAGACAGTTTGATTACTTGATTGTTCTGAACTGTGCTCAAGTGTTCAGATACTCTTTCCATAGTTAATGGGCTAATCTGAATGAATCAGAGTCTACATGACAGTTAATTGAACGGTTAGGTTGGAAATGTATAATAGTGACAGTGTATAAAGTAATTAAACATCATTGTGAGAATTTGCTGACTACTTCATGTCAGGTATTGGGAAGCAAGATGAAAAGGCATGCCCTTGAATATTTTCACTCTAATGGAAAATAAAGTAAGGGTAAACTGCATAGGGGCATGGGGGTGATAGGAAGAGGCCTAAGGATCAGTGCATAAGCAAGAATAGACACTCACTAGGTAGATGAAACATGGAAGGGCACTCTAGGCAAAAAAGAAGCTCCTCTGTATGGGAACAAGGATAGCAGCAGGCAAAGCCCAGCTGGCCTGGCTCAGTGTTTGAGCTTTAATCTAAAAAGGAGGTTACGGTTCAATTCCCAGTCAGGGCACATGCCTTGGTTTTGGGCTTGATCCCCAGTGTGGGGCATGCAGGAGGCAGTTAATCAGTGATTCTCTCCCATTATTGATGATTCTGTCTCTGCCTATACCTTCTTATCTGAAATATATATATTAGCAGGCAAATTAAATGGGGAAGAATTTATAAAATTTTGAAAAATATTAGTGTATGTGGTATGAGAACTAATCGAAGGAAATTTCATCCAAAATTTTTTTTTAAAGTTTACTCTCATATAACCCAATTATTCTCTAACATTTGTTTAAATTTATTTCACAATCCTTTCCTACTTTATTTAGGAAATGATGGTCTTTCTTTTTGAGTAGACCCTTATTTAAACACATCTATGTAAATAAAATTTAAACTGTGTAACTTCATGTCAAAAAAAAAAAAAAAAAAAAAAAAAAGGTAAAACAATATGTTCCCACAGCTTCTAAGTTAGCAAACACTCACTCTTGTAGTAGAAAAAGTACAAAGTAAGTGTTTCATTACAAGGTATTTCTACACATTTATGGAAATTAGTGTTTCAGCTATTTTCTCAATGTTCCATATTCACATGTTCATAGGAAAGGTGAGAATGTGGAAGACGGACAGGGTGACCTGTCAAGATGACTTACTCCTTTTATTTCAGTATCTACTCTAACTTGCAGTCAAATAAAATAAGTCTGATGACAAAAGTAATTGAAAGGACAATTCAATATTTATTTACTCACAGGTTCCAGACTGTGTAGGGCTGTGTTCTTACTCCCTGGGGCTTAGCTCTTTCTGAAATAAACCCCACGTCATGTCTGGCTCCTCTGTTTGCTTTTACCCACATCCACACTTCCTTCAGTAATCATGTGCTGTTATTGGGAGAAGGATGGAAAATGATACATATGTCTTAATATTGCTCTCCTTTTCATTTAAGAAATGAAGAAACTTTGTGTTGACTATAGTGTATTAAAATTATCCAAAGTATATAATAACATGCCATGACCAAGGGTATGAAATATGTAGCACACTATTTATATTCCAGACAATTATTCACACATCTCTTAGCATGAAATATTTTCATCAGTATAATAGAGATAACCACATCATCTAACCTTATAAAAGCTTACAAGAAAGTATGTAGAAAATATAAATGTATATTTATATACATGTGTTTTCTAACATGAATACTACCTTATATTATTTGAGTTATTACATATTGAGTCTACTGTATATATCATATTTGAGTCCTCTAGGAAGCAAATGTCAACACTGAATTGGAAGTGGAAATATTTATTCAGTGAAAGATACAAGAGTACAGCATAGGAAATATAGTCAATAATATTGTGATAACTGTATGGTGACAGGAAATATTGGGGGCGCACTTTGTAAAGTATATAATTATCTAACCACTATGCTGTACACCAGGAACAAATACAAAATAACATTGAATGTAAACTATAATTTTAAAAAAATGTTTTTTTAAAGATAGAGGAGCAGAAGCAGGCATTAGGAGTAGAAAGTCTAGTGGAAAGTCAATTCAAGGCTAACATGTATAAAAGGGAGGCAGAAGAACAAGGGGCTGGGTAGAAAGGTCCTCAGCCTGCGCTCAGTTCTGACACTGTCTTAGAAAGGGTGGCTCCAGTGCAGATTCCCCCATGGAAGATGCTGCATTAGAAATAAATAGTCTGAGCACAGTAGAACATCATACTCACTCTTTGGCTGATGCTGCCATGAAACAGCAAGACCTCAGCTAAAACATTGCAATGGATCATGAAGATGTACAGACAATTGTGTGGCAAAGGCCTGGTTTGGGGGAGTATGGGCAGGGGATCAATGGGGGTGGGGGGAAGGGGACATCTGTAATACTTTCAGGATTACAGATAAATTTTTTAAAATATGTTTCAGCTAGAATATCTCAGCTAACTCTATTCCTTGCAGAAAGTTCTCTGTGGAAGTGGTATGCATCCTCATGGCTGCCACTTAGCTATGCAAAGAAACAAAAAAACGTCAAGAAGTATCCACATGATTATTATGCAATAGGCCCTGCCATATCATCACTGACAGACACTATTCTAAACCTTTTTGATTTAAGGAACAATTTTAATACATGGCAGATTTTTTTAAAGGCCCTTAAATATCCTATTTTTGCTCAACATCTAAGGAGAGACTGTCAGAGCAAGGCAAACACATCTCTACTTAGGATTCTCCTTCAACTGCATGATATACTTCAAGTATGGATTCTGTGATCAGGTCACAATTCAGATGGAATCCATTCTAAATTCCTTTTTAATAAAACATTACAGATTTCACTATGATTAAAAATGGTATATTCATAAAAGACCTGTGTCCCACATATGCTGAAATTTTATTCAGTAAGTACATGGGTTTGTGTACGCACCACACGTGGTAAGTGATGCTTCCTTGAAAAGTCTATTGAGTTGTAATTCATCAGCAGTCTGTCAAACACAGTGCGCAACAAGTTACTTGTCAGCTACAACAGAGTATAAACCAATTGGCAAGTGAAGTAGGCCTACAGGGATAGTGAAGCCCTCTGACCTCACAGAGCATAAAAGAGAATTGCTGATTCACGAAGGAAAACTTCATGAAAAGTTGAGTGCTCAGGTTGACCTTCCCTCCCAGGCAGCACTCATTTGGATGGCAGATACCAAACCATAGTGAATCTAAGCTGACACTGACCTTGCTGGCATTACCTGTAAAATCCCCTCGTACAAATTTTACACCAATAATTACCCCAATGCCTTAAACACAGGAAAGTTGTCCACCAAAAATGTCAGCAATTAATTTTCTTTTAGCTAAAATTTACCAACATTTTGTTACCAAAGAAGGACCATTTACCTAGCCTTTGATAATTTGATGGCTTTGATTTTAAAGGGAGGAACAAGTGGCTCAATGGGAAATCATACATTACACGTATGGGAGTTGTTTTATAGATCATTAAGTTGCAGACGATTGATGTAGATGTAAAGTAATTATTGTATTAATAGATATGTTAATTTGGCGTTGTGCAGAAGTAACCACACTTTCCTGGGGTAGGGAGAAGTGATACTGTCTGCATTTGTACATTTGAAACATGGGGTTTGGGGTCCAGACTTTTCTTCCCCTGGGTTCTTGTCCTACAAAATTTGGAGAATAAACTCATGGACTACTACTAGTAAAGGCTTCTTTAATAAAAATATATAAATTTATTGGAAGCATATACAAACTCCATCTGAGAAGAGGGGTCCCCAATTACTAAGGCCAGCTATATCTCTGTCCTTCATGTATGCCTTCATCCCCCCATGGACCGTCTGTATTCCCTAAGGCTCCCCAAACCTAAATGGAAAAAGCCTTCTCTCTCTCAAGAAAAAAAAAAAAAAAATCTTGTCTCATGTCCCTTTTCTCCAGTTTACATATGCTGCTGTTCTTTGTTTGAATCTGTCCCTTTCTAATTGGCGCTTTCATTAATTTAGGAACCCCATGCTCTCCTCATTGGTTATTTTGTCACATGGTATCAGTTTCAGAGGCCAAAGCCTACATGATGCCCCCCTCCATCCTCTCCCTCTTTATCTTGTAACATTTCTCTACCTCCTGTGAAAATCTGTTTTCCTCTTTTTGCCATTTGTTGGCATTTCTCTATCCCTCTTAAAGTTTGTTTTCATCCCCCCTTCACCTGTGGCATTTCTCTATCCTCTGTGCAAGTAAGGTAAGTATTTTTATGTCTCCAAGCTGCTCAGGTTAGAGCTGCTTTTGATCTACCTTATAATTGTTTTAATTGCTCAGGCCAGGGATACCTCTGTCCTTCGCATATGCATTCATCCCCCAGGGACCCTCTGTATTCCCTAAGACTCCCTAAACCTGCCTATTTTTTTCCCTAAGACTCCTTCCACATTCATTTCATTATTTGTGGTATGTAAATGTAATTCATTTTTTAAATGGTTATATATGACTCTCATTTAATTAAAGAATTAAATAAAACATTAGCATTTTCATTTTTATATCAGTTTGAGAATCATAAAACCTTTAAAAACTCTTAAAGAATATAATGTTTTAATATCACATATTTATAAAGACCAATTATCTTTGTGAATGGTTTCCTTATAAAGCCCAATTTTAAATCATAGAATTAAGTATATTTAATTCATTTTCATTTACTCACCTACTTATTTTAATGTATTCCAGGGAGGACATTGGAGAAATTATCCCCACTTCAAGCTTCCATGATGCCATGGAGAATCATGTCAGCCTTGAGTTACAAATAGACATAGTTTTAATGTACTTGAACATTGATAATTATATGTGACTCTATCCTTCCTACACTGCAGCTAAGATTTGTATGTGGGAATTATGCCTTATAAAGAGATAAAATACAGTACTACAACAGAGTAAGTATTAAAGGAAGGTAAAAACAAACAAACAAACAAACAAAAACGTTTTTGTAAAGAACAAAATGAAATGAAATAGCCAATTAAGTTTTGGGCCTTTGAACCATGAGTTGTTCATGAGTCTTACATCCTACATAGATGATGAAACTCACTGTGTTCTCACTTTCTCATAAGATAAATCTCTCTGCACTGTGCTGCCTTTGAAGCATGGTAACTTCCATCTTGTATTAAAAATAAAAAAACAAAAAACCTGCTGTTTAAAACTGATATTGTTAGATAGTCCCTAGTCCTGTCAACTTTGTCATTGTAAACTCTGTCACTTTAAGGCAGTCTCTTATTCTATGAAATTACTTGGTTTTTAGTTCAAATAATAAAAAAAGATAAACTGTCTGACCTTGCAAGCTAGCCATCCTATGTAATAGACTAATACTGATAATAATACCCATATTCTTATGCCAAGTACTAACTCAGTATGTATTCAAGGTTACAACTGTCTGTAACAATAACTCACACAGAGTTCTTTGTAACATCTGCAAACAAAGAGGCTCAAAAAGTATAAATACAGGAAGCTTCCTGTATGTGTGCCTCACAGACTTGGAAGAAACACCTCCCTCTGGGCCACATGCAATAAAGGACTCTTAATTAATTGGCTCATTAAGGCCTCTTGTATCTCATTCACTGATTTAGGATACGACACCTTGGCAGAGGGGAAATCAGGGTAGAGTGACACTCTCCTTCTTACCTTCTTGAATGTGGTGTTCTATTTTGTTTTGTTTTTTAGCTTATTTTGCTGTGATGAGCTGTTGGGAAATTTCAGCTGGATTTCTGGGCTCCTACACAGATATGCTCTTCCATCTATAGCTGTCTAACTTGGTTTTCTGTGGGGGGAATAAGACATGAAAACGCCTATTCTGTCACCTTGCGGATGTGTCCTCAAATAAATTTTAAAATGCATTTTAGCCTTAGCCGACTCGTGGATAGAGTATTGCCTACAGACTGAAAGGTCCTGAGTTTGATTCTGGTCAAGGGCACATGCCCAGGTAGTGGGCTTGATTCCCAGTGTGGGGTATACAGCAGGCAGCTAATCAGGGATTATCTCTTATCATTGATGTTTCTGTCTCTCTCTCCCTCTTCCTTTCTTTCTGAAATCAACATATACATGCATATATATATATATATATATATATATATATATATATATATATAATTTTAAAAATATATTTTTTCGATATTTTACAGAGAGGAAGGGAGAGAGATAGCGAGCTAGAAACGTCAATGAGAGAGAAACATTGACCAGCTGCCTCTTGCATACCCCCTACCGGGGATGTGCCCGCAACCAATGTACATGCCCTTGGCCAGAATCGAACCCGGGACCCTTCAGTCTGCAGACCGACGCTCTACCACTGAGTCAAACCGGTTTTGGCAACAAAAATATATTTTAAAAAAAATCATTTTAAGTGTTTTCATTAATGAGAAAAAACAATTCTGGGTACAAACAAATCATTTCAAGGAGGACAGTTAAGGAGAATGTTAGATTCATACAACACGCACACTCATACACACACACAAAAAACCCACCTATGTGCATACCACTGTTTTATAATTTTTAAACTTATTTTAAAGTTCATATTTCTCATTTACATGTTTTATTACAGTTAAATTATATTTTATTAATTTTATAAGTAATTATGTTTTAGAAAACTCAAAACTTGTGAAAACAAGAGACATTTTTGCTATAATCTATAAAGTAAATTATTCAATTGCATTCTTATAACAATTGTGCAAAAATATAATAAAGTAGTTTAAGTGACATGATATCAAGTCAACATCTATTTTTAATCTATTTTTAATCTATTTTTAAGCTTTTAATAGCTACGCGTTAGATACCTCAATTATAAAGAAACACACACATTGTTGGTTGTCAGGGGCAAAGCAAGGAATAAAATAAAGTGCCATCCCCCAAGAATTTGTCATCTACATAATAAAGAGTTAGACAATGTATAAGTAAACAAACAAATAAATGTGTAAAATACATATTCTGAAAAAATATAGAGGAATAATAACATTTGATAATATTTTACATCAAAGTCATCAGAAGTCACCAGAAGAATTACCCTTTACAACAGCTTGGATAGACCTGGAGAGCATTGTGCTAAGTGAAATAAGCCAGTCAGAGAAAGATTTCATATGATTTCACTCACATGTGGAATCTAAGGAATAAAATGAACTAACTAGCAAAATAGAGACAGGCTCACAGATGGAGGATAAGCTGACAGCTGTTGGGAGGTCAGGATGGGTTTGGGGAGGTTGATGAATTGAGAAAAAAAAGAAAGAAAGAGGAAAAAACTCATGGACAGGGACAACAGTGTGGTAATATTCAATATCTCTGAAATATTGCCAGGGAAATGGGGCAGGTGGAGGTGGGGGTCAGTAGGAGGAATACTTGATGATAAAAGGAAATTTGACCTGGTGTGGTAAATACACAATATTGTACATAGATGATGTTGTGTGGAATTGTGCACCTGAAACCTGTATAATTTTGCTAAGCAATGTCACCTCAATAAATTCAATAAAAAGATAATAAATAAATAAATAAATAAATAAATAAATAAATAAAAAATAAGAAATGTATCTTTTGGAATAAAGCTCTACTCCTAGTCTCAAAGGAGATACTAAAAAGCTTATTGAGCAATCGTTTAGAACTCAGGATTAAAGACAGAACTAATCTTGAGAGTTAATATATACCTTCTCAAACATCAGGAAGAATCAGTATTTCCCTGAAAATAAGCTACACAGTGCTAGATGAGCTGTTCAATGGTCCTGTGATTAAAGTAACTGAATCTAGCAGCATGGATGAGCTGTGGTAATGGGATGCTCCTGCAGATGCTTTGTTTGATCACAGTAAATGGAAAAGAGAGTGAAACTGAAGATAGACTTATTTTCAGTATTAAAGGTGCATGCTTCTGACAGAGGAAAGTGACAAAAATGAAGTAAAGACCACAATGCAGCAAACGTCAGATAATAGCACTAATAGCTTTTTATATAATGGGGTTAGAGTGAGCCATGCAATATCTTAAACATTAAAAACTGGATGAAAATATATCCCAGGGCAATCTCACAGATTGCAAAAATGTGTTTAAAATCACAAACTTTATTAGAAACTAGAGCCTGCCCATCATTCACTTTGGCTTTCTTTATAATGTAGCAGTAATTATACAATAGCTGTGAGAATTAGAAACGAACCTTCATAGTACAGGCATAGCTTGTCTTATTGCACTTGGTAGGTACTGTGTTTTTACAAATTGAAGGTTTGTGTTATCCTTGCACTGAGCAAGTCCATCAGGGCCTTTCCCCCCTAACATGTTCAAAAGATGGTTAGCATTTTCATCAATGAAGTGTTTTTAATTCAAGTATGTACACTGTCTTATTAGACAAAAATTCTATTGCACACTTAATAAACCACAGTATCATGTAACATGACTTCTACATATACTGGAAAATCAAATATTTGTGTGACCCATTTTATAGTGATGTACTCTTTATTGTGGTGGCTTGGAAATTAATCTGCGATATCTCTGAAATATGACTGTACTTATGTACATCAAAACTGTGGGAAAAGTTTAATATAGAATCAAGACAATTGTCTAAGCACAAAAGTAAAAATCCAACATATTTAACTGGGCCCCATATAGTATTCCTAAAGTGTTAAATAGTATCTAGACTGGGACTTAAGTCAAACCGTCCTCTTTATAAAGACAAAATAATAGATGTTTCAAAGCATCAGGTAATGCAATATCATCTTGGCAAGTCGTCTGCATAACAAATTCAAACAGCCTCTAATATCCATAATGAGAAGATATCTTGATGAATAAGGCATTAGTCATTGCACTGTCAAGATAGGAAGTGCGATGCAGGATTTTTTTTACAGCGGATTCTTTAATTCTAGCAGGTGATCATGCTGTATCAGAATAATTTGCATCTGTCATTGGTACAGGACAATATGCTGACATCAAAACATTTGGGTATATGCTTATCTGACCAAGACCTGAAGATACTGGCCCTATAATAGAAGGTCCTTCTCCTAACTCCATTCATGATCACTCTTCCATAAATTAGTCTCTGAAATTATCTAGTGCTGATCTGTTAGATAACTCCATACAGTTTATGTTATTTAGCCTGTCTTACCTCTCCTGAGACCAGGTGGCTGAAATGTCTGCTCAAATAATTTCTCACAAGGGTAGAGAAGGAGCCATTTTCTTAAGACAGAGTCTCCTTATGTGGCTTTAATTGTTCAGCACATAGCAGATAGGCTAGGGCCAATTCTTAAATACAGGTACCCTCATCCCTCTGGCACTTGTTACATGTTTCCATGATTGACTTAAATAGTCCACACATAAGATTTTTTTAAACACACTGCTGCAATTTGCTGTCTCTTTTCAATAAAGTGTATCAGTACTTCAATAGGTTCTTAAAACAAAAGAGAAAAGAAATTCCCCTATGATTGGAGGTCACACTTGGCTAGATGATTATGGTGCCAGATATTTAGTCAAACACTAGTGTAGGTATTGTTCTGAAAGTATCTATATATATAAAGAGGTAATATACAAATTAGCTGGTGTGCCATAGCAGTCATGACCAGCTCAGGAGGAGGGTGTGTGTGCAGATAGGAGTGAGGGGACTGCGTGCACAGTGAGGCAAGCCACGGATGGTGCAGCCCACAGTGAACACACACACAGGGGGGCCTGCCCAAGCCGCCAGAGCCTGGCTGGAACAAGCCCGGAACGATATACCGTGGCATAGCAGAAGTCCAACCTAACCTCTGTGCGTGAACTGCAGAGGAAACACCTTTTCTGACCACTCATTGGCAAAGCTCCCTGCATGCCACTTGCAGTGTTCTTGGTAACTTGAGTAATAAGAATTCAAGAAGGTGATCTAGGGTTTTTCCATCACACTCCCGGAGGAAAAAAAATGAAGGTCTGCTACTGGAGGGGCTAAGAAATGTCATATCCTGCCCTAGCTGGTTTGGATCCATGAATAGAACCTCAGCTTCCCGACCACAGGGTCTGGGTTTGATTCTGGTCAAGGGCATATACCTAGTTTTCAGGCTCCTCCCTGGCCAGGGCCTGGGTCAGGGCTCATGCAGGAGACAACCAATCAAAGTGTCCCTCTCACATAGATGTTTCTCTCTTTCTCTCTCTCTTCCACGCTTTCTAAAAATCAATGAAAAAATATCCTCAGGTGAGGAAAGAAGTAAGAGAAAGAAAGAAAGAAAGAAAGAAAGAAAGAAAGAAAGAAAGAAAGAAAGAAAGAAAGAAAGAAAGAAAATCATATCCTATGAAAGAGACATCTTGAAAATGCCTAAAGAAAGTTGTCATTTTTTCATGGTGAAGGGACTGAAGTCTGTGTTGATGAAAATACCTTGGTGTCTGCAGTGGCCAGCAGTGGCAGCAGCAGTGAGGTGATGGGGGTGACACCTTCCCTGATAAGCCAGTCACCTCCTGCAGAGGGAGGCCAGACTGCAACTTAGGCCCACTCCCCATGGGTAGTGGACCTAAGCCATCAGTAGGAAATCCCCTAAGGGCTGCTGGACTGTGAGAGGGGGCTGGATGGGCTGAGGGACTCCCTACCAGTGCACAAATTTTGTGCACCAGGCCTCTAGTTTTATATATGAGATTAGCATTGACAATCAGTTAACTATAAGTAAAGGAGATTAGTTCAACTAGGGTCTATCATCTTCTGGGCTTTCAATAAGAAATAGTATGTGTTGGGGGTAGGTGGGGTTTCCATATTTGGCTCTGAAGACATAATTGCCTCTATATTCACTTCCAAAATTTACGTAAACCACTCCTCTTTGTGATGAACGGTTTTGAAAATTTATTCTGCTATGATTTAGGCATAGATACTTCATGCTTTTTATGCATTTTAGATGTGAAATGTTTCAATGCTCTTTGTTCTAGTCATTCAGGACCTACTGTCTACTAGTAAACCAGTCTTCTGACACCTTAAGCATCTTAGTTCTTTGAAAGTTAAAAAAACACACACAAAAACACATTTTAAATTCTGTACAGTTTCCCATTTGTTAGGAGAGCATATAGAGCTTTTAGACACAAGTTCAAATATCTCAACCATTTGAATTTATTTTAATTGTGAATTTCCGTTAAGGTAATTCCCTCAAGACAATGCTTCACAAATTGATATTTTAGCTAAATCATATATTCTTTTAATAGTGACAAATACAGCCATTTTTTTTCTTTATTCATGCTATTTGAAGTGACTTGGTTATTTGAAGCTGCTCAGAAAGAAATAGCTTTTGTTTCCCGTGACTATGATCAAAGTGCATTTCATTGACCACATTTCATAAGCAATTATTCAAACCAATTATTCATTGTTTCTCTTTCCTAGAGTTATAACTAATTTACTCAAATATTCTCCTAGTTTATTTTCTCTCCTTTATTTTCATGTCTGATGCACATCCTTAATAACCTTGTATTCTTTTGGTTTATAACATTTTCACATTTTTGCAGCTGTTATTAATTGGATGGCTTTGTCTGACTTCTGAAGTAAATCCATGGATAACTTATTAACAGATGTAAATGGAAGTTAAAAGCAATTTAATTCTTACACATAACTTCACCTTCAAAATGGTCTTTTTTCTATGTGTGTCTGTGTTAGACACATTTTATCTTCATTTTCTTAGAAATATCTCCATTACTTGTTGATTGGTGTATATATATATATTTCTCTTAGAAGTAAGAATCCTGACTTGCTTTTCCTCCTTCATTAATGATTTTGTTCCTTTTGAGTATGCCTTAAAAATGCTAATTTTCCCCAAATTATTAGGTACTTTAAGTCCAGTTATTGTTCTTTAATTTATATTTTTCTTTCACTTTATTAGGTTTGCAGACATATAAAAATCTACACATGAATTTACCTTTTTTTTTTTTTTTTTTTTTTTTTTACAAATTTTAGTGTAATATTTGACTTCCCAACACATTCCTGTTAATTGGGAAAAAAAATCTCTAAATTCTAACTTTCCAATGTACTATAGTGCATGCTGTTCCCAGTTGGACATTGTAATGTCCCAACAATATTAATGTGGAAGCTTTCCAATGGTAGAATTACTAGAATTACTCTAGCCCTTTCTTTGGTTTCTGGTTGCCAGAATTCTGTCTACCCCACACTGTACTTCAATTATGTGCACAGATCATTATTGCTATTTTACCATCTGATTGTGTAAAGCATTTCATTCTCTCTGCTGTTATAACTAATCCATCCATGCTTTGTAGCACCAGATGGTAGGCATTCACAGCCAGCCCTAGTTAATCTGTAAATGTTCCCATGCATACTCTATTTTTATTAGCATTTGGAAGACCTTAAAAAAAGAGATCAGCATTGCAGAACCCTATAGGCAACAATCGTCAGTGTAAAACCAAGTGTGCTAATTAAGAGAGGGCATTGGTTATCAGAAATTTATTTTTATTTTCTATCCTAAAGTGTAGACATTTAAAATCAAATCCATGGAATTCTGGAGGATACATTTCTGGACACCTGCATAATTTTTTTCATAAAATTTACATACAATAAAAATCTATGTGATGTCGGGAAGAATTTCTGTCTTCATATCAAATGTGCCCTTATCGGCTATCTGAAGGTGTCTCCCCTATTCGCCACCAATGCTTGCTCTAGGTGCCCTTTACTTTGCTATGTGCCTGTTTTGCGGTTAAGGTCTCTACTAACTGTATGTTGAGGTTGATAATCCTGAAACCTACACAGTTAGATTGAAGGTCTCCAATGAATTTGCTACTCTCACTGCTGCTGATATGGAAGACATGTCGATTTCAATAATGTTTAATGGACCGATAGCAGTGTAAATCCATGATTTCTGTGATCATCCATAAACAGCCTATCTTTGGGGCCAAAAGGATAAGACAGTAAGACATGAAATAAATGTGTCCCAAATAATATCAGTATATAACAGTGATGCAGCAAGAAATTCTTTTGTGTGGTGGCAGATGGACTATTTTTTGTTCTTTCCCCTAGAGAAGTGAGTATTTCTATAAACTGGGAATATGCAACCATGATGCCATAGTGGGAGACAAGTAGGTGCAGGGATATGCTAGAAAACTGAGAAGACCAGTGAGGTCAGAGGAATACCAGGAGAGCATGAGGTCCTTAAAATGAAGAATGTTTTTCAAAACTGAGAAATAAATTATTAGATTTAGCAAAGAGATGATCATTAAAGATTACACAAGAGTATTTTTGATAAAATAGTATATAAGAAAGCTTTATTAGATTGGTTCTAATAGAGAATCAGAGGAAAGGAATTGTAAACCATTGATATGCTTAATATTTTATAAAAATGTTACAGTAAAGAAAAACTGAATTGATAACTGAAGAGGGAAGTGAAATAAAAATAATAATTTTCTTAAAATACAAATATAAGACCACATTTGTATTTTGGTGAGACTGATACAATAAAAATAAGTAAAAATTAATACAGAGAAGGAACGGACAATTTGCTGAAATAATGACTCTAAATAGGTGGGGGGAGCTGGAATTTCATGCACAAACAGAAGACTGGTTTAGATGGTGCTAGAGTTCTTTCATAGAAATAAAGAAGGAAGTAGAGTAAATGGTCAGAGATGCAGACAGGCAGGTAGATTTAGTGAAGAGGAGTCATATAATTTTTTTTTTTTTTGCTTCTATAATATTTGCTTCATCAAATTGGAAATAACATTATAGACTCAAATTGAGAATAGATGGAGAAGTTGAAAGTCTGGGGAAGAGGGAAAAGTATAAAGTAATCACGTATATGCCCAAGAGAATGAGTGGACTAGATAGAAAAAGGCAGTCCACAAACTGGACATTGAGGCTGGTGTTCTCATCAATCTGGATTTTTTTCTCAAGTATGGAAGTCCTAATGGGATTAGAGGGTTGTTGGAGTCAGGAAAAACATAAAGAATTAGCTAGAAAAATGGGTGGTGGTGTGAGCACAGTGAGATTCCTGAAATTGAAAATTGAGAATATGGAGAGATTAGCTATAACTGGTCATGGAAAGATTGTGGTTATGACCAAAGGGCATTGTTTGCAGAGAAATGGTCAAAGAACTGAAGATTAACTTTCAATGGATCATCAACATGAAACTTGAAATTACCAAAAGCTCTATCCTGCTCCTTTGATATTATACTAGCCCAGGTAATCAACACCATGCTTTGAATAGACTTTTTTTAGATTAGTAATTTTTAAAATTTTTAAATGAAATTAATATATGCTTATGATATAAATGTATAAGATACAGAGAAGCAAAAATAAAATAAAATTTACATATAATCTTATAATCAAAAAAATTTATTTTGAACTGTATTCTCCCAATGTTTCAAAAATGGGAGGACACAATCATTTTTTTTAACATTAGACATTAACATTTTCATTTTTAATAATTATCTTTATTTTTTTAAATATTGCAGATATCCCCTTTGTGTTTTTTCTTTTTCCCCATTGATTTCCTCCATCCTTCACCTGTCCCTTCCAGGCCTTCACCACACTATTTAAAATTGTCACATAAACTATTTAAATTGTTTCATAAATTATTTTCTCAGGTTCAGTTTTTCTTCTTCTCAAGTGCTGTCCTACATTACACATTGTGATTATTTTCTTAATACATTTATCTCAATCTTTCTGAGATACATGTATTAGTCACAGTCATTTCTGCAGTCTCACCTTTCTCAACTCACATGCTCCAATCAAAAAGTCATCAGTGAGCCAAAACCGGTTTGGCTCAGTGGATAGAGCATCGGCCTGAGGACTGAGAGGTCCCGGGTTCAATTCCGGTCAAGGGCATGTACATTGGTTGTGGGCACATCCCCAGTATGGGATGTGCAGGAGGCAGCTGGTTGATGTTCCTCTCTCATCGATGTTTCTAGCTTTCTATCCCTCTCCCTTCCTCTCTGTAAAAAAAATCAATAATATATATATATATATATATATATATATATATATATATATATATATATATTTTTTTTTTTTAAAGTCATCAGTGAAATGTTTCAATGGCACACACAAAAAAAGTTTTTGCATTGAATTGTGACTGGCGATGAAAAGTGGATTTGAGAATTCCAAATGCACAAAATCATGGGTTGACCCAGGTCAACCGTCAACATGGTCTGCAAGGCCAAATCGCTTTGGAAAGAAGACAATGCTCTGCGTTTGGTGAGATCAGGAAAGTGTGGTGTATTATGAGCTTCTAAAACAAGGTGAAACTGTTAATACTGATTGCTACTGACAACAAATAATCAATTTGAACCATACTTTGATCATGAAATGACCAGAATGGGCCAGAAGACATGGCAAACTAATTTTATTTCATGATAATGCACCATCATACACTTAAAAACCAGTTAAAGACATGTTAAAAGATCTTGCCTGGGAAATATTAACCCACTCAACATATTCACCAGACCTTGCTTCTTTAGAATACCACTTGTTCCAATTGATGGCACACGCACTTTCTGAGCAGCACTTCAAAATGTACAAAGAAGTGGAAAATTGGGTCTCTGAATGGTTTGCCTCAAAACAAGAAAAGTTCTGTTGGGACAGTATCCACAAATTACCTGCAAGATGGAGAAATGTGTAGCTAGCGATGGACATTACTTTGAATAAAGCATTTTTGATGTTTCTCTTGAAATTATCATATTTTATTTTATTACAAAATCCTCTATTAATAACCAGTACACCTAGTATGTGGCTTATGTTCCCTTATCCCAAGGATGAGGAAAAACAAAACTCACACAGAAAGCTTCAGCAGGTTAAGGTTAAATGGACTTGAAGCTGTTTGTGTGGTTACTGTGAACAGAGGGCTTGTCTTTGAGCCCTAATGGGGCTCTTTAAAGCAGGAAATAGGCTAAACCTGGTCCCTTCCTTTCCTCCTTACTGCAGTGTTTCCCCACCTGCCTAAGACATCATGGTGAGCACAAAGTCATCTTCATCTATCTTCAACAGGAAGAAGAGACTTTAAAGTAAGGGAACATTCTGAACTTTGCATTGCTATAACCTTTCATCAAAGCCTGAAACCCATAACCTCAGCTTCAGAATTCAGTCCCAGATTCTTCCCAAGTCCTTAATTTTTTATTTAGACTGTTCTTGGTGTTAAAAATACAGGGACAATCATTTTGTTTCAATATTTAGTACCCTTTGGTGATTATTTTGCTTTATTTATAAGGGAATAAAATATCTCCTCTTTGGAAGCCTTCATAGATCCCTTTTGAGCATTCTTCCTCCTTTCTCTATAATCCATCTTTATGGTTTTTTACAAGTGAATGTTTTTTGTTTGCCTATTTCTTTTTTCTCTCCATTGGTGAGCCATTCCCAGCACACATCACCTACCTATTGCCTGCTAATTGCAACTCATACTGAAGGTGTCAGCTTATGCAAGGCAAGTTCTCCTTACTCCCTAATTTCTCCACTATCTTAACAGATCTTACCCTCTGAAAAAAATACCCTTATTGTACATGGGCAAAATTCCATTTCTGCTACTGATCTCTGTGTTCATGATGGCAACAAGAGTCTGTCTTTTTTACTTAGTATTTCCTGTGCACAGCACACAGTTCCTGGTGCATAGTTCTTACTTTAAATGAATTATATGGATCAAAAAATAACTAATTCAGCCTTTTATTTTATGACAGGATTGTTAATTTTTTTAACCTGAATTTCTTGATTCCATGTCTAGCCTTTCATGTCCAATTGCATGTGCACTCCCCATAGAGATATTTAGTGAAACGGTTATTTTATATTTTGTTGCTTGTACTCTAATCCAGTCCTTTTACCCTGGGTTTCAAACAGAAGCTCTAGGAAGGCAAGTACATTTTACCTATTTCTTTAGTTCTTCTTACTTTTTTTTCATTGTCAAAACAAATTTTCTATAATTTCTATAATTTATAAGTCTAATCATGATATATTTCTAACAGCTGGGTATGATATTTCAAACTATTATTATTTTAGCTATAAATACACACAGATAAGTATTTATTTTTTTAAAACACTGCAGTCAAAAATTTCATACTCTTTCTGTACCTATAAAAAATCTAATCTTCTCTTTGATGCAACTTTTTTTTTTGAGACTTTTTCTGACTCCCATAAGCAGTCATATTTTTACTCCCATAATCTTCCCCACTTTGTTGCTGTTAGTATTTATTTCAAATAAATAAATGTATAAATAAATGTACTAATTATTTCAGTGACTAATACCCCTTACTGGGCCTTAAGCTCTTTGAGAGTAGCAACCATATGGTTTTCATTTTTGTGTCTTGTCTGATACACATCTTTCATTTATCACAATATTTTGCTAAAAGGTTGAATAAACTTAACTATTTTAAACCATTCTTTTTCTTCTTTATTTTTTTTAACACATATGGAAAACTCTCACATGAAGCTTTACTTTTTTAATCATTACTATACTTAGCCATGTAAAATTCTCAACTCTTAAATAAAAATATAGACAATTTAATTATATACATTTAATAGTAAAAGTGGAGTAATTTTTGTCTTAAATATTTTTCAGATGTAATATCACTTCAATTCACCTAAGAAACAATGAACCAGAATTGAGTAGATGATATGTAAAACAATGCAATGTTCTTATAGACCTGTCACTTTCAATAATGAGGTCTCCAATTATCTCTATACTGGAGACCCAGCGCACAGATTCTTGCACTGGTTGGTTTCCCTTGGCCTGGCCTGAGCTCTCTTGAAATCTGAGACCCTTTGTCAGATATGTCTCAGTGCAAACTCCCAGCCACCTCTCCTGAGCTGCTCTTCTCCCCAGACTCCACAAGTCCGCACCTCAGCCACAGGTGAGTGTATTTGAAAGGTCCTATCAACTGGGTTTAGTGAATAAAAGCAAAGACCAAAAGGAGGGGAAAGAGCTGTGCCACTGCGAGTTCCTCTCCCCCAAGCATGGCATGGCTTGGGCAGTTGTTCAGGATGTCCACTCCAGGCTCAGACTCTCATGGCTGTGGGCTTAGATCTTGAATCCCCTGCCATCAGCAGCCCTGTGGACTTCCTTTCCACAGTCAAATGTTACACCTGTCCCCAAGGAATACGGAGTTGGTGCTGTATGGCTTCCTTCTGACCCTCTGGGCTTATAGGTCTCTCACCTCTCTCCAGCCCAGATCCTTTATTTTAGCATTCTCCAGGTGTCCTTTGCCCTTCTGGCTGTGAATTTTCTCACCAGCTGTGTCTACTTCACCTATTCAGAGTGGATGTTATTTAATTTAGTAGCTCCTTCTATCTGCTCCAGGACAAGGCATGGGGCATGTCTACCTATTCCACCACCATGAGTGTTTCTGACTTCTTAGGATCTATCCCTAGAAGTGAGATTACTGGGTCAAATGGGAGCTCCATTTATAATTTTTTGAGGATACTTCATTCTGTTCCACAGGGGCTGCACCAGTCTGTATTCCCACCAGCAGTGTCTGAGGGATTTCTTTTCCCAACATCTTCTCCAGCACTTGTCTTTTGTTGACGATAGCCATTCTGAAAGGTGTTAGGTGGTACCACATTGTCACTTTGATTTGTATCTCTCAGAGGATGAGTGATTTTGAGTATATTTTCATATGCCTTTTGGCCTTCTGTATGTCCACTTTGGAGAACTGTGTATTTAGGTCCTTTGCCCATTCTTTAACTTGATTATTTATCTTCCTTTTAAGTTGTATGAGTTCCCTATGAATTTTGGAGGTTTACCCCTTATTGGATGTATCATTGGCAAATATGTTCTCCCATGCTGTGTGTACTCTTAAAATCCTTGTGTAAAATAAAACATTTAAATATTTAACATATACTAAAATCCGGGATAACATTGCTTCTTTTTTATGGAAAAAAAATAGAATCTGTTAGGAAAATACTGCCTCATTCCTTAACCACCAACCTACCAATTAATTCATTGGTGTTCTTATCTACATATTTTACTTGTCCTCAATAGCAAATGAATGAACTCTCTTCCCTTATACAACATTTCAGTGGGTTAAAATTAATTGCACATCCCTTGCCTGGTGGCTCAGTTGGTTGGGGTGTCACCAAGAGGTTGCAATTCGATTCCCAGCCAGGGCACATACATAGGTTGCATGTTTGGTCTCTAGTCAGGGCGTGTACTGGAGGCAACCAATTGATGTTTCTCTCTCTCACTGATGCCTCTTTCTCTCAAACATATCCTCATGTGAGGATTTAAAAATAAAAATTGAAAACTGAATATACGAGTTATTTTGTGACCCCTCCCATTATTAGGTAAACTCTAATTTATTTTGCATTAAATCTGACTGAATACAGGAAAGCGCTTGACGAATAGAAAGCAGAGTAAAGTTCTGTGCCTTTTGAGTTAGATCATAACATGCTTTGAAGCTTCTGCTCTCTTGGCCCTATTATTTTTAGTTGACTGAGCCACATGTAAGATCTTCAACTACTATGAGATTGCCAAGTTAGATAGCCTACATGAAGGCTTTCTAATCAATCATCCCCACTAAACCTAGCCATGTAGCCATCCCTGCCAAGGCACCAAACATGAGAAAAAAGTAATCTAAGCCTCCAGAGCAGCCTATTTGCCAGCTAATTACCATTGACATTAAACAACTCCTCCTAAAGTAAGAGAACTACCCATCCTAGACCTTTTGCAATTTCTGATCCTCAAAACAATAAACTACACTGTTTTCAGTTTTAAGCCAATAGGTTTGGAGTGATTTGTTATACAATGATAACATAAAATTAAAAAAAAAAGAACAGAACAAAAACTAGCTACTCTACTTGTGCATCGATCTCTTCCACTTTATTATTTTCAAGTGTTGTTTTTTCCTTTTTTTGTTTTCCCATTGTTATTGACTGACTATTCCTATTAGTATTCTAACAGGCTGTGATACCTTTCTTCTTCATTTTAAGTATATCAAAGAGAAGAGGAAACATTGCAAAGATGGAAACATGTCTTACATAGGCATGTAAGACATGTTTCCATCTCTTTTGCATGAGATCTCTTTTGCATGTGGCAGGATTTGATTCAGCTGGAGAACGGGCAATTTCTCAGTAACAGTAGGAATGGCAGTGTATATGGAAAGAGATAGTGATGGTAGAGGAGGTCAGTCATAGTTATTTTCTTAGAGTAGGATGCAAATTCTTCAGCTGAGAATGATGATGGTGGAGGATAAAAGCAAAAGTGGAGTATGAAATCATTTTCTAAGAAACCAGACAAACCGGGAAAAAAAAGGAGGGGGGATTAAAATGTAATTTGTGGAAAAAATTGAGGCCTCCATTTGATGTGAATATTTAAAATTTAAACGTGGGTCAGTCAGCATGGTTTAAAAGTAGTTTTACTTTTGATCCCCATGTGTATATGCATATAGAGAAATTACAACAAATTTTCTTTATTTTTATGTAAGAATACCTATTTTCTCTAGCTTCTTTATACTGCATGATTAAATTCTATCAAACTATCACAAAAGCAGATATGAGGAGGCATAAAAAGAAGTATAAATAAGCATAATACCTCTTCTCTAACTATATACCATATTTTTAATCCTACCACCCTTATTAGCATCAATTTTTTTTTTCGTTTCCTTGTCATGCAATTTGGAAATTAACTTTGATGGGTAAGTTTAAAATAATAATAAGGTTGGAACAATGGCAGTGAACCGTATTTAAATACTGAGCCGTAGCCATAGCTGGTGTGCCTCAGATGTTTGTAGCAACATTCTGTGTAACAGAAAGTTTTGGGTTTGATTCCTAGTCAGTACATGTGCCTAGAGTCGGGGTTTGGTCACTTGTCTCAGTACACATAGAAGGCAACTAATGTATCTCTCTCATATTAATGTTTCTCTCTGTGCCTCTCTCTATGTCTCCCTCCATTTCTCTCTAAAATCAATAATCCTATTTAATAAAAGAGTAATATCCAAATTAACCATCAATCCGCTACACCACAGGCCACGCCCCCAAGCCACGCCGACAAGCCAAATCAGGAACAAATATTCAAATAAACCCAACCAGAATATCTACTGCCATAGAGAGTAGGAGGAGGCTTGGGTTTCCCCAGCGATGGAGGAAGCCAAGCTTTTGCCTACCTTTGCCAGCCTAGGCCTCTACTCAAGGCTATAAAGTTTCAATGATACTAAGATACACAAATCCAAACAAAAATGGTGGCATTCATAGAGCTGGAAAGAGCAGGAGGCTAGGGTTGCCCTTGGCAATGGAGGAAGCTAAGCTTTCTGCATACTCTGGCAGGTCCAGACCTCGGCTTTAGGCTACAAAGCTTTAATTATAGAAGATACATAAATCCCAACAGAAATGGCTGCTGCCATGGAAGGCTTGGCTCCACTCCAGGCTACAAAGTTACAATTGTAGAAGATAAATAAACTCCAGAAACCAGGGCCTCCACTTGAGTTGCCAAGGGGTGTGGCCGACCTGAAAACCACCACAGGCACCTTGCCCAGTCCATCCCATGCTTCAAGGACACCCCACCCTGATCCGGGACACCCTTCAGGGAAAACCATCTGAAACCCACCAATGCACCAGGCTTCTATCCTATCTAATAGAAGAGTAATATGCAGATTGACTATCATTCCAACACACAAGATGGCTGTCCCCATGTGGTCAAAGATCCTGCCCCCTGTGTACACAAGATGGTCGCCATAAGATGGGGAGGGCAGTTGAGAGGGACCAGGCCTGGAAGGGAGGACAGTTGGAGGTGATCAACCCTGCAGGGGAGGTTAGTTAGGAGTGACCAAGCTGACAGAGAAGCAGATAGGCACCAATAAAGGTGGCAGGGGAGTGGTTAGGGGATGATCAGGCTGGTAGGCAGAAGTGGTTAGGAGCAATAAGGAAGGCAGGCAGGCAAGAAGTTGGGAGTCAGCAGTCCTAGATTGTGAGAGGGATGTCCAACTGGGTTCAGGCCTAAACGGGCATTCAGACATCCCTTGAGGGGTCCCAGATTGGATAGGGTGCAATTTTGTGCACCAGGCCTCTAGTAATGATAATAATAAGATTAAATCATCAATCCTTTTTCATATATATAGTATATAAACATATGTTTGATTATCTTCATGATTTGTATTCATATTTTATATTTAATATATACTTGATGGAAGCAAAGATGAAGATATACATATAAAATAATAACCCCTACAATGAAAAAACACTTCCCTTTTACTCACTAAGAAAACTTACTCAAATACTAATGTGAGTACTGTACTATCCAAATTGAAGAGTTGCAGTGTTGAAGCCTGTCTCAAAATACTATATAAATGGTGGGGTGAGGCGGGGGAAAGAATCAACACTGAATTCATTGGAAAAGCAAATGTCACAGTTATCAACTTTATAAATCTCTTTGTTAAAATAAATTTCAGCTCTACCTATTCAAATCTTCTTTTTAAGATGTCTAATAGTATAATAGTATAATTTGTGTTTAGTTTTCATTTCATATTTATCTTCCTATTACATTCTCAGATAGCATGTCAGAGTGAATACTAATATATAAAAGTACTGTAAACTATGAGATACTAGTACATAAAAGTTCCTTTTGGAAATTTCTACACAAAATGTTATCTACAGTGATGTAATATAAATAAGTGCTTCTATGTCTTCAGCTGAGCAGAATGTATCCTACCTAATAAAAGAGTAGTATGCAAATTAACCACCACTACACCGACAAGCCACACCCATCAGCTAATCAGAGCGAGTATGCAAATAAACCCAACCAAAATGGCTACCAGAAGGGAGGCTTGGGTTTGCCTGTCAACAGAGGAAGCCAAGCTTTCTACATACTCTGGCGGGCCCAGGCCTCCACTCCAGGCTACAAAGTTTCAATTAGAGAAGGTAAATAAATTCCAGATACCAGGGCCTCTGCTTGGGTCACCAGGGGGCATGGCTGGCCTGCAAACCACCACAGGCCCCTTGCCCAGGCCACCCCAAGCCCCAGGGGAACCCCCACCCCATCTGTGCACCAGACCTCTATCCTATCTAATAAAAGAGCAATATGTAGATAAAACATCACTCCAACACACAAGATCAAGATAGCTGCCCCTATGTGGTCAAAGATACTGCCCCATGTGGACACAGATGGCCACCACAAGATGGCCAGCAGGGGAGGGCAGTTGGGAGGGACCGGGACTCAAGGGAGGGCAGTTGAGAGGAACCAGGCCTACAAGGGAGGGCAGTTGAGAGGAACCAGGACTGCAAGGGAGGGCAATTGGAGGTGATCAACCCTGCAGGGGAGGGCAGTTAGGTGTAACCAGGCCAGCAGAGGAGGGAAGTTGGGGGCAAACAGGCTGGCAGGGGAGCAGCTAGATATCAATCAGGCTGGCATGGGAGTGATTAGGGTGATCAGGCTGGCAGGCAGAAGTAGATAGGGGAAATCAGAAAGGCAGGCAGGCAAGCAGTTGGGAACCAGCAGTCCTGGATTGTGAGAGGGATGTCTAACTGCCTGTTTAGACCTAGTGGGATCGGGCATAAACCTTTAAGGGGTCCCAGATTGGAGAGGGTGCAAGCTGGCTGAGGGAGACCCCCCGCCCCTAGGCATGAATTTTGTGTACCAGGCCTCTTGTAAAATAATAAAATTATATATCTATCTAAGACAGTAATTGTCTCATAGTAAGACTTTTTCAGTATTGACTATTTTTTTTATTGTAGTTCTAGGTTAGTTTAGGGAGTAAATTAGTATTTTTCTTTATTGCCCTGGTTGGAGTTAGTTAGAATGTAGAGTAGATGACTATAAAGATATGTACAATGAAATGCAAGTTTTATTTTGTATCTTCTCAAACTGTAATCTATAAAGAAATCAAATGAGCATTGGTTAAAATACAGATTCTGCTTTAGTTGGTCTGGACTGAGAATCTCTGAAATTCTGCATGTACCAGCTTCTAGGTGACCAAACTTTGATTCATTAAGCTGTTCTTTTAATTTAATTTTTTTTTTTAGTACATATGTACTCAAAACTGGCCACTGACCATGTTGTTTGATTCCAGCAAATAGGAGTGCTGGAAAGGGGCATTTTCAAAGTCACACAGCATGGACATAATTTTGTCATCAGGACCTATTGCAAAAGAAGTTTGTGTGTGTGTGTGGGATATTTAATAAATTGTCTACTGTTTGCTTGTTTGTTTGTTTGTTTCAAATATAAAGGCAGAAAGCCCCCTGCGATTCATTTGTGTATAGTCATAAAAAACGTAAGTGCACTTGCCTATTATGAAGAACCATATGCAAGGATAATATCGATAGCAGCACATGTAGCACCAATTTAAATTTTTAATGTCCCTATAAATAAATAGAGACACATTAGATGTAAAAACACTTATGCCAAGAAAATGTCCATAACTGATTAAATATTAAGATTTAGAACCAGTTTTGTCTTTATGACCTCTTCAAAATATTAACTTATTTTAGTAATTGAGATTATTAATCCCATGTATATGTCCAGGGCAGCCTGGACTTGTTCAGAGGTTTTTGTTTGTTTGTTTTGTTTTCACTTTCTTGATCCCTGCAAAAGTAGCAGCTTTTGGGATCATTTGTTAAATAGATTGGAGTAGCACACCAAAATGAGTGATATGTTACCTACAAAAAACAAAAGGCTTACTAGGTATTGCTTTTCTTCTCTTCTTTTTTTATTTATATTTATTTTTTTATATTAGGAGGAACCAGATGCAACAACTGATTTTTCAAATTTCAGAGGATACCCAATAAGCCTATTTTGGTGAGATAATTTGAATGTGGATGTGTCTTCCCTATACATTTAGACTAATTGTTATTTAGTATTCACTAGCTCCAGTTAGCATGATAGAAGCAATGCAAGGGGCCACTGTGATAATTTGTGGGAAAGAAAAGTGACCAAGTCTGCTATGAAGCAAGTTATAACTCATTAGATACTAGCAGTTGATGTTGATATAGGACAGTGAGTGTATATTGCTGACTTGTCATCTGAAAGCAAACCATATATAATCTTTCTCTCTCTCTCTCTCTCTCTCTTTCTCTCTCTCTCTCTCTCTCTCTCTCTCTCTCTCTCTCTCTCTCTCTCTCTCTCTCTCTCTCTCTCATCTCTATTAATGCTCGATCAATAGCTGCACACCAGGGACCAAGGTTGCATTGATTTGTTCAAGAAATGGAACCATCTGTAATGGCAACTTGCAGTTTGAGTCACCATGGGATTACGGTCACTATACTTTCTCTCATGCTCCATCTGTTTTCTTTGCAAACCAAATAGGAATCACTGCCCTGCAACTTTATCTTTCAAGCTCTTGATGATGGCAGTAATCTCTGCAACCCCTTGAGGAATGTGAAATTGCTTGTGGTTAATATTTTGTAGGGAAAGGTAGTTCTAGTGGTTTCAACTTAGCCTTATCTACCTGAATTCTAATAACATAGAACAGAAGACCAATGTGAGAATTCCACAATGTATTGTATTTTTATTCCAATTATACATTCCAGAAATATATAATCACTAGATTTTGTTTTGAGAAATGTAAAATGTACCTGATGTACAACTTCATTGATCACTTGATCTCTTGAGTCCTTACACTACGACTGGGCAACTATAGTGACGTCTTGAGGCTTTTGGAATTAGTATTCATTCAGAGCCAGTGTCCAGAAACTCCCCAAAAGTCTGATTATTTTCATCTAAACAATGCATAATCACCCTTACACATGGCTGTATGTCACTTGGGAAAAGATTGGGAGAGACACTAACAGTATCAATCTTATCAATGCAATATATCCTTTCTTAAGGAGGCCCCTGTTTCAGAGTGGTCTGTGTTTCTAAACTAGTTCAAGTTTGGAGAACTGATAGAGGAGTTGTGTTTTTCTGTTTTGATTAATCCACTAAATCTTGTGTTCACTAGACCTAGAACTCCTCCATCTGTACAGGTTAAGTAAGATTTTAATAGACTGCCTACCTCTTGGTATTTTATAGACATCATGGTCACTAAGTCAATTCCATAGGTCTCTGCAAGTTAGACAATTCTGATGACTATCTTGTCCCTACTGTCCACTATAATAAATACATCCACCTGTCTTTGTTGACTAAGTGATGCCATTGGCCCCTGCTAACCTGGGATCTCATAATCCCCTTTACGTCAGGAATCCAGGTTTGTGGTAGCAGTGCCCACTCTAATTAATGATCTACAGAGACAAGCAATCATAGAACAAATCAAGGATTCCAGTGCCTTCCCCATGCAAATTTGTTGCTCACATTCATGTTAAAAAGTGTGTCCTCTGGAACATTGCAGTTGAATAAACAGGACTTATAAACTAAATCCCCTCTATCATTCCAACATTTTTTAATGCCTTCTTTTATAGTGTAAGATAGTTATGTCATTTCATCTTCATTTAGGTGCATGCGTCTGCCAAATAAACAAATAAGTTAGTAGAGGCCTTTATAACCATTCAGCTAAAATACTGAATGCAGAATATCTGGTTAGTGGGCCTATATCATTAAATTGACCTGGTCCAATAGGCGTCAATTCTCTTAAGACCACTTTCTACATATGTTTCCCAGGTTTCTGTCTATATAAATTGGGAAAGGCATGCAGTTCTTTACTGTATAGTGAATGTCCTTATAGGACACAACTCAGACCTCAATCATTTGAGGTCTGCTAAGACTTTTGCCTACTTATATGATAGAAGAGAAGAAGGATGGTGGAGTAGGGCATAGAGAGAATCAACAGTGTCTCAACAGGAAACTTTTAAGAGCATGTCATTTAAGTTTCTTTAGGAAAATAACGGCTAACCTCAGGCAGGAATAGAAGGCTAGTGACAAAGAAGATTCACTAGAAATTAGTTTTGATATTGTAAGCTTCATGTGGCTTCCTATATGACCCCAATTCCAATTTTTAGCAATCTATCATTTCCCAAACAATGTCCTCACTTTAAGAAAATAATCCTGAGCAGTTTATAACTCAACTAGAGGCCCAGTGCACAAATTTGTGCAAAGGTGGGGTCCCTCAGCCTTGCCTGTGATCAGGGCCAATTGGGGCCATCTCACCCGGTCTCTATTGGGGTGGGGCCAGCTGGCCAGGGTGAGGGACCTCAAGAGGCTGGCTGGTTGCAGTATTTTGGCTGTGTGAGTGCTCTGATCACCAGGGGGCAGCTTCTGCATTGAGCATTTGGCCCCTGGTGGTCAGTGTGTTGTCACAGCAACCGGTTGTTTGGTCAATCAGTCATAACCATCGCTTAGGTAGGAAAATATATATATATATATATATATATATATATATATATATATATATATATATATATATATAGTTTTAGTTCAACCATTTGCAAAATAAAAGCCTGGATTTGGTTTTTAGAAATTTCTACTCTGAAGCTTCAGGAATTAAGGGTTTGTTTCAGGGCAAACATAGAAGTTTGCTATTATTTTGCTATTATTTATACAAATTTTGAGCTAGGAATTTAAAGTACTGAGTTCATGCTTCTCTTTTCCCGCCTTCTCCAATGCAGTTGAGAGCAACTAGTTAATCTTATCACACACTTTAGTTTGTTAAACTTGTAACTGAGAACATCATATTCTGTAGATATTTAGTTAGGAGTATACAAGGGCTATACATATTTTTTTTTTTATCTCTATTGCATCATACCATAAATTACCACTGCCCTCTTTCCCACTGAAAGTAAAATATTAATGTCTCATATTATATTAAATTAGAAAACCAATGACAGAAAACTCAGAATCAATAAATACATCATTTTATGAGTGGAGGGGCAAGGGAGAGTAATGGGGGAATAAGGACACATTTGTAACATCTTAAAAAGAAATTTAAAAAATCAATAAAAAAAAAGATTGTATTCCTTTAGGATCAATGCCTTAACCAAAATCCGTATCAGTCAGTGCTCAACCAGAGAGTAGAGGATATATATTAAAATGTTTATTTAAAAAGATGGTTTGTGTGATTATAGTTCAAATCCATAGGAGAAGCCAGCTGGAAGGTCAGGCTGGAACTCTCAGGCATGGACTAAAACTGCCCAGTAGCAGAGTTTCTCCTTCATTGGAGAAGTCTTGATTCTGTTTTTAAGGCCATTAAACTGATTGGATTAGGTTAGCCCAGATTATCAAGGATAAACTCTGCTTAAAATCAGTAAGCCCTTTGCTGATTATGGACTTTAACTACATCTACAAAAAGTCATAGCAACACTTAGATTAGTGTTTGAATGCATAACTGAGGACTGTAGCCTACTAAGCTAACAAATAAAAAGACCATTGCATTTGGGATAGTATGTGTCTTTAGTAAGACACACCACTGACTTATTCCAATTGCAGAATCACTTGTGACTTAGAAATTATCAAGATTGTATATAAATAAACAGTCACTTATTCTATTCTTGCATTAAGATCTTCTCAAGATTTGGATCACTGGCTTTATGTCTTCTTTATTTCTTCCTCTTATAGTGATTTCAACCCATCTTCTTAGGTCACATAACGAAGCCAGAGAGATTTGAATTGGATTGGCAAATACTTAGAAAGCTTGAGCTGGGTTTTATCAAATTGATTTCTTCCAATCAAGGGAAAGAGGTAATTCTCATCCCCAAGATTCTGGAAATCCTCCAACATAATTCAAGGACTCTTGGTTGAGAGAATGTGCTAGTTAACCACATTGGATATAAGAGATCACACTTTATTTAAAAAAGTACTTTTTTTTTTTTTTTTCCTGAGCCAAGTTTGTTTAAGTATTTAGTTTCTAGAATGAAAATTATATGAGTAATTCTTATTTTTAAGCAGAGATTTATGCAGAACCCTTTTTCCCCCACAGAAAAAAATACCACTTTTGGGAATACTTCTCTATTTTATTTTGTTGACTCTTAAGTAAATCAGTTTGTGTGTGTGTGTGTGTGTGTGTGTGTGTGTGTATGTGTGTGTGAATAGTGTGTGAATATGCACATATGCCATTGTTACTCTACTTATCTGGATAAATACATTTTTTCTTGAAATTTGAAGATCTAAGAACAAAATTGATTCTTACTATAGATAACACAGAGTGAGCTCTTAAATTTGACCTTATTCTTATATCTATTATCTTTCAGTTGAGATAACTATCTGTCAAGGAGACAAGTGCTGATTCATTCCTATAACATTATGTCAGAGTAGAGCAATAAAATGTTGACTTAATTCAGGGAAAAGAGATGAGGCTATTCTTTAGTACATATTGTGTTACTATTGCTGTTCCTTTGGGTAAATTTACCAAAATGTTTATTAGATAAATATTAGAACTACATAGGCCCTTTGTTCCATTTCCTTTAGTGAACCATCATCTTTATAATAAAACACACTTTTAAATGGAAAGTTTTGATCTAATTACCAAAAAGCAAAAAACAGCCAGAACCGGTTTGGCTCAGTGGTAGAGCGTCTGTCTGTGGACTGAAAGGTCCCAGGTTCGATTCCAGTCAAGGGCATGTACATTGGTTGCAGGCACATCCCCGGTGGGGGGTGTGCAGGAGGCAGCTGGTCAATGTTTCTCTCTCATTGACATTTCTAGCTCTCTATCTCTCTCCCTTCCTCTCTGTAAGAAATCAATAAAATATATATTAAAAAAAAGAAGCAAAAAGCAAAATTTCAAAGAAAATATTTGAAATTAACCAAACTACTCTTAACTTCCACACCCATTTTTAAGGTATAAAAAGTATCAGAGTATGTGGAGATAACAAAATTAAGGTCCATGTATTTCTACAGTGATGCTCAAATATTATGTCAACTTCATGTATATCTGACCACTAATAAAATCTATATAATAAAAGGCTAATATGTGAATTGTTCCCTTGACCAGGAGTTTAATCAGGGGATAGGGCAGACTACCCAACCTAATGCATCCCCTCCTCCATCAGGCCAGGCCCAATGGGCCTCACCCATGCACCAATTCGTGCACTGGGCCTCCAGTACTTTATAAAAGTAACAATAGTGCAAACATAACATGCTACTCAGGCAACATAGAATAAGTGCTTGCTATAAATATCCACTTAATTATAAATAAAACATATATACTAGAGAAAAGTTAAATAATTTGGAGATAATCTATAGTGATTAAATTTAATCTATATGTTTATAACTCATATTTTACTTTGTTTTTCCTCTTTCATTTAGCTAGAAATAGCTGAAGGATGTATTAAGGTATAACTGATAAAATTTCAGATTTTGGTTGTGTAAAACAAAGAAGAGCCCTTCATTATACTTGCCTCATCTCATGCTTGATGATCTCACTCATAGTGTAATCTAGTGACCAAAATAAACTGATGAACAAAAATAGACTCAGAGACATAAAAATATTGAACAGACTGTCAAACCTAAGAGGGAAGTCAGTGGAAGGTGGAGAAAGGGAAGAGATCAACCAATGATCTAACATGTATATATGCATAACCCAGGGACACAGACAGTGGGTGGTAAAGGCTTGGGGGGAGAGAAGGAGAGGGAAGAGGGCAATGGGGGGAGCATATGTAATACTTTCAACAATAAGGATTTATTAAATAAAAAATTGAACATTGCCTTATTAATATACTAAACTACTATGTCCAAAATATTTTTTGTAATATAATATATTAAGTCACTGGTTCAGTTTTATGGTCTTATGATATTACAAGAATGTTTTGTGGAGAAAATTTGCTATTATTTATAAAGCATTTAAAACACATATATCACTGAGCTAATATATATATATATATATAATTAAAACAGAACTTTTTAAAAATTCAGTTATATTAAAAACCAAAAATCAAATTCGATTTTGAGCAACTGTTCTAATCGCTGTCTGCCTTCCTTACAAAAATTCTGTTTTAAAACATAACTTTTTTACCTATATTCCTCTTGAAATCAATATTAATAGTTCATGGATAATTAAATTTTTCAGGTTTTCCAGAGATTTTATAAATACAATTTAAATAAGATTACCATATATCCAACCAAGGTGGCATAGAAAACTACATTTGCAGTTTTCTAACATTCAATAGGCAGGCTCTTTTACAGATATTTTATTCAACCTGCCTTATGAATATTTATTATAAAGCATAATATAATTCACAATAGAGATTATCTGAGTAATTGTGGAAAAGGATATATAAAGTCAGTGTATATACATATTAAATAAATATTCTAAAAAACTGTTTCCAACTATTTCAAATTGGCACATTTACTTTATTAAATAATTTAATTCAGTTAAAGGTATCCTTTAATAAGAGAGAAAGAGAGACAGACAGAGAGAGAGAGAGAAAGAGAGAGAGAGAGAGAGAGAGAGAGAGAGAGAGAGAGAGAGAGAGAGAGAGAGAATGAACCATGGATTAAAGATTAAAGATCCAGGTTGGTGTGGCCCAGTGGTTTAGCTTAAACCTAAGAACCAAGAGGTTAGTGTTGGATTCCTGGTGAGGCACATGCCTGGGTTTGTGGCTCCATCCCCAGTATGGGATGTGCAGGAGGCAGCCAATCAATGACTCTCTCATCTTTGATGTTTTTTCTCTCTCCCTCTTCCTTCCTCTCTGAAATCAATAAAAATGTGTTAAAGAAACACTTGCTCTGAGTTCCAGCATTGGGGAACCAATGACATATAGAGAGAAACTAAGTTATTTGTTTGACATTTGGGCAAAAGCTGGAGGGGCAACTTCATCCTAGAGAAAAGTGCTGGCAGAAACCATTGTTCTTGTCTGGGCCCTCAAACCACAGAGTTAGCTGGTGGGCATCATGTCTGAGTCTTTGTCAACCTGGTTCTCACTGTTCAGCCCCCGACTTGGTGATTCCCTGAGATCTTGCCTGGCCCAACATTCTGGCCCATCCAAGCCATTTTCAGAGGCTTTTTCATACAAATGGTCCATCTTGGCTTATGCTTCAGACTTTCTTAAAATCCCTCAAACAAGCAGCATCTGGCTTTGTCATGTTATGTACTTCTCTCCAAGCACTAGCAGTAGCTGGCCTTGGTTAACAGCTCAGCCTCTCCTGGACACCTATAAGCCCAGCATAGGTATCAGACATCTATAAATAGCTTTGTAGCTCATGCTGGATGGCTCTAGGTATGGAACAGGTGGAATATGATCTTAGTCTGTACCTCCCAAGAGGTCACAGAGTCCACACACCCAGTGGACAGCTGTAGACCACATTGAAGCACTGACCAACTATCTCCGCAGCCAACACACTCAAGGGTCAGATTCAGCAGGCACCAGAGCCTGCTGAAATAAGTTCTGCTCCAATGTGGTCACAGCAATTCCTCACAGCCAATTGGACTGGGTGTAAATTCCTCCCATTGACATACTAACAGAAATCAATGCTCAACTACAGCAGGAGGGTATACACAGCCCACACAAGGGGTACACTTGGAATGCCCAGCTCAATAACTAGGAAAACTGTGTCATTGGGTCTTACATGATACTTACTACATAAGACCACTCTACCAAGCCCAGGTGATTTAGTAACTCTTACTGAAAAATAGAAACAAAAAAACAGAGAGGAAGCCAAAGTGAGGAGTAAAAGAAGGAGAATCTTCATTGACTTATATTATGCTTTATATAAGGCAGGTTGATTAAAATATTAAAAGAGGAAAGAATTGAATAAAACTCCAGAAAAAGACTAAACTAAATAGAGATAAGCAATCTACTAGATGCAGAGTTCAAAACACTGGTTTTAAGAATGTTCAATGAACCTAGAGAAAGAGTGAAAGAATGTATTGAATACTTCAACAAAGACCTAGGGAAAAAATAAAACTAGAAAATATAAGCAACAATTAGTTAGAAACTAAGAATAAATTAACTAAAACAAGGAATACATTATAAGAAATCAACAACGGAGTAAATGAAGCAGAGGAGCAAATAAGAGATCTCAAAGATCAGAAAAAACTCAATCAAAAAAGAAAAAAGAAATCCTCAAAATGAGGTTAGTATTATATATGAAGCCTCTTGGACAACTTCAAACATTTGTATTATAAGGGTAACAGACAGAGAAGAAAGAGAACAATAATTAGCAAACCTATGTGAAAAAATAATGGAAAAAACAACAACAACAACAAAATACTTCCCTAACCTGATGAAGGAAATAGACATGCAGGTCTATAAATTGCAGAGAGTCACAAACAAGATGAAAAGATGAACCCAAAGAGGTCCACACCAAGAAACCTCATGATTAAAATGCAAAAAGTTAAAGAATAAGAGAGAACCTTAAAAGAGGCAAGATAAAAAAATATCTGTAAGGGAGTGCCCATACCACTGACAGCTGATTTCTCAACAGAAACTTTGAAGGTCAGAAGGGAGTTACAAGAAATATTCAAAATTATGAAAAGCAAAGACCTACAATCAAGATTATTGTAGACAGGAGAGTTATAACTTAGAATTGAAGGACAGATAATGACTTTATCATACAAGAAAAAAAAAAAAAGCTATGTTGTTGATCATCACCAAACCACTATTACAAGAATTGTTAAAAGGTATTTTTTTAAGATGGGAGTGGGGTGGGGGTAATGGATGGAAAAGCTGAAGAGACTAAGAAGTACAAATCTGTGGTTACAGAATAGTCATGACGATATAAACCACAGCATCAAGAATATAGGCAATAATAATATAATAGCTATGTCTGGAGTCAGATGGGTCCTAGATTTATCATGGAGATCACTTAGAAAGTTATACAATGTCTAATCACTGGGTCATATATATAAAACTAATATAATGTTTTATGTCAATTATAATTGAAATAAATATAATTAAAGTAAAAAAAATAATTTAAAACACCATAAGGGACAATATATACACCCCTATGTTCACAGCAATGCTATGTAGAATAGCTAAGATATAGAAACAGCCTGAGTACCCATCAGTAGATGATTGGATAAAAATGCTGTTGTACATTTATACCATGGAATACTATACAGCAGTAAAAAAGAAAGATTTCTTACCTTTTGAGACAACATGGAGGGACTTGGAGAGTATTATACTAAGTGAAATAAGCCAGTTAGAGATATACAAATATCACATGATCTCACTCATATGTGGGAGCTAATAGAAAAATAAACTATGGCCGAAACTGGTTTGGCTCAGTGGTAGAGTGTTGGTCTGCGGACTGAGGGGTCCCAGGTTCGATTCTGGTCAAGGGCATGTACATTGGTTGCGGGCACATCCCCTGTGGGGGGTGTGCAGGAGGCAGCTGGTCGATGTTTCTCTCTCATCGACGTTTCTAGCTCTCTATCTCTCTCCATTCCCCTCTGTAAAAAAAAAAAAAAAAAAAGAAAAAAAGAAAAATAAACTATGAACAAAATAGATTCAAAGGTATAGAAGCATGGAACAGACTGATAATCTAAGAGGGAAAACAGGGGGTAGGGGGATGGGAGAGTTTAACCAAATAACTTGTATGCATTATCCCTGAACACCTACAATAGTGTGATGTTTTGGACAGAAGCAGGGTGAAGAGGGTCAATGGGGAAATAAAAGAGAGACACCTGTAATACTTTCAACAATAAAGGTAAATGTAAAAGGAAAGAAGAGAAAGAAAGAAAAAAGGAAGGAAGGAAGGAAGGAAGGAAGGAAGGAAGGAAGGAAGGAAGGAAGGAAGGAAGGAAGGAAAGAAGGAAGGAAGGAAGGAAGGAAGGAAGGGAAGGCAAGAAGGAAGAGAGAAGAGAAAAGAAGGCAATACAAGAGAAGACAAGAGAAGACAAAACAAGAGAAAAAGGAAGAGAAGAGAAGGAGAGAGAAGAGAAGAGAAGAGAAGAGAAGAGAAGAGAAGAGAAGAGAAGAGAAGAGAAGAGAAGAGAAGAGAAGAGAAGAGAAGAGAAGACAAAAAAGTATTGAAGTCCTCACCACACCAAAAAGAAAATAAGTTTTGGGAGAACTGGAATCTATAATAATGAAAAAAGAAGAAGAAGAAGGAAAAAAAAGAAAAGAAAAGAAATAACATCAACAATGAGCTTGATGGGCTAAAATATAATTTTTATTTACAAATATATGTAACATAGTTTTATTTTAGGAAGTGCTCAGTAGAAAATTTAGAAATTTAAATATATAGCCCTTGCTGGTGTGGCTCAGTAAATAGAGTGTTGGCCTGCAGACCAAAGGGTTGCAGGTTTGATTTCCGATCAAGGACACTCACTTAGGTTGCAGGTTGATTCCTGGCCAGGATTGGGGGTGCATGCTGGAGGTAATCTATTGATATAATGTGTCTCTCTAACATGGATGTATTACTCTCTCTTTTTCTCTCCCTCTCTCTTCCTCCCTTCCACTCTCTCTAAAAAATGAAAGGAAAATATTTAAAGTAATAGACAGTAGAAGTATGCAAAGTCAGAATATAAATGAGGAATAGTCTGCAAGAACAATAACTAATAAAGAATCAAAGAAATAATCAACATATCACCAATATAAAATAGGGTCTTTCCAAAAACCAGGTATCTATAATAAAAGCCTAAACTACTATTGCAAATGAATGGACATCCAAAGAGACTGCTTGGGGCGACTAGGCCGGCAGGGGGGGTTAGTGAGGGGTGACCAAACAACTGAGCAGCAGGCTGTGTGGGGTGATCAGGCCCTTGGGGGGACAGTTGGGGGCAACCAGGCCAGCAGATTGGGGCAGTGAGGGGTGACCAGGGTGGCAGGTGGAGCAGATGAGAGTGACTAGGCTGGCAGGGGGACAGTTAGGGACAACCAGACCAGCAGGGGGTGGGAAGTTGGGAGTAACTATGCTGGCAGGGGGACAGTAGGTAGTGACCAGGCCAGCGGGGGGGTAGTTAGGGGTGATCAGGCATATGAGTAGTTAAAAGCCAGTGTTACTGCCGGGACAGGTTTGGCTCAATGGATAGAGCGTCGGCTTGGGGACTGAAGGGTCCCGGGTTCGATTCCGGTCAAGGGCATGTATCTTGGTTGCGGGCATATACCCAGTAGGGGGTGTGCAAGAGGCAGCTGATCGATGACTCTCTCATCGATGTTTCTAACTCTCTATCTCTCTCCCTTCCTCTCTGTATAAAATCAATAAAATATATTAAAAAAAAAAGCCAGTGTTCCTGGATTGTGAAAGAGATGTCCAACTACTGGACATCCCCTGAGGGGTCCCAGATTGGAGAGAGAGCAGGATGGGTTGAGAGGACCCCCTACCCCCATGCACAAATTTTGTACACAGGGCCTCTAGTATTTTAATAAATATTTAAAGCCAAAATAAAATAGCAAACTTAATTAAATAAGACATCTAGAGAAATGTTTTTGGCTCTAAGTAAATTCTTTTATTTAAATGTAAATAAAAGAATTTATCCAAACTTGTATTTTCTAGTCTTTAAATAGGAAGTCATTAGAACAGATATCTATACATATTTTCCTGTGAAATTCTATATGCCTTAGTGATAAAATAACATTATGGGATAAATTTGTTCATTCATGCTAAGAATTAACAGCAGTTTATTTTTTTATTTTTTATTAGTAATACTAACTTGCTGGTAAAACAATGTGTCCCAGCTGTAGAAAATCTCTTGATTAGCTTGAAATTATGTCACTAAATAAAGTGTCAAAAAATCACCAGCAACTTAAAATAAAATGATATAGTTTATTCCAAAGTATGGAGCAAGAAAATGTGCTTGATCATAGTTTTGTAGAAAAAAAAATAAAATTATTCAAGAACTTCCCTGTAATTGAAATGCAGCAACATGCCTCTATTCAATGACCTGATGTTGGCCAAGGGCAATAACTGTTGGCCCATGCAAAACATGACTATTATTTCATCCTAAGTCTCTTGAATCCATTCTTAAAAGTCTATGCTTCTCTAAGATGAGTCTGGCAGAATATGACACTCACACAAATGCTATGCACAGTAGCCTTGTACCAAGCATCACTGTGACATTCACAGATATTCTAGTGTTGGCAACGGTTTGAGATTTGTGGCTCTCCTTTGACATTTAGAAAGACTCTGAGAATCTTTCCAAAAAGGGCTGTAGCTTTCAGCTAGATATGTGGTTTCTTCAAAGGCCATCTTCAGATTAAAGTTTTTTTTATGAAACTCTGGAAGAAAGTAATGTGGGACTAAATTAGAAAAAATATATCTTTTATTCAAAATAAGAAAGGAAAAATTAATCAGATGGTTGGTTCTACATAAATCCAAATGAAGGTTAATCAGGACATTAAAAAACAACCTGTTGAAATTGTCATAGTTATTTGTTTTGCTTTAAGGGGTGGTAAAGTTAAGTGGGGAAATATTTGAACCTCCTTGTTGGATGAATCAAGTGTAGGAAGTTTGTGTGAATAATGAGATTTGGAAATATATATAAAAATTCTGAAGGGATGTGAAAAATAGTGAAGGCTATAGGTGAGACTTTAGATTACATTTTTACTTCCTATAGCCTTGATTTTTTTTTTTTTTATGTGTGAGGTTGTGATTTGGTAACTAATAACCACCACAGAGCATGTAAGAAAGCAAACCACTTTTGTCAGAACTCAATAAGAAAGACTGCTTTCACAGTGCTCAGAGTTAGTTTTGACAATTATGTGTACACAAAATTTATATGCTTGTGTGTGCACATATGTACATGTGTGAACTTGCACTACAATGAAAGCTAGAGAAGTTATATATTTATGAGGATGTTCTTATAAAACTCACTACCCTCTTTCTAGCAGAAACTGATGCCTGGTATTCAGGAATGATGCAGAGCCAGATCAGATATCAGTTCCAACTCACTCAATACCCTGACCCCTCAGGACGATGTTATAAGCGGCTGGAGTTATACCAGGTCTATTTGGTGATAAACTTAATCAACACCAGCACTTGCAAAGGTCATTCATGAACTCGAATATGTCTTTCTAGGTCAGATCAGACTGTATTTTAGAAGTGTTTCTCAAAATACAAAGTTATGAATTTCCTCTACCAAAATACAATGCTAAAATCTGTTTCATTAACTAATTTGATGAAGGTAGATAATATAGTAGCAGAGTGTTCTACCCAGGTGACAGCAGAGTGTTCTACCCAGGTGACAGGTATAGTATGTGTGTGCACAATTTGTGCATCTGAAGGATATCCGTATTTCTTTTCTCTTAGGATTTCCCATAAGTCCTTACAAGTATCCCTGCCTCTAGACATGTGTCTGCTGTTTATACTGACCAGCTTTGGAATTTAATAACTTTACAATGTTCTATTGGAGACCCTCTCATAAAGAGGCCCATGAGAATGACGTATCTAGTGCTCTTAGATGAGTATCATATACATGCAATTTTGAAGAAGGCAGGGTTTTTAGTGTTTAATCCCCCAGATGCAGACTTTAAAACAAAGATATAGGAATGCAATCAGTACATTTGGGAGGAGATTGAAGAGTGAGAGAGTAAAACAGGAAAGAACAACAAGCAATAAAAAATGCTTTATTAAGCACGTTGGCACTGTAGATAGACAGCTGGGGCTTGATCCTGCTAGTTGTCAGTACAGAGCACACAACAGAAAGAGAATTGTGGACCCACCTAAAGTAGCAAAACTATCTCAATTCATCAATGCCGGTCTAGATGATGGTGGACCTAAACTGAAAATATGTATTTATTTGTTTGTCAGAATACTGAGATTCCATGATCAAGGACAATGTCCTCTCCTCTTGAGGAGATAGATTTCAAAAGTAATGGCAGAAAAGCCAGAGGAAAACTCCCTGCAGTATCTGCAAAATCCTCCTAAATATAGTTCTTGATCAAAGGGATGAAGATGTGGCTCCAGCTTTCATATTGTATCTGTCATTCTGGGACATAGCCACAGAAATCTAATATAGGAAGTGACCAGAAAACAAAGATGAAAAAGGGATAAAAGGGAGATTCCCTTATTTCATCTAATTTTACAAATACATCATGTCAATTCAAACAAACAATTTTAAAAATAATACCAGGTAAAAAAATATACTGCTTTGGAAAACATCTGATGATATTTGGGGAGACAGAGATCACATGCATTAGAAGGATTATTACAGCAAAGTCTAATGCTGCTCTGAGATATGTTAACAGGATGTGTTTGCTGACTATAAGTGGTATCTAAGTAACTGGGCATCACCATTGCTATCACACCTAAACCACGAGGTCTTGGAATGCCTCTTCTCTGACATGTTTTATCCAGGGTCTCTGCCCGGTATCTGCAAGTTTTGTCTCTTTCATAGACCGTACCCCGGTATCTGGCTTTAATGTAGTTTTTATTATCTGCCTAGCATCCTGGTTTTTGCAAACCATTTAGTCTCCTTTTTATGAACTGTGGTTTTCCACCACATTAAAATTTGTTTCTCTGATTAATTTTACTATCTTCATTATTTTTAAAGACCCACCTTCTACTCTAGCAAATAAACCATTGTTTCTCTCTATTTTATGTCTCTCTTTAAAAAAAAAAAAAAAAAAAAAAAAAACAGAATAGAATGCATGGAGATACCTGACCAGGAACCTAAGATGACCCAAAATTCTGCCCAATACCACCAGGAAATGATGGGGAAAGTATATATAGATAAGTGTTATAGGCTCGCAGCATGGGGTGGCGCCTTCCTATGAACGCACTCTGTCATGTGACTCTACTGCTTTGAGGAGTTCTTGAGTGACCCTACCTTTTTCTACAAATGAAGTTTTACATAAAATCCCTGACTTTGGGGCAAGCCATGTGATGAAGGGTTGCTTTTTAGCAGTTATCAAAGTATGATAGATGCATGGGACATTTTGCATTCTTAAGTACTAAAAAAAAAAAAAAAAAAAAAAAAAAAAAAAAAAAAAAAAGGAGATATTTTCTCCAGATCTTGGAAATTAGGTCCTAGGGCACAGGCTACATTGGCAACCACACCACTTATTCATGACTCCAACTCTGCCTTTAAAAATCAAGGCAAACTAACGAATTCCATGCAACAAAGAATGAAAAGTGTGGTTAAGTGATTTTTTATTTTATATTGCAACTAACACCTTGCTATCACTTGTCAATTTTGGGTTTATGATCCCAGCACAGTTATCTAAAAAGATTAAAATATTCTTATCTTTTCCAACTCCATCCCATACAAATCTCTATATGTATATTTATAGCTATATCTCTGGCCTGATTTTTATGTATTTCATTCAAAATAATATATCTGATGTGATTGAGAGTAGAAATAGTATAAGACATTAAGATTTTAAAAATTGTAACAGAATGCCACTCTTTTCAGCATATTTGTTTCAATTTTTAAAAATATATTTATTTTAAAATCTGTTCACTTTAGCTTATGTAATATTAAATTTTTGTATCTAAATGAATAAATTTAAAAATGCATTTAACAATATTCTTTTTTAAAATATATTTTATTGATTTTTTTACAGAGAAGAAGAGAGAGGGATAGAGAGTTAGAAACATCCATGAGAGAGAATCATCAATCAGCTGCCTCTTGCACACCCCCTTCTGGGGATGTGTCCGCAACCAAGGTACATGCTCTTGGCCGGAATCGAACCCGTGACCTTTCAGTCAGCAGGCTGATGCTCTATCCATTGAGCCAAGCCGGTTTCGGTGCATTTAACAATATTCTTAATTTTAACTTCAAATGCAATGCAGTGGGCATGGCCTTGTCATTGCTGGGCCATAGTGACAGATATACCTCTGAGGTCTCCTCTGACAGCAGCCCACCAGGACTCGGGAAGGCTTCTTATAATCACTGTGGAGGTAAAATTCCTATCTCCCTTCATGGTCTACAATGACATCCTAACAAGGTGGGTACCTTCTGCTCAGAGCAGACAAAAATCCTAGGTCCATGTCCAGTTTCTCTGACATCACTCTGAAGGCTAGGCCACTAGGCTTCATTTGAGCCTGGCTACAGAGGAAGTCAGCCTTTCCTAACTGAGCTGGGGCTGTAATTTTTCCTCTGCTGTTCCGTTGCTTACCTAGTGCACAGCGGTTATTGTCAACAAGTCTTCTGCCTTGCCAAATTACCCATTTATGATCCTTTGACTAGAGAAAGCACACTGCCTATGGACTTTTTTTGAACATGCCATTACTGTTTGTGTACTGCTGACTTCTCCAGCACCCACTCTGGGATAACTGAGGCAGAAAGAAAACCCCACAAGACTTGCCCTTCGTCTTTCCTCAGGCTCCAATGCCCCTCACTGGTCTGCCTTCTTCTATCCATATTTTAGAGAGTTCTTGTATTTCTTTTATGCATCATTTCCAGGGTTTTCTGCTGTTCCTAGCAAGAGGAGTAGGGAAAGTTACAGCTACTCAATCATTCCAGAGCAAAAGTCCTATTATTTTCAGAATCACCAAATTATCAGAACTTACATTTCTTTGGGATTCTTGACTGCCAATAAAACATCATTGAAAAGTACTTCTAATTGGGGTGATATCATTACCAAAGGTATAATGCATTTAAGATGCCTAATTATTGAAATGAGGCTTCTAGCAACCTATGACACCCCTGTCTTATGTTAAATAGTTTATATTACAATTATCTGAACAGCATGAGTCTCATTCCTACCCTTTTTCAATAAGAGACCTCATAAATGTTAGTAATGATACTGAAAGATTTGGATAGAAGATGGATCTGTCACACAATGTGTTTAACTAGATCTTGAGCTGTGGAATTACCTGCATAAAAGCACTGGTGATAATAAATATTCTGAACAAACCCCCAAAACAGAAATAAAAAACAGTACCACAAAAATATTATTTTTACAAGGTAGTCTCTATAGTATTTATGAGGTGACAACAATAAATGTAAGAAAATAATCAGGTTCCAAAAATTTAAGGGTTGAAGATTACTTCTTAAACAGAATAAGCATTATATTTAAAAATTTAAGTATTTTGTAGACAATGAAAAAAATATATATATATATATTTAATCTTAATATATGTAAGGATATTCAAATATAAAGTACCATAAGATATTTAAGTTCTTGGTCACTTGAGAAAATATTGATATTTTATTTACAAACTTTTTCAGAATCTAAGTGTTGAATCACATGAATTTCCATCACTTAAAACATACAAGGAATAGGAATGTTGACTTGATCGAGTTATCTCCTGATTTCCTCACAAATATATTAATAAAGGATTTATTAAATCTATTAAATTTGAATACAATTATTTATTAGGAAAATAACATTAAATATCAAAGACAAGATGTATTATTTATGCTATGGAATATTTACAATAGAAAAATTAATAGGGAAATGTTTTCCAAAATGTAAAATAAATTGTAAATAGATTTGGCTGGATATATGTAAAGCATCAACTTTCTCTCAGATAAGAGTGGCTCTTTTGTCACAATGACATTTATTAATAGCTTCATCAGTCAGTAAGAAAATAAAAATATACTCACTTTGATTTTTCTGAAGGTTTGGATATAGATTATGTACATGAACAAAATGTACACATACATCACTGCTAGAAAATGAAATGGTCATAAAGATTTTGAGTGCCCATGATAAAATAACACTAAAGTTTTGTATACACTTACATATCAAGATATCTCTATCAATATTTGTTCTTTTTAAAATTTAAATTTTTTATTGTTTAAAGTATTACCTAAGTCTCCTTTTTCCCCCATTGACCATACCCTGGCCACACCCATCCCCCAATATATGCCCTCCCCCTCTCTCCCGTTACCATCTATGTCCATTGGTTATGCTTATATGCATGCATACAAATGCTTAGGCTGATCTCTTACCCACTCGTAGGTTGGACAGTCTATTAGATGTTTCCATGATTCTGGTGCTATTTTGTTCATCAGTTTATGTTGTTCATTATATTCCACAAATGAGTGAGTCATGCAATATTTATCTTTCTCTGACTGGCTTATTTTGCTTGGCATAATAAAAATCCTAGAAGAAACCATAGGCAGCAAAATAACAGACATTTGTTTTAGCAATATATTTAATAATATAGCTCCTAGGACAATGGAAACTAAGGGTAAAATAAACAAATGGTACCACATCAAAATAAAAAGCTTCTGCACAGCAAAAGAAACCATCAACAATAAGAAAGCCAACTGCAAGAGAGAAAATACTTACCAATGTTATCTCAGATAAGGGTTTATTCTCCAAAATTTATAGGGAACTCACAACTTAAAAAAAGAGGATAAACAATCCAATCAAAAAATGGGCAAAGGGCCTAAATAGACACTTTTCAAAAGTGGAATACAGAAGGCCAAGAGACATATGAAAACATGCTCAAAGTCACTAATCATCCAAGAGATGCAAATCAAAACGACAATGAGGCACCATCTCACACCTGTCGGAATGGCTATCAACAGAGGACAAATGCTGGCGAGAATGTGGAGAAGAAGGCAGACAGTAATGAGCAAGGAGTCCCAGACTGCGAGAGCCCCAGACTGTGAGAGAGATGTCTGAATGCTGGCTTAAGAAGGTGGACATCCCCCAAGGCGTCCTGGACCTCGAGAGGTCACAGACCAGGATCAGGGACCCCCTTACCCAGTGCACAAATTTCATGCACCAGCCTCTAGACTATATATAAAAAGCCTAAGTGAACGTCCCTTTGTTCGACCACTTGCCTGGTAGCTATGACACGCAATGACCACCAGGGGGAAGACACTATGATCAGTAGAGGAGGGAGCCTAATTCCTTGTGGAATCAGCCATGGGTTAGGTTATTGCAGGGGCCCCAAATCTGTTGGCCCCGAATCTTCTTCACCTACACCCTGGATCTAGAGAGAAGGAAGGAGGGAACCTGATTCCTCAAGGAATCAACTATGGGTTAGGTTTCTGCTGGGGCACTAAGGTGCTCCAAATCTGCTTCACCCACACTAGAGACCCAGAGAGGAGGAAGCCTGATTCCAGGGTGTGCAGCTGAGCACTGCCCTCTCACAACCTGGGATTCCACAGGGGATGTCAGAGAGCTGGTTTCAGCTTGATCTCTGCAGGTCAGGCCAAGCAATCCCACTGGTGCATGAATCCATGCACTGGACCTCTAGTATGCATATAAGTTCTTTGGATAAAAATTTTAAAACAAAGGCAGGTCACCAATTTAGATATGTGAAAAGGCAATGTGAGATGTCAATACTCTCTATCTGTTCTTGTGGAATTAGAATCTCCAGCTCAGTGCAGGAGTCAGTAAACTATTCTTGAAAGGGATCAGATAATACATTTTTCCAACTTCAGTACGTAAGGTTTCTGCTTTAACTACAAGCTCTGCAGTTACAGGGAAAAAGCAATCATAGATAATATGTACATATTAGGAGCAGCTGTATTCCAATAAAACTTTATTATGGACACTGACATTCAAGCAATATAATTCTCATATATCACAACGTGATATCCTTTTTTTGATTTACTTTTCACTCATTTACAAATTTTAAAACTATTTTTACCTCTTGGGCTGTAGAGAAATAAGTGGTAGGCTAAATATGGCCTATAGTTGTATCATTGTGTGCATTAAAAATGTACTCTTTACTATCAAATATGAGTTGCATTATCCACAGAAAATTTATTGAGTTATTGTTCTATTTCTAACATCTAATTCAGAATCACTTTAAATGTTTTTATACAAAAATATTACTATTGGATAAGACACATCTAATTACTTTTGTCAGTTATAGTTCCCAGGTGTGTTAAAAAATTAGAGGTATTATACTCTTGCAGTATTTATGTCTTTCTAAGGCTTATTCTGTCTACAAATAAATTGTGTTACAATGTTGCTATAGAAATATACAACAGGTGACTTATAATATGTGATATGTACCATATGTAAGCTTTGTAGGACTGATGAAATTGAAATCACATTTTAGCAAAAAGAGTTCATTTCCATACCAGCCATTTTGACCAGGACAAATGCTGACAGCTAGAAAGATCAAACAACCATGGAAGAACTGGCTCTAGAAATGGGAGCATTGAACAGGCAGTTTTGCATTGGTTGGATTTGATTTAAATCTAACTTTTGTTAATTTTTCTGATTATCAAATATGTACATATAGAATAAAGAACATACACTATATAAAAAATGAAAACCACCCATAATTTCAACAGTGATGAGTGAACATAGTTAATGGTAAATAGGTTTGCCTGTTTGTTGCTTTTCTATCTAGCTATCATACATTTCTCCAAGCATATTTACTTTACTAAATTTATAGTTTCAAATTGTTTGTTTTTACTTTCCAGTACTTAATTATTTGTTTTTTTATTATTTTAAAAATACCAATCTACATTTTTAGTATAAAATATTATTTGTTCAATATGTATAGCCTTATATAGCCATTTTCTTATTTTAATAAGCTAAGTTCTAATATTGTTACTTATAATAACACTACAATACACTACATGTACATAAGTCTTTTGCTTCAACTTAATTATTTATTTAGTACATATTCATAGGAGTATTGTGATTGAAAGAGTAATAAAACCTTTTAGTTTTCTCAGACATTTAAAAATTTACAATACTATTTTTTTAAAAATATATATTTTATTGATTTTTTACATAGAGTAAGAGAGAGGGATAGAGAGTTAGAAACATTGATGAGAGAAAATCATCGATCAGCTGCCTCTTGCACACCTTCTATTGGGGATGTGCCCGCAACCAAGGTACATGCCTTAGACCGGAATCGAACTGGGGACCCTTCAGTCCGCAGGCCAACGCTCTGTCCACTGAGCCAAACCAGTTCCGGCAATACTAAAATTTTTATATATAAAATTAAGTTTCCATTAAATTTAGATGAGATAATTATTTCTTTGCATCCTTTTTTTCCAATCTGATAGAAAAAATTATAATTTATTGTTATATTTGCCTAATGTCTAGAAAGTATATATTGAATAAATAATTTTTCTTTTCTCATGATATTATTTTCATATGGCCAAAGATCATTTGTATTACATATGCATATTTTACAAATTATAAAATATAATATACTTTATGGAGTTAGTAAACTACAAATATGATCATATATTAAAGATCCTGAAAATTCAAAGAATTTGCCAGATATTATATAGCTTTTGTTTAACTACTATATATATTTTAGGGATAATTCAACATAATTTTGACACTCGATATGAGGCAACTTTTCTATAAGTTTTACTATGAATCAGACTGAGGCAAACTCCAAGGAACAAACAGAATTGTCAATTAAAGAGAATAACCCTAATAAGCAAACCTCTAAAATCAAGAAATACATTAATCCTATCTAATAAAAGAGCAATATGCAAATATGCTACACTAACAAGCCATGTCCACTAGCCATACCCACCAACCAATAAGAGAATATATGCAAATTAACCCCAACCAAGATAGCTGCAGCCACAGAAAGCAGGAGGGAGGCTTGGGTTTCCCTGACAATAGAGGAAGCTAGGCTTTCTGCATACCCTTGCTGGCCTCCATTCAAGGGTACAAAGTTTCAATTATAGAAAGTAAATAAATTCCAACAGAAATGATGGTAGCCTCTGAGCTGGAAGAGCAGGAGGCAAGAGTTGCCCCAGGCAATGGAGGAAGCCAAGCTTCTGCAGCCCTGGCCAGCTCAGGCCTTCATTCCAGGCTACAAAGTTTCAATTATAGAAGATAAATAAACCCCAGATACCAGGGCCTCCACTTGGGTCACCTGGGGGCGTGGCCAGCCTGAAAACCACCGCAGGCCCCTTGCCCAGGCCACCCCACATCCCTAGGGAACCCCCACCCTGATCCGGGACACCCTTCAGGGCAAACCAGCTGGCCCCCACCCAGGAACCAGGCCTCTATCCTATCTAATAAAAGAGTAATATGCAGATTGACCATCACTCCAACACACAAGATGGCTGCCCCCATGTGGTCAAAGATCTTGCCCTTCTGTGGATACAAGATGGCCACCACAAGATGGCCAGAGGGGGAGGGCAGTTGAGATAGACCAGGACTGTAAGAGCAGTTGGAGGTGATCAACCCTGCAGGGGAGGGCAGTTAGAGGTGACTAAGCTGGCAGAGGAGGGAACAGGCTGGCAGGGAAGTAGTTAGACATCAATCAGGCTGTCAGGGGAGTGGTTAGGGGGTGATTAGGCTGGCAGGCAGAAGTGGTCAGGGGCAATCAGAAAGGCAAGCAGGTAAGGAGTTGGGAGCCAGCAGTCCTGGATTGTGAGAGGGATGTCCGATTGCCAGTTTATGCCCGATCCCTGTGGGCCATCCCTTGAGGGTTCCCAAATTGGAGAGGATGCAGGCTGGTCTGAGTGACACTTCCCCTCCCCCCAACCCCCATGCATGAATTTTTTGTGCACTGGGCCTCAAGTATTTACTAAGAGCAATATATCAGATGTCTGATTGATATCTGTGCCGAACATCAAATTTGTGGGTTCTTTTAACACACATAATACTAAAGTGGATAAAAAAAAATACCATCAGATAACACTAATACTTCTTTAGTTGCTTTTAAAGATAGCTTTAAATCTCATTAGTAGCTAATGACCAGAGGGGCACTGAACCATATTAATTGTATATGTAACATATGAGAAGAAAGGTCAGATGTACAGCAAAGTCTACTGTCTGTTTGAGAGCTGAAACTGTAGCAGACTGCTTGCTAACTTTAGCTCATTCCTTTTATTCCAAGCCTGCATTTAAACATAAGCAGAAGTAAATCCAGTATTTGGGTAACCTTATTCTCTGAACTGATTCAATATCTAGAATACTAAGCTGCATTTATATTTTTAAAATAAACACTTGGGGATGGTGATGTTTGGGGTAGTGATTTGTGTGTGCATATATGCACATTTGTGTGTGTGTGTTATCTCTGTGTGTAAAATCTGGCTTTATGAATATTATGCTGTATAAATTTTATCTAGTTTATGCAATTAAATTATTTTTAAAACCTGCTTCATACATACAGATAAAATATTAACTATCCAATGAATCGTGTGGGAATGGGAAATTCCCCACCTCCCCTGTCTCACTATAATGCTTTTCAATTGCCTGTCTGAAGGAAGACAGGACAAATTAAAGAAGCCAAAAGAAAAGAGTGGAGCTTTTGATTCAAATGGTCTCCAGAGTGGGTACTTCTAAATTTAACTGAGTGAGAAAATAACAAACAAGTACATATGAGCCATAGAAAGCACAAAAATTGATTTTAAAATGACAACTGCTTTATGTGAAATTTGGAAGCTTAGAAATGCAAATATATCCAGTTTAAAACTCCCAAAACACTCTAAATGGAAACCAAAGAAAGCAAGTGAAATATCATTAAACAGTTTAATACTTTTATAAGAGAGAAAACATTTGTTTTACTATTGAGTTATTTTTATCCCAATTCCTTTTTTTCTTCTTTATTGACTAAGGTATTACATATGTGTCTTTATCTCCCAATGGCCCCCTAGCCCCGCTCAGGACCTCACCCCCCTTGCGTCTGTGTCCATTATGCTTGTATGCATGCATACAACTCCTTTGATTGATCGATCCCCCTTACCCATCCCCTCCCTTGCCTTCCCTCGATCTGTTTTTGTTCAGAAGTTTATGTTGTTCATTAAATTCCACAAGTAAGTGAGATCATGTGATATCTTTCTCTGACAGACTTATTTTGCTTAGTATAATGTTCTCCAGATCTATCCATGCTGTTGCAAAGAGTAGGAGTTCCTTCATTTTTATAGCAGCATAGTATTTCATTGTATAGATGTAGCATTGTTTTTTAATGCACTCATCTGCTGATAGGCACTAAGGCTATTTCCAAATCTTAGCTATTGTAAATTGTGCTGCTATGAACATAGGGGTGCAAATATCATTTCTGATTGGTGTTTCTAGTTTCTTGGGATATATTTCTAGAAGTGGGATCACTAGGTCAAATGGGAGTTCCATTTTTAGTTTTTTGAGGAAACTCCATACTGTTCTCCATAGTGGCTGCACCAGTCTGAATTCCCAACCACAGTGCACGAGGGTTCCTTTTTCTCCACATCCTCACCAGCACTTGTCATTTGTGTTTTGTTTTTTGTTTTGTTTTTACTTTATTTTATTGATTATGGTCTCACATAATTGTTCTTATCCCCTCATTCCCATCCCAAACCCCTCCCTACATATGCCCCCACCCTCCTGTTGTCCATGGACACTGGCTAGGCCCATATGCATGCACACAAGTCCTTTGGTTGATCTCTTCCCCTTACCCCCACCCTCCCTTACTTTCCCTCTGAGGTTTGAGAATCTGATCACTGCTTCTCTTTCTCTGGATCTGTTTTTGTTCATCAGTCTATGTTGTTCATTATTTCCTCTAGATGTGTGAGATCATGTGATCCAAGAAATACCCTTGTAAGAACCTAAACTGCAACAAGCCATAATGGTTATGCTGAGAGGCAAATGCATCAGTCTGTAGTGAGTTCCTTTCTGGGCCAACAGTTCTTTTGAGTCCCAATTTCAATGCCAGATAGTTCCTTATGTGCACATGCCAGCCATGACATTTCAGATCTGGTTGGTGGACAAATGGTGGTAATGCAGGCCCGCCAGTCTCTGGTTTGGTCCTGGGCATCCTTCAGCAGCACGCAGCTGCTGTCTGCTGATATGCTGAGGCGTTCTCAGCATCTTCCATCTCTGAATTGTGTCTCTTCTGTCTTCATGGCTGGAGCACTTCTGTCTATTCCTCTCCGTTACAGGATTCCAGATGATCTCCGAGTTGTTTTCTGAAAATATACAAACATATTCTAGACCAAAAGTTAATAAAGGGATATTTTCTTTAAATTTGATTTGGGATTCTTTTACATTTTTCCCCCCCAAATAATTTTCCCCTGGCTTGTTTTGTCACCATGTGTGTATTTTCATGGGTATCTTTCTATTAGCATTTCAAATTAAGGTTAATTTTCTAAAGTACAAATTTTTTAGATATAAATTATTCTCAGGATATTTTTCCTTACATAATATTCTTCCACTGTCACCCCCTTTTTTACTTTAAATAATAGAAGACTTTTGGAAATTTTATACTGTAGTCTGGATAGCTTTTACATTTTAAATTATTTGCACTACACTATGACTGCTTTAGGTTCATAACATGTTGTGCAATTTTACCATGGGATGCTCTGCCAATAAGAATTTTTCTTAACATCTTAGGAACAGCTTTTTGTACAGTACAATCAGTTTTTCTAGAATATTCATTTATTTGTTGATTTGTTGATGATAGCCATTCTGACAGGTATGAGATGGTATCTCATTGTTGCTTTGTTTTGCATCTCTCAGATGATTAATGACTTTGAGAATGTTTTCATATGTCTTTTGGCCTTCCTTATGTACTTTTTTGAAAAGTATCTATTTAGGCCTGTTACTCATTTTTTGATTGGGTTGTTTATTTTCCTTCTGTTAAGTTGTATGAGTTCCCTATAAATTTAGGGGATTAAACTCTTATCTGAGATAACACTGGTAAATATCTTCTCCCACAAAGTTGGCTTTCTTGTTGTTTCCTTGATGGTTTCTTTTGCTCTACAAAAGCTTTTTATTTTGATGTAGCCCCACTCGTTTATTTTTCTCTTTAGTTTCTATTGCCTTGGAGCTGTATCAGTGAAGATATTTCTTCAGCATATTTCTGAGATTTTGCTGCCTGAAGATTCGTCTATGATTTTTATAGTTTCCCGTCTTACCTTTATACATTTTGAGTTTATTTTTGTGTACAGTGTAAGTTGGTGGACTTTATTTTTTTTTGCACTTATCTGTCCAATTTTCCCAATACTATTTATTAAAAAGAGTATCTTGACTCCATTGATGTCCATGCCTCCCTCGTCAAATATTAATTGAGCATTGTGGTGTGGGTTGATTTCTGGGTTCTCTATTCTATTCCAATGGTCTTTATGTTTGTTCTTGTGCCAATACCAGATAGTTTTGAGAACAGTGGCTTTGTAATACAGCTTGCTAGCTGGTATTGAGATGCCTCCTACTTTGTTCTTTCTCAGAATTACTGCAGCTATTCAGAGTGTTTTTTTTTTTTTCAATCCAGATGAATTTTTGGACAGTTCATTCTAGGTTTGTGTAATATGTCATTGATATTTTAATGGGGAGTGCATTGAATCTATAGATTGCTTTGGGTAATATGGACATTTTAATGATATTGATTCTACCAATCCATGAACATAGTATATTCTTCCATCTGTTTATATCTTCCTCTATCTCTTTTTTCAGTGTCCTATAGTTTTCTGAATACAGGTCTTTTACCTCCTTAGTTAAGTTTATTCCAAGGTATCTTAATTTTTTTGGTGCAATGGTAAATGGGATTTTGTTAACCTCTCTTTCAGTAAGTTCACTATTGTTATATGAAAATCCCATAGATTTCTGGGTGTTAATTTTGTATCCTGCTAATGACTTTTAATTGATAAAAATAATTAATTTTTACAGATAAATATTTTTAAGCACTGTAAGGTTACAGGAACATATTACTCGATGTCATTGTTCTTTCAACAATGTCTTATCACTGTTTACTTGTGATCAATTTATAGATTCTTTAAATATATTGAGATGTTTCTAACTAGTTCTATTTATACATTTTGTCAGAAAATCTATTGTGCTACATTCATATGCAAATATTTTAATACAGCTTTCGGTGTTTTAATTGCAGTTTGCATTGTTACATGGCTGTTAAATTAATATGAATCTATAATACAAGGCAGTGCAAGTTTGTAATTATATAGTATTTGAAATATGAAATTTTTAGAAAAAATATTGAAGTTAATTAAAGAAAAAATGTTGAGTCTTCTGCATTAAAACTAAAAATATTCCTGAAAAAAAAACCATTAAAATATAAATATGAAGGGACGTACTATCTATAATCATAAAAGCATAATATGCTAATTAGACTTGACAGCCTTCTGGATGATGTTCTGGATGAAGTCAGGGCTGCAGCCACGAGATTGAGGGAGCCACTGCAGCTGGGCAGGATCCAGATAGCTGCCTGGGCTGAAAAGGCCTACTCTTGCACAAATTTCATGCACTGGGACTCTAGTATTTAATAAATTGGACAAAGTAGTTAGGACATTAATTCCCCTCCAAATTTATCAACTGAATTTAATAACAATAAATATTCTGACAGACATTTCTTTCAATGTAGCAAATGACAAGTTAATTATAATTTCTAATAAAACATAAAGAACCCAGGGTAGATAAATAAATTATTAAGAAAAACAAAATTGAAAGGATGAATATGACTTTGTCTCAAGACCTATTACATAGCTACACTAAATAGGACAGCATAATATTGACAAAGGAATAGGTATTGACAAAGGGAACTTAATAGAAATAGAAAAAGAGCTAATTATGTATGTTCAGATGCTTATCAGTAAAACTTCTAAAGAAATTCAATTGGAAAAGAGAAGTCTTTTTCAAGAAATGATAATGGAAAACATCCATATATTTGCATGGGGGAAGGAGGGAAATCCATACTGCACATCCTTACACAAAAATTGACTCTAAATATTCTAAGGCATCAAAGACTTAAACTTACAAGGCAAAACTTTGTTGTTTTCTTTTCTAGGAGAAAATCTCTGTGATCCTGGAGTAGACCCAAGGCATTCCATTTTCTTAATAACTAAACTTTGAAAATAAGATTTGGTACTTCTAAATGATGATCCAAGAATGATCCTTAATATCAAATTCATCACTAGCCATACTATAAGTGAAATAGAATAGCTTAACATAATGCGGACAGACTAGGACAAATGACTATTGTTAGGTTCAGTTTTCCTTTTGTTAAACCAAGTGATCAATAAATAGATCTCATTTTTTATTGCCTGGTGTTAAAAAAAGACCCTATTTAGTTGTGCTGTACCATTTATTTTACATTGTAAAATGTACGTAAACTAATTTCTTTCTAGTCAGGTAGTTCAGACAACATTCTTTAATTTTGAGTCTCATCTGAAGATATCCTTGAAAAGCTTCACTGAATATTGCCCTCTCCTACTTCTGCATATTAGATAGAATAGGTATCTTGCTCCTTAGCCCAGTAACATTCTGAGTACTTCTTTGTTAGAAGTTTGAGTTATTTGTATTAAATTGTTATCCTGAGTGTCTATTTCCTCTACCGTGAATTAGAGAAGCAGCCCAACTGGTGTTGCTCAGTGGTTGAGCACCTACTCATTAGCCAGGAGGTCACAGTTCAATTCCCAATCAGAGTACTTGTTCAGGTTTCAGGCTTGATACCCTGTAGGGGACATGCAGGAGGCAGCCAATGGATGATACTCTCTCATTGATGTTTCTATCTCTCTCTCTCTCTCTCTCTCTCCCTTCCTCTCTCTGAAATCAATAAAAACATATTTAAAACAAAAACAAAAACAGTGATTAAAAGAGTATCTATATTCATAAAATATTCTTATTAGAAAAATATTTATCTTCTTTAGTAAATTATTTCTTTGTGATTTATAATATTTTACATTCTCTAACATGTTTAAGGAAATATATTTATTTTTCTAAAATCCCCAGTGTTTTCTTGGTCCTCTTCTTTTTTTTTTTTTTTTTTTTTTTTTTTTACTTTAATCTGTTTATTTCTTAGTAACTAGAAATTTCTGGAGGGAATAACTTTCTATTTTCTCATTTTAGTATGAAGACTATGAAATTTTAAGCTCAATATTAGATAGCACCAAATGTCCAGGATATTGCTTTATTTCCAAACTTTGCATTGTGAATCATACTCTAAAGTTGTAAGTAAAAGACAATAACCTAGTTTTTAGATTTTGATCTATGAGATCAATTAATAAGCTATGAATAAATATGTGATATCTTCCAAAGCTTAGAGAGAAATCAGAATTGATTAAGAATATAAAACTTACATTTTCCCCTTAAAACTATAATATATTTCCATTTGCAAAAGTATAATAGAATATTTAAAATACACGTAAAACAATCTGTAACATACATAAAAATCTATTTTTAAGATGTATAAAAATCTATTAAATCTAGTAAAACTTTAAAACGTGGTAAATACACAAGATATTTAATACCCTATAGGTAAAAAATAATCCACTATTTTCAGTGAATGTAAACTAGCCAATTATGATGAACAACAAACATTTCAAACCATAGTAAAGGCCCTTGAGAACTCATACAACTAATCCAAAAGAAAATAAACAAATCAATTAATAAACAATCAAAGGACCCAAGTAGATACTTCTCCAAAGGGGACATACAGATAGCCAGAGACATATGAAAAAATGCTCAGTCACTGATCATCCAAGACATGTAAATCAAAATGACTGTGAGGTACCACCTCATACCTATCAGAATGGTTACCATCAACAAATCAACAAATGACAAATGCTGGTGAGGATGTGGAGAAAAAGGAACCCTAGTACACTACTGGTAGGAATACAGCCACTGTGGAAAATAGTATGGAGTTTTCTCAAAAAAATTAAATATGGAATTCCCATTTCACCAAGCAATCCCACTTCTAGAAATATATCATAAGAAACTCTAAACACCAATCAGAAAGAATGTATGCACCCCTATGTTTATAGCAGCACAAATTATAATAGCTAAATTCTGGAAACAGCGCAAGTGCCCATCAGTAGATGAGTGGATAAAAAATGTGTTGTATATAAATGCTCTGCAGCAATAAAAAGATGAATCTCTTACCCTATGAGATAGCACGGAGGGACCTGGACAATATTATGCAAAGCAAAATAAGCAGTCAGAGAAAGATAAGTATCACATGATCTCACTCATATGTGGAATCTAATGAACAAAATAAATTGGTGAACAAAATTGGTCCAGAGACATACAAGCATGGAACAGACTATCAAATCTCAGAAGGAAGGAGGGGATGTGTGAGTGGGTGGGAAGAAATTAACCAAAGAACTTGTATGCATATATGCATAACCCATGGACACAGACAATAGGGTGGTGAAGGCCTGGGTTGAGGGTGGGCTAGAAGGAGTCAATGGGGGAGGAAAAAGGGACATATAATATTTTCAACAATAAAGATTAAAGAAAAAAAGATAAAGGTGTTTGAATATTGTAGCACATAACTGAAATGGTTATAGAGAAAAGTAAAATCACAAGAAAACAAGAATCATCTGGTTTCTGTGTATCTGCTACCTTTTGTTAAGTGGCATTTGGACTGGCACTAGGGCAGCCCAACCTGGTTCACAGGCTCTATATCCAACAAAAATAAGTTATTGCTCCAATCGGTTTGGCTCAGTGGATAGAGCATCGACCTGAGGACTGAAGTGTCCCAGGTTCAATTCCGGTCAAGGGCATGTACCTTGGTTGTGGGTACATCCCCAGTAGGAGATGTGCAGGAGGCAGCTGATTGATGTTTCTAATTCTCTATCCCTCTACCTTCCTCTCTGTAAAAAAATGAATAAAAATATATTTAAAAAAAATAACAGTTATCTGCAGATCGCTCTGTAGCTTGTGTTCATTGGCCCCGGCAGGGCACAGGCAGTGGTTTTACTTTGCACCTCCTGGGAGGCCTAGAGCCATTATATCAGTTGGACAGCATCAGTAGATACCAGATTACAACTCTACCACCTTCATGAGCAACACACTTAAGGGACAAACTGGTGGTTATCAGGGCCTCACTAGAGCAAGTCATTCTCCATAGGGTTGACTCCTGCACAGCTGTGGTCTGTCCTGGCAGCAAATTGTGCTAAGAGTGAATCCCTCTCAGTGATACCACAGCTATCAACTACAATGGGACAGTGCACATAGCTCACAAAGGGCATACCTGGAGTGTTACTCCATCCTAACACATAAGGCCATTCTACCTACCACATAAGGCAGCTCTACCAAATATATATATAAACTAGTGGCCCAATGAGCAAAATTTATGCAAGAGTATGCCTTCGCAGCTGCAGCAGCTGCCTCAATCCTGCAGCTGCAGCCCTAGCTTCAACCAGAAGGTCACCCAGAAGGACTTCTGGGTGGTCTTTCATTCAATTTTCATATTACACTTTTATTATTATAGTTAAGCATAAGAAAACAGTCAAAATGTGGAGACAGAGACAGGTCTCAAATGAAGGAACAGGAGAAATCTCCAGGAAAAAACAAAACAAAATGAAATGAAATGGAGGCAAGCAAAATACAAGATACAGAGTTAAAAACAATGGTTATGCCGAAACCGGTTTGGCTCAGTGGATAGAGCATCAGTCTGCGGACTGAGGGGTCCCAGGTTCGATTCCGGTCAAGGGCATGTACGTTGGTTGCGGGCACATCCCTGGTAGGGGGTGTGCAGGAGGCAGCTGGTCGATGTTTCTCTCTCATCGATGTTTCTAGCTCTCTATCCCTCTCCCTTCCTCTCTGTGGAAAATCAATAAAATATATTTTTAAAAAAAGCAAAAAAACAATGGTTATAAGAAGAAATTAGTGAAAATTTCAACAGCATGAAAAAGGACAGAGGAACCATAAATAGAACTGTTCAGAAATAAAGGCTAAACTAACTGAAATAAAGAATAATTTACAGTGAATCAACAGTAGAATAGATGAAGCTGATAATATAACCAGTAATTTAAAATATCAGGAAGCAAACAAAATAAAAACAAAAATAGCAAACACACACACACACACACACACATACAAAAAAACAAACAAAAACACAAAAACAAACAAACAAACACCCAATCAGAACAACAACCAAAAAAAGAAATTTCCAAAAATATGATAGTGTAAGGATCTTCTGGGACAACTTCAAGCACACCAATTTTCACATCATGGAAGTACCAGAAAAAGAAGAGAGGGTAAGAAACTAGAAACTTATTTGAAAAAAATGACATAAAACTTCCCTCATCTGCTGAAAAAAATAGACATACAAGTCTAGGAAGTGCAGATAGTTTCAAACGAGATGAAACCAAAGAGGCCCACACCAAGACACATTATAGTTAAAATGCCAAAGGTAAAAGACAAAGAGAGAATCTTAAAAGCAGCAAGAGGGAAAAAAACAAAACAAAACAGTTAGTTTCCTACAAGTGAGTTTCCATAAGACTGTTAATTGATTTATCCAACAGAAACTCTGTAGGACAGAAAGGAGTGGCAAGAAATATTCAAAGTAATGAAAAGCAAGAACCTACAACTAAGATTACTCTACCTGGCAAAGCTATCATTTAGAATTAAAAGACAGATAAAGGGCTTCACAGACAAGAAAAAGCTAAGGGATTTCAGCACAACCAAACTGGTATTATATGAAATGTTAAAGAGTCTTTAAGAAGAAGACAAAAAGAAAAATTATGAACAAATTGCAATTAATATATATCAACAATTGAATTAAAAATAAACAAATAAGCAGAACATGACAAACTCATAGATGCAAAGAATGTTTTGACTGCTGTCAAATGTGAGTGAAGTTGAGAAGGATGGGTGAAAAAGGTGAATATATTTAGAAGTGCAAATTGGAGATGTAAAATACAGCATAGGGAATATTCTAATAACTATGTATGGTGTCAGATAGGTATAAGATTTTCTGGGATGATCACTTAGTAAGTTATATAATGTCTAGTCACTGGATTGCACACCTGAAACTAATACAATATTGTATGTCAACTGTAATTGAAAAAAAAATTTAAAAAGAAGAAAATTGGATAAGCAAGAGCAAACAGATTTTTTTAAAATTATTTTTTATTGATTTCAGAGGGGAAAGGAGAGGGAGAGAGATATAGAAACATTAATGATGGAAGAGAATAATTGATTGGCTGCTGGTACCGTCTTCACCCCACCCAGAGCCACCTTTCTGCCTTCCCACACTGCCCAGAGGCCTAAGTGGCTGTGGCAGTGTGGAACACCTGCATGTTGCCATGGAGATGACACAAGCATCCTGCCCCGCCTCCCGCCACTCAGCACCTTCATATGCAAATTAGCTCACTATCTTTGTTGGGTTAATTTGCATACTCACTTATGATTGACTGGTGGGTATAACAAAGGTATGGTCAATTTGTATCTTACTCTTTTATTAGTGTAGGTGGTATTCCCATCTGAGAGTTAATAGATTCTTCACTGACAACCAGCTGGCCTTCAAATGTGCATTCTTTAAAATATGATAATGACACTGTCGCCAAATAAAGACCAACCGTTCCATTTTTGACAACAAATTACAACAAAGCACTTTCAAACTCCAAAATTATCAAAATTAACTAGTTCCTTATTGGCCTCTTAGCACAATTATTTAGCTATTTCTCAATGAGATTAGTAAATTCTAAAAGTTCTAAGAGTTATAGATTTTACTTAAATGAAATTAAAAATAGTCCTCACAAAGCAACAAATAGAATTTTTTCAGTTAAAAACATCACTTTGTTAACATTTTTTCTAATATTGAAGATTATTAGTTTTCATTAGAACTTTCCTAGAGGCATCTAAAGCAAGTTACAAATAAAAGATTTTAAATTTTGCTCACACTTTCCAAATGCTCAAAAATTATATGTGATAATAATATAATTAATCAAGAAGTCAAGAATTCAGTGAGAAAGTGGTTTTTAAAGATTAGATCTTGTTAGAGGATAAGAAAAAGTCTCTCTCTCTCTCTCTCTCTCTCTCTCTCTCTCTCTGTTCTTATGCAGAGTTCTGACAATGTGAATTTCAATAAAGATTATAAGAATTTAATTCATATTCAAAAGTGGATCAAATCATACCAATTTCTCTGAACTGACAAGGATTAAGAGGAAATGCCCTGCAGGAGAGAACACGTATTTGAGACTCCTCATCAGCAGTCTAATCAGGAGGGGGACCCAGTGGCGGTTCTAAGCAGCCCACCCAATCACTCTGGGATTTGCTGCTAGTAAAATATCTTCCCATCTTAAAGGTGCATTGTATGATTGTCACCTGAATGGAGGTATCGGGGTAGAATAACAAGTGTAAAACATTTTATTAAATGTTTCTCCATTTGTGCTTTGGTATCACCCACCCACTCTGTTTATGTTTTCATACTAACCATCTTATATACACCCTCAGGCAAATGTGCATATATCCCAGAATAGTAAAACACAAAGTGATATAATATGCGTAATTACTACACCACAGCTTAAATTTCTATTTTTAGAGTGTATAAGAGCATGTAAAAAATTCCTCTCCCACAAATGAAATCTCTTTGATATTTAGTTTTGAAAAGGTTATCAACCCTAATAAAAACTTCAAAACTAGGCAAACATCTATAAAATAGTTTATCTAGATAGTGTTTGGCAAACATAGATTATAGAAATCCAAGGAAAAGGGGAAACCCTCACAATATGAAAATATACCACATTGAGGAGACATTGCTTAACCCGGAGGCTACCTGCAAACAAGCACCAACCGCCTCCATGGAGTTATTAACAAAATGTTGAAATGTTGTGATCCTGTGAAGGAGAGGACAGGAAGGGCTGTGAGATTCAAATTTTATTCAAAACCATTAGAGAGAGAGAGAGAGAGAGAGGGAGGGAGGGAGGGAGGGAGGGAGGGAGGGAGGGAGGGAGGGAGAGAGAGAGAGAGAGAGAGAGAGAGAGAGAGAGAGAGAGAGAGATGGTTGCATACATCTTTTCATGACTCTTCTCACTTCTTTGAATTTCCCTCTCAAGAGGGAAGCAGCACAGATGAAATACACAAATGGCAAGTGAGGAATAAAAATTGGAAATTTTTGACTAAGCTAAGATGATATCGTTTCAACAATGAATGAATATTCACTGAGCCCTCTTTAAGGTTTCAAGGCACTTGTGTAAGCATCAGAGATTAAGAAGGAAGGAAGGAAGGAAGGAAGGAAGGAAGGGAGGGAGGGAGGGAGGGAGGGAGGGAGGGAGGGAGGGAGGGAGGGAGGGAGGGAGGAAAGGTCTCTGCTATAATTGTTTTAAGGATGATTTGATAATGACACTATCACCAAATAAAAAACAGCCATTTCATTTTGACAACAAATTATAACAAATTACTTTCAAACTGCAAAATTAACTAGTACATAACTAGGACATAAGTGCTACCTTTGAATTTCAGGTTGCTATATGAGCAGTTATCCTAACTTGGATTTTGGAAGAAAGTGATAATAGAGGGATGCCTGGAAAAACAAAGAAATTATACAAATTAGCCTCTTAAAGTATGTTTATATCTTCATTCTTTTGAAACTTGTTCAAATAATACATAAGCTTCGTGCTTCCTTCTTTCAAATTGTGCCTGTTTCTATAAAACAATCTATTTTCTCTTTTGTAAATTAATTAACCTTTTGATATAAGCCAAATGGTTTTGATTATTAAATTGTGTATTTTGCTATAAAGTGTGTAGCCACGTGAATCATTAATTGGTGTGGAGAAGGAATAGTAGAGACAACATTTACACCTCTGTGACCACCCTCTCACCCCCAGGAAACCTCACACAGGAGGAAATTATGTTTTCTAAATTAATGTAAGGACTCTATGGCCTTTCTCCATTATTTCAATCCCTTCTGTAAATGGGATAAAAGAAAAGCCATCAATATAAAGAAAGATCGTAGAGTGTCAATAAACATGTGATTATTAAATATAAAAATAAGAAATTAGCATAGTCTTCCTAATGCCTTAAAAATTTAGTCTCTAAAGGAATTACCTGGTCAAAATCAACTTCAGTCCTTAAACAGTCACTCCCAGTGGAAACCCAAGCACAGTCCCAGCCCTCCTATTCTCCAGAGTTTAGATTAATATGTTCTGCTATTGTTTGTAGGCAAAAGTCTGAAACTGCTCCCATACACAGAGGGCAGAGAGAGGCTGAAGAAAGAGGCAGACCACTCCAGATTAATGACACATTTAATCAGCAAGGGAAGTTATACACGAGTCTTGTCCTGGGTGGCCACAATCAGGCTTTGTCACCACTTTCAGACCTTAATCCAGGGCAGTTCACACCCTCCTGGCTGTCCAAAGGGCGAGCTAAAGTCTCCAATTTACTATCCCGTTCTCCTACCCTGTCTGCTAGCCCCAAAGATAGCACAGTGGTGGACAGCCACGTGTCCCTCTCTAACCTCAGTCCTTCTTTCACCTTCCTAACAGAGCTTCAGGCTCTGGTTGGGCATTGGGGGCCGGCCACCCTGACCACCACTGAAGACCATCTGCTGCAGCAGCCACTCTTTTCTCCTCGTATCTGTGCACTATACCGTATATCCTCGAGCAAAAGCACCAAAGTAACTGGTGTTTCTGGGCCGTTCCTTCCCACACAGCGGTTGATGGCCAACTTGGGATTTCCCCTACACATTTCTCTTTCCCAAAAATACTTCCCTCCCCCCCCAAGTATTCTGACTGTTTCTCCAATTATTGGATCATAAATTCAGGAATTCACCGGGGGGATGTGTTAAATATAAAACTTGCCCTTGTACATGTAGGGCCAAAGAGATCAAAGCAAGAGGCAGGACGGTCCAGATTGGTAGGGGGCAGGTTCTGTAAGCAAGGGAAGTTAAATACAAGGCTAGTCTTGGGGGCTGCAAGACAAGCAGATCTCTGCACCATCCACAGACTCTTAAAGTTTGTATAGAGTGTTTAACTGGGTTCAGTCAGACATGTATTCAGCCCAAATGGTCTCAACAACACATTGCTGTCTCTATCTAGGCTGTGTCTTTAAAACAGTCCTAGTGTGGGGATGGTGGGCAGAGAAGGAAGTGAGGAACCTCCAATTGCTTGGGTATATTTGCTCTTATGTCAACCACCAGTTACTCCCTTTTAATATCCTTCTCCAACACCTGCTAACCAAAACTAAGGTCAAGATCAAAGACTTCAGCAGTAATCCTTGGGTCCTTGTGTCCCTTGTTGTCACAGAACACCCAAACTCTCAGTGTGACTTGCTTCTTCAGATTTTGCTACCTGTCCTTATTCTTGCTCCATGGACTAGTTAACCTTGCTTTATCCTTCTCTCCTTTCATAGCTTTGGCTTCTTCCCAGGTTTTGCTCCATTTCACATCTTTTGCCCATCCTGATACACACATATAAACACAAACAGGTATTTTAGGACATGATAGCTCTTATTAGTACCTTTAAGAATATCTACTAGTAGATCTCACTCTCCTTATTTTACTCGCCATTCTATCCTGCACATAGTGTTTGGGGTACTTTATGAAATAACCTATTACTCAGAACCACATTTCAGCTAATTGTGTCCTTGCTCTCTTTCCTTGCTCTATAAACCCATGTGTAGCCATATACAACCTCCAGGGAGCCTTTTCTTACTATTTTTGAACCTTTAATTTGTATTTGTCTTTTTGCATATTTGCATTTATCATGATATACTGAGTGTTTTCTATATGCCAGGAATTTCTAAACACTTCATATACATAATTTTTTCCTCGAATATGCCACTAATAAATAGGATATTATGATATTACTAGAAACCCAGTACAAAAAAATCATGTATGAAGGGTGTGTGTGTGTCCCTCAGCCCAGCCTTCACTCTCTCCAATCTGGGACCCCTTAAGGGATGCCCAACTGCCCATTTAGGCCCAATCCCACTAAATGGGCAGTTGGACATCCTTCTCACAATCTAGGACTGCTGGTTCCCAACTGCTCGCCTGCCTACCTTTCTGTTTGCCCCTAAATGCTTCAGCCTGCCAGCCTGATCACCCCCTACCCATTCCCCTGTTATCTTGATCAATGCTTTACTGCTCCCCTGCTGGCCTGATTGCCTAACTGTCCTCCCCTGCTGGCCTGGTCACCCATAACTGCCCTCCCCTGCCAGCCTGGTTGCCCCTAACTGTCCTCTCCTGCAGGCCTGGTTGGCCCTAACTGCCCTCCCCAGCTGGCCCAGTCACTCCTAACTGCCCTCCCTTGCCAGCCTGGTCCCTCCCAACTACCTTCCTTTAGAGGCCTGGCTGTTCCTAATTGCTCCCTGCTGCTGGCCTGGTCACCCCCAACTACCTTTCTCTACTGGCCCAGTCACCCCCAACTGCCCTCCCCTGGAGGCCTGGACCTCCCCAACTGCTCTCCCCTGCTTCCTGGTCCTTCCCAACTGTCCTTCCCTGCTGTCCTGATCACCCACATCTGCCCTTCCTGCTGGCCATCTTGTGGTGGCCATCTTGTGTCCACATGGGGGCCACCATCTTTGACCACATGGAGGTGGCCATCTTGCATGTTGGAGTGATGGTTAATTTGCATATTACCCTTTTATTAAATAGGATACCTCAAGCCTTAAAATTGACTTAGAAAGTCTAAACCATTTGACCAAGAGGCAGAATTCGTTCTTAGCTTCCTTTTTCAAACCAGTTATTGCAACTGCAATTGTTACCCCAGCTTTCTTTGACCATTACTCTTGGATTGTAATTTTGATGTTGTTGTTTTTTTTTCTGGTAAAGCTCACAACATGATAATTTCTTTCCTTGCTCTCATGATTTTACAATTAAAACTATACAGAGCTGGGCCTTGTTTCTGGTTTAAAATTATTATTTTTAAATATTTCTTGATATATATTTTCTTCTCAATAAAAATTACCAAATAAAATTGCAGTATTTGTCCTTTTTCTAAGTCAGATATGTATTCTTACTTGATTGTATAAACAACAATTTTATTTTTTTTTAATTTATTTTAGAAAGAGAGGTAGGTAAAGAGATAGAGAGAAATACTGATGCAAGAAACATTGAGCAGATGTCTCCTGCATACCTCATACTGGAGATCAAGACCTGCAACCTGGTCATGTGCCCTGATTGAGGAAAGAAACCAGAAACCTTTTAGTGCATGGGACAATGCTCAACCAACTGAACCATACCGGCCAGGGCTTAACAGAGGATTGTCAACCCACTGACGAGGCAAGAATTTTTAAAACATACAATACCTGATTAATTTCTCAGGAGCACTGACTTTTTGACACTTAGACTGTCAAATTAAAAAATAAAAACAGCCAACACAATAGTGCTCCATGTGAATGCCCATAAATAAATAGGCCCATGTAATAGAATTGTATCTTACTGGACATGTCACATAATAAGTTTGCATCTGATTGGCTAATTCTTGGTACTAGAAATTTTTATATGCAAGTATGGTTGTGTGTGAGTGTGTATGCGTGTGTGTGTGTGTGTGTGTGTTTAAAGTAACTTTGGAGCAAAAAGAATAGGTAATTACTATTTTTTAAATCAATCAATATTATATTAATACCTCATTTTTATTAGATTAACAAAAATATAATATGCTTTTGGTTGCTGCAGAGCATAGTAATTAGTTTATGTATGCCATGAGGTAAAAAAAAAAGGCTGAAAGTTGCTGTATTAACATATAAAGAAACTTATTTGTAAGAAACTGTTTTTTGTGTTTTTGTTTTAATATTTTATAGGTGTGTTACTTTCTGCCCTCACTTTTAACTTCTCCTTTTTGTTTTTGGCAGTAGACAAGGTGTCTGGCTGCCTCTGTAATATGAATGGTTGGACATTTTTATAAAGAATGAAATACAGTATGATGTACGAATTGCATAAAAAATCTTCAGTGAATGGAAAAAAGGCTCTGGGACCTTGAATGTCAGTTCCAGGAGAGACAAATTTATAGGTGTAACCATCTGTCTTTTATAACTGGCATCTAAGGTCCCAGAGGCTTTTCCCCTATCACTAAGGATTTTTCATTCATTTCCTACTATATATATATTTAAATGACAAAAAACAAAAAACTCTGAATGTCACATTTAGATATTTTTTGCTGCACAAAGAAGAAACCATGTCAATTCTGTTCTAGGTCCATACCCCAAATCAATCTTAATGTTGGATTAAAATTATGTTTAATAGAAATGAGATTTCTATACCAGCACAATGAAGAAATGTAAAATTAAGCTTACTCTAAAATTTAGTATTTCACCAGGAAGCCATCGGTCCTTGTAGTTAAGCAGGCACCAACGGAGTATGCTCTCTTCAGGACCCACTTAAAGAGGTGCAGTTATCACTCACAGAACTGAAGCAGAAATACAGATCACTTGCCCTAGTGGCCTGGAGAGATAAGTGAGCTCTTGAAAGTGACTTTTCCATGAAGTATCAAGGGAACTGAGAAAATAACATACACAATAAACTGGCATAAAGAGGCAAAATATTAGACAACACAGCACTAGGAGAAGTATACTAAAACTATTTGAAATCATATAGAAGTAGTGATGAATCAATGGGCCATGTAGGCACAAGAGCTGATTCCACATACAGAGTAAAAATTTCTTCTCACAGATTAATTTCTACTTATGATCCAATAACACTACTTGGTCAAATTCAAGCAAAGTGTATAGCTATATGGATTCCATCAATAATCTGTGAGCATATATAATTTATTTAGGCATACTTTAAAAAATATTTAATTGATTTTTACAGAGAGGAAGGTAGAGAGATAGAGATAGAGAGCTAGAAACGTCGTTCAGCTGCCTCTTGCACACCTCCCACTGGGGATGTGCCCGCAACCAAGGTACATGCCCTTGACTGGAATCGAACCTGGGACCTTTCAGTCTGCAGGCCTGCTCTCTATCCACTGAGCCGAACCAGTTTCTGCTACTTTTGCTTCTTAATTATATTTATCACGAAATACTTCATGGTTTGTATACTCTTATCTGTAGTATTTTAAATTTTTAATTTCATTTTTTATTGCTGATTATAAAAGCAATATATCTTAATAGTGGTATTGGTTACACATATACATGCTTTCATAGCTCATTAAACTATCCACTTAAAAACAATGAATTTTGCCAGCCAGTGTTTCTTGGTGGTTGAGCATTGATCAATGAACCAGGAGGTTATAGTTTGGTTTAATTCCTGGTCAGTATACATACTCTGGTTTCAGGGCCAATCCCTAGCAGGAGGCAGCCAATTGATTCCTTCTCATCGCCAATGTTTTTTTGTTGTTGTTGTTGTTTGTTTGTTTGTTTAATATATTTTATTGATTTTGTACAGAGAGGAAGGGAGAGAGAGAGAGAGTTAGAAACATCGATGAGAGAGAGTCATCGATCAGCTGCCTCTTGCACACCCCCTACTGGGGATATGCCCTCAACCAAGGTACATGCCCTTGACCAGAATCGAACCCGGGATCCTTCAGTCCCCAAGCCGATGCTCTATCCATTGAGCCAAACCGATCTCAGCTCATCGCCCATGTTTTTATATCTCTCTCTCCCTCTTCCTTTCTCTCTCTGAAATCAATTAAAGTTGATTCAAGAATAGTTCTGGTAATATACTTACTATACAGGATTTTGTGGTAATTTCAATAAATACATATTATTGTCCCTAACAATAATATGCACTTAATAAAAATTAATTATTAATAATTTAAAAATTCTATATTGCTATATATTTTTTTACTATAAATGTTCACTGCAATGTACAAACTTGGGTATATGTATAGAATATTATCTGTACTTGTAATAATAATATATTGTTGTTGGGGTGGAGAAATATGCACAAAATAATGACTTTTAACACCTACCTGTCTATGGCCTGCAACCACCTCTTGCCTCTCTCTTCCTCCTTTTCCTTAAATATTTCTGATTCCAGACTGTCTTAAGATGTATTTGAGAACTTAGTTCTCCCATCTTCTCAAGCTAGGCCTTTTCAATTAATAAACTTTTTCTTGTTCAAAAAATTATATAAATTTTTCTTGCTCAAAAATTTTTATATGTATATAAAAACCTAAGTGGCAGTTACCACCAAATGACTGGAACAATCAGACAACTGGAATGACCTGTTGAACAATTGCTATGACGTGTACTGACCACCAGGGGGCATATGCTCAACTAGGAGCTGCCTCTGGTGGTCAGTGCACTCCCACTGCCAACCTACCATGGCCAAACCAACCTCTCCCATTCATCCTCTCCCCTACCCCCCCATGGCAAACCTCCTACGGTCCCTCCTCTCTAGCAAGTCCCATCAGCATCTGGCAGCAGCAGTCTGCAGGTCCTGGCCAGCAGCTGGACCAGCCCCAATCAGGACTGGGCAAGCCAGCCCCCATAGACCCTGATCACTGGCCGAGACTAGGGATCCTACCTGTGCATGAATTTTGTGCACCACACACACACACACACACACACACACACACACACACACACCACTATTTGCACACACAAACTCTCCAAGCTTTTAAGACTAAAGCATGTCTATCAGAACAAGCAAGAGGCTCATCATCACTCAGATGAATCATTTTGGTTGAATACTGTGATGTGATACAAGTAAAAGCATCTCAAGAAACTCATATGTGATTTCCACTTATTGTGATTAAATAAAATCTGATTTGATTCAATACACTGCATTTGAATTCTTCAAAAATAAATGTTTTCCCATTTCTACAAAATATTTGATCAGTGGCCTATATGTGTTCAGTTCTATGGTCTTCTTTGCTCACAAAATGAGTTTTTATACAGCTTCTAATAAATTAGTGGATATCTCCCTCATCTCAGCCTGAGCTAGCAACCTGTTTAGAGTTAGATGCTGATCCATTTCAGGTGTTTATGGAAATGAGGCCCCTGGGAATGGCTTCCAGTAGAGAGAGTATGGTATATTAAACATTTATTTTACATTCATTCTTCAATTTAATTTTGTTCTGGAGGACTACTGAAAGTGTCAAATAAAACAATTTTGTTTTACCCAGTGTTTTTTTTAAAAACAAAACAAAAAACTCAGTGTTTCTTGTGAACTGTTACATAATAGGAAGCATATGCAATGCTTGGAGTAATTTCACACACACACACACACACACACACACACACACACACACAAAATAAAAAAATAAAAAAAACCCACACACAACACAGCAAAATTAAGCTTAAGACTAACCTAGACATGCTTTAGTCTTAATTTGCAATTTGAGCTTTTTGAAGAGAATCACATTTGATAGAAATAATAACAACAAACTTCTAAAAATATGACTAAAAATAGTTAATAAAAAATTACAGGTCAGTAAGTATTTTAGAACTATTAATAGTTCTAAAAATGTCTTAAACCAACATCAAAATCAGTAAGTACCACTTTGTTAAGTATTTTCCAATTAATAAGACAAGACAAAGAGAAACAGGAGTTACTTTAAAAATATCTATGCTACAATAAAAATACAATTCCACTGTTCCTCTTTTTGAATTATCAAATTTGTTCAGAACTCACTATTATGACCTAAGGAAGCCTGAAAGGTCTTAGCAGCCATTATAAAATTTTTCCTCTCAAACTCTTTCTGCAGTCGCAGTTCAAAAATTGGGAACCATCCAGTGAGACCTTAAGTGGGTCTTTAGTGCTCTAATTATGAATAAGATAATTATAGCAATTACAGATGAATTAGAGTAATAATTAGTAATTATAAATAAGTCAATCTAAAGTATATTTAAAATTCACTTACAAATGGATGTTTAAAGTGACAGCATCACCTTAAACCTCGGTGTATTTTATTCTACATCTTTCATAATAGGTTATCGCTTCAGGATTTAGAAATTATATAATTACACATATTTCTTATAAAGAGTTTAATTTTTGGCCTATTCCCCATGCCTGAAAGAGAAATAATACTTTTGATGCCTGTAGAACAGAAAAATATTTTTCCCCCTAAATCATGTAAATAGCTCTCATAAATTACTAGCGATCAGTACACATGCCTTGTTAGGGGTTTTAAAACCTATGCACAGGTCTGACAACAACATACTGCATTTTTGAAGAAAATAATTCAATTTATTTTAAACTATAAAGTCTATAGTAATAAAACCTTTTAATAATCATTTGTACAATTTCTCTAGAACCATAAGGGTTATAGCATAAATTTAGTGCTTAAGAAGAATGAGGTAATTTACTTTTATCTAACATTCCATTTAACCTCAGAACAAACTTACAGAAGTTGGAATGGGTTGCCATTATGCCCACTAAAAAAATGTTTAAATAACTATTCCTTTGTCACACAGCTAAAACAATCAATGGCACTGTTGTAATCTGAACATAGATAAATTCAATTCCAAACCTACAATTTTTTTCAAATGTCATACCATCATTTTTATAAGTAAATTACCAAAAATATAATCAAATGCCTATTCTAATTAGTTTAAATTCCTAGGTTTGCCAGAAAAGATGTTTTCCTTTCTACCACTGTTTATTTAAAATAACATAGTTTATTGTACCTTTCAATGGTTGCTTCTAAGAGTTGAGTCCTTCTTTTTAGGGGTGGCTTACTTATTTTCTAACTTTGTAACCATCAAACGTGTACTGCTCACTCTTTAAAAAATATTCCCTTGTAATCCCCTTCCCATACTTATATATCTTTCTCTAATGAAAAAGGATACAAATAGATGATATTTAAATTTTAATCAAATCTGTGTGTGCTGATTAAACATAACTGACACAGCAAATCCATTTATTACAATTGTCTTGACTAGAATTTTAACAGAAACAATGATTAAATCAATTTACATATAATATAGTTCATCTCTTAGACTACTGTCATTTTGTTACTATCTTGATAGGATTATTGTGGGATTAGTTACTAAACCCATAGACAACTACCAAATCCTGGCCCAGCTAGTTGCAGCTGTGCAATATTGAGCTGCAATTTGCCCCTCTGAAAAATAAAGAAAATCAATATATTTTTCATATTTGTTGAGAGATAAACTGAGATATAATAGGAAAACTACCTGACTCTATGCTAGACACAGAGTTGGAATAAACAGTAATTATTGTAGCTATAATTACAAAAGACCCTAATGATGTCATAATGATTATTTGTAGTCATGAAACCCTCTCCCATAAAGTTACACTTGATACTCCTCAGTATATTGACAAGCTTGATACCAAATACTGCTGATTTGATTGAATTTCAAGAAAACTACCTGCAAATGACTTTTCTGGTCATCTTCTGAAGGAAGTAGCACTTCATTTATTTAAAACAGTAAAATATACTAAGAAGATATATTTGTGTGTTTTTTTTATTATAATCACTGTTGACATTGTGACTGAAGATATTAAAAAGACCTAAAAACACCAAATATTTATTTCAACATGTATTTATGTATTTATGTGTTCGTTTATTTATTTATTTACTAAAGGCCCAGTGCATGAAAATTCATGCACTGGAGGGAGGTCCCTCAGCCTGGCCTGCCTCCTCTCACAGTCTGAGAGCCTGAAAGGGCAGGGGGTGATCCAGTGATCAGGGAGGGCAACGCCTCATAACACCTCTGCTGCTGCACTGCTGGCAGTGCAAGCTTCAGACACTCCTGGCTACCTGAGCCTAGGACAGACCTGGGCGGCTGGGCAGCTGCCATCCTAAGCTTGCCTGCACCTCTGGCCGGCCTTGGGTGGCTGGGGAGGGGAGGGGTTTGAGGAGACAGGGGGACTCCCAAGACAGGTGTGCAGCAGGACTGAGAGGACTGGTGCCACCATCTTTGAGGTGTGGCAATCTATTAGCATATTCCCTCTTTTATAGATAGGATTGCTTAAAACAACAGAAATCTATTCTCTTAAAAATTTTGGAGGCCAGAGGTCTGAACTCAGGATGGCATAAGGGCTGCACTCCCTCTGGAAGCTCTAGGGGAGAATCCTTCCTTTCCTCTTCCAACGGTGTGGGCATTCCTCATAGCTGTATCACTCCAGGGTCAGCCTTCAGCCACATTATCTCCTCCTCTTCATGTATATCTCTGTTTCTCTTTCACTTCTGTCTCATATACAGAGATTGGCTATTGGATTTAGGGTCTATTCAGGAAATCCCAGATGTTCTCATCTCAAGATTTATAGCATAAATAGGTAACATTCACAAGATTTGGTACTTCTATTCAATCCAATACAGGAACATACTCTCAGTATCTCCATTTTCCAGGGAGACATTAAGTGATTAAACTTAATGTCTCCCTAGGAACTGTGGCTCTCCACCACCACACTGTGATGTTTTGATGATTTATTCAGCCCTTTTTGTAAATTACCTATTTTGAGGAATTACTGGTTACATATTTAGACCTTAATTTAATTAGGAATGGATTTACACCTGCTAGGTTTTTTACTGTTTATTTCACAGTGTGTGTTTTGGGAAGAATATGCATAGGATCCATTGATGAGTTTTCTGGATGCACACACAGGTGTTACCTTGCCCTGGTTAACTCCAGCAGAAGAAAAGGCAGCTCACTGCTTTGACAGAAGTGTAGACTTTTCTGGTTCAGTGAAACCAACCAGAAACATCAGAGTTCTAATCCTGACTTCATTTTTTACTAGCTCGAGGAATATGAGCCAGTTATTTCAAATCTTCCCATTTCAGTTTATTTACAGATAAGTTATGAATCTCTATTTTTTTCTTTTTTATTAATTTATTTTTTTTAAATATTTATTTTTTAAAGTTTTACATGTCTCCTTTGTCGCCCATTGACTTATCCCCAAATGCCCCCATGACTCAGTTATGCCTCCAACCCCTATTGTCTGTGTCCATCGGTCATACTCATATGCACGGATATAAATCCTTTGGTTGATCTCTTATCACACCCTCCTCCCCACTACCACCATACCCTGTCTTCCCTCTGTATGTCCACTTTTGAAAAGCTTCTATGTAGGTCCTTTAACCATTTTTTTGATTGGATTGTTTATCTTCCTTTTGTTACGTGTTGTATGAGTTCCCAATAAATTTTGGAGATTAAACACTTATTGGATGTAACATGGCAAATATGTTCTTCCACGCAGTGGGCTTTTTTGTTTTGTTGATGCAGAAACTTTTGCTGTGCAGAAGCTTTTTATTTTGATATAGTCCCATTTGTTCATTTACTACTTGGTTCCCATTGTGCAGAGATGTGTCAGTAAAGATATTGCTATGACATATGTCTGAGATTTTGCTGCCTATGAATTCTTCTAAGATTTTTATGGTTTCAAATCTTTTTTTGAGTTTATGTTAGTGTATGGTGTAATTTGGTGGTCTAGTTTCATTTTTTTGCATATATTGGTCCAATTTTCTAACACTAATTATTGAAGAGACAGTCTTGACTCCATTGTATGCTCTTTCCTCCTTTGTAAAACATTAGCAATCAGATAAAAAGAAGAAATAAAAGCTATCCAAATTGGAAAAGAAGTAAAGCTGTTATTATTCACAGATGACATGACATTGTACATAGAAAACCCTAAAGACTGAAGCAAAAACTACTAGATTTAATAAATAAATTTAGCAATTTAACAGGATACAAAATTAACACCTAGAAATTAATGGCACTTTTAAATACCAATAATAAACTCACAGAAAGAAAAACTAAAAAATCACATTTACCATTGCAACAAAAATATTAAGCTCCCTAGGTATAAACTTAACTAAGGATGATGAAAAAAGAGATAGAGGAAGATACAAACAAGTGGAAACATAAACCGTGTTCATGGATTGGTAGAATCATCATAATTAATATGTCCGCAATACCCAAGGCAATCTACAGATTCAATGAAATCCCCATTAAAATACCAATTGCATATTTCACAGACCTAGAACAGACTCTTCAAAAATTCATCTGGAATAAAAAAGACCCCACATAGCTGCAGCAATCCTGAGAAAGAAGAACAAAGTTGGAGGAATCACAATAGCAGATATCAAGCTGTATTACAAAGCCACTAGTCTCAAAACTGTTTGCTACTGCCACAAGAACAGATGTATATAGATCAATGTAACAGAACAGAGAACCCAGAAATCAACCCAAGCTATTGGACTCAATTAATACTTGGCAAAGGAGGCAAGAACATACAAAGGGATAAAGACAGTTTCTTCAAGAAATGGAGATGGAAAAATTAGATGCATGCAAAAATAAAACTAGATCATCAGCTTACACCATACCCAAGGATAAATTCCAAATGAATAAAAGACTTAAATGTAAGGCAGGAAACCATAAATATCTTACAAGAAATCATAGGCAGCAAAATCTCAGATATCTCTCATAACATGTTTGCTTATATATCTCCTATGGCCATGGCTGGCAAACTGAGGCTCTCAAGCCACATGCTGCTCTTTGGCCCCTTGAGTGTGGCTCTTCCACAAAATACTATGGTCTGGGTGTCTATTTTGAAGAACTGGTATTAGAAGTTTAATTTTTTAAAAATTGGCTCTCAAAAGAAGTTTCAGTTGTTGTACTGATGATATTTGGCTCTGTTGACTAATGAATTTGCTGATCACTGTCCTAGGGCAAGGGAAACTAAGGAGAAAATAAACAAATGGGACTACATCAAAATAAAAAGCTTCAGCACAGCAAAAAACAACTGAAAAGGGAGCCGACTACATGGGAGAACATATTTGCCAATGATATATCTCATAAGGGGTTAATTTCCAAAATATATAAGGAACTCTTACAACTTAACAAAAGAAAGACAAACAACACAATTAAAAAATGGACAAAGGACCTAAATAGACACTTTTCCAAAGTGGACATACAGATGGCCAAGGGACATAAGTATTTGATTACTTTAATCCCTAAAGGCCTTATGTGCCTCATACTATTGCCTTTTGCTTTGTTTTTCTTTTAATTTTTGACATTCACTTTTTTTTTAACCTGTTTTATAATTTTAAAAATATTTAAGTGATTTTTTTTTAATTTTGGGATCACTGAGGCAGTGTTAAGTTATACTTTTACAGAGAGGATTTGTCTTTATCTGTTCCTCTCTCAAGCATAGTGCTAACTTGGAGGACTAATTAAATCTCACCTTGAAGAGTTAACTTTTTTTAATGTTATTTAATTTTTAAGTTTATTTTGCTTTGTTTAATTTTTGTTTTGTTTATTTTTAGTGTAACCCTGTATTAAAAATCATATCAGATCTGTTAAGTGTTACACATTCTTAAGGGAAACCTATTACCTCCATCTTATTAAAATATCAAAATAGACAAGGTTCATTATTGCCCTTTCTAAAAAAAAAAAAAAAGTATTGTACTTATTGCTTTTTCACATTTACATTGATTGTGTAGCCCACACTGACCACAGTGTGGAGCATGTGTGCTCATGTATCCTGTGGGTGCTCAGGAGCTTTTGTTAGATTCTACCTTGGATAGAACCTAGTCATTATCTTTATCCATTGCACCTCAGACAGCCATTGGGATAGAAGTTAAAGTTCTCCCAGGAGGCCTCTTTTAATTTCCTTTTTGGACTCTATCTGATCTTACTTTTGTTGCTTCTCAGTAATTAATATAAGTACAATACATTTCTTTTTTTTTTCAAATCGCAGGCATTCCAAGTATCTAGTTTTAATTAGTACTAGCAACAGAAGTCACAAATGAGTTCTTAAAAGGATATTAAACAAGAATTTAAAAGTGGAAAATTTTTATATTATAATTTTTCTTAAAAGAGTAAGATTAGTAGCTCCAAGAACCTTCAATATGTCAGTCCATTTAGGAACTTATTTAAGGAAGTAAAAATGTCAACTTTCACTTCTTTATTTTAACCCTGTTTTTTAAAAAGTCTGATCACCTCGTGAAAACAAAATCTTGAAAATATGAGTGTTTTCTATTTTAAAAGCTTTGACTGCTGAGGGTAATGGTTCTGAAAGAGATTATACTTTCATTGCCTAGGATGTTTCTTTCCTACAAGAATTTGTTTGTCAGAGTACAAATCCTAGGGGATTTTGTTAATGGATATGCTACTAACAATAAACACTTTGTTGATGGTAGCTATTTTAGAGGAAAAGGAAGTCACTCTTTTATAGACTATAATTTTTAAATGCACTGTGAAATGAAGAGCACAGAAACGTAGGAGTAATTATTCCCATTATGCATACTTTTATGACTCAGATATCGAGAAAACAGAAAATTAAATGCAAAACAGGCATGAATGGAAAGCACATCGAGGATGAGATTCTAAATGAGTGTATTAGATGAATAGATGTGAATAGAAAACACATTGATAAAATTTAAAAACTAATAATCTTATTATATATTTATAAACATAAATATTTATTAATTTATAATTTCAAAAAGTGCTTCTTATTGTGAATTGTTTATTATTAAGGAGAGCATTTCTCTTCTATATCTAGTATGTAGTGATATTACTAAGAACACTTCAAGAAATTTAATATTTTAATATTAAAAATAAATCTCTACAATCTAAGTGACAAATAACAAGTAACCTGTTACACTAAAACAAATTTGCATAGCAACAAAGATCATCCTCTATTAAATCATCTCTCATCTCTCACAGTCTCTTTATATTTCTTCTGTTTATTCATCTTTGCCCATTTATTTAATGCTTCTGTTTTGTGTGTTTTTTTTTTAATTCTTTATTGTTTAAAGTATTATACAAGTCTCCTTTCCCCTCCATTGATCTCTCCTCGGTGACCCCCACGCCCTAGCACATGCTCTCATCCCCCCAACCCTATTTGTGTCCATTGGTTATGCTCATATGCATCTATACAAAGCCACTCAAAACTGCCTGGTACTGGTACAAGAACAGGCATATAGACAAATGGGACAGAACAGAGAACCCAGAGATTGACCCAAGACATTATGCTCAATTAATATTTGACAAAGGAGGCAAGAGCATACAATGGAGTCAAGACAATCTCTTTAATAAATGGTATTGAGAAAATTGGACAGATACAAGCAAAAAAAATGAAACTAGACCACCAACTTACACCATACACAAAAATACACTCAATGGATAAAGGACTTAAACATAAGACGGGAAACCATAAAAGTCCTAAAAAGAAGCTATAGCAGCAAAATAACAGACATTTGTTGTAGCAACATTATATGCTCCTAGGGCAATGGAAATTAAGGAGAAAATAAACAAATGGTACTACACCAAAATAAAAAGCTTCTGCACAGCAAAGGAAACTATCAACAGAACAACAAGAAAGCCCACTGCATGGGAGAACATATTTGCCAATGTTATCTTTAATAAGGTTTTAATCTCCAGAATTTATAGGGAACTCATACAACTTACCAAAAGGAAGATAAACAATCCATTTAAAAAAATGGGCAAAGAACCTAAATAGACACTTTTTTGAAAGAGGACATACAGAAGGCCAAAAGACATATGAAAACATGCTCAGAGTCACTAATCATCTGAGAGATGCCAATGAAAACAACAGTGAGGTACTACCTCACACCTGTTAGAATGGCTATCACCAACAAATCAACTAACGGCATGTGCTGGTGAAGATGTGGAGAAAAAGGAACCCTCTCTCACAGACTCTTTTTTTTCTTTCTTTATTTAACATGGTATTACATATGTGTCCTTATCCCCCAATTGCTCTCCCTCCATAGACTCTTTAAATACAAAAAAAATAATAAAAACCCATCACCATCATGTTCTGTTAAATGTGTTGTTGTTGTTTTCAGACACATAAAAGCTAAGAATGTTTTGACCTTCAATTATATACTTTTGAATGTACTATAAATTAAAATCTGGATTATAGATATTTTTCAAGTTAATATTACTTAATATTCAGGGGCAGTGGGGTAAAAATGTTCAGTTTTATGCACAAAGTTTACTGACATACTAAATATGAATGTATTTCAAAATTATCAATAATTTAAAAAATTATGATAATCTGAGAATTCATAAGAGTGAATATAATCACTCTTTACTGAATAAGACCAAAATTTAAAGTTTTACTCCTTGGATGGCTCTGTATTAAGTTTTCTTTGCAACAAATTCCTTGAAACTTAGTGGCTTAAACACCTATTTACTATCTTACAATCTCCATAGGTTAAGTGTCCAAGCACAGCTTTCTGTTTAGGGACGCAACCCTAGCCAGTTTTGCCCAGTGGATAGAGCATTGGCCTGAAGACCGAAGGGTCCTGGGTTCCATTCAGGCATATAACTCAGTTGCAGGTTCCTCCTGAGCCCGGGTCCTGGTCTGGGTTCCCATGGATGCAGGAGGCAATCAATTGATGTTTCTCTCACATTCATATTTCTCTCTGTCTTTTCCACTTTCTTCCACTCTCTCTAAAAATCAATGGAAAATATCCTCTAGTGAAGATTAAAAAAAGAAAGAAAGAAACAAAAAAAAAACAAACAAAAAAAAAACCCCACTATAAAATAGGTGTTTCTTTTTCATGTGGAAAACTCTGAAAAATGTGCTTCTAAGCTGATTCAAGTTGCTAGCAGGATTTATTTCCTGTGGCTATAAAGCTGGGGCCCTGCTTTCTCACTGTTTGTTGGCTGTCTGTCACCCTCATGTCCGAGAAGCCGGGTGCACTCCCCCAACCAAAGGCACTTTCCATGGCCGTTTTCACATCATCTCTGTTTAGTTCTTCAAGGTAGCGGAATAGCTATAAAGCAATCTGGCAAGATTAAATCTTGTATATGTTTTTAATCTAATCGTGGGAGAGACACCCACCACCTTTGTCAAACTTTATCAGTTAGAAGCAAGTCATAAATTTCACCACATTCAAGAGGATGGAGCTATGAAGAATGATTCATTGCAAGTTACCATAGGGTGAGTCCACTCACTTTAATAGGATTCATGTTTCTTTGTATTTAAATTATTGTAATAATAAATTTTGTTAAATGTCATAGGACAATTAGAAGCTTCACTTAATATGAAGCTTTTTTTAATTCCTCACCCAAGGATATTTTCCCCCCATTGATTTCTAGGGATAGTAGAAGGGAGGTAGGAAAGGAAGAGAGGAAAACATTAATTGCAGGGACACATCACTTGGCTGGCTCTTACATGCATCCCTCCCAGGGGCTGGGGAATGTACCCTTGACTGTAATCAAACCCTCAACCATTTGTCCTATGGGTCAATGCTCTAACCACTAATCAAATTGGCCAAACGATGACTCTTCAGAGATGTTTTGAATGTTGCCAGTCAGTACCAACTATGAATCTCCAAAATGTATAAAATAAAATGACTGTTTAGAACAGCGATTGGCAAATAATGAATACATAATAAAAACAATTTATTAATATTATACTCATTGTTTTATTATTGATGCATACATTAGGTTTTTAAAAATATTTATGATAAATCATACTGTACTTTTGATGAGAGCTGGAACAGAGCTACTATGACAGGACAAGTAATGGGATTGATGTAAGAAAACATTAGCAACCAAAAATGGATAAAAAATGAACTTCCTATCAGACTAGAAACTGACTGCAGGAGAATATAGAATACATATCTTGTTTTTTTAGATTCTCAGACAGTGTTAGTTTACTTACTTAATTAACACAGGCTTAAGAGGTAGACAGAAAATATTTAGTCAGAATGATTAAAAGATGGAGTTTCAGAAAGATAGTAGCAGTATTGCTTAAGTCTTTGGGATATGTACATAGTGTCCAGGACTTTAGTATCTGTACTCCAGACACTGGAGGACTGTGAGAAAAGATAATTTCCCTAATCTCACTGATGTCAATTTATAATACTAGGATAAATACAAAGGTACTATTCAAAGAGAAGAGTGGTACTCCATCAATCATGTCTGAGATAGTTACAACCACTCCTAGTTAAAATCTGTCACACCAACATTATTCTTGTTTAAGAGGAGATTTTTAAACAGGTGACAAAAATAAAAGAAAATACAAAGAATAAACAATTAAAATAATCCAATTATATAGCTTACTTGATTTCTGGCTATTGTTTTCCTTTATCTGGGGTTCTCTCCTAGGCAATTCTCAACAAGAAAGAAAACATTCTTTATTGTGAGCTCATGGAGCTTTTATTTATGACTACTGTTCATTTTCAATTCACTAATTATCTCCAGACTAGTAAGAGTGGATATTAACAGTGAAGAGAGATTCCTAACTTAGACTTCCTTAAGTACAGTTAAATATCACCAATTTGCAGAACTTCAGAGGGAAGGCAGGGGAGGGTGAGTGGAAAGAGATCAAACAATGAACTTGTATGCATATATTCATAACTCGTGGACACAGACAATGGGGTGGTGAAGGGCTGGGGGGAGGCAGGGGTGGGCTCCCAGAGGTCAAGGGAGAGAAAAGTAGGATCTATGTAAACTTTCAAAAAAAAAAAAAAATATATATATATATATATATATATATATATATATATATATATATATATATCAAGTTGCAAAATGAGCTTAGTCTCATAGAAAAATTCAGAGGAAAATAAGTGAATACATTAAATAAAGCATTCCTATAAGAACAATAAAAATGTGTAAAGTCATGGGAACATAAAAATACATGATTAAAAAATAATTTTAGAAAGAGTTATTTGTCTGGGAATAGGATGTTTTTGATGATATATCAGGAGTATGAGGCTAGAAAGTGAACCTGATACAAAAAATATTGATGGCCTTAGGGAGCTGAATATTTATTTGTAAACATCAAAGTTTTATCTATATAAAAAAAGCCTAAGCGATTGTTATGGTGGAATGACTGGAACAACCAGTCACTATGATGCACATTGACCACCAGGGAGCAGACACTCAAGGCAGGAGCTGCCCCCTGGTGGACAGTGCACTCCCACAGCAGGAATGCCAGAAGCCAGAAGCAGGGCTCAACAGCTGGAAGCCAGAAGCAGGGCTCACAGCTGGTGAGCACAGCTGCTACAGTAGGAACCTCTTCTGACTCCACAGCAGCACTCAGCACTACCAAGCAGTGATAGCAGGTGCAGCTAGCCGGGATGAGTGTGAGCAGCATGGTGCCTGGCCCGATTTGGGCTCCCCTCTGGCTTCATGCCACTTGGTGCATGCTACATCCCCCAATGAGTCCCGCACTGCAAGAGGGATGTCTGTGCTGGCTTAGACCTGATCCCGGTGCTGTTCTCTGTGGAAGGCAGTCAGCCTGAACAACTCAGTGACTCAGGGAAGCGCAGGGAACTCAGAGTCAGCCTGCCTCTGTGTTTGACTCACCCACTTGATGGGTTTGCAAGACAGATCATGGTGGCCCAGACCAAACATGTGCAGCAGTTGCTGAATCTCAAACAGCAGGCCATGTAGCAGCAGGAGGCCATTCAGCTGCGAGCCGACAGGTGGACATCTCCTGAGGCATCCCAGACTGTGAAAGGGTGCAGGCCAGGCTGAGGGACCCTCCCTTTGCATGAATTTCCTGCACCGGGCTTCTAGTATTTTATAAACATCTTAGGGTCTTTAGGATAGGGTACAATGATAGAGGATCTTGGATTTTCAGAAATTATTGTAAATTTGGAACCAGAGGTATAATTCCTATAAATGTTGGGCACATCCTTAATCCAGAATACAGGCATACTCATAAGTGTTTGTTGTTTCCTTTAAAAGTGACTTGAAAGAATATTTGCAATATATACTTTCGGAAACAGGTCAGGGTTATTCTCTAACAGGGTCCAGACTCACTTTCAATCCCAGTACTCTATGCTAGTGACCAGAAACTGAGGGGAAGGCTGTGTTCTTACTTTAGTAAATCAAGTCATATTTTTGGCTACCAGATCTATAAGGCTTTCCCCCTCTATTATAGCTTATGTAATATTCTAGCATACTGTCCATCTGTTCATTTTATTGAGAGGTCATGATTAGATACTGTCAAATCCCTGTGGGGGAATGGTTGAATCAGTTGCTAGTATGTCCTGGTATTCTTCATGATAAATTGTTGGAAAATATTCTCCATGAATATTTTCATGTTTCTATATGACTTTCTAAGGAAAGGGCATGTTTGAAGCAAGAGATAATGTATCACTCTAAAGAGGTTTAGAAAATTATATTCCTGGAACCATTTACTTTATTTATATTGGATTGGACCCTATTTACTGGTCAAGTAGTAACAAGAGGTGATTTTGTAAGGTTTTGAGAAGAATCTATATTCCATTGTACTTGCCCAGAGAAGCTTAACACAGTGTTTTCAGGCAAAGGTCAGACTGTTATTTGTGGGGAGCTCTCCCTGTCCCCACCTCTTGCCAATGGAAGTAGACTTCTTGGGGTACCTCTAGAGTAATACTTCATGGAGGCCCTCACAGGAGGATGCAGTATTGTGGAAAGTTTTATTTCTGTGTAATTAAAACCCCTGAGTTCCCAAGGTCCCATCTCCCTCTGTCCCTCCAAGGAAAAAGTCCAACTGTGTCTTCAGCAAAGCCAGGATTAAAGCCATTGCTCAAGTTTCCACTCAGCCCAGCCCAGCATCAGGGTAGCTTAGCTTATGTTTCCAGCAGCAATCCATTGCATGCGGGGCCACAGGGCCACGGGCCATAAGGCTTGCAGGGCCACTTGGCTATGAGGGAGCACGGGCAAGCGCAAGGAAGTAGGAGCAAACCCAAAGGAACAAGAGGGCACATTTCCGTTCCCTGGGGACTATACATTCCCACATTTTCATGGGTTGGCACTGGCTCCACCCCTCTGGACAATTATCTGTGATCCCAGGTTAGATTCAGAGGTAAGCACCTTTCCTACGTCACCCCAACTTTATTGTATATGTGTCATCTTCCCCTTGGTCTGGTCCATTCCCTGGGTGATCTGCAGGGAATGGACCTGTGGTTCCCTGGGGAATGTAAAGTTACAGCTTCCTGGTGAAGCTCTCCAGGTGACCGCGCCCATAATGTCTGGCCTCCCCTCTGCTTCTTTCCTATAATGAATAACTAGATAATTACAACGCAACACAACTTTTCAAATATAACATGGAGTCAGAGTTATTAAGAGATTCAGTTGTCAGTTTCTCCTAAATCCAACCTATTCATAGAGTTACAATCCAGTTTAATAAAGCAGGGAATAAGCTGAGAAGCTGTAAATTGCTAACTGCCACAGAGTAGTACTGATTTTTTTTTTAAACAAAGTAATTGGAAACTGCGATACCATAAATATAAAGATTTAAATAAGACTGTGTCAGGAAAACAAGTTGGTTATTTGGTTATTTGGCTCTGAAATAACCAATATTTTTCTCTATCACATTGCTTGGGAAATGCAATTATTCAATACAATCTCTTAAACCCTATCAAGAAACTCACATAATCTTTCTCTATATAAATTATAGGGACAATGCCTAAAATAAAAATTATATTTGTAATAATTTAGTATAATGTAATATGTTTAAAAATAGATTAATGGCATTTGCTTGAATTTAATAAGAGATCTCATTAAAATTAATATTAATGCCCCAAATAAGGTATAAAGATGGATGGGATAACTAACACGATATTTTGAAGAAACTGAGATCACAGTAATTAAATGACTAACTCAAAAACACTAAATTAAATTATCATCTTTGACCAACATATATTACATCTTTTATGGAAATAGCTATTTTCATGAATGATTTTTTTTTTTTCTGAAGGACAATGTGTGCTAATAACTATATCATTGTGTTATATATTATATGTTGGTAATCTTTCTTCTCTATATCCGAATCTAGATAGATGGTAGGAAGTGGAAACATATTTTCTATGTAATAGGCTTATCAATGTTATGAAAAAATAATGTAAATGATGAATAATTTTTCTTAAGTCAATTGAAAATAAAAAAGTAAAATATTTCCAATTCATCCTTTTCCTCCATCTGCTATTTTCATGCTTTGCCGCATCAAATGTTCCACTTCTATTCAGTCATGTTTTACTTACAAAAATGATCCATGTTCTTCTCTATTAACCTAAGAACCCCTGACACACATACTGCTTCAGTGCTCACCTTACGAGGATACAAATTTCAAGTGAGTTTTGTCTGAATACTGTCCTTCTGCCTTCCCATTCATGTGTGACACCCATTTGTTATCCTGCTAGATCCTGGCCCTTTCCCTGCTGTGACTACTCAATGACCTGTCCACCTTGAGATTATGACGCAATGTATCCATCCATGTTCCTTTTGTTTTACTTCATACTTTAAATATTCTGCCAGAATATTCAGAACTTGAATAAGTTAAAATATAATCAAAATCAATATTACTGTGACTTGTATACTACTTTTTGTTATATAGTTGATGGATTACTTCTACACTAATGTAACAAGTAGTCACAGTCTTGACAATAATTTGTGGGGGGTAAAGGATGCTTTCCATACACTTACAGCATCGTTTAGTCTTTTGTTATTAGCTGTGATCATATGCTCATCCCAACAGATATTTCCCTGAGAGCTGTGTTCAAATAAATGAGGGGGAAAATATAGCCCCTGGTGAAGATTTTTAACCATCTGTACAAATATACATATCTTTCTACCTGTCTTTTGAGATTTAGGGTAGAGGAAACATGAGCCAAAGTATATAAAGGTTTTTCAACTCAAGCTTCTATTTATAATTTAGGAACTAATAATATTATTAATCCAAATTGAGTTAGAATGTATTTTTTAAGAAAATTGGAAAGGCTAATTCTCTAACTTCAGTTAAACTTAAATATAAGAAAAATAATAATAACAATAATAATATTCTATCTAAAAAAAAAATAGTAATATGCAAATTAACCATCACTCCACTACACCCACAAGAGATGTCCAACTGCCAATCAGGAGAGCATATGCAAATTAACCCCAACCAAGATGGCTATGGCCACTTAATGAGCAGGAGGCAAGAGGTTTGGGTTTCCCAGGCAATGGAGGAAGCCAAGTTTTTTGCATACCCTAGCAGGCCGAGGCCTCCACTCAAGGCTACAAAGTTTTGATTATAGAAGATACACAAACCCCAAAAGAAATAGCTGTGGCCATGGAGCAAGCAGGAGGCTTGGATTCACTCCAGTCTATAAAGTTTCAATTATAGAAGATAAATAAATCTCAGATACCAGGGCTTCCACTTGGGTTGCTAGGGACTGTGGCAGCCTGCACACTACCACAGGCTCCTCGTCCAGGCCGACCCATGCCCCAAGGGAACCCCCACCCTCATCCGGGACACCCTTCAGGGCAAAGCAGCTGATCCCCACCTGGGGATCAGGTCTTTATCCTATTTAATAAAAAAGTAATATGCAGATTGATCATCACTCCAACACACAAGATGGCTGCCCCCATGTGGTCAAAGATCTTGCCCCTATGTGGACACAAGATGGCCAGAAGGGGAGGGCAGTTGGGAGTGACCATGCCTACAGGGGAGAGCAGTTAGAGGTGACCAGGCCAGCAGAGAAGGGAAGTTGGGGGCGGCCAGGTCTGCAGGGAAGGGCAGTTGGGGGGGGGGGGGGGGATCCAGGCCTGCAGGGGAGGGCAGTTGGAAGCATTCAAACCTTCAGGGAAGAGCAGTTAGGGCAAGCTGGCTGGCAGGGGAGCAGTTAGGCATCAATCAGGCTGTCAGGGGCATGATTAGGGGGTGATCAAGCTGGCAGTCAGAAGCAGTTAAGGGTAATCAGGAAGGCAGGCAAGCAAGCAGTTGGGAGCCAGCAGTCCTGGATTGGAGAGGGATGTCTGACTGCCCGTTTAAGCCTAAACGGGCAGTCAGACATCCCTTGAGGGGTTCCAGATTGGGTTCCAGATTGGAGAGGTTGCAGGCTGGGCTGAGGGACACCCCCCTTCTGTGTATGAATTTCATGCACTGGGCCTCTAGTAAATTATAAACAGGTAATGAATCAACTTCTGTGACATGAATTATTTCATTGATACTCATAAGTATGTTATTTATCAAGAAACTGAGATTAAGATGTTTTAGAGAACTTATTCTAAATCATTAGTTGCCAGAAAAAGTGTTTTCATTGGCTTAATTCATAAATAATTCCACAAGTAGTGGGCGTGCCACTATTTTCTCAGGACAGGGAAGATGAAACTTGGGAAGGTCAGGTATAACCTATAAATTTACTTAGCAATTGGGTCATTTTACACATGATGAAAATAGACATTAAGGGGTTAGAGAGGCCAACTATGTATCAAGATCAACAAAGTGAATCTTTATAGAGAGAAGAATCAGACTAGTTTCTCTGATTTGCCAAATCAGAAAACATCTATATAAATTGGAAATTCATAGAAAAACATTGTTCTCCTCAGTCATTATATGTTATGCTGTATCTATTTTTATGTATAGATATATTAATAAACTCCACCCCTAATACAGGGTTCTTAGGATGTGGATCACAGCTGTCTCAGAAACTATCAGTAAACAATTCTTCTGTGCTTCTTTCATTACTTTAGTAATAATAATATGTGCTATTTGCCAAGCATTGCACTTCTTTATATCATGTTTACATATATATTCATTTTCAGTTCTCAGAGAAAACCACAAAACACGAGTTTTATTGTCAGCATTTGGTAATAAAAAAAGTTATGTACTGTGAAGCTAAATAACTTGTCTAAGATCTTGCGTCTGGTATGTACCAACTCCAAAATGAACTAAATATTTTTTTCTGAAAATGTCTTCAGTCTTGGTAACCACTGTATAACATTTCCTATTTAACTGCTCTGAAGCAAATTCCCTGTTATTTTGACAAACACATATTATTGTCAAAATTGTGTACCAAATTCTCTATATGCAAATAGTCATATGCATAATTATATTTAATGACATATACATCAAAATCTAGTTTGGGGCTAGGTGGATGGGGGTAATGGGGAAAAAAGTGGGGGACATTTATAACAGTGTCAACAATAAAAAAAAATTTTTTAGAGCCTTTTAAAAGCAAGTGTTGTGCTGTATTGATAATCCATTCAGTTCCTGCATTAAATGGACTCTATAAATATAAATTCAAAAAGTGGAGCATTTACTAGTAGCAATAAAACAGCGTAATGCTGTTCAAAATCAAAATTGTAGTTCACTATATGTTTGCTATATCAAATAAATTCTCTCTCATTTGTTTTTAACCAAACATGTCGCTGCTGCACAAACAGAAGGACAGATGCTGCGAAATAATTCAACTTTATAGGTAGATTTAATTTACACAATGCTGGAGTGAACCATTTGACAGATCTCTTTAATTTTTCTGTTTAGAGGAATATAATAATCAGGCATACGATCCTGTCTCTCAATGACAGGTCTTTGCATAGTCTAATTTAGAAGACCTGCAGGGGTGGATGGAGATGGGGGAGAGAGGTGGGGGTTGGGGGGGGGGCAATCTGACCTGCTTTATAATATTATAGTGACGTGTGATAAAATTAAAAACAAACAGAGAAACAAAAACAGATTTTACACGTGAGGTGCCCCGGTTAGTAAAGGAAGAGATTGTTGCGGGTGTAAAAACATTTGGTCTCTGTGTCAAGAGAAAGAACTCGGCGTTGCCTGGAAGCACCCCTGGCAGTTGATAATGGAGAGCTGTTGGCAGTGATTACGGAGGCAGATGCTTACCTGCACTCCTGCAGTGTACAATCTTGGCTTGATGACAAGGTGAGGAGAAGGAGAAGCTGTCACAGAATGGGGGCAACTGGCAGCTGGAACCCTGGCAGGGAAGGGTAAACTGGTCACCCAGGGCTGCTTGCTTGACTGGAGCAGAACTCATCAATCATGCCAACATATGCAGCTGCCTGAAAATAAACAGGCTCCTCAGACGGGAGACAAAATGAGGCAAATTAAAAGACCAATAATTTAAACAAATCCATTTCCAGTTTCACAGCAAAGATGGATGGATGATTTCTGCTGATAGATCCAAACTTCGAGTTAATTGATACAAGTCACTGATACATACTAATGCGGTAAGTTTAAACACATCACTCTTGAAACACAATCCTTGTATAAAAATGTTTTAAAAGTTGCTATAATTTTTTTCAAATGTAGACACGACATATTTTTCGAAATATATCAATTATTATTTTCTCCTGGATTATTTTAACTAAAATAAACATGTGGCTCTAGGTACCCCACTGAAGCGTATGTCTTATTGTTCTGTCAAAGCCCTAATTGAAACCTGTGGGAAACTGGCTATAACAATGACTGCATAATTATTCTCTTGTTGCAAGACAACACTTTTTCCTTTCGTGTCATTTTTCTGTGCCCTATTCTTCTATTAGCTGATCTTGAAAATATTTATGATAAGATTTATTTCATGTATTACTTCATCAGTATGCTCTCTTAGTGTTTTTGTTCTGAACATTCTCTTCTAATTCCTCATAGTCCTTCAACAACCTTCTATTTCACACCAAGAAAATATATTACTTGCAGCAGCCCTTTCCTTTTTGGCTTAATACAGACTTCTCCCGGGACCTCCACTAATGACCACAGATTCCTTAAGGTTAAATGGTGATGAACTCCACCATCGGATACTTTGTAGTTTTTACTCCTTGTTATCACATCTTCTCCCTCAGTCAGTTCAGTCCTTTATCCTTCATCAAATTGCGACTGATTTAAAAGGACCAGGAGTTCCTGTGCTTCTCACAGGGACTTTTTTGTGCTTTATGCTTATGAGTGCTACCAAGTGCCCTACGGAGAGCACCAAGAGATCTGCTGAGACAATATCAAAAGGTGGTGATTTTTTTTTTCTTTCCAAATCTGAGAGTGGTGCAGAAATTAGAGAAAGGCAAAATAGCCCGGGGTCAATGCAATTCTCCAGTCTCTCAGGCTCCTCTCCTTTCACAGGTGGCGGTACAGCTGCTGTTATGTCTGCAGGGGAATCACAGTCACTGGCAGCCCCTTACACAGCTGGCAGCCGATGCGATGCAGGGACATGAAAATCAGGTTCGACATTGCTAACCGGGAAATATCCACCTTGCCTTCCAAATGTCTGCTTTTCTTTAATCTGCATTACCAGACAGGTTGTTGTGTTGTTTTTGTTGTTCTTTTAATCATGGCTGAGAGTTCAAATTTCTCCTCACCTAGTAGATTGCTTAATCATCTGTGATCTAATTTCACCAGCTCTCTCCACCTCAGGGACAAGCAGACATCTCTCAGAAATGAATTGGCTAATGACTCTAAATGTTTTTATTAAGCTAGCACTTCATTTCTATCGTTCTTCCACATGAGGAATAGTTTGGGATATTACATAATATGCCCTCAAGAAAAATAAGTTAGATCGTACGATAGTGGTATTTTACAGCTGAGTATAAGTGAACATGGTACACGTACTTTCTAAGCTTCGTTAGCTCTGATGGCCATGCCACAATGTTTACAACAAAAATGTGATTATGCACTTAACTTAGCCAAGACACAGGTTAAAATAGTCACTAAGAGAGCTGCCTTGCATATCACTTCATATCTCTAGACACTTCATTGTAAGCATTTTTCCACATTTTGTGTGACATATAAGAGCATCATGAATTGGGTATGAGATGCAGTGCATGAAATGTAGTACAATAATTAATTATTGTTTTTGTAGCAACACTGCTTATAGTATCATTTTACCCCCCAAAGGATTGGTGACCTGGGGTAAGCCACCTAAAAGTAATTTTGTTGGTTTCATCCTTAACCACTTTCATGCTATTCTTTTTACCCTTTTAATTTTAATCATTTTGCCTCATCTTTTAGCAGGAATTGACTGGTTAAACCTCAACACAGCAGCAGGTCTTAAGATCAGTTTGCTTGCATAAATATTGAGAAGCTAGCACTAGTATTTCTTTTTCAGGCAAAGTAAACTATTTTAGTTAAAATTAACTTATTGTTATATAGGAAGATGACATACATCATGGAAACAGCATGCCAAATTTGGCTACAAGTAATCTTTTCTCTGTATCTACTGTGTATCATTAGAAGAAAAATAATTTAAAAAACATTTTTTTTTTTATTTCAGAGAGAAAGGAAAAGAGAGAGAGATAGAAACATCAATGATGAGAGAGAATCATTAATCAGCTGCTTCCTGCACATCCCCTAATGGGGATCAAGCCTGCACCTTGGGCATGTGTCCTTGACTGGAATTGAATCTGGGACCCTTCAGTTCCCAGACAGATGCTCTATCCACTGAGCCAAACCAGCTAGAACAATAGTATTTTTTTCTTATAACAAAATCTGCATGGCTAGCTATGCTTGTTAGCATATTTGTAAAAAAAAAAAAATAGTATGAGTACATCCCCTCTATAGTATGAGAGACAGAATATCAGAGGTCTCATGAGTAGTTAACCATAGAACTGGGATGTAGGTAAGCCAATGTCTTTACATTCCCTAATCAAAATACTTTATGCCAAGTAACAATCTGCATCCTGTTATAAGTTTATAAGTATTTTGATTAGAGAATGTAAAGACATTGGCTTACCTACATCCCAGTTCTATGGTTAACTACTCATGAGACCTCTGATATTCTGTCTCTCATACTATAGAGGGGATGTACTTATACTATTTTTTTTTCACAAATATGCTAACAAGCATAGCTAATGGATTGATCTATCATTTATATCAAGTGTATTAATTTCATAGGGATGCTGTAACAAACTACCACCACCTTGGTTATTTAAAACAACAGAAATGTATTTTTCTCACAGTTCTGGTGGGCCCAAGACTGAAGTCAAAGTGTCAACAGCATTGGCTCCTTCTGGCGGGTCTCAGGGAGAATCTGTCTCATGCCTCCATTGCAGTGTCTGGTGGCTGCTGGCAATCTTTTGCCTTCCTTGATATGCAGAAGTCTAATCCCTTCCTCTTTTTTTACCCGGACTTCTCCCCTGTGAATCTATGCCTTCTTTTATGTCTCTTATAAGGACACTCATTTCATTTAGGGACCACCCAAATTCAGGATAATTTCTTCTCAAGACCTTTACCATAATTATACCTGAAAAGACTTGTCTGGTACATAAGATCACATTCTAAGTTTATGCATTGATATGCATTTAAGGGGATATTAGGAAATTGAGTACACCAGGAAGTATTGAAATTAAGCTTATAGATGAGACTAAATTGTGTTTGTTTTTTACTGATTGCTTTGCAATCTAAATAATGATTAGTTACACATTGAAATTGACCTTTTGAAAGGCAGACAGGCAGAATGCCTTTAGAAAGAACATATTCAGGCTTTAAAAGAGCTGGTTCTTAATATATTTTTAAAAGCACAATATGTAATTGAGTTAAAAAAAAACTATAACATTATCAAGGCATAGTTCATAGTTCATGGAAGAAAACCAGCAATATTTTCATTTTTAATCTTGGATATCTGTATTACAACTCAGAGATAATGTTTTGCTAGTTTTCCATTGCTTATGAAAAATACTGAAGATTTTATTAATTTTGAACTAGAATTAAAGGTGGTAACAAAATCTCACACACATGCGTATATATACACACTCAAATACACATTTATCTGTTATATGTCATGCACAATGATCATGCAATATTTTGCTTAAAAATCCTTTATTGATTTTCAACTTCTAGTTTCATTCTAAAAGTGAAAATGTCATTTAAAAAAAAATCTTAATTTTATGGAAGACCTATAAGTGATTTCAAACCATAGCAAAAAAAAAAAAAAAGCTATTTAGATGATGCAAAATAAGTGAGATTTTGTTTCAAAGATATGAAAATGATTGTTTTAACATCTTCTTAGAATTATTAGTCAACAATGCTATTAATAGTAGTATTGGCTATACTAATATAAGTCTTAAAGTTCTAAATTACCCTGTATGGACTACATAGATGGTAATCAATATCAACGGTAGAAATAATGAAACAGATAAACATATGCTGAATGGGATCCATGATGTTGACATTCATATTAGAGAAAACCATTCAGTTTTCATAATTTTTTTTTAATTCTGTCAAATAACCTTTATTTTTAAAAGTGGTTTTATTTATTATTTTAATGTAAAATAGCACATTTAAAACCTCAAATTTTGTCAACCTAATTTAGATAATCGAAAATAAAAAGAAGTAAATGCAAAGTTATATTGGCAAAACGGGAGGGCAATCAATTCATTGATTAGTATTGTTACAAATTATGTTATAGAGTATATAGATGCATGTGAGACATGATTAATTTAATAACTATTCAATACTATAAAGTAAGAATATGAAAATAAACTTTTTTGTACTTTTGGTGAAAACCGTTTGTGTTCCTGACATTGGACTAATAAAGAAATACACCTATTAGGTGTTTTTTTTTTGTTTGTTTTTTTTTTTATAAATTGTTAGTGTTTTTGTATGTTTGTTTGTTTGTTTTCTAAGTTGTCTGGGTTCCATTTCAAAAATTACAAAGTTAAAGACTTAATAAAACTCAGAATTTATCTAGTGGTATGAATTGTTTACCAATATAAGACAATATAAAACCTTCCTAATATTAAACTATTTAAGAAGTAGACTACAAAATCAGTATATATTTATGTTGATTTGATTTCTAGATAAAGATACATTTTGAGTTATTATCCATATCTATATATACTAAATGATCAATTATTTTATTCCTTTTTACTCTTTAGTTTTAAAATGTTTTTTGTGCAATATTTTATTACCATATATTAATATATATATATATATATATATATATATATATATATATATATATACACACACACACATACACTGGTATATATATATATATATATATATATATATATATATATATATATAATTGATTTTTTACAGAGAGGAAGAGAGAGGAATAGAGAGTTAGAAACATCGATTAGAGAGAAACATCGATCAGCTGCCTCCTGCACACCCCCCAGTGGAGATGTGCTCACAAACAAGGTACATGCCCTTGACCAGAATCGAACCTGGGACCTTTCAGTCTGCATGCCGATGCTCTGTTCACTGAGCCAAATGGGTTTCAGCTATTTTATTACATTTTTATGATATAGACTAAACTCCCTCAGTGGTAAAAATTTGAGAAAATTTAATCTTTTTAAAACATTGTTCAAAGTATTACAAATAGTATTACATATGTCTCATTTCTCCTCCATTGACCTCCCCTCCCTTCGGCCTCTTTAATGTTTTTTTTTTTGGAATCACCTGGAAGTGAGTTTAACACAGACTGCACAGATTGCTGGTTCTATCCTCTGAGTTTCCATTTCAATGGAGTTTGAGACCTGTAGGTTATCATTTCTAATACCTTTGTAAATGATGCTGCTTCATGGGGACTACCCGTTGAGAACAGTGCTCCAGCAGACAGAAAGTGATCAATAAATGTTTGCTAAAAAAAAAAAAGAAAAAAGAAAAAAAGGCTCCTATCATAGTGTGTTCCACATTGTAATTATTTTTTATTGCTGATGGAGATTTTGACCAGTTTGATGGTCAACTCTAATAACAACTCTAAACAGTTTATTTTGGAAAGGCATTGAACTAAATCTATCTGTCCTTTTTGTATTTCATAGCACCTAGTAAGATAATAACAGAACTCAAGTTATAAGAATTATTCTTAAAAGACTTTAAATTTCTTTTAAAATAGCTACAAAAGATAATAAAATTAAACTTCTGGTTTCCACACACTTGCTTTCATTAAAGTGATTCTAAATAATTTCCCTATAAAACTTGAATATAAGACTGGCAACACCTGCTGTAAATTGTTGATTCTTGTTTACTAAGCAAAGCTCTTTATCTTAGGCTTTTGAACTGTTCGTTTGGTAAGCAGAAAGAGGAAATGCAGGTTTTATTAGAGCAGTGCTAATGTATTCATTGCTAACAGAGCCAAGAAAATAAATCGCATTTAAAATCCTTCACTGAAAAGCCAATTATAAATATTCATTTCCAGGATTTTTAAAATTTATACAATTACATCTGAATAGTAAAACTGGCCATTTAAAATTGTGCATAACCCAATCCAATGATTGAAGTCATGGTACTCAAAAAGCATAGGGTAACATGAGATCCAAAATTCAAATTCCCATCAATTGAATTTTATTAACATTATTAGCTCATTCTAAGTATTATAGGAGAAAATTAAACACATCTTGGAATTTCTATAGAATTCTTCATGAAAAATAAAGATAAACCCACCTGTTTTTCATTCTGGTTTCACTTATTTTTCTTCTGTGAACCCAATTTTACATTCTATTGTACATGAGGTGTCCACTAGTTCCCTACTTCCTTGGAGTATAACTAAGTTTCTCACTAAGAGCTGGTTTATTATTCAAGGCTGTGGTTCTCAACTGTACTGCATCAGAATCACCTGGAGGACTTGTTAAACAGAGTGCGGGGCTCTGATACCACACTAATTCAGTAGTTTTCAGAAATTTTACATTTAAAAATATATATTTTTATTTTATTTCAGAGAGGAAAGAAGAGGAGAAAGAGAGAAACATCAATGATGAAAGAGAATCATTGATTGGTTGTCTCCTGCACACCCCCACTGGGGAATGAGCCTGCAATCTGGGTATGTCCCCTGACCTGTTTGTGACCATATTATGCTGAGAATGCTGGTACAGGAACTTTAAGAAACATTCACTGGTTAAATATAAAGTAGGGCTCTTGTTACTTTTCATCTGGTAAAAATCAGTCAATTTTTAAAGAAAAAACAGAGAAAAAAATATGACTTGTTCTCTTCCAGTTATTTATAAATAACTAGTGCCCAGTGCACAGATTCACTCTCCAGTGCGGTCCCTTGGTGCCCAGTGCACAGATTCACTCTCCAGTGCGGTCCCTTGGCCTGGACTGCAAAGATTGGGCCAAAACTGGCACTTCAACACTCCCTGAGAGGTCTCAGATTGCAAGAGGGCACAGTCCAGGCCAAGGGACCCACCAGTGCACAGTGCCTGCCTCAGGTTTCAGTCCTGATTGGCCAGACCACAGCACCAAGCTAACCTACTGGTCAGATAATCTGCCCCCTAGTGGTCAGTGTGTGCACGTTATAGTGAGCTGTTGAACGGCCTTAGCACTCATTAAAATATTATGGTTTGATTGGCTGACCGGACAACTTGACACTTAGCATATTATGCTTTTATTATATATGATCTTTTAGATAACAGAACTATATTTCTCACATATATTTGGCCTTCATACACAGTTTCTGGCTCACAGCTTTGATTTGTAGCCTGTCAGTCACAAGTTCAAGTGTGTGAAGAATGATCCTGTGGGATTGAGAACTTTACCTGTGGAATCTGATTCTATCTTCGGATAGGTAGCATCAGAATTGAGTTGAATTCTCATATGCCCTACTAGTGTCTGAGAATTATCTGTTGGTGTAGGGAGCTTCCACATACACATTGGAATTGAATATAGGAAAACTTTTCAATTAGTATTCCAAACTTGGGAGGAATTCTTCCAATAAAATATGCTAGTAGGAAGTCTATTCCTGTATGTAATACTATTTCAGAGCATGATAAATTCCATGCCACTACAATTATCAAGCTCCACCAAATGGTATAGATTATGGAATTCCTCACACAGAAATATTTTAAATACAAATTAGAAAGTTGTGTCTTTAGAGGTAGCTGAAGCAAAATAATGCATTTTGAATTCTTAACAAATTGACTACAGTGAGTCAGATAATCAGTTCTAGAGATATTGGAAGGTAAATAATGAAGAACATTATATGGTTACAGAAAGGCATTTATTAGTTCTGGGAAACCAATAGGGAATTGATTTTAGTATCAAAGAAAAATATATTTAATAAAAATGCACTTGAAATCAAAATTTTATAGTAGAAAATATACCTATTAGTGAGTTCCATTTTTTTTTTCTCTCTCTAAAAATCAGTGGATTTTTCTAAGCAATTTAGGAAAAGTGAAAACAAATGTGAATCAAAACATTTGTGCTTACCCTAGCCAGTTTTTGTTCAGTGATGAGAGTGTCTGCCCTCAGAATGAAAGGTCACGGGCTCAGTTCAGGTGAAGGGCATGTACCTTGGTTGCAGGCTTGATCCCAGGCCTTGATCAGGGTGCTGTGCTGGAGACAACTAATCCACGTGTCTCTATCACATTGATTTCTCTCTCTCTATCTTTCTCCCTCCCTTCCACTCTCTCTAAAAAATAATAATAATCAAATGGAAAAAAAATATTCTTGGCTGAGGATTAACAAAAACATTTGTAGTATTGCAGGGACATTATTAGTAACTTTTCCAGTTTACTAAAAGAAGAGAAAAATATAAAAATATAAAAAAGCTTACATCATCATATGGAAATTTGGTAGCATACTATTAATAGTGTCTTATTTTGGGTTACCTCTCTAGAGTAAAAGTATAGTTCTCATTACTTCACAAAAGTATTGGGAGCATAATAACAACAGCTAAGTAATGTATTTTTTTGTTAAAATCCTATTTCATAGTACAAAGATAAAAGCATTAAGTGCCTATATTGTAAATTAATACTGGCTTTTTATAAATGCATATATTGATAAATTATTTATTGTAAACTGGATAAACCTAAATCAGGACTTCAAAAACCTGATTCTTTTTCTAGCTGTTTAGCAGCTTACTACTTAAACCTATTTCAAATCACTTAACATTTCTGTGTCTCAGTTTCCTCATCTTTATTTTATACACTGACATATAAGGCCATTTGAGCTCTTAAACTCTTTAGATTCTTTTTGAATATATTAGTTACTGATAAATAACCTACCATTTAATGTAGATAATACTTTCTACAAAGTAAAACACATTTGGAAATGCTGAATTTATACTGAGCATGAAGTGAAACAGAGGAATTTCAGTTTAATTTCTCATCTGCAGAATGATCAATAATCCAAAGCTGTGAGCTGCCAGCTACTGAGAGGCAGACAGCATGAGAGCATGGCAGAGTCAGCGTGAGTCCTAATAAAAAGCAGTTTAAAACAAATGGGAGTTAGTACCTGAGTGGGTAAACAGAGGTACTGAGGAGAAGAGGAGGGAGTTTAAAAGAGAGGGAAAAACAGATCAATGGAAAGTTAGCTTAAGGATCAGGGAGCAATAAGGAAGGGAGGTTTTGAGGGAGTTCAAAGACATTCATATAATTGATGTACTTGACATTTGTAAGATCCTATAAATGAGGCAGCTTACTTAAAGGAAGCTACAGAGAAACTAACAGAAGTCAGAATAAAAACACAAATAAGTAGGAAAAGCTCTCAAGAATCATTCTTGTAGAAAAAGAACATGCAAAACTGTTCTCTTTCTCCTATCTCTAATAAAATACATTTGAGAGAGAGGAAAGATAAAAGCAAGATCATGTCCATTCTGGAGAACACATTGAAGAAAAAAACATTTTTTAATATCAGTCTCTTGAGAATAATCTGTTGGGTGGGGGTGGGGGGAGACAGGGTGTTTGCCTCTAGCTGTGGACTGTTCTTTGGAACAAGCCTGTGGGCAGCTCCTCTGCATCTACCATTTGCTAAACCTGTCAAGCGGTTTCCTTCCTAGAGAACATACTGCTAATTAGTGTAAGATCAATGATTTTCTTCTTCAGACCACCTTACATGCATAATTTAGAACTCTTAGTGTGCAGCCATGTGCTCTGACAATAGACAGAATGTCTCCTAAGGTCCCATGCTTTTGAGGAGGTTATGCTTGTGATATTAGCAAAATATGTATGCCAGTTAATTTTGTCCAAGTTTGTGTAAAAAATCCCATACTATTTAAATATTAATATAAAGTATTAATAATGAATATATATACTAATAAAAGAGTAATATGCTAATTAGACCAGGAGATCTTCCAGAGACCTTCCGGACGTCCTTCTGGACAAAGCCAGGGGCTTGGCCGCCTGCAAACTGCTCCCAAACAGCCCTCAGCCCCTAGCCCAGGCCATCAATGCCCCACATTGGGGACCCTCACCACGATGGGGGTGTGGCCAGCCTGAAAATGGCCCTCAGCCCCTCACCCAGGCCCACCATGCCCCCCATGGGGACTCCCACCCTGAAGATTGTGTGGCCTTCAGCCCCTCGCCTGGCTGGCCACGCCCCACAGCAGTGACCCCACCCTGATGGGGGCGTGGCTTGCCTGCAAACCACCCAAGACCCCTCTCCCAGACCTGTCCCATCCCCCAAGGAAACCCTCTTCAGGGCAGACCAGCCAGCCCCCACCTGTGCATCAGGCCTCTATCTATACTAATAAAAGAGTAATATGCTAATTAGACTAGGAGATCTTCTAGACATCCTTCTGGGCAAAGCCATGGTAGCGAGGTTGAGGCAGAGGCAGCTAGGGCAATCAGGTCAGGAGGGGAGGGAAGTTGGGAGTGATCAGGCTGGCAGGGGGGCATTAGGGGGCAATCAGGCCAGCAAGGGGGAGAAGTTGAGGGTGAGCAGGCTGGCAGGCAAAGTGGTTAGGGTGATCAGGCAGGCAGGCAGGCAGGCAGGCAGGTAAACGTTAGTAGCCAGTGGTCCCAGATTGTGAGAGAGATGTCCCAGATTGGAGAGGGTTTAGGCTGGGCTGAGGGACACCCCACTGTGCACAAATTTAATGCAACGGGCCACTAGTTTATTATAAAAATTTCCAAGAAAGCCTAATTGGTCATTCACTTCTCCTCTGTTAGAGAATTTTAAATGATGATCAATGAGCCTACACATAGACCTCTCTAGCCAGATGAGGGGAACAAAATAATTTTACTTACCTGGGAAAATACCTTGTAATATGAAGTAGTTAATTTGGAAAACTAAAGTGGGTTTTCTAACCTGCTATCCTAGATTTAAATCTTGGGACATATGTCAATAGGGCTCTGATGTATACCAAAGGCTGTATGGAAGAAGTATCTATTTCTTTTTCAATTCAACAGATATTAATTAACTTTCCCAAATTGATAATACATATCTATTAAAGCAATGGGTAGGTCTATGACAGAAAAAGTCAAAGGATGAATAAATTATGGCCTATACTCTTTACACAGGCAATTTTTCTAAGTGTGAGCAGCTGACATGACATTTCACCTATGTAGAAATGCCCACAAAAATAAATAAAAATTGATAGTTGAAATTTAAGGTAAATGAAGCATTGCTATATGTGGATTTTGTTTTCTGTTGTTGTTTTGTTGTTGTTGTTGTAAATTAGGTTTAGAGAAGCTTTAAAAAAAGAGAGTGTCAATAAATAAGAAAACAAAATTTTAAAAAGATTAGACACCTCTTGAAGATAGAATCTATTTTGATGGTGGTAGCTTGGGAAAATTTGGGGGATGACAGTTAATAAAAGTATATAGGTTTCAAGTGTACAATTTTAAAATATGTCATCTGTATATTTATTGTAGTGTGTTCATTACCCCACCGACACTCAATTTGGAAGGTAGAGCCCATCACTTGAACAACTCTGATTCTCACTTAAGTTTGGAAATCATGGAATTAGTGGAAATATATGAGTGAGGATGATCTTAAATTTTCTCAACTGTTTGGGAAGATATTAATTTTATTAATCTGATATAAGAGGCATGGTAGTTGAACAGGTATGGAGAGTAAAGTCTTCATTCAGTATTATACATTTTTTTAAGCAAAGTATCCATGTAAAGATGCCCAAAACATGTTGGAAAAGAGAATCTGTAAATCAAGATAAAATCAAATCATAAAATATATTATTTCACATCTATGTTCAAAGGTAAATAGCTATCAATTGGTGGGTATAGATTTCCTACAGAATATTATTTATTTTTAAATTAGCCAGACTAATTGAATACCATGAGGGATATCTATATATCATGACTTAGTAGAAGGGGTAAATCTAATGGAAGAAAGAATTTCTATGTCTCTTTAAAGGTTGGAGGAGATGAATAAAAGTGGGGTTATAATAAATAATAAAAAATAATAATACAGTTAGGGGCATATGTAAAAAAGCAATTAATTTTCAATGAGAAAAAGGAATTGTGAGTGAACTAACTGTAAAATAAGTAAAAATATTCAGAACATTTGTAAAGAAAACTATGGTCAGAATTAGCATGAGTTTGGAGTGGATTCAATTGTCACTGATCAATTTTTCTAGAAATACCAAGAAAACCCAGAGAGTAGTAAGGAAAATTAATAAAATTATTCCTTGGGTTATTAATTCATGAGATTGAGAAGACAATTGCGTAAAAGCATCATGCCTCAGATTATTTGGTGTTTGATACAAACAGCCCTCTTATCACTCCTAACTATGCTGGGCCTAAATTCAACTATAAGTCAAGGATAATTTAGTTGTCTGTCATGTGACTACTTCAAATTCTTCTTGCTTCTCTTGAAGTAATGGCTTTCATTATATTCAGTGTATATTCATATATTAACACCTTCTGCAGCATTTATATTGGGTCGGCAACTAAGTAATTGCTGGTTTCTCACATATATGGCTTCAGTTGAATTTTTAGGTTTGCAGACGTAGTACAAATGTAAAACACATTTTGTTATTTGATAGTTGGCTATTCAGCTGTTAATCAGTAAAAAAAGTTTTTTGATCTGTTTTGTAGTTTTCGTTTGGCGTTCGTTAAAAAATGGAAAATCAAAAGGAACATTTTCGTCATATTTTGCTTTTTTATTTCCTCAAAGGGAAAAACGCATCACAAGCTCATAAAAAGTTATGTGCTATTTATGGTGACGAAGCCTTAAAAGAACAGCAGTGTCAAAATTGGTTTGCCAAATTTTGTTCTGGTGATTTTTCACTCAAAGATGAAAAACGCTCTGGTCGTCCAGTTGAAGTTGATGACGCCCTAATCAACGCAATAATCAATTCAGACTGTCACAGTACAACACGTGAGATTGCAGAGAAGCTTCATGTATCACATACATGCATTGAAAATCACTTAAAACAACTTGGCTATGTTTTAAAACTCGATACATGGGTTCCTCACGAAATTAAAGAATCACAGTTAACGCAACGCATTAGCAGCTGCGATTTGCTAAAGAAACGTAATGAAAATGATCCATTTTTAAAACGACTGATAACTGGCGATGAAAAATGGGTTGTTTACAACAATATCAAGCGGAAAAGATCGTGGAGCAGGCCAGGTGAACCAACTCAAACAACATCAAAAGCTGATATTCATCAAAAGAAGGTTTTGTTATCAGTTTGGTGGGATTACAAAGGAATTGTCTACTTTGAACTCTTACCACCCAACCGAACGATCAATTCTGATGTCTACATTGAACAACTAACGAAATTAAACAATGCAGTTGAAGAAAAGCGGCCCGAATTGACAAATCGAAAAGGTGTTGTATTCCATCATGACAATGCAAGGCCACACACATCTTTGGTCACTCGGCAAAAATTAATGGAGCTTGGTTGGGATGTTTTGCCACATCCACCATATAGTCCTGACCTTGCACCATCTGATTACTTTTTGTTTCGATCTTTACAAAACTCCTTGAATGGTAAAAATTTCAATAATGATGATGATGTCAAATCGTACCTGATTCAGTTTTTTGCTAATAAAAACCAGAAGTTTTTTGAACGTGGGATTATGATGCTGCCTGAAAGATGGCAAAAGGTCATTGATCAAAATGGGCAATACATTACAGAATAAAGTTATTTAGTTCCATGAAAAAATTGTCTTTGATTTTCTTAAAAAAATCCGCAATTACTTAGCTGCCGACCCAATATTTATCTGAGATCTCTCCTTTAGACTTGTTGATAACATTTTATTTCTTCAAGGTAAATCTACAACATATGTTCTAAGGAATTGATTTGTACTTATCTTTAAATTTTCTCTGATAAATTCAATAGACATTTGCATTATCTTTAGCATTTTAGATATAAATCCTTGAGACTGATCTGCAACTGAAAAGATCCCTTTATCAAAGATGCCTATAATGTTGTTGATTATTTACAGCCTAGGAATGGAGGCAAGTAAAGAGGAGAGATATAAGAAATTATGAAAGAATAATATAATTATAGTTGTTGATGAAATCAATGATGTCTTTTTAATCAATGTATACTTTGGAAAGAGAAAGGTTTTGGCTGCAGTTGAGTATAATAAAGGAGTATTAACTTTGAGAATGCAGAAGGCCAATTTAAGAACTCATTAATCTTTAAGTTCTTGAGGATGATAAGACAGATGTCAGAGAATATAATTGTCAACTGCATAGTACTTAGATATTCCAAACCATATGAAAAAGTACCTTAAAGTTAGTGGATGGATGGACAAGAGAATGGCATACCCCTTGTTAAGTATTATGGGAAGAAGAGTTATTAGAAACTGTATTGAAGCTATATTTTGGTAATATGTCTTAAGAAAAGAATAACCTCTAAACTTATGATACCATGTTCTTGAGGAGAAAAGCATTGCTATAAATATGAAAAGTAACAGTTATCTCATTCTCCCCTATTTTTCCTATTTGGAGAATTCAAATTTGCTTGTCAAGTCTTAACTTATATTTTGCCTCTCCCTAGAAGGCTCATTGCCTCCCTCAGAGTCATCCAATTAATTTAGGTGTTCTCTGTTTACTCTTGGCAACTCTTGATGCATGCATAGAAAATGTCCCTAGGATTCAGTTTAGAGCAGTATGCAATGAATAAATATTTGTTAAATTAATGAAATAAAATTTCACTAAAAATCTTTTCATTAGATAAAATGATTTACTAGTAATTATGCAGAAGTTACAGAGAGAATTGTGTAAATAAAAGTTAAATCCATCACTTGCGTCCAATAGTCTAAAAATCACTTTACGTCATTTGCACAATACTAGTATAAGTTGATATGAAGGGCAATAAGTACTGTCCCAAGTTTCCTGAGCATGATTAATTAAACGAAATCACACAAATATATTGCTTTTCCTAAAGTTGATTTTTTAAAATTTGTGGTGAACAGTAAGATATTTTCTCTTCAAAGATAAATATAATTTTTCTAGACAAGAAAGAACATATGACAGGAAATGACAATTATTAATTTTATATAGGCCCCTATTAGGGAAAACCAGAATAAAAATATTTGGACATAGATAAGACCTAAGTTGGTAACTCTGATAAATAGGATTTCAAGTAAATTAACTTGTTGCACCTGGCAGTGATGAAAACAGTTGTGTTGGAAGGAATCTCAGAATCTCACCACTGCCTATGAATACAGGTCATTTTCCTGGGCTCCCTGCCCTCTCTCAGCATTAATTGGGCCTCCCTTTTCTCCCTTTCAGATATCAACAGAGGCTGGATTGGAACCCTGAATTTGTACATTCACCTGGCAGTGATGATGTGGTATCCCTTGTGAGAGAAGATAGCTAAAAGAGAAGAATTAAATAAGATCCAGAACCTCAGACATAATACAAAAATGTCCAGATTTCAATTGAAATAAATTCCATCATATCAAGAACCAGGGAAAAAATATCTCAGTGTGAAGGAGAAAAGCAATAAACAAATGCCAACACCAAAATGGCAAAGATGTTAAATATAATTTTGAATCTAACTAAAATTAATTTTTTGGCAACCATGGTAAAAAATATTTCAACTAGTAATTAGGAACACACTTGAAACAAATGAAAAAAATAAATAGAAAGCCTCTACCAAGGTAGAAGATATAAAGAAACAAATGGAAACTTCAGAACTGAAAAATATAATAACTTAAATAAAAAGCTCAATGGATAGGTTCATCACCAGAATGGAGGGACAGAGGAAAGAATCAGTGATTGGAAGATGGAACAATAATATTGTCCAATCTGAGCAACAGAGTAAATAGACTTAAAAGAAAAAAAGCAAAGCCTTTCTCTAAAAAAAAAAAATCAATAGAAATATATATATATATATATATTAAAAGACACATAGTGTGACTGTATCTGATGCTGTAAGTCCATCCCCAGGGCCAAGCAGCAGGGAAAGGAAAAAGAGTGGGCTGTCTGTCTGAGCAGGGTTTCTTGACCCAGGACAGGCATTGGGGACTATGGGGAGGGAAAGTGGGTAGAATTTAGTGGGGCATCCACTGCCCCACTGCCTGTGGGAACACTTCTCTGTAGTAAGGGGAAAATGGGGAAAAGGGATGACAAGGCATTTTCACATTCCTGGTCAGCAGCAGGAAGTGCCCTCCCTGCTGCCCAGTTTTCCTGTGTCTCAGGCCTCCTGGATGTCCCTCTGCCTCCCAGCTCCCTCCATCGTCCTGACCCTGCACTCCGTGGCCAGCCCCTGCCCCACCACCACTGGAAAAGTTGAAGCTGCAGGTAGGGTGCCCCATCTCTGGCCCCTTCCAATAAATCAATAAATGAAGTGTTTATTTAACTAATTTGTACCCCAATTAGACTGTAAGTGCCACATTGGGGTGTGTGTGTGTGTGTGTGTGTGTGTGTTGTGTACGATTGTGTGCATATTCTATGTCACCAAAACCTTATATAATGTTCACATATGAGAAGCTCAATGAATACTAGTTAAATAAAAATGTCTTCAAAATATTCATTTTAGAACTTAATTCCACATTTGAACCATAGATATGGATTACAGGCACCTTCATTACCACTGGGAAGTGCACCCTGAACTGCTCAAAAGAATGATTATTCCAAAGAATGCAGCTATGTGTGTGCTACCTGGTGTTTTATAATCTGGGAGTAGCTTCTCTTTTTATGCATGATACTAGAGTTTCAACAATTATTGTTCTGAATTAATTAATGCATTTGATGACTAGACTAAGAAATAACAACTGCCAGGAATTCTGCTAGGAGCTAGAGTTATAATGGGGATTAGAGTCTCAGTGGGGATTACAACAGGTACTATCCCTGTCTTCATGGAGATGATGAATTTCTGATGAAGACAGCATGAATCAGAGTCTCACAAATAATAAAATATGGATGCTCTCCAGCTTCTGTCCTAGCATTATTTTACTTAATGCATTACCTCTTCTAATATCATTCCTTAGGGTGTAAATAATATTTGAAATTTGATTTTCATTGTATATAATTTAGGATGCCTTGAATCTCCTGTGCTCACTGTCATTCATCTCACATTGTATAACTAGCACTTGCTCAGTATAGTACCTTTGAAATTACACGAAAACACTTGATGGATGCAGAAGACTTAGCAAAAGATATACTTATTATCACTAATCTATTTTCCAGGTTAGTAATTTCTATGTAGATTATAGGTGCTGAAAAATAATTATCTAATCTTTTGTCTTGAAATGATCAACAGCAGGTTTTAAATGGTGAACCCTGGGTTCTATTGGGTCGGCAACTAAGTGATTGCGGGTTTCACACATATATGGCTTCAGTTGAATTTTTAGGTTTGCAGACGTAGTACAAATGTAAAACACATTTTGTATTTGATAGTTGGCTATTCAGCTGTTAATCAGTAAAAAAAGTTTTTTGATCAGTTTTGTAGTTTTTGTTTGGCGTTCGTTGAAAAATGGAAAATCAAAAGGAACATTTTCGTCATATTTTGCTTTTTTATTTCTGCAAGGGAAAAACGCATCACAAGCTCATAAAAAGTTATGTGCTGTTTATGGTGACGAAGCCTTAAAAGAACGGCAGTGTCAAAATTGGTTTGCCAAATTTCGTTCTGGTGATTTTTCACTCAAAGATGAAAGACGCTCTGGTCGTCCAGTTGAAGTTGATGACGCCCTAATCAAAGCAATAATCAATTCGGACTGTCACAGTACAACACGTGAGATTGCAGAGAAGCTTCATGTATCACATACATGCATTGAAAATCACTTAAAACAACTTGGCTATGTTCAAAAACTCGATACATGGGTTCCTCACGAACTGAAAGAATCACAGTTAACGCAACGCATTAGCAGCTGCGATTTGCTAAAGAAACGTAATGAAAATGATCCATTTTTAAAACGACTGATAACTGGCGATGAAAAATGGGTTGTTTACAACAATATCAAGCGGAAAAGATCGTGGAGTAGGCCAGGTGAACCAACTCAAACAACATCAAAAGCTGATATTCATCAAAAGAAGGTTTTGTTATCAGTTTGGTGGGATTACAAAGGAATTGTCTACTTTGAACTCTTACCACCCAACCGAACGATCAATTCTGATGTCTACATTGAACAACTAACGAAATTAAACAATGCAGTTGAAGAAAAGCGGCCCGAATTGACAAATCGAAAAGGTGTTGTATTCCATCATGACAATGCAAGGCCACACACATCTTTGGTCACCCGGCAAAAATTAATGGAGCTTGGTTGGGATGTTTTGCCACATCCACCATATAGTCCTGACCTTGCACCATCTGATTACTTTTTGTTTCGATCTTTACAAAACTCCTTGAATGGTAAAAATTTCAATAATGATGATGATGTCAAATCGTACCTGATTCAGTTTTTTGCTAATAAAAACCAGAAGTTTTTTGAACGTGGGATTATGATGCTGCCTGAAAGATGGCAAAAGGTCATTGATCAAAATGGGCAATACATTACAGAATAAAGTTATTTAGTTCCATGAAAAAATTGTCTTTGATTTTCTTTAAAAAATCCGCAATTACTTAGCTGCCGACCCAATAGTATATCCTGATTAAAGAAGCAAGTCTCTTCAAAATGTATGTTCCTTTAATGACTGTGTGGCCTTTGGCCATGTCTCAGACTTCACAAAACCAATCTTTTTAACTGGCCTCAGGCAGCTTTCTCTACAACATGTTAGAAACGTAAATACACATCTTTAGAATCTGCCCAATTTTGGGGGGTCTAACTTTCCATATATAGTACTCTGTGTTAAAATATTCTATTTGTATAAGTATGGGCCTCAGAATTAGATTAACCTATATTAGATTTTTTTTAATTACTTGAGAAAAATTTCTCTAAACCTCATTTTCTTTGCCTATAATGTAAGCATAATAGTAGTTATGATATTTAAAATAATATAAAAGACTATTGTCAGTGATGCTTTACATAATGCAAATAATAAATGCTATCAATTAATAGTAATACATCATTAATGATAAAATACAATCTAATTTCACAGACATATTTCTTGAAAATTACAAATTAATACATTCTACATGTTTATTAAATAGTATATTATTTGTAAAATATATCACATGATTCATAGGAACTTTTGTATGTTATTTCCTTTTCTGATTCACCTTCAGTCAGGCTCTTAATATAGCAGTTTTGATTATCATATTGAATGTGTTTTATAAGCATGATGTGATTCTACAAATTATTGCCAATTCTCTTGCTTACTGTTGCATTATGTGATCAGGATCTATGAATATTTATTCAAGCACTACCATTAATTTGCCATGTGATTTTTAGAGAAGTAACTTAATTTTCTTGACTCAATGATTAATTAACAAAATGTAAATACAAGCTTACAAGCATATTATTAAGTTTAAAATATACAGTAGATTCCAAAATAATTTACAAATGCGATATGTTAAGTGGTAGTGAAAAGAATGCCTAAAGCAAATGAAATCTGTGTATCATTGTTAATTCAAAAAGTGTTTTCCTGTGTGAGTGCCTTTGAATAAGGATCCTCTCAATTGAAAGACAAAGGCACAAAGCTTGAAAACTCTTCTCATCTTTTATAGGTAAAGTCTCCGGAGCACTGGTTTGGGCAGACGGAAAAGTTTTTTTACTCCCTGTGCTATATCTATTCAGTTGATAAAAAGGACTTTGATCTCTGAGAATGTCAATCTAGCTCTTTTTATGAAACATTTGCTTAAAGTAAACAGTAAAAGTAGCAAAGCAGTTATTAAAATGCCATCCCGATTGGCTATGCTCCCTATTCCAAAACATAAAATATAATGCCCATGATTATCCAGAATTATGTTTAAGGCTTTTTTTGTGTATGTTTTTAAAGAACACCCTATAAATAACCAATTTAATTGAGAAAATTACAAATCTTGTCTTTCAAATTCTAATGATATTAGATGAGTTAAAGTAAAATCCAGCAAAAATCCTTTCAATGACATTTCTATTGATTCAAGCTCTAACTACAAAATTTTGAGCCCCTAGAGTTTTGTGGGTAACTATAATATATTACACTTGAGCTTAAAGCCACTGCCTTTCAATCATCTGAAAAGCACACTAATCTTAATAATTTTAATATATATTTCTATAGCTTGATATATTAATATATTCACTAAGGCAGGCACTTCTCATTTTCAATCTACTTCAGATCTTTTTTGCTCTTTTTGAGATGCCCACTGAGATTTTCAAACAAGTTTGCTATATAAAGTGAAATAAAACTACATCTAAGGGCATCTATTTGACAACCTTGTTAGATATAGCCTATGGAGTAGATATATTATCAGGTTGTACCATTACTTTCTCTCTCTACTTAGAGAACTTGGGACATATAAAAAACTATATTTGTACTTCAGCCTGGTGCTCAGTTTGTTGGAGTGTCATCCAAAAGAGGTTGCAGTTTTCAATTCCTGGTCAGGGCACATTATCTAGGTTGGGGATTCCATCCTTGGTCTGGGGGCATATAGGAGACAACCGATCTCTCTCTCTCTCTCTCTCTCTCTCTCTCTCTCTCTCTCTCTCTCTCTCTCTCTCTCTCTCTCTCTCTCTCTCTCTCTTTCTCTGTCTCCGTCTCTGTTCCTATCTTCCTCTCTCTTTAAAGCATATCCTTGGGCAAGGATAAAAAAGTATACATGTATATATGCTTGTTAGTCTTATTACCAGCTAAGGTTCTGGAAATGAATGAAATTATCTTATTTGACTGATCAGAAGCAAAAGTATAGCAGGGACCACCTTCCCGCTGCTTCAGTAGTAAAACGAACTGAGTGTCCGAAGGCATGCAGGCTCTAAGGACATATGGGAGTAGACTGCTATGGAGATGGTGGCAGAAACATTCACATCTCTGTCTATACTTCCAATACTTTTAAATCCCCTATATTGACTTCTTTTTATGGAAATTACCTAAAAGGGTTTGTATTTCTTTTATTAAATCCTGACCAATAAATTTAATGGTGAGTTCATTGAAGTTTTAAAGCATTTTTCTAATATTTAGGCGTAAAAGGAAAATAAGTATTGCTGACAATGTATTTAAATAAAAAATAGAAGAGTAGACTGGTGCAGCACTGTGGAAAACAGTATGGCATTTCTCAAAAAGTGAAAAATGGAACTCCCATTTGACCCAGTAATCCCACTTCTAGGAATACATCCTAAGAAATCAAAACCACCAGTCAGAAAAGATATATGCACCCCTGTGTTCATAGCAGCACAATTTACCACAGCTAAGACTTGGAAAAAGCCTAAGTGCCCAGCAGCAGATGAGTAGATTAGAAAACTGGTACATCTACACAAAGGAATACTATGCTACTGTAAAAAATAATGAAGTCTTACCATTTACAACAGCATGGATGGAACTGGAGAGCACTATGCTAAGCAAAATAAGCCAGCCAGAGAAAGATAAATATCACATGATCTCACTAATTTGTGGAATAGAATGAACAAAAACAGATCCAGAGACAGAGAAGCATCAAACAGACCCTCCAACCTCAGAGGGAAGGCAGGGGAAGGGTGCAGAGAGTTATGAAATCAATTAAAGGACTTGTATTCATGCATATAAGCATAACCCTACACTTAGACAGTAGAGGGGTTAAGGACATGTGCCAGGGGGTAGGAATGGCTGGACAGAGGTCAATAAGGGAAAAATGAGACATATGTAATACTTTAAACAATAAAGAATTTACTCTTTTTAAAAAATATATTTTATTGATTTTTTACAGAGAGGAAGAGAGAGGGATAGAGAGTTAGAAACATCGATGAGAGAGAATCATCAATCAGCTGTCTCCTGCACACCCCCTACTGGGGATGTGCCCGAAACCAAGGTACTACATGCCCTTGATCAGAATCAAACCCGGGACCTTTCAGTCCCCAGGCCGAAGCTCTATCCACTGAGCCAAACCGGTTTAGGGAAATTTACTCTTTTTTTAAATGAAAGAGTAAAAAATCTGAGGAGCCCTGGCTGGTTTTGCTCAGTGGGTAGAGCATTGGCCTGCAGATTCAAGGGTCCCAGGTTCGATTCAGGTCAAGGGCATATACCTTGGTTGTGGGCACATGCCCTGTGGGGAGTGTGCAAGAGCCAGCTGATTGATGTTTCTCTCTCATCCATGTTTCTAACTCTCTATCCTTCTCCCTTTCTCTCTGTAAAAAATTAATAATATATATATATATATATATATATATATATATATATATATATATTTAAAAGTCTAAGAAATCATTTACACATTTCAGAGTAATGAATATTGCATGTCAATGAAAATCTTATTTGTTGTTAAATGGTGTAGCTAGAATAGTTCTTGATCCAAAACTAATGATCTTGTTATCTCAGAGGGAGATTATACTATCAAGTCATTTAGATTAGATTTGCAACAAAGTAAGATCCAAATAGTGGTGTGATTGTCTCTCTGTTATATAGTGTCACAGGCAGGAGTGAAACATGTATCCTAACTTTCCTTGACACATATTGTGACTCTATAAATACTCCTGATTTTGAGAATTTCAGGTCAATGAAGTTAAAAAGAAGATAAATAGACAAAGAGCATGGAGACATTTATTCATTTAGTTAGCACCCAAAATTGTACTAGTATTTATTCATTTTCTACTAGATGAGAGGCACTTTGATAGATCCTTTACTAGAAAATAAGGAAAAGTGAAAGTTAATGAGTTATACAAATAATTTTTTTAAATGATAAAACCCATGGGGTTAAAACCCACGGGGAAGAAAGGGAGAATTAAGTAATAAAATAATGTAAGTATATTGCCGAAACTGGTTTGGCTCAGTGGATAGAGCATCGGCCTGTGAACTGAAAGGTCCCAGGTTCGATTCCAGTCAAGGGCATGTACCTTGGTTGCTGGCACATCCCCAAGGGCTGTGTGCAAGAGGCAGCTGATTGATGATTCTCTCTCATTGATGTTTCTAACTCTCTATCCTCCTCTCTTACTCTCTGTAAAAAATCAATAAAATATATATTTTTTAAAAATAATGTAAGTATAATGGAAATTGGAAATAGGAGAAATATATAATACAAATAAAACTAGCTGCTGATTCTTTACAAAGATAAAGCTAAAAATTTAAATATACTTACTAGAAAAAATGCAAAAACTAAAATTCATAAAAAATAATAAATAGCTAAAGACAACACAAAAAGCTTTTTATGAACAAGAACAACAAATGACTACAAGCTGAAACCATGCAAAACTGCCTTAGTAATAAGTGGGGAAAAGTACAATTGTCCTATGGGCTTTGAAAGTATTTGTTAAAACACTGAAAATTCTCTAGTGGTCAATTACAAATGTATAGGAAAATTTGTGAATTGGAAATATTAATTGATATTTACTATGCTATAATTTAAAATGTTATAAATATTGATAATTAAATATATGTTTCTGTGTAAAAAATATTATGACAATAATTTTGAACATTTGGGAGGAGAGATTGAAAGTTTCTTTAAAATTTAAGCATTTATCTAACACATAAACCAGGCATTTATTCCAAATTATGTATTAAAAAATAATAAAAAAAAACATTTGTACACATACAACCATACTTGTATTAACTAACACTGGAAATATCTCATATGATTACCAATAGTTTAATGGATGGGAAAATTGTGGTATAGTCACACAACAGGATATTACTAAGCAACTAAATGAATGAACTACAGATCTGCTCAACAAAATATGTGCATATCAAAGTAATTATGCCAAATGAAAAGAAGGAGCCATATTGTGTGAATCAATTTAAATAAAATTCTAGAATATGCAAATTAAGCCACTGTGCCAAAAAGTACATCAAGCCTAGACTTGAGGGAATGGAAAGGGAGCAGTGGATCACCGTGGTACCCTGGGAAACTTCTGGGGGTAACCATATGCTCATTGTCTTAGTTTAGTGATGGTTTCACATATGTACATATTGTGAAACTCATCCAGGTGTATACTTTAAATATATAAAGTTTATCACACATTAATAATACCTCAATATATTTATTCAAAATACAGGCTGATATTTTAAAAGAAGCAGAATGAGTCCTATTATAGTGCAATATCCATGTAAATTAAAATCAATATCAAGAAATTAAACAACATTTGCAATAACAGTTAATACTGATGCACATAAAGCCACATTAAATAATTGCTTACAGAAAGAAAATGGTAAGATGTTAGTACATACATATGAATAAACATACATATATTCTTGTATGAAATAAGTTACTTCATAGACCAATTAATGTATTTTACTCAATTTGTTGTGGGCGACCCTCAAATGACGACCACCAGTCAGCCAAACTGGAATTTAGGAAGCCTTTATTATGAACTGGAGTCTGGGCTCACGTCTCAGTCTCAACTGACACAGCAGCGAGCGAGGAGATCCCCGACCCACTGTAAGCATGCTGCTTTTATCCCCGCCTTAGGGGTGCCTGGCAGATGATGATTGGCTAAAAGTTTTAACAAAAAAAGGTCAGTAATAAGTTATAGAAAAATTCCACTAGTACAGTAACATTTAAAGTTTATACAACACCTGGGGGGTGGGGGCTTATTTTCAGCTTAAGCAGTCTCTGTTTGACCTGGTTTGGTCTTTTTGTCCTGCCTTGCGGCTAGGACGTGCCTGCCTGGGGGTTGAGACTTGCAACAGAACTATTTTATGACTAACATTTATGCTACATTCTTTGTTGTGGGTCTGGTTGCTTGTTCCTTCCCTGGCCTGGAGCCCTGCCTCGACAGGGTCTACTGGCCATCTGGAGCCCTGCCTTGACCGGGTCTTGCCGGCCACAACAAATTCAAGGTTCGATATTAAAGCAACAACAATTGCACATGCCACAATACATTTTCCTAACTCTAAACATTTTTATTCTTTCCAAAGGTTAAAGAAAGCAGCCATGGTGATGAGCATTGAAGTATTTTACAATTCACTGAAAATTCATTCAACAAATATTTATTCAATGCCTGTAACAGGCACCATGCTGGGGTTCATAATGCATGGAATAACTAATTCTTGTTCATATTGTGATTTTATTTGTGTGCAAAAGGCAGATAGTAAGCATGCTTTTTCCTGTTTCAGGACCTTCTTGCTTCTGCTATTACTTCTGCCAGGAATTGCATTCCTTTTGCATTTTGCAAAGGCTGATAACCAGAGTCTTTCTGGTTTTACTTAAGCAACATCTCCTCAAAGAAAGTGACTGATGACCCAGTCTAAGTAACGTAGCCTCACTTCCTGCTTCTCCTTGCTCTTTGTCTCCAGCACTGTACTTGATTTGCCTTACCTTCTTGTCTTCTTTACTTGATTGCAAGGTCTGCAAGGGAATTACATATTGGCACATAGCATGCACACATGGATTTTTTTTTGAGTAAATGAATGAAATGTACCTAAACATATAAAATTAGATATTAATTTTAATTAGATGTTAATTTTAAATTAGATACTAATTAAATACTAATACATTAATCACAAAGATATAAAAATATTGTTTTGTTCTAAACAGTGATGGACAGAAAAGAGTACAGTGGTCAAGGAAGGGTTTGGATAGCATACATTCATTTTCAATATCATATAATCCCTGACCAAAAGCCAAATGTACATTTTCTGATCAAAGTTAACTTCAGAGGAAAAAAAAAAAAAAAAAAAAATATATATATATATATATATATATGGAACAGAAGAGAGAAATTTCAAAAATGCTATCATTGATATGAGATGATTTTTCTTATCAATATACATAAATATATATCTTTATAAATAAAACACTAATATACTAATATGCAAATAGAGCCAACAGTGGGGAAACTGAACAACCAAACAACTGGTTGCTATGATATGCACTGACCACCAGGGGGGTGTGCGGAACATGGCAGGAGGCAGTAGCCAGCGGCAGAGTGCGAACGTGGCAGGCATTGGCTGTGGCGGAATGGTGGAGCAGGTGAGAGGGGAAGCCAGACCAAGGCGGGGTACCAGTTGCTGTCATTGGGGTGAGCTTCCACTGGTTAATAAAAATGATTTTCTGCCACATGCTGCCATCCTAGCCAGCACTCATAGCTGCTGCTGGTGCCGGTCCTGCTTGCACCTGCTGATGGCGCCAGCCCCAATGGCTCCATGCTGACAGTGGGTGTGAGCGGGGCCCACACCATCAGCACACGGGAGCAGCAGCAGCTGGAGCTGGGCTGCCAGCAGACAGGGGACCAGGGGCCATAGCAGAAGGGGCCAGGCAGGGGAGCAAAGGATGGGCTGAGACCTGCCTCTGTACCCCCCTCAGCCTCGTGGTCCACAATTCCTTTTGAGGTGCACACGTGTGTGTGTGTGTGTGTGTGTGTGTGTGTGTGTGTATCTATCTATATATATAAAAGCCTAAGTGACCATTGCAACAGAACAGACAACCAATCAGGCTGCGCGGGGCCACTAGGCCAACAGGGGGTTTAGAAAGGGGAGACCAAACAGCCGAGCAGCAGCAGGCTGTATGGGGCGACCAGGCCAGCAGGGCGGTTAGTGAAGGGTGAGCCAAATGACCGAATAGTAGGCTGCATAGGATGCCCAGGATTGCAGGGAGGCAGTTGGGGGCTGCCAGGCTAGAGGGGGGGTGAGGGGTAACTTGGCTGGTGGGGGGGCAGTTGGGGATGACTAAGCCAGCAGGGTCAGTTAGGGGCAATCAGGCTGGCGGGGAGGTAGCAGTTAGGATTGTGAGAAGGATGTCTGAGGTGTCCCAGATTGGAGAGGGTCCAGGCTGGGTTAAGGGGACACCTCCATGCATGAATTTCTTGCACCAGGCCTCTAATATATATATTATATATTGGGAGCAAAAATTAATATAAGACACTGTCTTATTTTCGGGGAAACAGGATATAATATATATCCTATTTTCGGGGAAACAAGATATAATATATATCAGTTTCCCCACTGTTGGCTCTATTTGCATATTAGTATATTAGTATTTTATTTATAAAGATATATATTTATGTATACTGTCTTATTTTCGGGGAAACAGGATATAATATATATATATATATATATATATATATATATATATATATATATATATATATATATATATTATATCCTGTTTCCCCGAAAATAAGAGTGTCTTATATTAATTTTTGCTCCCAAAGATGCGCTAGGTCTTATTTTCAGGGGGTGTCTTATTTTTCCATGAAGAAGAATACGGTACACATTTATTGTTAAATGAAAATAAAGGAAATTTATTACCTGTGTATGGTATGGTAGTACGGTAGTTGTCAACACAAATCAGACAAACTGTGAATCCTACAGTATCAAGAATTTACTCATTTATTTAGTGACAATCATGTCATCATCTTCTGGAACATCATCATAATAATCCAATTCCTGAATTTTCTGGTGAATTTCTTGTGACTCCATTTCTTTCAGAATCAGTGGACCAAATCTCTCATGTTTAGCCTAGGGGGGTGGGGGAGCCTTATTTTCAAGAGGATGCCTTATATTTCACTCAGAAGGAAACCTGTAAGTAGGTCTTATTTTCAGAGGATGTCTTATTTTCGGGGAAACACGGTATATGACATGTGATGACCACCAGGGGACAACCTGGAACAAAGGAAGGCCCTGACTGGTGGCCACCAGCTGGCAGCCAGAAAAAGGAGGCCCAAGCCAGCATCTGGCAGCTGCTAGGGACCCTAACCATGCACGAATTTCATGTAATGGGCCTCTAGTATTATATATAGATATAGATATAGATAGATATAGATATAGATATAGATATAGATATAGATATAGATATAGATATAGATATAGATATAGATATAGATATAGATATAGATATAGATAGATATAGATAGATAGATAGAGATAGATATAGATATAGATATATAATACCCTAATATGCACATAGACTGAATGGCAAAACAACTGAACAACCAACCAATCAACCAATTGGTTGCTATGATGTGCACGGACCACCAGGGGGCGCATGCTGACCATGGTGGGCATAAGCAGCAGGTGGCAGAGCATGGGACATGGCAGTCATTGGCAGCAGCAGAATTGTGGAGCAGGCAGGTGAGCAGGTGCCCCAGACCAAGGTGGGGTGCTGGTCACTGTCATCAGGGCGAGCCTCTGGTAGTTACTGAAAATTCTTTGCTCTCGTGAACCACAGTCCTGCTGAGCACTCACACCTGTTGCTGGCACCGGCCCCAATTGCTTCACACTGTTAGCAGGTACATGTGGGGCCAGCGCCTTCAGTGCATGGGAGTGGTGGTGGCGCAAGCAGGGCTGCTGGCAAACAGGGGACCAAGAGCCATGGTGGGAGGAGCCTGGCGGGGGCACAGAGGATGGGCCGAGACCCGCCCCTGTGCCCACGGCAGCCCTGCAGCCCACGGTTCCTTTCAAGGTGCACGGATTCATACACTGGGCCCCTAGTATGATATAATAGACCAAAATACACTTTTGGCTGCTAAGTTTAAAACTCCTAAATTACGAAGTGCTTAGATACAGAACTCGGAAACTCTCCCACCCAAATATTTGAGTATTCTATGACTTTGAGATTCCTGACATTTAAAAAGTACACAAGCTTTTATGTAGACATGCTGAAAACAATAGTTCTATTTGTAAATTCAGATATACTAAAGAACTTAAAAATAGAATGTGCAGACACACACACACACACACACACACACACACACACAGTCATACATATCCAATACAGTGGTGCCTCACACAACGAACTTAATTCGTTCCAGGAGCAAGTTTGTTATGCGAAAAGTTCGTCATGTGAAACGCGTTTTCCCATAACAATACATGTTAAAAAAAATAATTCATTCTGTAGCATAAAATATGCTAAGATGACATAAAAAAAGATAAATTTTTTGTTATTATTTTTATTTAGATACATCTAAAAACATAATTTAAAAAAAAAAAACACACATTTTTTTAATTTTAAGACAGACTAAGTAGAGTCTACCGAATCTTGCACATCTTCATCCATTTTCTGGTTTTTGGCCGATGGTTTCATGAAAAACCTGTCCAAAGTCGTTTGTTTTTCTCTTTTCTCCAACATCTGCCGGAAATAACGGACAAGAGTATCGGAGTAAAGATCGTTGATCCTGTTTGCTTCAGCTGAATCCGGATACAGTGTATTGAGTTTAACTTAAAAGGACGAATGCCGTGATACGTGCGTGATTTAATTCGTAATGAAGAACGATTGCCGCGATACGTGCTTAAGTTAAGCGCAGTGACTAACGACTGCCTGCAGTGCCTGCGCGGAAGGATGCAATACATCGGCAGCGATCGTGGAAGCTCGGGTGAAGCAGTCGTGGAAGCTCGGGCAAAGCGGTCGTGGAAGCTCGGGCGACTTCGTTGTGTGAAACGAAGTTCGTTGTATGAATCATGAAATGAAGTTCGTTGTGTGCAGCGTTCGCTGTGCGAGGTGTTCTTTATGCGAGGCACCACTGTATGTATAGAGTCATTCTTTATTCAGCAGAAAATTATTTTCATTAGAAAATAAATGAGACATAGAGCCAGTGGAAAGATAAATAATTTTTAAAATCAAACAGTGAAAAACACGTTTGTTTCACATGGTAACTCCTTTGTTCTTTAAAGCAACTGAATAAACGCTAAGCACGAACGGATAAATATCACAGTTTTAATTCAACACAGATTTGGTAGAACTGTAATGACTTCTAAGTTAACCTTATTCCAATGTATAGAATATATAGAAATTGCTAAGAACAATGGATAAAAGAAAGCTCTCTAACCCAGTTAGTCTTAAATTGGTTTTCCTTTAAGAATAAGATAATCATTAAAATTTTGGAAGAATAAACTATATAGGTATGTATCCTATATCATAAAAGTGTAGTATGCAAATTGTCCCCTGGACTGGGAGTTCTTCCTATTGTTTGATCAGGAGCCTTGGCCAGGCGGGGGAAGGAAGGGAGACTCTGGCTGCATGCTGCTGGCTGGGGAAGTGAGGGGATGGAGACTCTGGTCAGCGGCAGTGGAAAGGGAGGGAGTACCTGGTTGGCCACTGCCATTCACTAGGGACCCAGCCAGTGCACTAATTTCATGCACTGGGCCTCTGGTATTTTAGAAAGAGACTTTTTACAAATATGCATTTGACAGAAAAATCTTAGAGTTTCATATGGCGTAAAGGCAAGCACGTTTATCTATCCTGTGTAGATGCCACAATTTAATTGAGACATATGGGAAGTTTCTGATTGGGCACTTAATAGTCCTAACAGCTTGCCATTCTAGAGAAATTTAATTACAGTAAATATAGCAGTGTCAGTGGCCTAGCACCGGTCTCCTGAACAACTGGCACAGAGACCCTGATTTTTACAAAATGAATACTTCATGATTTTCATTTTATGGAAATGAAAAGATGTACCTCAACACTGGCAATTTGCATTATAATAAGTGCTGCTTTTAGACGTGCACTAGAGGAAGTAGAAAGTAGATAATTTTATACTTATTTCAATGTAATCAAATAATTCTGATGCATTTTAAAATAAAATGTTACTTATATTTTCTCCTATTTATAAAAAGGACTTTACAAGGATTGACCTAATACCAAGGATTGAAAGAAAAAATACTCAGATTCAGGAATGCAGAACAAACTATTTATTTCATATGTAAAAAAATCTACATGTAAGAAGGCAGAAATCACTGGTATGGTAAGCATGGAATGAAAATTATAGTTTTCTTTATGTAGGCAGATTACTTGGACAGATAAAATTGGCACTGTGGAAGATAAAAGTTAGGTATAGTCCACCAGAATGAAAAATAAGAAGAATACCAACAAATAAATAGCAAGTACAATCCAACAATATAAGTGCTTTGTTATTGTTGTTTTGATACTAGTCTTGGTAAGGAAATTTGATAGAAAAAAACTCATGATCTCAGACCTGAGAGATATTTCCATCTGACATGAGCTTATATACAGTTTAAAATATATGTGCACATAATATTATTTCTTTCCTTAGATTGGGAATTTCTTGAGTATAAGAACTGTGCTTTACTTAAGAGGACTTGATGATATATTGTATCCAGGTATTAAGAGGCATTGAAAATTTCTTTAAATACCTTAAATTATCTACACAGTCTGGATACTATGATTTTGAATGTAATACACAGTCCATTTTTGTTTTATTTTTTAATTTGTTTTGTTTTTAATGCATTTTTATTGATTTTAGAGAAGGGAGAGAGAGAGGGGGAGGGGGGACATCGGTGATGACAGAGAATCATAGATTGGCTGCCTCCTGCATGTCCCACACTTGGGATTGAACCTGAACTCGGGCATTTGCCCTGACCAGTAATCAGACCCTGACCTTCTGGTTCATAGGTCAAAGCCCAATCATGGAGCCACATCGGCTGGGATGTCCATTTTGTGTTAAATATTCACCTACATAAGTAACTGGGGTTTATGGCTGTGGGTTATTGATAGGCTTTGGTTGTACATCCATCATATATCAATGATTAATTTATACATGTAAACAATACTCATTGGTGGGCATTTATCTAGATACTAAGGATAACATGAGTAAATTCTCAAAGAGCTTATGTCTTAGTGGAGATAAAAAGACAACAACTAAATTATAAAATTGGTGAAAATCAGTGCTATGATGATGGATAAAGCAGGACGAATGATAAAGAAGGGTAATTGTTTAAGAAAGGTTGCTAGAGAGGCCTCTCTGATGAAATGATATTTGAGTAGAAGCCTAAATGAAGGGAGGAAACAAGCACCATAAGTATTTTGTTCAAAATCATTTCAAATGGAGTTAACATTAAGTACAAATGCTCCAGAGTAAGAGTCAGTTTGACATGTTAATAAATATAATAAATATTATAATTTTAGAGTAGTTCAAAAAAGACTTTTAATATGTTGTGCTATAGCTTTAATTCAATTTGTCAAAAAAGAATAGTTCATCCTAATTTATTCAGAAAACAATGTAGCCAAAATCGGTTTGGCTCAGTGGATAGAGCGTTGGTCTGTGGACTGAAAGGTGCCAGGTTCGATTCCGGTCAAGGGCATGTACATTGGTTGTGGGCACATCCCAGGTGGGGGGTGTGCTGGTCGATGTTTCTTTCTCATCGATGTTTCTAGCTCTCTATCCCTCTTCCTTCCTCTCTGTAAAAATCAATAAAATGTATTTTTAAAAAATGAACCAATCTAATGCAATAGACAATTTAAGAAAGTATAAGGAAAAACATGTCAAACCTAATACTAACCAAATATCATTTTGATAAATATATCTGAAATAAAGTTATCTACTGCCTGAAAAAAAATCACATGTAAGTAAAATAAAATTATATAATACATAATTAAGCTATATGATAAAGCAATTAAATTAAAAATAGGCAAAAATAGCAAAATGCAAACAGAAAAAAGCACGAGTCATGTTACTATTATTAGAAGAAATATAAAATAAGCTTATTTTTATTGAATTAAGGAAAGCCCATAATGTAGGAATACAGAAATTTATACTAGGAGAAACAATTATAAATATTAAAAGTCATCTGTCTATGAAGTGGTAATTAGCCAAGAGTATTCTGTTTTTCATTGCAAATCTTTTCATACTATTTAATATTTTTAACAAAGTTCATGTATTAGTTTAAAAAATAAAATTGAGCCGAAACCGGTTTGGCTCAGTGGTAGAGCGTCGGTCTGCGAACTGAAAGGTCCTAGGTTCGATTCCAGTCAGGGGCATGTACATTGGATGCGGGCGCATCCCCGGTGGTGGGTATGCAAGAGGCAGCTGGTCGATTTTTCTGTCTCATGGATATTTCTAGCTCTCCTCTCTGTAAGAAAATCAATAAAATATATATTAAATAAATAAATAAATAAATAAAATTGGAAAAAATCTGGTTTCAGAAACTTTCACTAAACATCATAACAAATACACATAAAATATTTACACAAATATAAGAAAGATACTTTATCCATCTATATAATTTTTGATATAGTAAAAACTTGGGAAATTTTCATATGATATTATCACAAAAAGCATTAAAATTAGGAATGAAAAATTTAAATGTAGAATAATAATAAAAATCTTAGATAGCACATTAGCAAGATCAATAAAAAAAATTTGGGGGAATCATTTTTAATTATGTGACTGATATAGTGTCCCTTTTATATTTTACCTTCAAAAAGTAAATCTGTAAATCCAAATTTAGCATAAATAAAATAAATATTTAATAAATTTAGCCTAATTCATGCATTTTTCTACTGTTAGTTTTATTTTCTTATTCTCCCCATTTTAATTATTTTTCTAATGAGAATGAACATCAAGTTTCTGAAATAAATCTCAAGATGAGTAAAATATATTAATTAAAATGTATAAAAATTAAATAATTAAGTATACATAAGGTTACTAAAAATTAGCATAAAGTCAATAGCATTCACTATATTAGATACCCAATATTTAAAGCAATGTATTTTCTTTCAGGACATTTAATTTTTTTAAAAAATATATATGTTGGTATTTAAAACATAAGAATACTTTTCAATATTTTTTCTATGAAAGTATTTATAAAAAACAAATTCAATATATTGTATTATCATGTTCTAGTTTTGTGTGAATTGCAATAAAACAATTATAATAATGAACTTACACAATAATTTTATCAGAGACCAAAATAACATACTCTTCTCAGTATAGGCACTGCCTTTAGCTAAGAATAAGTAAAATTTAAAATAATATTTTTTATATTTATCAATTGCTTATTAAGCAAAATGAGGACAATTTTTGGTAATATGCATCGGGCCTGTAGTACTTATATAAAACCGGCTAGTATAGAAGTTAATAAAAAAGTCCCAAAAATCTCAGCTTGAACTACATACAAAACAACTGATGGTTTTATATGTAAAAGCCATTGCCAATTTAGAGAAACAGAAAATTTAATTTTTATCTGAAGATAAGAGACATATCTGCTCTCTAGAGGCACCAGAATTGAATCAGCCAAAAATGTTTAATAATCAATTCAAAATTATGATTAGAAAGTTTAGACTCTTACCTACCACAGGACATTCCTTTAGAGTCAATGTAACAAAACAAAAAAAACAAAAACTGCCTTTTTCCTAGTAATTTTCCTGCATTTTATTGCAAGTTCTTCACAATATTATAGATTTAAGCAAGCATTCCATTAAATATCCATACCAGTATTTATTATTTTAAAATTATGGATAGAGAGAACTCTACAAACTTAACTACTTCTCACTGTTGGACGAGGAGTGATAGCAGTCCCTTAGCTAAGACATCAGGCCAAACCCTAGATCCACTGAATGGGACTCTGCATTCCAACATGATCCTTAGGTAAAATATATGCACCATGACATATGAAAAGAGCTGATCTAATATAAAGTTGAAAGCTTAGTTTATGTTAAATAACTGTTTTTCCACTTATGATGTCCTACCTACTCTTTGTAGCTTCCAGATTTAGAGAAAGAAAAGAGCTTATGTGCCCCATCACTGTAGACTTAACTCCTGCTTGTTTGACACAGTGAATGTAAATCAAATTTTGCTACATGAATAAACCTTTTTAGCAATAAAAGCAAACAAACACTATTTCTTTTGCATAATTAAGGGCATTTCTGTTGATCAAGTACATGAATACTTCATCTTAGTGATGGTTTTAATGTGGTCCTTGGCCTCAGGTGTCACTGCAGTGTGTCACATTGTTACACAATATTCAAAAACTGTATGGATGTCTCCACAATGTTTCTAGTCATTTTCTATACATAAACAAGTAACTACTGTGTTTCCCCAAAAATAAGGCATCCTCTGAAAATAAGACCTACTTACAGGTTTCCTTCTGAGTGAAATATAAGGCATCCCCCCGAAAATAAGCCCCTCCCCCCCCCCCAGGCTAAACATAAGAGATTTGGTCCACTGATTCTGAAAGAAATGGAGTCACAAGAAATTCAGGAATTGGATTGTTATGATGATGTTCCAGAAGATGATGACATGATTGTCACTGAATAAATGAGTAAATTCTTGATACTGTAGGATTCACAGTTTGTCTGGTTTGTGTTGACAACTACCGTACTATCATACCGTATACAGGTAATAAATTTCCTTTATTTTCATTTAACAATAAATGTGTACCGTATTCTTCTTCATGGAAAAATAAGACATCCCCTGAAAATAAGATCCAGCACATCTTTGGGAGCAAAACTTAATATAAGATACTGTCTTATTTTCGGGGAAACAGGATAGTATCATCCATGATGAATTACTTATAGAAATATTAATGCTTGGTACCAAAAACTCCTGCCTAGTCTCTCAAGTGTCAATGTAAGCATCTGTGAAATGTGCATTTTAGAGTACCTCAAAGTGTAACTTGAATGTAAACTCAGTGTATTAAAACTAAGATAAAAAATGTCAATCACATATTACAAGACAAAACAATTTTAAATTGTTTAGTACTATTTTCAATCTGTAATGAAATTCCTTGAGAAAAGTATAGTTAAAATGAAAATATATCTTCTCTTTACACCAAGTTTTCAGTAGAACATTGAGGTGTACTTAGTAAGGTTACTTAAAAAGCAGTTTCACTGGATTTGGTTTGAACCACAACTTTTTTTTACAACTATAGACAGAAAACTGCAGATAAGAGACTGCAATGGATGGTTGATAAATGTTTTCTCCTTTACTGGAGCAGTGGGGTTTAGCAGTTTTTCAAAACAATAAATAATGGGAATCTCCTCAAAAGTAATCCTTTTTATATGCTTGCTCTAACAATCATCTCTGGAAGAACTTTAGTGTCTTCAGAGATTAAGAAGAGAACTTTCTGGCAAAGTAGTCTATTCCAGGATTATTCCAGGAACAAGACAGTGAAGGAGAATAAGAGAGGAAGGAATTAATCTCCCCAGAAAGATGTTAATGGTTCTTGTTAATCATAAATACGTATTTTATGTTTCTTGCATAGTGAACTGCTGGTATCTGGATATAGAATTTGAATGAAAAAAAGAATGGTGGTATAGAGATTTTATGCTAAGTGGTTAGTTAGGTAAAGTATATTTGACTTTGTCGAATTAGTCATATTATCTAACAGGGAATAAAATATAAGAATTGTCAGTTAACACTGTTGACTTGAATTTTAAAGGATGACTTTCACTGATTAAAACAAAACATGCAATATATGTCATCCAAATAGGAAATTAATTAATTTATGGTGCAAGGCATTTCAGGAGGCAGGCCAGATGTTTGTGTTTTCAGACCACTAGTTTATTTTCCCAATAGGCCAGCTACATGGAAGGAAAAGTTATCTCTAGAAGATAACTGGATAGCCATGAAAATAAGCCAAAGGGATCTAATCAATGGATTCAAATATTTAGTGGTTGAAATCTGGTAGTATTATGAGTTTATCTCAGCACATTTTAATACCACCCACTCTCATGTCCTTACTTAAAACATTGGCATGATCTTTCATCTTTATAATTCTCTTCATAGTCCACAACAAGTTCATTATTATGTCATTTCAAATCTATATCTAAGATAAATCGTGTCCCTGTTTATGTCACAATTTTATTATTCAATCCCAGCCAGAACCATTTTAAAGTGAGCCATTCCTATAAACTAGGCATTAATCTCTCATTGCCACTCTTAGTCTCCATTCCCATCTCCACAGTGTATTTTTATAGCAGCTAGAGTGATTTGTATAAAAAGCAAAACAGATCAAAAGACTGCTGTGATATAGTCTTCAAATTCTTCTCTCTCCCTCACAGTAAACTTTAAAAATTTTACAAGAAACACTGTAAATTTACATTTTATCACTCACCCCCTCATTCAATATGCTGACTCCTGCTATGCTATATCTATTATGGCTATGTTATGTTGGAACGCTGACCAGTGCATTGACCAGAGGTTGAATGCATTCACAGGGTTTATTGAGGGAAATAAGCACCAGACTCAATGTGGTCAGATTACTCCAAGCCAGGATTAATGCCTCTGCCTTCACCTCACTAGACTTTCAACATGAGCAACGCAGCAAGGAATAATGAGTTCTAATATATAATCCTTTTATCTTACAGGCTTTTCTAAATTTTATGAATTTATCAAATTAACACTTACTAAGTGAAGCTCGAGTTCCTTGATGGAAATCCTTGATTAAACAACAGACCCCAAGAGAGAAACTCACATAGAGAAGTTATTACAACTCCTGGAGGAAGTGCTCAAGCGAGCCTTGAGTGGTCTCATGAAGAACTCAAGGCAGATTGTAGAAGAAGACAGGACCTGAGGCACGTGCCTTTATTAGGTTCCAAAAGTGGATGTATTATGGTTCCCAGACCAAGGCCAGATTCATCAATTGAAACCAAAAAAATGGGATTTTGATAAACCCCACCTGGTCTTATCTAAGGGGTACATAAGACATTCAGCTGCTGGGAAACGGGAGAATGTTGATCACAAGGAGTATTGGGAAAGTCATAAGAGGAACTCACATTTGCTTGTGACTCTCTGAACTGCTATCTGGGACATTCTCTTGCATCAGGGGACTATTGTCAGTTTCAGATCATTGCAAAATGGATGCCTAGGAAGCAATACCATGGAGTAGCATAGCTAAACTCTTAACACTCAAAAAATAGTTTTCTTTCTCATCCTATATAATAAGAGGCTAATATGCAAATTGTCCCTATGGATAGGAGTTCCACCAGCCAGCAGTAAGATATTTGCTGATCTCCAGAAAGTGGTGCAGAACACGGTGGCATTGGTGATACAACACTGGCAGCGAGCGGCAGTGGAGGCACTGCTGGCCCCAATGAACCCCAATGAGATTGGGACCACGGCAAGATGGTGGAGCAGGTGAGTGCCAAGAGGGGTGTGAAAGGAGGCCCCAGCCAGCAGCTGAGGGAAGGGAGGTCCCTACCTGCACACAAATTCTGTGCACTGGGCCTCTAGTCCTGTATGACTATAATTTATGTCATAATTTATGTGAACTTGATGTTTTTATAGTATAGACTCTGTAACCTATAGTAATTCAGACTATTTTATACTGTTGGTGTCCAGAATTGAGCATTTAGATAAAATTCATTTCTCTCTTAATAAACTTATACTTCTGCTGATTAAATGTGTTTGATTTTGAAAGGAATTTTAGAGATTGTAGAGGCAGTTAGGCAAAAGATGTGTTGTGTGTGGGGGGGTGGGAGGAATCCATGGGAGAGGAAAGCATATATGACTGGCAGAGACAGCTCCAAGCAGCCAGATTGTGTGTAACATTGGTACAAGATAAGGGGAAGAAGAAGGTGGGGTGCCACTGGGTGAGCTTTGAAACTTGGAAACTGCTGCCATGCAGGAATAAGAGGGAAAGTGACCTATTAGGAAAGCATGGGAGACATAAATTAAGGAAGGGTCCAATCATAAAGTGTCATGAATAGACAAAGAACCGCCAAGATTTATAAAACTGTACACAAAGAGACTCACTGGACTAGGTTTTCAGAGAGAGAGAGAGACAGAGAGAGAGAGAGAGAGAGAGAGAGAGAGAGAGAGAGAGAGAGAGAGAGAGGAAGAGAGAGAGAGTTTTTGTTTTTGTTTTTGTTTTTTCCCAATTTGGGGACTTCTCTCCAGTGGTTCCCCTTTGGTGAACCCTCCCCAACAAAAGTTTATATCCACTTGCAATAAACTTGCATATATTTGTTTAAAATATTTTAGTCTGTGAATTTTATTCTTCAACCTTCATAGAACATGAAACCACAATGAGAGTCTGAGCTTGCCCAATTCGATGTATCACTTTGAAATTACTATCTCCATAGAACATTTAGAATAAAATAACTTGTGTTTAAAAATTAGCACCCAAGGACTGACTTTAATAGTCTTTATCTTTCCAACTCCAGAAACTGTGAACGCTACATATTTATAATGGAAGAAAAGATGTGGGGTAATTATGAACATTTGGTGGTAGTGATGGGTAAAAAAAATATATATATATATATATATATATATATATATATATATATATATATATATATTATCCCTTTGTTACATGATTTCCCTCATGTTAAATATCCTTATTAATAGGCAGTATAAGCATATGGGGGAGGGCTGGGATGTGCTTTTGTTGACTTCTGAACTTCTGAAAACTGCAATTGGGTTATACACAATGTCTAAGAAGTAGACATAAAAGGTAAAGTCACAGTAGATTATCAGTTGTCTAGTTACATACATCATGAGCCAAGTAGGTCAGACAAGAAAACAATAAACATGAAATGTAAGGCAATAACCAACACTCATCAAAGCGTGGTGATACAGTAGGGGAGGCTATTTTAATATCTAATGAAGCTAGTATTTACTTAATTTGGAATGCTATGACTTTGGTTGACTTTCCAGGACTGCACAACTATTTATGTTAAAGCCTCCATGTTAAACAAAACTGCTAAATTTGCACTCTAACTTCAACTTTTCTTTTTTATCATATTTTCAATTTTACCTGGGTGAGGTGTCAGATCAAAAACATATATATAATTAAAACCCATGCTTTTGTCCCCTTTCTTTGTTCTTACTCTTACAATTTAATGTTTTGATAAGTTTTTATTATTTGTCACCCCAACTTGAAACCTTAGGGCTCTTGCCAATTTCCCCCTGATTTATGTTTCTGTATCAATCTTCAAGTGTTCTACCTACTCGTTCTGTTCTGAGACTGTATTATGAATTAACTCCCTCTCCCTCTCTGAAGTATATTATAAACTAAGTATACTAACTTTGGAGTCAAACTATCTGCATTGAATTTAGGTTCAGCCACTTACTAACTACAAAATCTTCCATTAGGCATGCTATTTAAATGCTACGTAAATAACCTGTTTTACAGAATCCTCTTCCATAAAATGTGAATGATAACAATAATATTTATTTCTTGGAGATATTATGAATTTCATAAAATGATTTATTTTAAGTGCATAATACCTTATACTGAGCTATCTTGCCCAAAATCACAACTTCTTCTTGGGTAGCCCACATCCAATGACTGACCAACATAGAAGTATAAATGTCCAGCTTCATTGCCTCATTCCAGGATTGAGGGGCTATGCCAGTTCCAGACATCTCCTTGCTTTTGTTGAGAGTTTCTTGAGATATTTCAGCCTACTTCTCCATATGTAATCCTACTTCCTTGCATTCACATCCACAGTCATAATCCCAATAGCCTTTCCTAAGACTCAGTCCCCATGCTAATATCTAACTCATAGCCTACTCACATGAACAGAAATCTGTAACAAAGTTCTAGATACATTTTCAAAGAAAATTTTCTAGTGTAATTATTTCTTATTCCATAAAAACTTGTATTGCTCTTAAGACATTTACCACATTATCTTTACATACTACTAAAATAAATTATTAATGCAATCATATTTTTATAGCAACAGCAAACAAAGTAAGTCTAGGTTAATGGTTGTATCCATTACAGTTTCTAGATGAGTAAATACTTTATTAATTTTAAACATTTATGTTCATGTTGATGCTTTCAAACCATCTCCAGAGTTCTGTATTCTTATTTATATAATTAATATAATTAATTCTTTATTGTTGAAAGTATGACATAAGTCCCTTTTCCCCCCATGAAACCACCCCTCTTCTTCCCTCAACCCCAGACTTTCAGCACCCTATTGTCTGTGTCTATGGGTTATGCATATATACTAGTACATACAAGGTCTTTGGTTGATTACCTCTCACCCACCCCCACTCCCACTCCTTCCTTCTGAGATTCTGCACTCTGCTCAATACTTGCAGTCTCTGGACCCACTCGTTCATTACTTTATTTTGTTACTTAGATTGTACATATGAGTGCAATCATGTAATACTTGTCTTTCTCCAACTGACTTATTTCACTTAACATGATAATCTCCAGGTTCCTCCATGCTGTCTTGGTAAGAGATTCTTCTATTTTACTTATTTTACTGCTTTACTGCTGCATAGTATTTCATGGTAGATGAACCACTGTTTTTTATCCACTCATCTACTGATGGGCACTTGGGCTATTTCCAGATCTTAGCAATTGTAAATTGTGCTGCTATGAACATAGGGATGCATACATTCTTCCTGATTGGTGTTTTGGGTTTCTTAGGATATATTCCTAGAAATGGGATGACAGGGTCAAATGGCAGTTCCATATTTAACTTTTTGAGGAAGCTCTATTCTGTTTTCCATAAGAGTTACATCAGACTGCATTCCCACCAGCTGTGTACTAGTGTTCCCTTTTCACCACATCCTCCATAGCACTTGACATTTGTTGATTTGTTGATGGTATACATTCTGACAGGTATGATATAGTACCTTACTGTTGTTTTGATTTTCATATCTCAGATAATTAGTGAGTTTGAACATTTTTTCATATGTCTCTTGGCCATCTATATGTCCTCTTTGGAGAAATGTCTATTTAAGTCTTTTGTCCATTTTTTAATTTGATTGTTTGTCTTCCTTTTGTTAAGTTGTATGAGTTCCTTATATATTTTGGATATTACCGCTTTATCAGATGCCAAATATGTTCTCCCTTTTCATTTTGTTGATGGTTTCTTTTTCTGTGCAGATGCATTTTATTTTGATGTAGTCCTGTTTGTTTATTTTCTCCTTAGTTTCCTTTGCCTTGGGAGATGTATCTGTAAAAATAATGCTATGAGAGCTGTCTAATATTTTGCTGCCTATTGTTTCTGCAAGGATTTTTATAGTTTCATGACTTACATTTAAATATTTTATCCATTTTCAATTTATTCTTGTGTATGGTATAAGTTGGAGGTCTAGTTTCATTTTTTTTAAAATGTGTCTGTCCCAGTTTTCCCAACACCATTTATTGAAGAGACACTCTTGACTCTATTTTTTGCTCTTGCCCCCTTTGTCAAAAATTAATTGAGCATAATGGGTTGGGTTGATTTCTGGGTCTCCATTTATTCCATTGATCTACAAGCATGTTCTTGTGTCAGTACCAGGCTGTTTTGAGTATGGTGGCTTTGTAGTATAACTTGAAAACTGGTATTATGATTTCTTCCACTTTGTTTTTCTTTCTCAAAATTGCTGCTGCTATTTGGGATCTTTTTTCTTAATTCCATATAAATATTTGGAGTGTTTGTTTTAGCCCAGTGAAATATGCCATTGGTATTTTAATAGGGATTGCATTGAATGTGTAGATTGTCTTGGATAGCAATCTACATTTTAATTATGTTGATTCTACCAATCCATGAATACAGTATATTCTTCCACTTGTTTATATCTTCTATTTATTTTTTCAACATTCTGAATCTTTCTGGGCACAGGTCTTTTGCCCCCATTGTTAACTTTATACCTAGGTATCATACTTTTTTTTTTGCAACTATAAATGGGATTTTTTTGTTGTTGTTGTTTAGTTTCTCTTTCTGAGTTTCTCCCTTTACAAACTCTACTATTTATTCAATTTTTTTTTTGGCTTATTGCAAAACCTAGAATTTTCAGTACAATGATGAACAGGAGTGTGAAAGAGAATAGTATTTGGTTTTTCCTGATCTAAGTGAAAAATCATGCATTTTTTAACAATAAGTACAATCTTAAATGCAATTTTTATAGTTTTTTTTAAATCAAGTTTAAAATTTCTCTTCATCATAGTTTTTGAGAACTTATTATAAATGGGTATTAGATTTTGTCAAATTAATTTTATGCATCAAATGATATTTGTTATTGCATGCTGTCTACTTTTTCCATTAGAGTTTTTAACATTTTATTCATTGTTATATTAAATTCTGTGCTTGATAAGTCCAAAATGCATGCCATATTTTAGTCTGGTTGTGATATTTGCATTGTCTCCTCAGTCTCTGTTTGCTTATTTTGCCTTTTAGCATTCCTTTTGATTTTCTGTTGAAATCCAAATATGATGCTCTAGGTACTGAAAAATGATGTAAATGAGCCTTTCGTGTGAGGGCTTAGATTATTTTGACTGGAGTACTACTGTAGTTAATGTTTACTATAGCTGTAGGATCCAGAGTCATCAACTTTTATAAAAGAGGCATCCTTGTTTTCATCTCCATTGATGTCTTTTGGTTTCCCTAAGATCTATTTTGATCAAACCTATTTCTTGCACCTCTTTCAGCTGTAATTCACTGTTTTTATACTGGAGACCTATTGGTGTAGTGCTTAAGTATCAAAGTGATATACTGTATAATGTAATAATTTAATATTGGTCTGTCAGTAGGCCTATGTCCTTGACTGTGACCTGTATAATTTTTAGTTTCTCTCCCTCCCCAATACCTTTAGGAGAGACAAAAAAGCTGAAGGGAGATGAGAACAAACAAAACAAAATGTTTTCTCCCAAGTTAAATAAGGGACTGGTAAAGTCTTTTTTCCTAGAGAGTTGTTTTAAAAAACACTCAGGGTAGTTTCATAAGAAGTACTTTTTCCATTACCTTGTCAGAGCCATAAGGGAATCTTTAAATGTTAAACCCTTAAAAAATGGTGCTCTCTTAACTGAACCCCCCCTCTTACCCCTCAGCAGTTTCTCCCTTTTATGCTAGCTCACAATCAACCTCCTGCTATTTGTCAGCAGTATACTTTAGAGTTCCTATCAGCTTCTGCTCTAGCAGCACCTGCTTAAGGTAATCTGATTCATGCATTTTCCCGTCTCTCCAAATTTTGGTGTGATAGTTATACTTGAAATCTCAGTTCTCTCTTGTCAATCTAAGAAGAGTCATTGATTTTTAGTTTATTCCACTTTTTCTTCTGAAAAGATTGGAGTGATGACTTCTAAGCTCTTTAAATGTTTGAACTGAAAATGGAAGTTCTGAGTTACCTTTTCAAGTGATATTTAAATACTATCTGGAAATATTTATTTTAAACTTATTTTTAGAGCAGTTTGAGGTTTAAAGCAAAACTAGAGGCCCAGTGCATGAATTTGTGCCCCAGTGGGGCCCCTTGGCCTGGCCTCCAGGATCAGGCTGAAACTGGCTCTCTGACATCCCGCAAGGGGTCCAGGATTGTGAGAGGGCGCAGGCCAGGCTGAGGGAACCCATGGGTGCACAATTAGGACTGGAGAGGAACACGGGAGGTTGGCCAGCCAGAGAGGGACTGTGAGAGGGCTCCAGGGCCTGCCCGGCCCAACTTTCTCAGTCCTGATAGGCTGGATGCCAGCAGCAAGCTAACCTACTTGATGGAGCATCTGCTCCCTGGTGATCAGTGCATGTCATAGTGAGTGATTGAAAAGCCTTAGCATATCATTAGCATATTAAGACCAATGTTTGAATGGTCAACTGGTCAATCAACCAGACACAACATATTAGACTTTTATTATGTAGAATTGAAAAAAAAGGTACAGAAATTCCCCATATACCCTTTAAGTCTCCACATACGTAGCCATTATCAAGGTCTCTTACCGGAGTTATATATTTGTTACAATTCATGATCTTTGACACATAATAATCATAAAAATCCATGGTTTACATTAGGGTTCATTTTTAGTGCTATACATTTTATGGATTTTTACAAATGTATAATGATATATATCCGTCATTACAATATCACACAGAGCTTTTTTGGCCTAAAGAGCTTCTGTGCTCTGCCTATTTATCCCTCCTTCTGTTGGGCTGCCCCAACAACATGCAAGAATTTTCTTAAATTAAGTTTTTATACTCATGGTCCCATAAGTCAGTTTCCATCATAGAAACAAGCACCAGAGCAATTATTTCCTTTTCTGCAATGCTTGAAATTATGCATGAACTTATTTGTTGATTTACACTTTATTTATTAAAATTCATATATTTATTCTAAAAAAAAAAAAAACTCCAATAATTTAGTTTTCTGAAAAGTGTTCCTCAAAGCATTTGTTCAGTCTCATTATACAGTCATAAGAAAAGTATATTTGACATCCTGAGGCAATTTTGTCACTTAAAAAAGAACACATTTTAAGAAAAACTCAGTCACACAGACATGCTTCTAGAAAGGATTGCACAATGTTTTCTTGTCCAATATTTTTCAAATAAAATGAAATGATCTAGGGAAACATGTTTGGGTAACAGCTGCTCTCTTCAACTTGTGTGGTGTGAAACAAAGGGTGTACTAGAGTATTTCTCATTAATTGCTTTCATTGTGTGCAAATTACCCTGAATATCCAATACATTTTATTACACAGTCTCTCATTAAAAAACTAAAGCAACTAAAGTTTGTGGGCCATCATTTTTTATGCTACATTTAATATGCAAACTAATTTTGAAAGGCATGAGGCACCTGCACCACAGATTTCAAAGGAATTTGCATAATAAACATAGTACAGACTTAAAGCTTGCCTTGCAGAGGACAATGACAGATGTGTAAGCAGTTTTGTAGGAAATTTCTGCAAAACAAAATTTGTGTTTGAGTTGGATTTCAGGGTTGGGGTAGGACAAATAGTTTATTATAGATAAACATTTTATGTAAGCAAACATCCTATATGAAAGCACTCACACATAAACCTCAAGCAAACTGGGGAGTGCTTCTCTACTTGAATATGTGTCTGGCTCAGATTTGAAGGTAAGAGCCTCTTCTCACCACGGCAAGAGAAAAATCATTAAACTTTGATATTGTCCATTTTCCTATATAGTTTATTTATTGTGTTTACTGTTATTTAATCACACTGAAAATGCTATCAAATATTTTTGTGTATATAATTATAACAGCCATAAATATAAAGAAATATTTCTGATCAATAGAAAAATAATCCCATATATTAATTTATTGTATTTTCTGGTTTGTTTTTTTTTTTTTTTTTTTTACTTCACCAAAACTGTGATATTGCACAAAATTAATGACTAACAAAGTTAACTTTCTGTAATAGGAAAGTTACAAAAATCACTTTTGTAACTTTTTTTGTAATTCAGAGATACATGAATCCAATTTATAGACATTGGATATTCAAAATAAAGAATAAACAATGCCCTGTATCTCTCTGACAATATCCTAGGTAAATTTTAAACTATACCCAGTGGACAAAAATCCTTCATGGGGCTGGGGAGAGTTCCTTCAGTCCAGCCTGCATGCTCTGGGGATGTCCAACTCATAATCCTGGACCACTGGTTCCTAACCACTCACCTGCCTGCCTGCCTGATTGCCCCTAACTGTTCCCCCCCTCAGCCTGATCACCCCTAACTGCTTCTGTCTGCTGGCCTGATCACCCCTCACTGTCCCCCTGCCAGCCTGGTCACCCATAACTGCCCCTCTGAGAACCCTTAACTGTCTCTGCCTGCCAGCCTGATCATCTCCAACTCCCCCACCCCCACCAGCCTGGTCGCCCAACACAGCCTGATGCTTGGTCATTTGGTCGCCCCTCAATAACCCCCCTCCCAGCCCAGTCCCCCCACACAGCCTGTTCAGTTGTCCATTCAGTTGCGATGGTTGCTTAGGCTCTTATATAGTTAGGATGTCAGAGGAACTGTGGAGAAAACATTTGCATTTCCAGAATAAGATAGAAGAAGTTGAGCTAGTTGGGCTTCATGAACTCAGAAAATGAGTTGCAGGGGAAAAAGAAGAGCTTTAGGAGCATCCCTATAGTTAAGTTTCATGTATATCATTCACCTCTATTTAAATTATATTTTAACTTTAGAATGATGATTTTACTTACTAGGAAGAAAACACCCACAAAATAAGGTCTTAGTTAAAAGAGTGTTTGGAATAAATATTAAATAATTGTTCAACGGATGAATGATTACCTATAATCTCTAGCATTTAATGATTTGGAAAATTTATAGGAAAAAAACTTGGGATATTTAATTGTCAAATTTTAGGATATTTTTTTAAACCCTGCCACTACATTTAAAACCTCAAGAAATATTTTATTCATAGAGGAACCTCTATGCTTAAAATACTCTGATATCCTTCTAGAAAAGTAAATGGTATTCAGTAATGTCCAATTCATTACAGTTTTTAAAAGATTTATCTTTATTGTTGAAAATATTCCAGATGTCGCCTATTTTTCCCCTTTGACTCCATGTCATTACTGGCAGCCCCCAGTTCATTTACAGTTTAGAGTAGAGGAAGATTGTCTCCTTTGATCATCTCCAAAATAACATTAGATATGTTAGTTATCCCTGTAATATCCTATCTAATAAAGAAGGAATATGCAAATTGACTGTCACACCATCACAAAATGGCAGCTCCCAAAGCCACAAGATGGCAGTGCCCAGTCCCTTCAGCCCTGTTGGAGTCCCCCAGTTCTTTCAGCAGACAGTGGGGGGTGGTGGCTTTGTTCATGGCAGCGGCAGTGAAGCCCCCATGTCCCACAGAGAGCAGAGAACCATGGGGAGTTGGCCTATGCCATCAGTAGCGCATCCCCTAATGGCTCCTAGATTGGAGAGGATGAGGAGGTTGGCCTGAGGGACCCATCCCTGTGCCACAAATTTCATGCACTGGGCCTCTAGTGTAGTTATAAAATAATAAGCTGGAAACCAGTTGGCTTTTAGAGTCTAAATGATAGAAAATAAAATGTCTCAAATCTGAAAAAAATTAGCGTATAGATGACTATCACTAAAATTCCTGAGGATAATTACTAACTAGGAAACCATCCTATATAATCCTATATAATAAAAACCTAATATACAAATTGTCTCCTCAATTGGGAGTTCAACCACTCACTATGACATGTACTAACCACCAGGGGGTAGCACAAGACATGGCAGGCATCGTCAATGAGTTGCTGGCAACGAGTGGCACTGGAGGTACTGTCGGCCCCAATAGGCTTCCAGTTTAGCAGGGCCACAGCTGCCAGGACTGCAGGGGCCGGTCGGGATACCCATGGGTTTGTGCAGGAGTCAGTCTGCAAGGCTGGCAGGGAGAGAGCGTGCTACCGCCCAGCTTCCATGCGGTGCTGCTGGATGTCCCAGAGGCCCATGCTGCACCCCTGCCTGTGGGGTCCAGCCCCGCTTATCACATCTCCATGTGGGGACTCAGGTAGAGGGAGGCATGCAGGGGCTCAGTGGCCCAGATGCTGCCCAGGGCCCAGAGGTCAGCTGGCATCTGCCCTCCCATGCCAGACACTCACACTTCTATTGCCAGCCAGGCCTAGGGACCACACCCATGCATGAATTGCATGCACAGGCCTCTAGTGGAAAATAAAACAAATGAAAATTAAAATTTCATTTTTAGGATATCAGTAATAAGAAACGTGGAAGAAACTCACATTTAAAAAGTTTGGCCCTAGCTAGTTCGGGTGAGTGGATAAAATTTGGCCTGTAGTCTGAAGGGTCCCAGGTTCGATTCCAGTCAAGGCCAGATCCCTAGGTTGCAGGCTCAATCCCCAGTGGGAGGCTTGCAGGAGGCAGTCAATTGATGTTTCTATTTCTCTCTGTCTCTCCCCCTTCCTCTCTGAAATCAATAAAATATACATTTTATAAAAATAAAAAGAGAAAGGAATTTGACTCCAAACATTTCAGGTAAAACATAAATACATAAATATGTGTAAATATATGCCCATGCCCTGAAAAGTCCCAGCATAATATAGAGGGTTTTATTCTTAAGAAACCAAGATAAACACATTAAATCAACAAGTATTTTCTTCTATGAGCCATTGTTTAATGCTCTGTAAACATGTAAAACATGTTTTACAAGATGCACATGTAAAACAAATTTTAAACATATTGCAATGAAATAATAGATTGAGCCTAAAAGTATATTTGCATCATAAATCATAGAATTTTAGCAAAATTAGAAAGCCTGAATAACTTAGATATGCTAAAGATTTATATTAAATTATAAAGCCTGAATAACCTGGATATGCTAAAGATTTATATTCAATTTTGGAAGAATTGATGATTCAAATAAAAAATGTGAAAATTTCATGTATTCTTATTATAATTATTTTCACTTACATATGTGTATGTGTGCCTATGTGTATAACACAATATATTATTTCTTATTGAATACCCTTAAAATTTATTGTGTGTGTTGAATGGACAAATGAAATAGTTATATATTTGTGTCATACTATGCTCATTAGAGATTATTTCCAAAGTCAAATATATAATTCAAGTAATTGACTGATATTATAATTCTGTATCTATATTGACTATTTAGTATTTCTGGAGGAGAAAACATAGTAAAATATCTGGACACCAAAGTGAAACAAAAGCCCTTAGATAATTTTGCTCAGTGGATAGAGCAACAGCCTGTGGACTGAAGGGTCACCTCTTTAATTTCTGTCAAGGTCACCTATCTAAGTTGTAGGCTTGATCCCCAGCCCTGGTCAGGGAGCATGCAGGAAGCATCCAAACAATGTGTCTCTCTCAAATTAATGTTTCTCTCTCTCTGTCTCTCCTCCTCTCTTCCACTCTTTTTAAAAGTCAGTGGAAAATATTATTGGGTGAACATTAACCAAACTACAAAAAGTGGAAAAAATAAAGTATTTGTTATAAAAGTAGCTCTTAATAGAAATAAAAATTTAATTAAAATGGTATTAATGTTCTTAATGAAATCTTGGAGATTTTAAGCATAAGCAAATGAAAGGAGATGGCAAAGGTAATAGTGCCTTTACTTAAGTATAAAAGTTACATCCTAGGCATGCAAATTGAGTTTAATCATTTGAGTTACATTTGAATCAAGAATTATTTGTAATATTAACTGCATCAATCCTTGGTGCTCCTATCACCCAAGTCCAAATACTGATTAGCTTCTGACTCAATAAAAACTAAAGGTTTACCATATTAAACTGAGATATTACAAGGTCACAGAGGTAAAGTTTTGCATATCTTATTCAAAGAATGAGATTAGAAGTGATTTTTTTTAAAAATGCTATGGTATTGAACTAGAAGACAAAATATTTGTGATATACTAGAGGTCTGGTGCACAAAATCTGTGCATGGGGGTGTGTTTCCCTCAGCTCAGCCTGTAACCTCTCCAATCTGGGACATCCCTCTCATAATCCAAGACTGCTGGCTCCCAACTGCTCGCCTGCCTACCTTCCTGATTGCCCCTATCTGCTTCTGCCTGCCAGCCTGATCACACCCTAACCATGCCGCTGACAGCCTGATTGATGCCTAACTGCTCCCCTGCCAGCCTATTTGCTCCTAACTGCCCTCCCCTGCAGGCCTTGTCACCCCTAATTGCCTTCCCTGCAGGCCTGGTCACCCTAATTGCCCTCCCCTGAATGCCTGGTCTCCCCCACCAACTGCCCTTCCCTCCCTCCAGGCTCAGTCACCCCCAACTTCCCTCCTCTGCCAGCCTGGTCACCCCTAACTGCCCTCCCCTGCAGGCTTGATCGCCCCCAACTGCTCTCCCTTGCAGGCCTGGTCCCTCCCAACTACCCTTTCCTGCTGGCCTAATCCCTCCCAACTGGCCTTCTCTGCTGACCATATTGTGGTGGCCATCTGTGTCCACATGGGGGCAGCCATCTTATGTGTTGGAGTGATCGTAAATTTGCATATTATTCTTTTATTAGATAGGATATCTGACTGAAAACCTTGGGCTTTGGGGGGGGTCAGGTAATTGATTTTTTTACATTTTTTATTCATTACATTTTTTTTAATTTACCTTTATTATTGAAAATATTACAGATGCCGCCTTTTTCCCCCCATTGACACCTTCCACCCCACGTCTGCCCCCCTCCCGCCCGCCCAAAGTTCTGTTACAGTCTAAAGTAGACAACAAAGATCGTCTACTTTGATCATCCCTAAAGCAACTTTGGATGTTACTTTGTGATAAAGAACTATCACATACTGAATATATGAATATATGTCTACTGAACCTAAATTTGACTTTTTAAAAACATTTATCTGTAGTAATTCTCTTTATGTAGTTTAACATTGGTCTACAATGAGGATAATGAAAGCTTAAAATAAGTGTGTTAATAAGTCAGTCTTGGCTAGCAAATATGAAATACCTTATCATTCATATTTGGGTTGATAAGGTGTTTCAGAAGATAAGTGGTACACAATGTTGAGTATAACTCTCATATATTTTTTATTTTTTAAAAAATATTTTATTGATTTTTTACAGAGAGGAAGGGAGAGAGATAGAGAGCTAGAAACGTCGATGAGAGAGAAATATTGACCAGCTGCCTCTTGTACACTCCCTATCGGGGATGTGCCCGCAACCAATGTACATGCCCTTGACCAGAATCGAACCTGGGACCTTTCAGTCCACAGACCGATGCTCTACCAATGAGCCAAACCGGTTTCAGCAACTCTCATATTTTTAAACTAAACTCACACACAAATAAATAAATGAAGCTAAACATCCCTTCCCTATAAAGTTGTTCCTTTACAAGATCGGCCATTACATGATTCTTCCTCTACTACGCAACAATGACCCCTTTCATGAGACACAGCAAAGCAGTGGGAACAAACTGCCAGAAGTGTAATCTGATTACTTTGGAACACTGATTTATTTGGTAGTTTGGTTTTCAGTTGGTTTGTTGTTGTTTTTTAACTTATTTATGTATTTAGCCCTTGAATGGCATTTTCTATTCTATTAGCAATGGAAATGTGCCCCAATTTAATTATGGTGTGATAAGGGTTATATTTTGCATACTTTTCTGCCTTATTTGGTAACTTTCAACAATAGAAAACTGTTCATTGAGTCTGTTAGGTGTGAACCTTTGCTCATGAATCAGGTGAATTGTAGGTCTGAGAGCATATTTACTGTAAGGAAAATCGTATTCTCCTCTGCTTCCAACCCTGAGAACTGTAGCCAGCCTTTCAGGGACAGCTCCCAGTTTGTTGTCAGCAGTATGCCTTGTGAGACTCAAGATATTAAGTATATAACTCTTAATCACAAAAATCATCATGGAGTTAAAAGCCCAGAGGGAAATTAAAAGACCTGCAGAAGAAAACCCGGATAAGGAGACTATGTTACATAATTAAAATGACTTATGTTATCCAAATAGTCCTAAATACTTGGAAAGTTTGTCTTTTTAGCACTATAGACTAGTTGTAACTACAGTGTTCATTAGCTGAGAAGACATAGACATGCTCAAAATGAAAAATGCAAAGAGCACCTGACAAAGAGATAAAACACAATGATAGACCAAAGGAGGTAAACTGAGTTTCTTGAAAAAAGAAAACTTGATGTGCACACTTTCTCTTCAAGTGTTCCATACTTGAATCTTTAGAAATAAACATTTCCTCCCAATTCAAAGGATAGAGTTTCCATCTGGCATCAAAAGGGTTTTGCAAATTATATTTTGTTTTTAAGTTACAAAAGAAAGTGAAAGTCAGTGGTATTTTGAAATACATTTGGTTCATGCTATCAAGTTTAATTTTGTGTCCATGGGTACAATTATAATGCAATTCCTGGATCATTTGGCACACTCTGAGGATGTGTAAATCTTAGTAATTTTCTCATTAAGAGAAGTGTACTGGTATGTGTGTAGCACTATAAGCAGATTGAACTATCAGGGGAAGGAGAGAAAGATTAGCATGAGTGTGGGAATCACACCAGGGTCCCAGGATAGTTGAGGCCAATGGGAGCACAGAGGCCTTGTCAAGATACCAGAATGTCCAAGGCCGCTCTGAACATGAGCCTAATCAGGGTGCCTGAGATCAAGAACATGAGTGGATGCAAGGACACATAGTACACTGTGTCCTTCTGTAACCCAGATGATTGATGCCACTGTTGGCAGCTAGCCTTCTTTGTCTCTGGAGTAATATACAGGTTACGGACCAGGAGTCTGCTGGAGAGAGTTCAGAGAAGCAGAGGAGGCAGGCACAGAGAATGTAGTGCCTATGTGTGCAGGAGAGAGGAGAGCTCAGATAAGCCACCATATTAACCAGCCAGTGAACTGGGCACGGGGGACAGAAGAAGCTGCTGAGCCAAAGCAGAGGCTAGAGAAGGGGCTGAGGTTGTAGCTCGAACAGAGAGCTTAGGTACTGCTGTCATGTGAGGTGTTGAGTCTAGGGGGATGCTCAGATGATAACTGTAGGCACAAGACTGCTACTGCTTAGTGGGAAAGATGCACATGTTAGCCAGCTGGTGCCTGACTGCCTATGTGTATAAACTTTGTTGTAAAGGATTGTTTTGTCTGATGGCTATATGGCCACTGGCTTCTGCAATTAAGACTCAACTTGTCATGGCTTCTCCATCTAAGACCCAACATCCAAGGAGGTCCAGCCTCAGGCAGGGAGGCTCGGACCTGACACCCGTAACTAGTGAGCAGAGGTTGAAGGAGGAAATTGGACTAAGTTCCCAACAGTTAGTACAGTGGGCAGGGTTCCAGAAGGAACCAGCCCTATGCTAGGCGAAGTTGGGAGTAACTGGGAAGAATATAGGAACTCAAAGCCAGTCAGCAGCAGTGCTCCTGCTGTCTCTGACAAAGAGCCATAATGCTTAGGCCAAGGAAGGAAATACATTTAGTACTCAAGCCCTAGCCAGTTTTCTGAGTGGTTAGAGGGCCCACCCTGGGACTTAAAGGACGCAGGTTTGATTCTAGTCAAGGGCACTTACCTCGATTGCAGACTAGATCTCCAGCCCCAGTTGGGATGTGTGAAGGAGGTAACCAATCAATGTGTCTCTCAAATTGATGTTTCTCTATCTCTGTCTCTCCCCCACTCTTTCACTCTCTCAGAAAAAAAAAGAAAAAAAAAAAAAAGAAAAAAAAAAAGAAAAAAGAAAAAGAAAAAAAAAAAGAAAAAAAAAAAAAAGGGAGTCCAGCTGGTGTGTCTCAGTGGTTGAGCATCAACCATCAACCTATGAACCAGGAGGTTATGGTTTGATTCCAGGTCAGGGCACATGCCTGCTAGATGGCTTCTCTCTCATCATTGATGTTTCTATCTCTCTCTCTCTTCCTCTTCCTTGTTTTCTGAAATAAAATTTTAAAAATATTTTAAAAATCAATGGGAAATATACATATCCGTCTGTGAGGATTAACATATAATAAAAATAAATTTAGTACTACAAGTGTATCAGGAAAACATGAAGAAAAAATAAATGTGGCCCTAGCCAGTTGGGGTCAGTGAATAGAGCATCAACCGGAGGACAAAAGGGTTAAGGATTGAATTTCAGTCAAGGGCATATATACATGGAATGCATGCTCCATCCCTGGCCCTTGTTGGGGCATGTGTGAGAGGCAACCAATCAATGTGTCTCCCCTGCCTTACACTCTCTAAAAAATCAATGGCCCTGGTTGGTTTGGCTCAGTGGCTATAGCATCAGCCTGCAGACTGAAGGGTCCCAGGTTCAATTTCTGTCCAGGGCACATGCACAGATTGCGGGCTCGATCTCCAGAAGGAGACATGCAGGAGGCAGCTGATCTATTCTCTCTCATCATTGATGTATCTTTGTCTCTCTCTCTCCCTCTCTCTTCCTCTCTGAAATCAATAAAAAATATTTTTTTAAAACATCAATGAAGAAATCTCCTCCAGTGAAGATTAATAAAAATACAAAATAAAAATAAATATGGCTCAAGGTTTATTGAGAGAAGTATGTATTTATGACTTGCAAATTGCTTTGGCCATCAGAGGCATCTTTGGGCAACTGTACCCACCATGGAAAGCCATATTCCTGATTTTCATAGGTGATAAACTCTGTGCAAAAATGTACAGAAATAATTGAAGTAGAAGAGTGAGTTAATTTAAAAGACGGATTAAAGTTCTGGAAAAATTTGAGCTTTGATCTTAAGAAAGAGTGAACTTCACTACACTGCTTATAGAATCTTGACTTGGTACTGCCGAGACTCAGCACTAATGAAGAATATAAGAATGGGGAGCATGGCAATGAGTGTGAATCAAAATAGTTGCAGGTAGTGGTGGGGATGGGTTGGAAGGAATTAGTCTGAAATGTCTTCACAATGTTCACTCAGTCTCATCATTACCCTTAAAAGCCAGCTCAACTATAACCACAACTAGGAAGCATTTGCTTCTTTCCTTAAGTCTTATTTAACTGCTCATCCCTTTGTATTTGCATAGCATTACTGTTTTTCCCTTCGGGTTATTCTTTGTTTACATGTTTGTTTCTTTAACTAGACTGTGAATTTTTCAAGACTGGGGATCTCTACTTAATCACTCAACAACCACAAATAAACAGACACATGCTCACGAGTATTTTATCTAGGAAAGAATAAAACTTAGTAATATAGATATTTTTTAAAATGCATTAAAAATGGATATGTTTCAAAAGTTTAACATTAAGAAAAAAGGTCACATGTCAGGTTACCTATAGTCAATTTCATAATAGACATAACTATTAGTTTCGGGAAGCCTTATCTTTGAATATATTCCAAAAACACTATGCTTTCACCCCTCAGAAAATTATTTGCCAACCAATATTTGCAAATATCCATGCTGTGAATATATGCTGTTCACCTGTAATGGAAGAATGTGAGCAAATACAAGAATTAAACAATTTCTGATAGTTCTTCTGTCTATGCACTTAGTTACATCCACATTATAAGTTGTGGGAAATAAGAGGTCTCTATATTTTTTAATTTATCTTTATTATTGAAAATATTACAGATGCCTCTTTTCCCCTCAATGACCAACCTCCATCCTTCCCTGGGCCTTTTTCCATGATAAGTCAGTAAAACTAGTCAGTAAAACAATTTTACAAGTTAAGCTAAAATACTAGATCTTTTAGGAAAACATTGCCTTAGAGCTTATAATAGTTGTAAATAAGAACAATCTATATTATTTCAAAGCTCTTCTGTTTTTATTGAATTGTGATGCTGCCCTATTTTTGAATGCTTTTAGATAATAGTCAAATGCTGTGCCTAAAGTTTCTTAATTGGTACATGTTCAGTGTTAGAAGTCCATAGATAGATAAGATCGATATCAAAGGTCATCTAGTTCATTCTTTAGCCTTTGGTCAAGAATCTATTGAAACCAATTCTAAAGGGATTCACTATGAGAGTAGTATCTATCACCTTGCATAGAAGAAAACATGCACTGCTTCTAACTATTCATCTCCATTTTAAAAATGCTATTAAAATGGTGTCTTTTCATTACAAATTCAAGTCATCTCAGACTGAGACCACAATAATATAATGTAACCTACACTTTAAACACAGTATGCATGTGAATTATCAAAAATTAAATAGAACCTGGCCTGTGTTCTCAGTGTCCGTCCACACATGGAAAGTTCATGGGTTCAATTCCAGGTCAAGGCAGAAAGCTGGGTTGCAAGTTAAATCCCAGGCCCTGATGGGACGCGGGCAGGAGGATGTTTCTCTCATATACATGTTTCTCTCTCACACTCGCTTTCCTCCTCCCTCCCTCCCTTCCATTCTCTCTAAAAACCAATAAAAACCAATAAGGGGGGGGGGATCCTCAGGTGAGGATTAACAAACAAACAAATTTAAAGAGAACATATCTCTACTGTAGTTTAGAACATGAAAAAAAAAAAGTCATTGAGAAGTTTATCTTTACAATTCAGCCAATTTTCATTACTGTATGCATCCTAACTAAAGGATGCTCATTCATAGCTCAGGTGTTATTTGCATCTTTCTTAATTTATAATTACTTGCAGTTCTTGTGATTAAAAGCATTAATATCATAAAGAAAACTAGGAAAGGAAAAAAAAAGAAAGGCATACAAGATATGTCACCTTTTCATTTTTATGCGAGTAGAGCAAATTACTAAATCTGTAGTTGCCGAAATGTGCTATTTGTTAAAGGAGCAGCTGGTAATGTTGTATACAAGCTGCTCTCAAAAACTAATTGCGAATATTAAGAATAATCCTGACCTGGGTCACAGCTGCACTGATGTGTGTTTTTTTTCTCCTGGCATTTATCAGGCCTGTCTTTTCTTTCACCTAACGGGAAAGCAGGATGTCTCAGAATTTATGATGAAAAAATGCCAATGTATTATGGACCCTATACAAGTAAAACATCTGTTTAAACTTGATGCTGTTAGTAAGCCAAATTATGAACACCATATGAAGCATAAAATTGTTCTGGCTCACCTTTCCTTTGTGGGTAATTTTTAAAAAGAGGTTCAAATTAAACAAAATTTAGTAACATATATTCAAGTGGTAGAAGTAGGTCTAGTGATAATAATAACTTAGTGTATGGCCAAAACCAAATATGTATAAATTATATTATCTTATGGTGGCAAGATAATCAATCTTAGAATATTATCTCCGGGTATTTTTACTAAGTTTAGTTTCTGTTTTTTGTTGATAAGTATGGGGTGTTTTTATTTTTTGCTTTTGCCTTTATTTTTAATTATATAAGCTCTACTCTTTTATTCCCCCAAATAAAATATTTTTTTAAAGACACATATTTGAATTTTATTATTTATTGATTTCAGAAAGGAAGGGGAGGGATAGAAAGATAGAAGCATCAATTATAAGAGAATCATTGCTTGATTTCGTCCTGCATGCCCCCTACTAGGCATACAACCCCGGGCATATGCCCTTAACCAGAATCGAACAAGGGACCCCTCAGTCCACAGGCTGACCCTTCTATCCATCGAGCCAACCCAGCTAAGACTAATTTTACTATTTCTCAATGCATAACAAAATATGGTATGCTGATTTTCAAATTGTGAAATTCAGCGATACTTCGACATATTTTTCTTTATGTGTAAAATGGGGGGGGGGGGGGAAATATACCAAACAATAATATATGCAAAGCATCTGGCATTAAAAGCAAACAAAAACAAACAAAACAAAAGACACATATTACAGATATTAGTTTTAGGAGGCATTAGAGAATCGTGTTTAAGAGCATGTTCATTTCATTAAGCACCTGAATCCTGCCACTATAATGTCATTTCTCTTGTCAGTTTGGTTTGCTCTTCAACTTACCACAACATTTCATAATGTTCATTCTCAATTTTGTATATTGCCTATTCATTCCGAAATCCTGAGCTCACAAACACCCTTCAGTTCAAGTCAGCATATATGGCATCAATGTAGAGTTGTGTGTTTTTTGTTTGTTTGTTTGTTGTTGTTTTTTTTTGTGGATTTTTTTTGGTGTGTTTTTTTTTTAATAATGGTAGCAAATGGTATTCCTCTCTACCTTTCACTATCAGCCTCCAAAACTGTCAGCATTTTCATTTCTTTCCTACTTTATTCATGTTACATTAGAATATTTGACTCTTCCATTACTGAAGACCAATATATCTGCTCAAGTTATAACTTCCTCTCATTGCTTCTCTCTAATGACCTCTATATACTTGTATTAAAAGTGTTTTCATGTTCAGCTAATTATGAAAATAATTCTCTGTAAGCCCTAGTAAATGACTCCCGTGGCCATTAAACCTATATAATGTAGAACCAAGATTAATCAAACTATGACAACAAAAGCTAAAAATTATGACTTTGACTATTAAATATAATAATATAACAAGCACAAATCAGACAGATAAAAAAGATAAGAAAATATACAAGTGTATATTTTCACATTTTTCTTCCTGAGGTTTCGGAAGTATCTAAAGTTAATAAACTTAATAAACAAAAAATGGTCTTATAATAATTTTCAGTAGGATCATGAAAAGCACAAAAGTAGTAATAATAATTAGTAAATATTAGAAAAGATAAATTCTTATACAAAAAAAGAATAAGTAAATCATTTTATCATCTTTTATAACAGAAAATAAAAAGCATTAAGACATTAAGTTAAAAATGAATCAAAGAGGGAAAAAATTGAATGTGGGCCTTGGAAAAATACCACAAGGAGACATTCAAATAAAAGCAAAACTACACAATAAAAAAGAAATTACTATACATATACATTAAATACAAGTCATCATTATAAACAAGAAAAATATTTACTCCCAAATGAAAGATTAGGTATACATGATTCACTGGTATCCATTTGGAAATCATACTAAAATTAAGTTATAGAAATATAGAAAGAAATAAAATCAGATAATGGAAGAAGAATGGGATGAGACTAAATAAAGAGAGAATTTAATAAATTTATGCAACTTGGAAGACTTAAAGTGAATAATATAAAGTATTAAACTCCAGGGAATGACGTAGCTCATACAGCCTTTGGAAAGTAATTTGATAAAATCTTGGGCTCAAATTTAGCAGATACTAGAGGGAGTGTGAAGAAAATTATTAAGGTAGAATATAGAGGAATAAGTTAAATGTTTATGCATAGCACAATCTTCCCAGAAAATGAAATTTCACAGACAAACTCAGGTCCCTGGTTTTCTTGTGCAAAGATGAGTCCATTGTAGTGATTTAACAGTGTTTCCCTCAAATTAGTCCATCTGTAATATCAGGAAATGACTTCCTTAACAAATAGGGTGTTGCAGATATAGTTGGTTAAGGATCTCAAGATGAAATCATCCTGAAGTTGTGTGTGCCCTAGGTTCAATTATCTGTCTCTTAAGAGAAAGAAAAGGGAGATTTAGACAGACATACACGTGGAAAAGAATGGCATTTGAGGAAGGAGACAAATAATCAGAATTATGCTGCCACAAACCAAGGAGCATCCCAGGCCAATGGAAGCTGCAAGGATAATTTACTAGGGCCTTCGGAGAGAATATGGCCATGCTGGCCCTTTTAATTTATATTGTCCTCCAAATCTATGAGTGAACATTTCTTTTGCTTTAATCTACCTATTTTGGGTTAATTTTTATGGCAACTTTAGGAAACTAATATATTCATGGTCTGTCAGAAACTCTCTTTGAGAAAAAGAAAAGACAGAAAGAGGCCCTCTCAGATTTATTTTTCTTTCTATCCCCATTTCCTCCAGTGGAGGTGGAGGTAGGGACTAAGCATGGCTGAAAACTAAACAAAACAAAAACAGAAAAACAACTACTGAAAAGATAAGATCCATTTCAATTCAGGATCTACAAAATCAAACAAACGTTTAGCTGGCTCAGCAATTTACTTCACTTCTTTGGTAAACTATAAACTCACTCTCACATTTCTATCAGTTTGGAATATTCCTAACAGTTTCTTGCTTCTCAAATCTTTTATTTTCATTTCACTTTCACCACATGAGGTTTTAATATTCATTAATATGAAGTTAAATTTAAGCTCTGAAAATTTCTGAATTTGTATAAACTGATTACTAAAAACACTTGTCTATTGAAATTGTTGTGGCCAATTCACTACTTTTTTGCACTAGATATTATTGTTGATCCTCAACGAAGGATATTGTTCCTTAGTTTTTTAGAAAAAGTGGAAGGGAGGGGGAGGCACAAAGAGAAAAACATTAACGTGAGGAAGACACATCTATTGGTTGTCTCCCACATGTGTGCCCGGCCCAGGGCCAGGGTATGTGCCTGGTCAGAATGAAATAAAGGACCCTTCATTCCTCAGGCTGAGGCTATATTCACTAAGCCAAACCACTAAGTCTATGTCATTTTTTTTAAATATGTTTTTATTGATTTCAGAGAGGAATGGAGTGGAAGAGAGAGATAGAAACATAAATGATGAGAGAGAATCATTGATCAGCTGCCTCCTGCATGCCCCACAATGGGGACTGAGCCTGCAACCTGGGCATGTGACCTTTACTGGAATTGAACCCGGGACCCTTCAGTCCACAGTCCAATACTCTCTCCCCTGAGCCAAATCAGCCAGGGCAAGTCTGTTATTTTTTATGGTAATCTCTTTTTCATCCTCTTCATTACCATAGGATATATTACTTGTTTATTTCTTTTAATCTGAACTCAATTACATTCACAAAAACATGTCTAATGAATACTTCTTAAAAGTATGCTTTCCCCTATTCTATTAATCATTCATAAAAGATCCTGAGTTCATTTTTACCACAGTCAAAAATAAAAATATGACCCTCTCTGGGTAGCTCAATTGGTTAGAGCTATTTTACATATTTTACACTATTGTGATATTACTTAATATCTCTACATATAATCATGACACTAGAAGCCACCTATATAAGGAGGAGGTTATAAAGAAAACTGTGATAACAAAATTTATGAAATGTCAAGTATATCATTATATATATGTGTGTGTATATATATATCTTATATTTTACCTTTATATTTTTTATTATAGAATTTAGTAATCATTTTTAAAGCTTTAGAAAATTCATGGCATAAGTTTAAAAGTGAAACTTTAGGGGTAATAAAACAAATGTAAAAAGTTTAATTTATTTTTTTGGGAATCATGCTTTGATAATACCTGAGACCAGGGTGTAAAGCTGATCTTGGCCTGGATCTGTATTCTACATATTTTCTAATTAATTTATTAATTTTTTAGAAAGATAAATAAATGTGTTGTTCCATTTATTTATGCATCCATTGGTTGGTTCTTCTATGTGCCCTGACCAGGGGGTGGAACCTACAACTTCGGTATATGGTTCTTAATGACATGATTATATGTAGAGATATTAAGTAGTAACACAATACTGTAAAACACAATAAAATAGTTGGATGGTGTTATTTTTTTTTTACATTTAGCACTAACTCTTCTATATGGAAAGCATAACATAAAATAAATATGATTAAAAGTATTTTTATTCTTGCTCAAAAATATTTATCTAAAATATTATTTATCTTAAATGCATTATTATGATTGCTCTGCTATCATAATTAGCAATGATCTTTAAAAATAAACAGTTCTTTCTATGTAAGTAAATATTTATATTGTTGATGTGAAGCAGTTGGATCTAAAAGTGCTGATAGTTCAAGCTCAGCAGATTAAGAACAAGAGTCAGCATTCCATTGGCCTTGCCAGGCTTTAATTTCTTTGTATAATTCAAACCAGCTAATGAATCTATGTTGTGTGAGAAAAGAAAACAAATCAGACTTGCAAGATATTGCCAGAATCTGTCAGGGGACCCATACATTAAGGACAGAAAGATGAGCGTCTTTAGTGAGCTAGGTTAGTTACAGAGGGACAAGATAGATAAATAAAAATAGCATAGGATGTTGAATTGTAGGTCTATGTAATTCATATCTCAAGGGCTACAATCTGATTTTTAGTTTAAAGTACATGTTCATGACTCTCTGATTGTATATTTGACCCAAAACTTAAACTATAAAAAAATAAAGCATTGTAGGCCCATACATTTTTCCATAATAGGAGCGCATGCTCTTCTTTCTGAGACCTAAACGTTTACTGACAGAAGGGAGAAAGAGCGATGCTGATGAAAAGGGAGCACTCATTGTCTGCTCACATGTACAGGCACCTTGGAAAACCACAACACAGCAGGCACGGTACCAACTGCATCCTCAATGCCACGTAAAATTACCATGACAATCCTTCCCTAGAACTGACATGAACTTAACTCACATGGTAAGGTCATATATAAAGAGTAAGTAAATACAAAATGATGTCAAACATAACTTATTAACCATGTTAATAATGATACTTTCCATTTACCACTCACATACATTCTCATCATATGTAATTGTAGAGTAGCACCAATAAATGACCTAGATAATTTAGGGTGTAGGATTAAAAAGCAAATTATTTCAGACTTGGTTCTAATGTTTTATTCTTCATGCCGTAATGCTATACTATATGCTGGATCCTTAGCCCATAGTTCAATATTTATAACTCAGGAATCTTGTATTAACATGGTATAATTTATTGACTCACAAAGGAAAAACAGTGGAAGGCTGAAATATATTAATCAGTATACACTTTTAAGAATTTCAGAAACTTGGAAGTGCCAGACTTTACTTGAAGAAGTTTTGACATACTAGTACTTGGTATGTAGGTTATTTCTGGTTAAGCTATCCTTTATTTCAAAAGTATAAATTTATTCTATGTGGTATTGTAATAGCTTGAAATTATTAGTGTGCATATATATATATATATATATATATATATATATATATATATATATAATATGTTTTTATTGATTCCAGAGAGGAAGGGAGAGGGAGAGAGATAGAAACTTCAATGATGAGAGAATCATTGATTAGCTGCCTCCTGCATGTCCCCACATTGGAGATTGAACTTGAAACCCAGGCATGTGCCCTTGACCAGAATCGAACCCAGGACCCTTTGGCTGAGCCAAAGCAGCTGGGGCAGTAGAAACATTTTAATATCTCCACGATACCTAGAGGAATACTTTAAAAACTGAAACTCGACTCACTGGCAACTGGGAGGTTTTTATTGGGAAATTCATAATTGTAAAATTGTGAAAATAAATATTTTGAAACCAAACTAGAAGTCAGGGAGGATAAAGTTTTAAATTCAATGTAAACATTAAAATATTGGCTATTACTTCTTTAGTCTCTGATGTATTTGTGTTGGCCATTGCCAACTTCCTATGAAAGTATTTTCCCCCATTATTTTTATTTATTTTGTGCTTGTTTAATTTATTTATATGCATTTGAACTGTCATTTTTAGTGTTTTTTTATTACTACACAGTGACAATAAAGAAGAAAAAATAAATCTATTGATAGTAAAGTTGAAATCTAGAATAAATTTAATAATTGGAAATCTCTGCTAAAGAAATAATTGGTTTATGTTTCATAATTCATAATTTTATTCTTTCATTAAAAACAACAAATATATTTATGTAATAATAAATAGTTTACTTTATGTGCTTATTAATACATCCCTTTATTTCATAAAAGACTTTATTTCATAAAATGTACTCAGTTGTAAACTAGAGTGTGAAGAAAGTATAAAATACCACCATTCCTGTGAGCATGAAAATAGCCTGCTATTTTCTTTAATCTACTCAATCTTTATAATACTTACCAACCTCCCCATGCTGAACGAGGCTTGTTAATTATTGATGTTCTTTTTTGTGGTTTTAAATAGAAAAACAGTTATCTTCTGAAATGTTTGTAAAACTACAAACAAAGTGTTTTAAATACAGAGGCTGTTCTTTGGCTCCTGAGGGTAAATGGATTATGGACTCAAAAACAGATATTGCCTTGTAATTCACAAATCCTAATTTTTGGCTGCTATTAAAATGTCCATTTGTGCTATCCTCTTTAATTTCCCATATGAATCATAGGAAATGAGTAGGTTTTAGAAAATAGTAGGTTTTAAAAAATGAAAAGAATACTAATAAAGTCAGAGGAATGTCTGAATTCTGTTAATTGTCAAAAACCTTAATTATATCAGAACAGTACTCTGTTATTACAAAAAAAATGTGTCTGGCTTCATATGTTTAGAACTTACAATAATTTTTCCATTAAGTAGTTATTATTTAGAAAATTATATATTCTTCTCCAAATAGATAATATGAATTGTGCACTTACATTGGCCAAATTTTCATCAAATTACTAAAACAATGAAATTATGTTAGTGAAATATTTAGTGATAGTTTTCTGACATGTTGAACAAATGTACTTATGTGTCTTTGTGTGTGTTTCAATATTATATAGTCTGATATAAAAATGATAACATATAGTTTTTTTATGAGATGGTGTGGGCCATAACAAGAATTATTTGTTACCTTAGTCTTATCTCCACATAGTCAGATTATAATCTTTATATTGTTATGTTGCTAGAGCAGTGTTTTTCAACCTTTTTGGGGCAAAGGCACACTTGTTTCATGAAAAAAATCACGAGGCACACCACCATTAGAAAATGTTAAAAAATTTAACTCTGTGCCTATATTGACTATATATAAAGTAATTCTCTTGAATAGGAATCAAATAAACACAAAGAAAGTATTTTATAATTACTTTATTATGAAATATTAAGTAAACAAAATAGTGAAAAATTATAAAATTCTTGTCTTGTCTGCACCTACGGCACACCAGGCGACATGAACAGCGGTTGAAAAACGCTGTGCTAGAGGTGGATCAAAATAATTTGTGTATATAAACATAATCTTAATCATATTGACTACAACCATGGGATAGAGAATAAGTTATGAACAAAAGCCAATTCAATACCCTCATTATTTAATTTAACCATTGTTGTAATAAAATAATTTTTATCATTAATATAATAACTCCAAAATACTTAATATTTTTTGTATTTCCTACTTAAGCATTGTATTTCTAACCTACAGATCTTGATTTCTTCCTCAAGGTTGTGTCCTGTGTCTCTCTCTTCTTTAAATCCAGATGTGTTTTTCATTCCGTATGTCTCTATTATTATTCGTTGATTATTTTTACAGCTTATCTCTACCTTTTCCTTTTTTATTCTCTATCAATTCTAATTTTTAAATTTTGTAGAAAGTGACATACTGTATATGGTTAGTGCAAACAAGTCTGTGGATATATTGACAATTAATTCCATGGAGTTTGAAGACAAGTGGGATAATTGAGCACAATGGTAAATCATTTGCAATGGAGAGAGAACCCTGACTTTTCACCTGATGTATTTTCCTAAGATTATTTGCTAGATTCTAATAGCTGTTTTTTCTACAGGTACTCAAACTCACTGTATCAAAATTGGAACACCTTACCTCTCCATTTCTATTCTTCATAACTTATCCTTTTCACTGATATCATTATATATCCAGGCATAAGTTAAGTAACTTGGGGCATCTTTAAATACTTTTCTGGTGTACTATATTTAATAATCATCAAGATTTTAATATATCTTCCACTTTCCTATTTTTAATGGTTCTGCCTTAGCCATACCCTCTCTACCACTTCACTAAATGATCACACTTATCATTTCAATATTAATTGCTTCCAATGTGTAATACTTCCTAATTTAATCTTTACCCCATTCTTAGCATTCTAAAGTACAGATGTCATCATGTCCTTTGCCCGATCTAACAAATATAGTAATAGAGGATGACCTTTGGTCTTGAGCAAATGTCAAGCTATTCTAAGTATTCTCCATATGTTTTATATAATTTAATCTTCACAGTATTCTTGCAAATTAAGTGTTGTTATTATTATTCTCCTTGACAAGTTGTCTAACATAAACAACCTTTCAAATTAGGCTAATTAATATTTCCAATTACGCCTTACTTTTTATTATTGAGATATAATTGACGTATAACATTGTGAAAATTTAAGATATATGGTGATTTGAGTTGCTACACTTATCTATTGTAATATGATTATCATCTTAGTTTTTGCTATCACCACTTTCACATTACATATTTATCATTTCATTTCTTTGGTGAGGAAATTTAATGTCTACTCTCTTAGCAACTTTAAAGTATATCACACAGTTTTGTTAATTACAATTACAAGGCTATACATTGGACCCATGGAACTTAGTTGTCTTCTAACTACAAACCTACAGCCTTTGAGCAATGCCTCCTCAATCTCCCCATTCCCTAGTAAGTACCATTCTATTCTCTGTTTCTATGAGTTCAGCTTCTTGTAGATTTCACATAGAAATAAATCTATCTGACTTATAATATTACACTTAGCATGATGCCCTCAAAGTCGATGGCAGAATTTCCATTTCTCATAACTGAGTGATATTCCTCTGTGTGTGTGTGTGTGTGTGTGTGTGTGTGTGTGTGTCACATCCCACTCCTATTTTAATCATTCATTCATTGATGATTGACAGAAATGGGTTATTTTCATATGTTGGCTATTGTTGATAATGAGATGACAGCTGTCTTTTAATATCCTGTTTTTATTTTCTCTGAATATACACCCAGAGTGGACTTACTATATCATATGGTAGTTTTCTTTTATTTTATTAATTAATTTATATTTTTGAGGAACATCTATGCTGTTTTCCATTCTAACTGAACAAATTTATGTTCCCCTAATGGTGCACAATGGTTTCCTTTTCTCCACGTTCTCTCCAACACTTGTTATCTTTTGTCTTTTTAGGATGACCATTCTAACAGGTGAGGTTATATATCATTGTGGTTTTGATCTGCACTTTCATAATAAAAAATTATGTTGAATATCTTAAGTATTTGTTGGCCATCTGTATGACTCTGTTGGAAAGGCCCTAGTCAATTCCTCTGCCCATTTTTTAAATTGGATTTTTTTTTTTAGGGAGGTGTTATTGAGTTGTATGAATTCTTTATATATATTTTGGATAGTAGCCATTCATCATATATGACTCACAATATTTTCTTCTATGCTTTAAATTTGGTGCAGTCCTACTAATTTTTTCTTGCTTTTATTACTTGTACTTTTAGTGTCAAATCCAAAAAAAATTATGTTGCCAAGACCAATCCCGGGATTTCACATCTTTATGTTTAAACTAGAGGCCCAGTGCATGAAACTCCTGCACTGGGAGGATCCCTCAGCCTGGCCTGTGACTTCTTACAGTTCGGAACCCCTCAGGGAATGTCCAACTACTGGCTTACTCCGTTCCCCCTGTAGTTATTAATAACTAGCTAATAACAATTGTATCAATATCATTACTCTCATTTCTTCAATTAAGAATGATAAAATTGCCACCACTAACCCTAACTGACACTGTATAGTATGAATTAAACCAACAATAACATAACTTGAATACAAAATTTCCCTATTTAGTCTTTGAAATATGAAATTAATGGACAAGATGATAATTCAATCCTATATTTTTTTATATTATCATAAATTGGCTCTTTAGTTTTAACATCTATAATCTTATTTGAGTTTTTTTAAATGAGTTTATAAATAGAATAATAAATTAATTATTAAATATTAATGTTACCAATGGTAAGCATCTTGAGAACAACTGTATTTTTCTTTTCTACACAAATCACTAATTTAGAAAATAAAATGTATACAATATTTTAAAAATAATTTAGGTGTCCTTTAAGGATACATGTTTATTTTTAGGTTCATTTTTTTATTTGTTTCACAGGTATTTTAGTAGAAGGCTATAAACATTTTATCAATAATGCTAGTCAAAGACATACTTTGTTTCTTCATAAGTATATGAAGATGCAGTGACTAAAAGAACATCATGGCCATATATGAAACAGTTTGTTAAGTTTTAGAATATTTTGAGATCACTCGAAGGACTTGTATACATGCATATAAACATAACCAATGGACACAAGACACTGCGGGGGTGGGATGAGGGTATGTGCTGGGGGGGGGTAGGGGAGGCCGTGGGAAGGTCAATGGGGGGAAAAAGGGGGACATATGTACTACTACTTGTAATACTTTAAACAATAAAAAAGAGGATACATTTGGGAGATGCTCCATCTAAAGACCCCTCAGCTCACTGGTAGCTCACAAGGCACATTTGCACTTTAAAGGCTCTGAGGCACTCAGTAGTTATATCAAGCCAAGACCCATCAAATAAAACTAAACTCCTGTTTAACTTTATTGAGCTAAGATTTTTCCAATATAACTTGATCATGAACTCTCTTTTAGCAAGAAAACACAACATATACTATGGTGATGAATTTCCACATCACACACCATTAGTAACCGCATTTTAAAGGAATGAGGCTTTAAAAAAATGTGTCAGCCTATGAGAGGAGAATGCTGATCATTCCTCCTGACTTCTGTTTTCACAGCAACACCAACACAGCAGCTCCCAGTAGGGTAAACACTCCGCTGCTATGTGTTCCTAGGTGTATACCCTGCCATCATACATATTTGGGAAAGGTGATTAAAATGTTTTAAAAAAAATTAGAACATTTCATTAGCCTGATAATGAAAACCAAGAAACATATTCATTCAGTCAATAAATGTCATTTCATGTTTTTGGCAAGATATTCATGTTTTACTTTATATAGATTATTTATCCATTTTGTTATTTGGGGACAAAAAGGAAAAGAGGTCATTTAAAACAACTTCAAAGTACCACCTTTCTCAGTACAATTTAAAATGTCTACTTAACTTTAAAAGACCATTTCATTAAAGATTCCTATTGAACAGATAATTTATCTTAAGATTACTTAAAATTTCCAAATTTTGTTGAAGTATGGCTTCAGTATAATATGTGTAATGAACTTATTACCTTTTAAATATCTCTGTATAAAAGAAATTAATTTTAAACTACAAAATTTGCAGACCATGATAGTTTATTATAACAGTCTGCCATCCCCTGCCCATGATTCCTTAGCTAAGAGGATTCCCAGTTATTTGAAATTAAAGCACTAGCAGTCTCTAGTATGTCATGTTGTTTTGTGTTTTCTTTCCATGGATAATGAAGTTCAATGTGAATAATAAATCTGCCCTATGTGTTTTCAAATATTTTCCATGCATTCAGTTTTGATTTTTCAATACTGCTTTTTGTTGCACTATTATCCAAGCTTGACTAAATATAATTTCTCTTGACATTAAAATTACAGGTAAGGTGTTGGTAATATAATTGCAATGCTAATACTTACACTGAACATATTGCTGCATTATAGTCAGTAATAAAAGCATGTTGAAGTGTTATGAAAATCCCTCATGCCTACATTACATTTGATCTTTGATAACCTTTATTTCTAGATGAAAGTAGTTTACATTACTGTATAGCCTGTAATGAGGTCCAATAAACAAGCTGCTTTGCCAAGGGCAAATATAATTCCATACAATAAAATTAGATTCATAATACTGTACCTTCTATTCTTCATTTCAGATTCATTAACTATTATGAGCTCAATCTCTTTGACATAGTACATTTCTAACCGCATTTCTGCCAGAATATGTACTCATTAGTATGTGTTAACTCCATAGTTAAAATGACAGTATTTCCCCTTTGCTTGTGATGTTACACATAATTGGAAAAGCAAGCTTTGAGCATGCACACAAGCCTGCTATTTAGGATACATTTTTTTCCCAGTGTACATGCATACACTTATGTGCATCCTGTACCTTTAGTGAGTATTTTATTTTATTACTTTATTTTTTATTTTCTTTATAGATTAAAGTATTACATATGTGTCCTTATCCCCTCCATTGCTCCCCCAACCCCACACTCATGCTCTCACCGCCCTGGTGTCTGTGTCCATTGGTTAGGCTTATATGCATGCTTACAACTCCTTTGGTTGATCTCTCCCCTATATCCCCACCCTTCCCTACCTTCCCTCTGAAGTTTGACAGTCTGATCAATGCTTCTCTATCTCTGAATCTGCTTTTGTTGATCAGTTTATGTTGTTCATTATATTCTACAAATAAGTGAGATAATTGTATTTTATACATATGAAAAAAAATTGCTTATACATTTTTAAATTTTAGATTAAAGTAATGCTTTAAATAAAATATTCTTAAATAGTAGTGTTTAGCAACATTAATTTATTTTTATTTACAAGTGAACAATTATAAATTAAATTGTACAAATGTATATAGATAGATATCTATGGAATAAATTGCTAGATTTATTGCCTAAAGCTTTTGCTATTGACAGCTTCTTGGAAAGGTCATTTATTAAAATTTATAAGGTTTCTTGTAAGTGCCATCATCCAGTTATGATTTTCACAGCTCCAACATTATTTCCTTGACACAACATGTCACAGTACATTGAATAATAAAGAACAAAGAAAGGATAAAATATCACCAAGGACAAGTACATATCAATCATAAAATTAATTTTAGGCAATTAAAACTATAACACTTCCTTTTTGTTCTCCCTATATATTATATTAGAATTTGGGTAAAAATATTAAATACATAAGCCAGAATGGATCAAATGTTTTTCAAACATTTTCTTAGCCCTTCATTTTCAAACATTTTCAGCTCTTCATTTTACTTGGATGAAGCTGATGTTCAGCATCAGTTTAGAAGAAAGAGAATGGCAATTCTGAGGAAGAATAAATAATCAGGTGTGATTTGAATAAAGATGGACAGTGGGACGGAAGTATTTCTATCCTGACAATAAAGATCAATATAAGTGATTTGACCTGAGAAGGGACATGCTGGAAAATGTTGGCAAAGAGATTATTAAGGCAAGTATTGTGTGATTTTAGAGACTGATTTTTAGGTGGAGTGGAAGTTAGAAAAGAATGGCTACCTAGTCTTAAATAATAAAAGAGGGAGGCTATGATCAAAGGATTTACATTTGAGAGTTCTTTTTATTGGAAAATTTACAGAAAGTTTAGACCTAAATGTAGTTCTAGACCTGTGTGCTTATTAGCTACATTGTTTTATCAAGTTAGAGACTCTCAGAATTAATTTTATAATATTTAAGATGGATTGAGAATACCTGACTGACATATCTTTAGGAATTATTATATGAACTGAGTGGATGTACAATTAATACAGTTATACTGCACCGATGATGCAACTCTAATTCCACTAAATAAATTCAGTGCAATAAAGAAATATCTAACTTCCTGTGTGACCTGAATCCCAGCAGATATTGGGGAACTCTTTGAATATTAACAATAGTATCGGATGAAGACAGTTCAGTTTCATCAGTCCCTCAGGGGTCCACATTTTGATTAGTGTAAAGACATAGAATGCATGATTAGAAATTTCAAAAGAGAAAGAAAGAAAGCACTTAAGGGCAAGATCATGGATCTATATTGCACTTCAGAATATTATTTTGGACTTAGTAGGTTTTTGCAATATCAAATAATAAAATGTAAGAAATGTATCATGCTATAATAACTTTTAAATAACCTCACTCCTCTTCATTCTGCACTGCTTTAACTATTTTTCTATTTGCCCTTTCAGCTTTATATTGTTGTTTTCTCTTTTGCAATTTCAGTATCAATTACACAGAACTGTGTACAAGAAGGAGATGCGACCCATCTCTATTTCATCTTTATCTTTGGCAGATGAATAATGCTTTGCATACTGGCTTGCTTGGAGGAGATGTGAAACTATCAAGAGTTGACTGGGTTAAAAAAAATGATACAATAGTTTTCTAACATCTTTAAAAAAAACAAACAGATTTTGAAAATTAGCCACGGACCAGAGTGCCTTTGTGGAAGACAACAGACAAATTCAAGCACAACTTTGGTGAAAAATTTTTTTTTAAGTTTTGAGATATTTAAAGACAATTTTACTTTATCTGAGTCACTCCTTCCTCATGGCAGCACAACTGAATTCCAAGCAGTATCTCAGACTGAAATTCTCTAAACAGAGATGTGGGGTTGGGGGGGGGGGTGGCATGTAGGTGAGCATCAGGCTTCCCCAGCTGTGGGGGATAATATCAAAGTGTCCTGCTCCTTTATTACCACATTGAGAATATTAAAGTGAGCTACACTTACTACATGACGGGGATATAGAAAGAGAAAAGCAGTCAAGTCCCTCAAAGGTCATCAGAGAAGCATACCCTAACATCTGCTGTATAGACTCCATCAAGAAACACATCTACAAGCCACTGAGAATATCTTGTCTGTGGATTCCCCCAACTGGATCATGAGGGACTCTAATTCTTCATGTACCTTACCCACACACCACTTCATTAAATGCAATGATATGCCATCCATAGATTTTTTTAAAAAGTGAATATTATTAAAATACTAGAGGCTTGATGCACAATATCCCACAGCCCAGCATGCACCCTCTCCAATCTGGGATCCCTCAAGGGATGTTTGACAACCGGCAGTTGAACATCCCTCTCACAGTCCAAGACTGCTGACTTCCAACCCTCTCCTACCCAATTGCCTGATTGCTCCTAACCACTTCTGCCTGCCAACCTGATCACCCCCTAACCACTCCTCTGCAGCCTGATTGATGCCTAATTGCCCCCCTTGATGACCCAATTGCCCCCAACTGCCCTCCTCTTTCAGTTCGATCACCCCCAGCAGCCCTCCCCTGCTGGCCTGGTCATCACTAACTGCCATACCCTGCTGTCCTGGTTGTTCCCAACTCCCCACCCCTGCAGGTCTGGTACCCCCAACTGCCCTCCCCTGCTGGCCATCTTGTGGTGGCCATCTTTGACCACATGGGAGCAATCATCTTTGGCCACATGGGGATGGCCATCTTGTGCAATGGCATGAGGGTCAATTTGCATATTACCTGTTCATTATATAGGGTCCTTAATGCCCAAAGTAATTCACAGATTCAATGCAATCCTTATAAAATTTGAGTAGCATTTTTCATAGAAATAGAATAAATAATTTTAAACTTTTGTGGAGCCCTAGTTGGTTTGACTGAATAGGCACAGTGTCAGCCCTTGGACTGGGGATTGATTCCAGTTAAGGGCACATACCTATGTTGTGGGCTTGATCCTGGCTCTGGTCAGGCATGCATACAGGAGGCAAACAATTAATGTTCTCTCTCACATGGATTTTTTTTTTATCTGTATCTACTCCTCCCCTTCACTCTCTCTAAAAAAATCAATGGAAAAATATTCTTGGGTGAGGATTAACAACAACAACAACAAAATTATATGAAAACAGAAAATATCCTAAATATCCAAAGTAACCCTGAAAAAGACAAATAAAGCTGGCAGGATTATACTTTCTGATTTTAAACTATAGTACAAAGCTATGGGAATAAAAACATTATGGTTTTGATAGTTTTGATATTAAAATAGACAAATAAATGTATCTATGTGACCAATGGAAAACCATAGAGAACCCAAAGATAAATCCAGTATGTATGATCAACTAACTTTTTATCATTTGCTAAAAACAAAATGAGGAAAGGATAATATCTTCAAATAAAAGTGTTAGGAAAATTACATATACAAATGGAAAAGAACAGATTGGGCTTCTAACTTAAGACCTTCACAAAAATTAATAGAAATAGATTAAATACTTAATGTAAGACCTGCAACCATAACACTTCTAGGGGGGAAAAATAGGGGAAAAGCTCCGTGATATTGGTCTTAGCAAAAAAAAAAAAAATTGGAAATGACACTTAAAGCACAGAAAAGAAAGTGAACAAGTGACTCTATATCAAACTAAAAAGCTCTACAAAACAATGAAACAACAAAATGAGAAGGCAACCTATGAAATGGAAGAAAATGTTTACATACTATTTATTTGATGAGAAGTTAATGCTAAATATATAAGATATATACATATATATATATATATATATATATATATATAATTCAACAGAAAAAATTAAATTAACATGTTTGAAAAATGAGCAAAGGACCTAAATAGATATTTCACCAAAGATAATATACTAATGGCCAATAGGTACATGAGAAAATCCTGAACATCATTAATCATCAGGGAAATACAAATCATAGCCAGAATGAGATACCATCTGTTAAAATGATTTTACTAAACAAAATAAGCCAGTCAGAGAAAGACAAGTATCACATGATCTCACTTATAAATGGAATATAATGAACAAAATAAACTGATGAATAAAATAGATCCAGAGACATAGAAGCATGGACTAGAATGAAAAATCTCAGAGGAAAGTTGAGGGTGGGTGGGTGGAGAGAGATTAACCAAAAAACATATATGTATTAGGTCTAGTAATAATTAATGTCGTTTTCTAATACTTTTTTAAATCGAATTTATTTAAACAATACAACAAAATTTAATCAACAATATAGTTGCCGTTGTTTTCTACTACTTGTGCACAATGCTCAGGAAGCATTTTAATCCCTCTGTTGTAAAATTCTTGTGATTTTGATGCAAAAAATTCGGTCAATGCATTTTTGAGGCATTCTTCATTATTAAATTTTTTTCCAAGAAGAAAGTTTTGCAAAGAACGAAACAAATGGTAATGGAAGGGGCAATATCAGGAGAATATGCAGGTTGAGGGAGAACTTCCCATTCCAACTGGCGCAGTTTTTCAGCAGTGATTCTTGCAGTATGCGGTCGTGCGTTATCGTGGTGAAGAATTACGCCCTTCCGATTAATCAGCTCGGGTTCTTTTTCTCTTAAAGCTTGGGCTAACCTTTCCAATAGGGCACTATACACTGCACTTATAATGGTTTGGGTAGATGGTCAAAGTTCATAATGAAGAATTCCTTGAAAATTCCACCAAACACACAACATCACTTTTTTCGCATGCAAGTCAGGTTTCGGCATGGGCTGCAGAGCCTCATTTTTGTCCAACCATTGAGGCCGCCTTTTCAAATTAACATACAGCACCCATTCTTCATCTCCGGTAACAATTTGCTCTAAAAACGGCAAACGGTTTTGACGAGAGAGGAGCGAACTGCAAATTGTGACTCTTTGATTATGGTTGTTGTTGGTCAACTCATGAGGAACCCATTTTCCAAACTTTTGGACTTTGCCAAGTGCACGCAATTGATTGGAAATTGTTTTTTGTGAACAATTTAAAGTTGTCGCAAGCTCTTGTTGGGTAATTTGAGGATTTTGCACCAAAAGAGCTTGAAGAGCTTCTTGATCAAAATTGGACACACGGCCTCGACCACTCTTGTCATCTAACGAAAAATTTCCCTCGCGAAATTTCTCAAACCAACGCTGGCATTTTCTGGCACTAACTGCATCTTGACCAAGAGCACTACAGATGTTTTTAGCAGCCTCACTTGCTTTTCTTCCTAATTGGAACTCATAAAGCAGTGCCGAATATGCTCTTCATCCGCCATCTTCTTAGCCCTAGTTTTGCAACAAAAACCAAACCAAACACAAACTTTTTCAAGCAAAACTTGTTAATTGCACTTCACACGTTCTATAGATACCACGTGTTTGAAGGTTATGTCAATACAAGTCAACGTCAAGCAAGATTTTAAAAGAATGTTGAAAACGACATTAATTATTACTAGACCCGATATAACCATTGGACACAGATACTAATGTGGGGAAAGCCTGGGGGATGATTGCTGGGAGGTTGGAGGGGGTTAATGGGGTTGGAAAAGGGACATCTGTAATACTTTCAACAATAAAGATAAATTTAAAAAATAATAAAATAAATAACAAATGTTGGTAAGGATATGGAGAAAAAGGAATCCTGGTATACTCTTGGTGAGAAGGTAAATTGATGCAATCATTATAGAGAACTATAAATATTCCTAAAAAAGAATTAGACTAGAGCTATAATATGATCCAGCACTTTCACTTCTCATATTCAGAGAAAATGAAAACACTAACTAAAAAAGATATATGCACTCTACTGTTCATTGCAGCATTATTTACAATGGCCAAGATATGGGGGCGGGGGAGAAGGGACCTATTGATTGATGATGAGTAGTGAAGATTATATATATGTTCAGTCATAAAAAAGAATGAAATATTGCCATTTGCAACATTGATGAACCTAAAAAACATTATGTTAAGTTGTTAAGTGAAATAATCTAGGACAGAGAATAAAATGGTAGTTATTAGAATGTTGGTTATGGGGTGGTGAAAATGAGGGATTGCTGATGTAAAGGCATAAATCTTGCTATAAGATGAATAAATTCGGGATTAAATATATATGATTATAGTTAGTAGTACTGTGCTGTATACTTAAAACTTGTTAAGAGAGTAATCCTTAAGCATCTCACCTCACATTCACACAGAAAGTAACTTATGTGAGATGATAAATGCATTAACTAACCTGATTGTAGTAATCATTTCACAGAGTATACTTATATCAAGTCATCATGTTGCAGTCTTTAATGAATATAACATATTAGTTATATACTATAGCTCAATAAAGCTGAAAAATAACAATAATTGACCAAATGAATAGTGAATATATATTTTAAATAAATTATTCAATTTGTTTAAATTTAAAAAAAAAGTTTATTCAATTCTCCCACCCCTTACCACCCACTTTTGGCAACCACCAATCTGTTCTCTATGAGCCCTTTAAAGAAAACTTAAACTTAGCCCTAGCCAGTGTTTCTCAGTAGTTAGAACATTGGCCTGAAGACTAAAGGTTTTTTGGTTCAATTCCTGGTCAAATGCACATACCTGGGTTGCAGGTTTGATTCCCAACTCTGGTTTGGGCATGTGCAGAGGCAACCAATTGATGTGTCTCTCTCACTCCCTCTTTCCACCTCCTCCATTCCTTTCTTTTTAAAAATCTCATGTGAGTATTAATCAAAGAAACCTTAAAAATTAAACATATGAGAGGTCATATGATATTTGCCTTTGTTAACTTATTTTGCTTAGCATGATGCCCACAAAGCACATCCATGTTGTCATGAATTACAAGATTTCATTTTTTATATGGCTGAATAAATTTCCATTGTGTATATTCATAGGTAAATATATATTATACTGAGTGGCCAGATTATTACGATCTCTGAACGCATAATAATCTAGCCACTCAGTGTATATCCTATATAATAAAAGGCTAATATGCCAATTGTTCCCCATATCAGGAATTCGCCCAATAAGCAGGCTGGTCAACCGCCCATGTCCCCTCCCTCTGGCCAGGCTGGTTGGACCCTACTCATAGACGAATTCATGTACTAGGTCTCTGATATATATATCAGAGACCTGGTGCATGAAATTCATGCACGTGAGCAGTGTGTCCCTCAGCCCAGCCTGCACCCTCTCCAATCTGAGACCACTGGAGGGATATCTGACTTCCCGTTTAGGCCTGATCCCACCATAATCGGGCCTAAACGGACAAAGGGACATCCCTCTCACAATCCAGGACTGCTGGCTCCTAACTGCTCACCTGCCTGCCTTTCTGATTGCCCTTAACCACTTCTGCCTGCAAGCCTGATCACCCTTTAACCACTCCCATGCCAACCTGATTGATGTCTAACTGCTCCCCTGCCAGCCCATTTGCCTCCAACCTCCCTCCTCTGCCAGCTTGGTCACCCCTAACTTCTCACCCCTGCAGGGTTGATAGCTTTCAACTGCCCTCCCTTGCAGGTGTCTCCCAACTGCCCCGGCCCCCCTACTTGCCTGATTACCCACACTGCCCTCCCTTGCACACCTGGTTTCTCCCAACTGCCTTCCCCTGCTGGCCACCTTGTGGAGGCCCTCTTGTGTCCATATGGGGATGGGATCTTTGACCACATGGGGGCAGCCATATTGTGTATTGGAATGATGGTCAATCTTCATATTACTCTTCAATTAGATAGGATAGAGGCCTGGTGCATGGGGAGGGGGAGAGGGGCAGCTGGTTTGCCCTGAAGGGTGTCCTGGATCAGGGTGGGGTATGAGGTGGCCTGAGTGAAGGGCCTATGGTGGTTTGCAGGCCAGCTGTGACCCAAGTGGAGACCCTGGTATCTGGAATTTATTTACCTTCTACAATTGAAACTTTGTAGCCTGGAGCAGAGCCAAACCTCCTGCTTGCTCAGTGTTGGCAACCATATCTGTTTGGATTTGTTTATCTTCTATAATTGAAACTTTATAGCTTTGAGTGGAGGCTTAGGCTGGCAAGGGCAGGCAGAAAGCTTGGCTTCCTCCACTGCCAGGGAAATGCCTCCCTCCTTCTCTCTGTAGCTGTAGCCATCTTGGTTCAGTTTATTTGCATACTCTCTCTGATAGGCTGGTGATCATGGCTTGTGGCCTTGGCTTGTGGAGCAGAGTGATGGCTAATTTGCATATTACTCTTTTATTAGGTAGGATACACACACACACACACACACACACACACACACACACACTGAGTGGCCAGATTATTATACATTCAGAGATCATAATAATCTGGCCACTCAGTGTATATATTAGAGTATATGCATATATCATTTTGAGTTAGTATTTTTATTTTCCTTGAACAAATACTCAGAAGTAGAATTGCTAGATTACATGGTAGTTATATTTTTAATCTTTTAAAAATCTCCACATCTGCCGAAACCGGTTTGGCTCAATGGATAGAGAATCTGCTTGGGGACTGAAGGGATCCAGGTTTGATTCTGGTCAAGGGCATGTACCAGTGGGGGGTGTGCAAGGGGCAGCTGATCGATGACTCTCTCTCATCGATGTTTCTAACTCTCTATCTCTCTCCCTTCCTCTCTGTACAAAATCAATAAAATATATTAAAAATAAATAAATAAATAAATAAATAAATAAATAAAATAAAAATCTCCACATGTTTTTATAATGACTGCACCAATTTACATTCCCACCAACAGTGCACTAGGTTTTCTTTTTCTTCACATCCTCACCTACACTTTTTATTTCTTATCTGCTTTATAGCAGCCATCTAACATCTGTGAAGTAATATCTCAGTGTAGTTTTGACTTGCTTTTCCCAGATGATTAATGATATTGAACATCTTTTCTCAGAAAAAAATATCTATCACACTTTTCCTAATTTAAAAAAAAATCTGATGTTTTATGTCTTTTGCCATTGAGTGTATGAATTCTTTATATGTTTGGATATTAAACTCATCAAATATAGAATTTTCAAATATTTTTCTTCTACTTAGTTGGTTGTCTTTTCAATTTTTTGATGGTTTCCTTTACTGTGCACCAACTTTTTAGTTTGATGTAGTTTATTTTTTTTATTTAATTCTTTTGTTATCATATTAAAAAATAATAATCACTAAGATGTATATCAAAGAGCTTACCACCTATGTTAGTTTTTAGAAGTTTTATAGTTTATATTAAGACCTTAATCTATTTAAGTTAATTTTTATGTTTGATAGAAAAAGTGGCCCAGTTTCATTCTTTTACATGTGGCTTCCCAATTTTCCAGACACTAGTTATTTATAAAACTGTACTTTCCCCATTTGGACATTCTTGTATATATTCTTTGTAATAAATTAGTTGATAATTTGTACATGAGTAAATATACATCTTTATTTTGTAATGACAATGAAGCAAAAATGTATTATTTTTAAAACAATATCTTAATCTAAAAAGTTTTACTTCTGATGTTTTAATTTAATATTAGCTTTTTGCACAAAATTATAAAATTTAGTATATATTGATGTCACAATGTTAATGTATAACAATGGGTAGCTTTGAAAAAGTATATTTACTTTTTTCTTTTATTATTTTTATTTCAGAATTATACTTTTTATTATAGAAATAGATTAAAATGTTGATGTCTCCAGTATGTATAAATTATGTTCCATAGCAAACATATTTGATACACGAATGTAAACAATTGAGGTCAATTTGTTGAGAACATGAATATAATATATATTCCTATATCTTTATAGCTAGAGAACATGTACTGTTTATTACTCTGGTATTAATTCCTTAGATTCTTAATTCATTAACAATTACTTTAACTTCTCAAAATTTTGAATTCTAAGATTTAACTGAATATGTAGATAAGTGCACTATAACCCTCTCTTATATCTTGGTTTGGTCAGTACAGAAAAGTGATGTTTAAGAACAATAAGTTTTTTTGTTGTTGTTGTTTTGTTGTCTTGAGTATATTTTTATTGATTTCAGAAAGGAGAGAGAGAGACAGAAACATCAATGATAAGAGAGAGAATTATTGATTAGCTGACTTCTGCATGCTCCCCACTGGGGATTGAGTCCGCAAACCCAGGCATGTGCCCTTGACCAGAATTGAACCTGGAGCCCTTTAGTCTGTAGGCCAATGCTCTATCCACTGAGTCAAACAAGCCAGTGCAATATGTTTTTGTTAGATAAAAATAATATCTATGCAGCAACCTACATCACAAGAAAAAAAAGGAATTCAATTGAAAATAAAACATCAACACAAAATTAATAGTTCTACTCAAAGTTTTATCATGAAATGGAGAGGTTGCATTCTAGGCAACTAACAAATAAGGCTGTAGTTTATTTCTGAGAATATATTCTATGCAATTAACAAATAAGACTGCAGTTTATTTTTGGAAATGTGGCAGAAACAAATCTATAGCTCTCATTGCTCACAAGAAGTGGGTCAAGAATAATGCCTTATTCAAAAATTATATATAAAGTGAGAAATAATGTAAAGTTCAACTTTATTAAAAGTCTGGATAAATGGGAAAGAGCAGGATTAGTCATTGTTGATCAACCAGAATTTATGGTAAAAAAAAAAACAACAGCTTGTTTCAGACACCAGATACAAAATTTCAAAGGATATATTGCTTTTTGAGAATAAAGACACTAAGGTATTGGTTTGGAAGCGTATTCAACTAAAAGTCCCTCTTTCTGCCCCTAAATATTGGTAATAATTTAGAAAAACTTGATCTTGATACAAATAAACAATTCCGGTATAGAATAAATGCCATAAAACATATCTCTATTTTTTTACTTTGAATTTCCTACAGATAGACAGACATCTGGACCATCGATATTAATAAAAGGTTAATATGTTAATTAGACCAGACATCTTCCAGACAAAACCATAGTGGCAGGGGCCAAGGCAGAGATGGTTAGGGGAAACTAGGCTGGCAGGGGAGGGAAGTTAGGAGCAATGAAGCAAGAGGGCAGGCAAGTGGTTAGGAGCCAGCAGTCCCAGATTGCGAGGGGACAGTGGGACATCCCCCAAGGGATCCCGGATTGGAGAGGGTGCAGGCCAGGCTGAGAGACATGTCCTCCCTCTGTACATAACTTTCACGAATGGGCCTCTAGTTTATAGACATAAAAGGCTAATATTCAAAGTGTCTCCTTTGAGATGGGGAGGGGGCAGTAGAGAACATCCAGAGTTAACACAGAATAGATGGAAGGCTAGCAGTTGTCCAGTAGAGCATTGGAGGGTCACAGGAGAATAATTTGGGGGAAAGGAAGGGATTCATGTGGAAATGAAGCTAGAGGTAAGAGGGGAACCAGAAAAGGCTACAGGAGACAAAAAGGTTATAGGAGCCCTGGCTAGTTTGGCTCAGTGAATAGAGCATAGGCCTGGGGACTGAAGAGTCCCAGGTTCGATTCTGGTCAAGGGCACAAGTCTGGGTTGTGGGCTCGATCCCCAGTAGGGGATGTGCAGGAGGCAGCTGATCAATGATTCTCTTATCATTGATATTTCTATTTCTTTCCCTTCATCTCTGAAATTAATAAAAAATATATTAAAAAGAGAAAACAAACAAACAAACAAAAAAACAAAGTGTCTCCTTTGGAGTACAACTGGAAGACCAGGAGTTTGATCACTCGCTATAACATGCACTGACCACCAGGGGTGGCATGGAACATGGTGGGCACCCAGCTGTGATGGTGGGGTGCTGAGGGAGCAAGGGAAGGAGGAGGTAGGAGGCATGGAGGGAGAACTGCAGAATGGAGGCATACTGGTGGTGAGAGAAGGAGGAGGTAGGATTCAGGGAGATGGGTAACCTGATTGTTCCTAATCATTAGCCAGGCCTAGGGATCTACCTGTTCACAAATTCCATACACTGGGCCTCTACAATGATTATAAACAGTAACTAAGATGTTGACCCACTTCTCATTAGCCATGAGATCTATAATCTATCAAGATTAATCACTTCATCATCAGAAGGAGTGCCAGAAATAGAAAATTATTTAGTTTCATATTAAAAGAGTGCTTTACTTGTCTATTATTATCTGTCTAAAATCACAGATCCAAGATGAGAAGGAGAACAGAAGAACAGCCTTAGTAGAACAAAGATATGAGAAAATAATGACTTGTAAATGAATAAACCAACTTAGGCCTTGAGTAAGTATTATAATTCTTCTAATGGAATTAAGTAGAAATCATGGCTAAAAACAATCACAGTCATCAAGTCATATCTTGAGTACCACCTTTGAAATATAGAATTTATTTCCTAGAAGTAGAGCAGTATTTTACAGTTAAACAATGCTCTGCTGGCACAAAAAAAAAATGTTTTTATATAATCTTATTTGCTCCTTTCTCTGATTTTTGGAAGCAAATGTTATCATGTACAGTACTATTTTTAAAATAATGAAACTGAATATCAAAGAATGTGATTAAATTTGTCCCTGGTATATGACTCTAAAACATGATCACTTGCTTTAAATCCCAAAGTTTCACTACTGGAATGACTTGCCTATTAGCAACATTCATATGGAGTTGGAATTGAAATGGCTAAGAAATCATTACAGTTGGAGAAAAGAAATGGAGCTCAGGGAACATAAACAACTTGTCCAAACTTATGTAAGTTATTGCCAGACTGCAGATTAGGATTTCACTCAACCAAATTCAACTTCCAAAGTAGTCTTGGGGCAAACAAAACATTCCTTGATAAATTAGCAACAAACTTAGAATAGAATATATTTAACTAAAAATATGCATATACACCTACCTATCAACTATTATCTCTATCTATCTTTCTATCAAGTTTATGAATGACCAAAAGGGTAAGAATAATAAGATATATAAGAAGTATCCTAGCCCAGCTGGTGTGGTTCAGTGGTTGAATATCAACCCATGAACCAGGAGGTCTAGGGTTAAATTTCTGGTTGGAGCACATGCCTGGGTTTCAGACTCTAATCAATTGACTATCTCCTCCATGCATGCCCCTAATCATAGTAGAGGCCCAGTGTATGGAATTTGTGCACAGGTAGATCCCTAGTTTCAGTAGGGGCATGGAGGAGATAGTCAATTGATGATTCTCTCACCATTGATTTTTCTCTCTCTCTTTCCCTTTCTCTTCCTCTTTCTGAAATCAATAAAACCATAAAAAAGAAATATCTTAATTTCCTCTGTTTTTTTAAATTAATTAATTTTAATTATAACTGAAATATGTTAGTTTTAGTTGTACAATACAGTGATTTAACTTTTATATACCTTACAAAATGTGCACCACAATAAGCCTAGTAGCCATCTACCTCTGCACATTTATTACAATACTAGAGGCCCAGTGAACAAAATTCGTGCATGGGAGGGAAGCTGTCCCTCAGCCAAGCCTGCACCCTCTCCAATCTGGGACCCCAGTGGAATCGGGCCTAAATGGGTGGTTGGACATGACATCTCTCTCACAATCCAGGACTGCTGGCTCCAAACCGCTCACTTGCCTCTGCTTGGTTGCCCCTAAACAATTCTGCCTGGCAGCCTAATCACACCCTAGCCACTACTCTGACAGACTGATTGCTCCTCAGCTGGCCTGATTGCCCCTAGACTGCCCTTTCTTGCTGGCCTGGTCACCCCAAACTTCCCTCCATTCCCAGACTGGTTTTTCCTAACTGTCCTCCCCTGCAGGCCTGGGTCCTCCTAACTGTCTTTCACTGCAGGCATGGTCCCCTCACAACTGCCCTTCACTGCAGGCTGGTTCCCCCAAAACTGCCTTCCCCTGCAGGCCTGGTCCCCCAAAACTCTTCTCCCCTGCAGGCATGGATCACTCCCAACTATCCTTCCCTACAGGTCTGGTCCCCCACAACTGCCCAACCCTGTAGGCCTGGTCCCCCCAACTGCTCTCCCCTGCTGTCCTGGTTCCACCTAACCGCCCTCCCCTGCAGGCCTTGTCCTCCCAATCACCTCCCCTGCAGGCCTGGGTCACCCTTAATTGTTCTCCCCTGCAGGCCTGATCCCTCCCAACTTCCCTCCTCTGCTGGACCAATCATCCCTAACAGACCTTCAGGCTGGCCTGATTGGTCACAACTATGCTCCCTTGCAGGCCTGGATCACCCTCAACTTCCCTCCTCTGCTGGCCTGGTCACCCCTAACTGCCCACAACTGTCCTCCCCTACAAGGCCATTTTGTGGCAGCCATCTTGTGTCCACATGTGGGCAGCCATCTTTGACCACATGGGGACAGCCATCTTGTGTCTTGGAGTGATGGTCAATTTGCATATTATTCTTTTATTACATAAGATTACTGTGTTTCCTATGCTGTACTTTACTTCCCTATGACTTATTTGATAACTGAAAGTTTGTACTTTGAATCCCCTTCTATTTTCTGCCCAACCTCCATCTCTTCCCCTCTGGCAACCATCAATTTGTTCTCTGTATCAATACATTTGTTTCAGTTGTATATTATTTTATGATTTATTTTGTTTTTAAATTCCACATCTAAGAGAAACCATATGGTATTTGTCTTTTGAAATTTTGTCGTTTCTAAAAACATGAATGAATCTAGAGGGTATTATGTTAAATGAAATAAGTTGCACAGAGAAAGACAAATGTTTTAAAGTTGACCTTGAAAGAGTTGAATGCTTTATGTGAAATGTTAGAAATCACTTGATTAGATAAGTTAGAATTAGAGATTAATTACATAAAATAATTAGACTAAAGCTAGACAAAGAGTATTAGTTGAATAGAAAATTTAATTGCAAAATTAAATTACTTATGAAGGCCAAAATTTTGAAAATAAATAAAATATTCCAGTTTGTTAAGAAGATTTACAATCGACTATCAGGCTCATCTAAGAGAGATCCCGAGACATAGCAAACCAAGCAATAATTTGTTTACAAAATCTCTGCTGAGTATTCCTATCAACAGGAACACCTTTCCTGTATAAGGGCATGATACTCTTTCCATTAGTGTAAAAGCAGCCATTAGTATTTCCTTTCAAATTGACCTACTGAGAATTAGAACTAGAAAGGTTTAGTAAACTAGAGGTTTATAAGATTGTGTTAAATGGCAAATGTCTTATTTTGCCCTCCCTCTCCACAATGCACAGCTTCCAATCATTTTTCCCTCTGGTATTGTTTTTTCTGGAAAATGTAACATCTTTAATTTTTTGCATCCCAGTCCTGATGTTTTTATACCTGGTGTAGTATATAGAGAGACTATTATTAATAAAGCACTTCTTCCTTTTCTATTACATACTCTCTCTTTGGAGGTAAAGGTTGGGAATGGGATGGCAAATGGCAAAAATAATGACTTTGGAAGGATAAACTGGGCATGATAAGCCTGGCCAATTGCTCTTTATCTTTTTCCTCAAGAGTTGGCTGGCCACTGTGATTATGAAAGCTATCCTTGGAGCTCAGTATCATGAAGCCCTTTCTTACACAGAAAAAAACAAAAACAACATATTCGCAATACTAAGTTTATCAACAATAAAAATAATATCTCTGTCCTCAGCAGCTTTAATTACTTATGAGATTACTGAATTGGATAATCAATCATATAGAAAAAAATAAGTTGGTATTAATTAAGCTCTTAAAACACACATTTAGCACATGGATCTGGGTGTCTCCAGAAATAGATTTGGAAAATAAAATATATGCAACAAAATAAATAGGGTGACTGAGGCCTTGAACTTGTGTATGTAATAAGGGAACTTTAATCATGATAATTTATAAAGTCTAAATCTGGCAATGTGACTGAATTTTTCTTATGCTGTCTAGGTGAATGCCTATACTATTCTTAGGTGATATGAAACTGATCATCTCAGTTCACTGCAACTTATGCCAGTCTTGTTTACTGGAAAGCAAATGAATTTATATAAGACAGGGATGTACATGCAGGTCCTAGTGCAAAGTTTCAAAGTTCAGCAAAAATATGGGGCCACTCTTGGCATCAGGCAAAGGTATAGTTGCTTTATAGAACTTGTCAAAGTGCATAACCAATGGACCCCTTAACAGATTCTGGCTGAGTAATGTTCAAATGCTAGTCTACTTGGACCTGGCAAGCAAACCCTGGACATCCACAAGGATAGTCTTAGCCACATCATAGAAAATATAAGATGAAACTTGTAACTTACAAGATTGATATTGGATAATCAGATGCAAACCTTAGTATGTGAGTGAGGACATGAGTTACTTTAGCAAATAGTAGATTGGGAAGACCTTGGTATGTAGTGACAGCTGAGCCCAGGAAAAATGGTTTTCATTACACATCTTTTGGACATTAGAAGGTGAAACTATACTTCCTTTAAATACCTGGGCACATGTGTTCCACAGGGGCTACAGAGTGGGCTTACGCTGGCTCTACATTCAATTACAAAAGGAAACTACTTTCTTAGGAGGTAGGATTCTTCGGTATAAAATATCACATAGTAAAATGCAGTGGTTAAAATCAGAACCACCTTTAAACCTAGCAAATAAGTAATTCTACCACAGCGACCACTCTGGTTTTTCACAAACTATTATGAGGCATATTCAGACCCTTGGAATATTCTGCCCAAATGGTTCTATACCCATTTTCAAGGATTGCACAGAGCACTTCCTAGATCCCTCCTCCTGAGGGTGCAAGGTAACAGGTTCATCTATCCCTAAATATAAGCCATAAACAACTGATGACTCTTTACTAGCTGTCACTACAGTAAAAGATGGGTGAATGGAAGGGCAGAGGAAGGAACCATGGGTCAAGAGCTGTTTTTTGTGTGTATGTTTTTTTTTGTGTGTGTGTGTATGTTTTGTTTTGTTTTGTTTTGATATATATATATATATATATATATATATATATATATATATATATATATATATATATATTACACAGAGAGGAATTGAGAGGGATAGAGAGTTAGAAACATCAATGAGAGAAAAACATTGACCAGATGCCTCTTGCACACCCCCCACTGGGGATGTGCCCACAAGCAATGTACATGCCCTTGATCGGAATCGAACCTGGGACCTTTCAGTCCACAGGCCTACGCTCTATCCACTGAGCCAAACCGGTTTTGGCAAGAGCTGGTTTTAACTATAGCTTATGGTCTGGTTAATATTTCTCAAGTCCTGAGAAAGCTAAATTTGTGCCTTGACTTTCAGCCTAATTTTCCTTTGAGATACTTCAAATGTGATGCTGTTAGGGTACAAATGTGAGGTGGGACATAGAGGGGCACTTTGTTAAAGAAAGTTGTCCAACTCAGACTTGTATGCTGAGGAGAAACCTTAAGGAAATGGCATGTAAAATTGTTCTACTCTTCTCCTGGTCCCCATGAATATTACTATTATGTCTGTAAACATCCTTTATTTAGCATAGGACTATAAATGCCTACATGTAAGAGTGTATTAATAATACATAAGTAAATAAATCACATATTAAATTCCTTGAAGAAGTGTCAGAAATACTGAATAAGACAAAAAATTCATCTCAAATAAATTTGTTTTAATAGGGGCATTGGAATTGTCACTGTCTGAAATGTCACTGTCAGAGGGGAGACAGTAGGTAGAGGTAGGTGTATGAGTCTTCAGATATGGTAAATGCCAAATGCCAAAATTAGCATCTTGCTGAGAGATTTCTTCCAAGTCTTTAGAGAGCTCAGTGTATGAATTGGGAAAGATGGATTTTGAACTTTCTTTTGTTGAAACTTTGGTTTCATATTTTAAGTCCAATCAAACACTCCATTTTTACACTTTATCTACCCCTGAAAACTTAATGGTATTACAAATAAAATTCCATCTATTATAGTAAACTGGAAATTCTAATTAGCTTTACTACGTGTTTCATGGATTAAGCAGCATCCCATCTAACAACTACAAGGGCACTCTCAGGGTTGAACAAAATGGAAGCTTTTTACAGGAAGAAGGATGGGGCTAAAGAGATAATAACAAAAGAGAAGAAAGTTTACTTTTAAATCAGGACTTCTTCTTTTGTGGGGAAGAGAATGGCACTATTTTATCATGAAGATTGCCTCTTCTTTCTTTAGGAGAAGGAGAACATGACAAAGACTACCTTACTGGTGTTTAACCAGAAAATTTCAGACAGGTTGATTATGATTACATTTCTGAAAGAGGTTAAAACTGCAGTTAAATCAGGTATTAAATCTAGATTTGGTATCATAGGCTTTTAGTATGATTAATACCATTTTGGGTATGATTATTTTTATAATGAAATAAAAAATATATTATATGTTTGGAATAATTTGTGTTATATCTTCATGTTGTCATTTAATATTTTTTAATTCAATTACTTTATTTAATAATGAGGCTAGGCATAGTTTAGGATGGAGACTATAAAAGGACATTAATTTCAACTTTGATTATATACCAAGAAAGAGGCTTAGATTCCACAGTTAAGAGAGAACATGTGATATTTATCTTTCTCTGACTGGCTTATTTTACTTAGCATAATACTCTCTAGATACCTCCATGCTGCCTCAAAAGTAAGAGATCCTTTTTTATAACTGCACTAGAGGCCTAGTGCACAGATTCATGCATGGGTGTTGTCTGGTCAGCCTGGCCCCAATCGGGCAGATCAGGGCTAGGCCTGTTGGGAGGAGAAGATAATGGGAAGTTGGCTAGCTGGCCTGCCCCTGATTGAAGTATGAGAAACCAATCGGGGGCTAGCTGACTGGGGGGAGGGGCTCTTGGCCATCTGTATGTCCACTATGAAAAAGTGTCTATTTAGGTCCTTTTCCCATTTTTTAACTGTATTGTTTGTCTCCTTTTGTTAAGTTGTGTGAGTTCCTTATATATTTTGGAAATTAACCCTTTATTGAATATATCATTGGCAAATATGTTCTCCCATACAGTATGTTCTTTTTTCATTTTGTTGATGTCTTCTTTTGCTATGCATAATCTTATTATTTTGAAGCAGTCCCATTTGTTTATTTTTTCCTTAATTCCCCCTGCATTAGGAGATATGTAGATAAACATATTGCTATGAGAGATGTCTGAGATTTTGCTGCTTGTGTTTTCATTTTTCAATAGTTCCACAATTTATATTTAAGTCTTTTATCCTTTTTGAGTTTATCCCTGTATGTGGTGTAAGTTGGTGGTCTAGTTTCTTTTTCTTTTTTTCTTTTTTCTTTTTTCTTTTTTTTTGCATTTGTCCAATATTCCCAAAACAATTTATTAAAGAAACTGTCTTTATTCCAGTAAATGCTCCTGACTCCTTTGTGAAGTATAAGTTGAACATAATGACTTACGTCAATTTCTGGATTCTCTGTTCTGTTCCATTGATCTACATGCCAGTTTTTATGCCAGTTCAATGCTGTTTTGATTATTGTGGCTTTGTAGTATAAGTTGATATCTAATAAACAAAATAAACTAACAAACCAAAAAGATCCAGAGACATGGAAGTATGCTACAGACTGAGGAGCCTCAGCAGGGAAAAGGATGAGAGAGGGAAGAGATCAACCAAAAACCTTATATGCATATATGCAAAACCCATGGATACAGACAACTGAGGGGTGGGGATGAGAATGGGGAGAAGGGGACCAATCAGGGGGGAAAGGGGAATGATTGTAATACTTTCAACAATAAAGGTAAATTTAAATTAAATGAAATCCTTTGGGGGAGGAAAGGTTTAAACTAAAAGAAACATAAAACACATTCATTTGAATGTCAGAGCTTGCAACCAGGAAACACAAATTAAGGTAGCAGCCAAAAATGTGTTCTTAAGAGAACAAAGAAAGGCAGGGTTTATAAAGGTTTGTGTGATTCTTAATCTGGCCCTCTTTATGCAAATGCAGGATTCTTGTTAGGTTAGGCTAATTGAGATTGGTGGTTTTTAACATGCAAAAGAAGTAGGCTGGCTGGCAAAATGGATTGGCTCCTTTTAAAGCAAAGAATGTAGATGCTCTGGTTGTCATAGTGAGGAAAAGATAAAGTCCAGGCATGACTGAGAAGTTCAAAAGTTCATTGCATAACATGCTGGGTGGAATGTGTGCCAGATAAACTTCATCATGGCCTCCTGGCTCCAGTTTAGTTCCTCTGATGTAAATGACTCCATTTTGGTCATCTCTGTTTACAAAAGCCACCTAAAAATTAGTTAATCTATTGCTTTGATGCTTGTAAGCATCTTATGGGATCAAAATATCTACTAAAACCCAGTGGTTTCAGGAACAACTAAATGATTATGGGTTTTTATTGTCAATTGGCTTCTTAAAGATAAAATCAAGTTTGTCTTGATGGAATTTGACTTCTAAAAAAAGAGCAATAGCTTTTATAGGGGTTCAGAATGAGTCACCCCAAGATGTGCCTCTGTGGTATTTAAGTTGTTTTGAGTTATAGGCAACAAAAACCCAGTGGACTCAAGAGAAACTTCTGCCCTCATACCTTAACTACCTGGAAAAATCTTAATTAGAGATTCAGTTATATCCCATCTATAAGATGAATACATCTGTATAGTAAAATATATAGCATGCACTGTAGTTCTTTCATTTTAGTTTCTCCTTTGTATAATTAACATTTTCCATTTGTCATTAAAAGTAATTAGTGAAAATTGTGTAAACAAATTCTATCTAAAAGCAAAGTTTTCACCGGAAACAGTTAGGTAGGACTATCTTATCCAAGGTTATTGCAGAGGGTAGAGAGGTCACAACTGAGACTGAACTAAACTCTGTTGAGAAAATGGCTGGATAATGTTTAAAAGCTGGAATAAATTTGGGGGAATCATAGTCCATCTGCCTTTCCTAATTGGACTTATCCAAAGAAAAAGTAAACTTTCTGTTTCTTAATGACAGGAGACAGGGTTACACCTTGGAGGAAGGTGCCTGCTGAAGTTAGTTAGGTTTTGCACTCCCACAGAAATTAGGAGATAGCTGAGCTGTCTTCCCTAATGATTACATGTCAAATGATGGCTGTCAAGTCATTTAGAAAGAAGGTTCTGGATTTGAAAACTATCAGGGAGCTTTTAAGGATATCTACATCTTAAAAGGACAGAGAAGGAATGTGCAACATGGAGTTTTCTAAAGCAAAGGCACAGTGGAAAGGGAGATTGCAATAGAAAGTGTCTGAGAGGCAGGAAGTTGCCTCCTAAATGTGGTGTAGCCCACAGAAACATTAAGACCTTGGTAAGACTAAGGAACTCTTCTTCTGTATAGATTTTATAGACATTGATTATTTTGCCTAATTTCTCTCTCTTTTTTTTTTTTTTTAACAAACATGTTTTTCTAGTCCTCCCTACCCCCCAGTTTTAGGTTCTCAATAATATTGAGAGGAAGGTACAGACATACCTCACATATTTTATTTCTCTAAATGTGCATAACCTCCCTCATCAGAATGAGACATTTGTCACAATCAATAAACTTATGGTGACACAGTGTAATCACCACACTAGGGATTACTCTTGATATTTCACTTTTCATGGGTTTGGACAAATGTATAATGTCAAAACAAAAACACAAAATTCAACTGAGTGAATTTGAGAAGCTAATTAGACTTATTAAAAGATTCATGAATCAAGCAGTATCCCATCTAGCGACTAGAAAGGTGCTCTAAGTGAGTGTAAAAAAATGGAAAGTTTTTTATAGGGAGAAATGCATGACAAGAGGGCACTCAACAACAACCACCACCAAAAACATAACATTATTTTGGGGCCTGACCATCTTGTCTTTGGAGAAAGAAAAGGGCTAATATGCTATATTATGTAGATTGCCTCCTCTTTCTATGGTGGGTCTAGCACATGTGTCAAACACAAGGCCCGCGGGCCAAATCCAGCCCGCCAGGCCTTGCAATGTGGCCCGCACCGCGCTGTCATCACTGCACTCCGCTGTCAGTTTATGACATTGTCAGTTTATGACTGTTCAGTAAACCATTCGGCCCGTGATTTAGGCTGGATTTTAGATTTTGGCCCCTTCTCTGATTGAGTTCGACACCCCTAGTAGAGGGTCCCTGTGATACATTACCTTAATGGTGCTTGACCAGAAAATTCTGGGCTGGTTGATTAAGATTATGTTTCAAGAAGTTGAACTCAGTTGTAGTGGTTCAGTAGTTGAGCATCGACCTATAAACCAGGAGGTGACCCGTCCATTCAATTCCTAAGATCCCCAGTAGGGAGTGGGCAGGAAGCAGCCGATCAATTATTCTCATTGATGTTTCTCTATCTCTCTCCCTCTCCCTTCCTCTCTGAAGTCAATACAAATATATTTAGAAGTTGAAACTGTAATTGGACCAGGTGTTAAATCTAGGTTAGGTATCAGAGGCTTTTTGCATGAGCAATGGCATTTTAGGCCTGTAGTTTTCTTTTTAGTTACATGTATTCACCATTATAATATGTTAATGTAAGAAACATTTAAACCTGTGAAGAATTTTTGAGAGTCTATGTGAACCAAACTGTAGACAATTGCCAAGAAGCAGAATCTCCAGAATTGAGATATGCTCTTGAGAAAAACAGTTTTGCACCTTGTTTTATACATGACAATCAAAAGAGGAAACATCTCAGACATGAAATCCATTGGTTACAGATTAGAGAGGTAATAGAAAACAAAGCAAAGGGAAATCTCAGTAAAATGATAGACACATACTTCTTTTACTTAAGTGGTTGCTGCATAGGGAATAGTCAACAACTAACTCAATAACAATAAGGGATTTGTGATGTCCACAGAGTGGTGTCTGTGCTGTGAGAGGCCCAGGAAAAGAAAAGTTACTTTGACTTTCCATCTCCTTGTAGAAGTAATTCAGCTTCTGGGGCTGCACCAAGCCCAAAAGGAGGGCCAGGGCCCAGAGAAGCTGGGTCATTTCTCTGGCCTTGGCATCTGAAGCTTCAGGATCTGGTTTAGTTTAAAAAGTTGTCATTTATACTTTATGTCTCTGGTTTGCAAGGCCACCACACAGGCTTTCCCTAAGTTAGTCGGGTTAGCATGTGGCCCCTTTTTGTCCACAGTATCACAAAGAGTTTCGCTGCCCTTAAACTTCTCTTTTCTTTCATTCATTCCTCTCCTCCAACACCTGGCAACCACTGATTGTTTTACTGCCTCCAGTTTCACCTTTTCCAGAATGTCATATACTTAGAATCCTATAATATGTAGTCATTTTAGATTGTTTTATTAAAACTTTGCAATGTTCTTCATTGCTTGATAACTTGTATTGAAACAGTATAAGCACTTGGACCTGGGAATTAAAAAAAAAAAAAAAAAAGTAGCAAGGAAGCCAAAGTAGACCAGATGGTCAGAAGATATGGAAACCACTGTTCCACTGTTTTGCATGCACAGTTCAAGGTTTGATCATAATACCTAATAAAATCTATCTGGAAATGTCTCTGGGCTTTCCTATTTCCATCTTGAAAAACCCAAGAACCCCAAAGTCAGTAACAATATCTACCTACCTATCATTAGTATGAACATCTACGTGCTTATTTCATTCAATTACTTACAATACAGACTACTGCCAGAGGAAATAAGATTAGTCAACAGAGTCCTAAGAAATGTATTTTGGAGACCCACACATAGGAGAACTTGAGGAATAGTGGCAAGTTTTACTGGAGCAAAAACAAAGGACTGCCCCCTAGTACCTGATATGGCTCAGCTCCATTTTGTTGTGGGAGAAATACAGTCCCTGGGGCATGGACATCTGAGGCTTCAGTAGTCTGGTTTAGTCTCTATTCCTATCTGGAGATTTTCGGGGCTGCACTTGAGTCCACACAACTCAATAAAGAGAGTATATGCAAGCCCCAGGCCTTTGTTAGGCTTTGATGGTGTCTCCTTGAGTTCAGAAGGGGTATACTTTCTGTCAAACTAACCAATTTTTTTTCTTCTTTCTAATTGATCATGAGTTGGTTCTGGGCCATCCCCCACTCCCTTCAAATCCTTTTTCTGGATCTTCCAGGGTTCTGAGTCCTTATCCTATCAGGCCCATTTCTCAAATTTTCTCAGGCTAGATTTCTCTCCTTTGCATGTCTCAAAGTCTTGCCTTATCAGCTGGTTTTTACTGCTCATGTGCTCAGCAAAAGAGTTTGTCTCTTACTGTTTTATCTCCCCCTGACCTCCAGTAACCTATAGGAAGGTGACTGTTGTTTTTGGGGGAAATTGAAAAGTTGATCCTTCCAATTCAAGGGATGGAGGGATGTTAATCCCCTTGGCAGAATAATGCAGCTATCCCCTAAATTAGAATGTCTGGAAGTTATAGCCTCCAGATTTAATTAGGCTTAGTCAGTATAGTTCCCTTCTCTTATGTTAATACCTAACTATTATAGCTGCCCACACTAACAAGACTGCTCTTGTTTATTGTGATATGCCAATATTCTCAGATGTGGCTAGTTGGAACTCTTTAAAGGTGGCTTCTAGGTTTTCATTTATGCACCCATTAGATTTTAAGTTCTTTCTTATTTTATTTTATTTATTTATTGTGTGTGTGTGCAAAAAGTTGTTTCAGAATCATTTTGTACTGCTCTTACCTCAACCATTTCTTGAAGAATAATGCTTCCCCAAGCAATGATATTTAGAAATACTAGGTATAGCTATTGCTGCTAGGATGTGATTGCTTCAAGGTCTCCTCAGCTGACAAATCTAATGTAGGTAAACTCTTGCCTTCCAAAGTTTTTTCATTCTTCATTTGCATCTTCCATTTTTTTTTTCCATAGGGATTACCCTAGCTCCCAAGACATCATTATATTTACTTGTTTGTTCAATATGATAATTTATGTAATGTCATTAATCATTTCAAAATCATTACATCTGAACTACTTCAACATATAATGTCAGTAAATAATTGTACATTTTTTCTTTTTTTTTTTTTTTACACTGACTATATATTGTTTTTCCACTATGTCAAAAGTTACTTGGCTTAGATTATGCTTGTTCCACTTTCAATATGGTTATATAATTAAAGTTTGGGATCTGTTTTTTTCCTATTTACATTAAGTTTTAAAGTTTTTATTCCTTTATATATGTTGATTTATTTAACATATGTAAAGCAATAACACAATGCTCAAAATCAAAAGTTTGAAAAGTTATATTAGAGAAATATTTTTTTATGTCCTATCTCTTCCCTTTCCCTCCTCCCCTTTCCAACTATATGCACATGCAGACACACACAAATTTGTTTTTATCTCTGCTTTTTTACACAAAGAAGTTATTCACACTATAATACTCCTTTAAACTTAGGCTTATTTTCTTTTTTCTTTAATACAGGTTGGAAAACATTTCATACAAATGTGTATAAATGTATATATATATAATTAAAGTTTGGGATCTTTTTTTTCTATTTACATTAAGTTTTAAAGTTTTTATTCCTTTATATATATTGATTTATTTAACATATGTAAAGCAGTAACAGTACATATATATATATATTGCATATATATATATATATATATATATATATATATATATATATATATTCCTCATTCTTTTTTATATTTTCCTAGCACCCCAATGCATAACTTTAATTTTGTTATCAACTAGTCTTCTACATTTGGTAATCTAGATAACTTTCATTTTTTGTAATTAAAAATATTGGTAACAACAGTACTTGTGTGTTATATTTTTTCAAATTTCACAGCCATTCACTGTAGTGGAAGATAAGAGAACAACTATTGAATTAACACAAAAGTTACTACTTTCTCTTACATTATAAAAGAGGGTTATCAGAGTTAAACTATTAGTGTGCTTTGTGCACCCTGAGAAAGAGGATACTTACCATGAAGGGCTCCTGGTAGCTAACTGGACTCAAATTAAAAACAAAACAAAAACAATAAAACACACAGAGTCTAGCAGACATTTTTAAACAGGTGCCTGGCACTTATGCCATGCTTCATGGAGAAGCACTGAACTTCCTGCCTACCTGCACTGTGTTCTTGCCATCTGAGCAAATCCTTATTTAAAAAGTTCCTGGAATCTTTTTTAAATATATTTTTATTGATTTCAGAGAGAGGAAGGGAAAGGGAGAGAAAGAGGCACATCAATGATGAGAGAGAATACTTAATTGGCTGCCTCTTGCATGACTCCTACTGGGAATTGAGCCAGCAACCTGGGCATCTGCCCTTAACAGAAATTGGACCCTCACTTCTTGGTTCTGGGGCTAAAGCTCAACCACTGAGCCACACCAGCAGACCAGTTTCTGGAATCTTATTTCAACCAAATAGGACTGAGTCTTTGCCTATACAAGAGGAACTGCACAGATACATCCCCATTAGCATCTTCACCAACCAATCAAAGCAGCTCCAACCTGACCACTCAGGACAGTGCTTTTTGAACCAAACAGTAAACATTTGAGTCTTCATTTGCATAAAGACAGACCAATCAGGGACAAGGGACAGGAACTTCTGTCTATATAAGTCAGCTCTTCTTTGGCTTGTGCACTTTCTCTTTTAAACAAAACCTGAAGACTGCATTTTATCAGGCTGGAACTGAAGCACTAAAGATGTCTCATTGGAGTATAGTGAAACATAGCAGAGCAGCACAGCAGAGCAGGGCAGTGTTTAGCTGGAGACTAGCCTTGCCCCAGGACCACCTCACCTCAGAACCCCTAGCCCCAGGGTCTCCTCACAGCTGTTGAATCCACAATCATACTGCTTTACAATTCAGCTATAACACTATTGACCTGTTCCAGAGCCATGCTATTATCACAGCCTTGTATATCACAACTGAGCTTTTCTCACTGAATAAAATTTCATTCTTCATTGCACCCCAAATTGGAGATTCCTATTGGTGTTGAATTTTATGATAAATAAATATATTTTCTAAAGAGATATAAATGAAAAAATACTTTATGTGAAATTTTACAATATTGAACTTGATGATATCCTGGACAATGAGTAGGAAAACAATGTGTATGTGTGTGTGTGTGTGTGTGTGTGTTTGTATATAGGCACGTAGAAATGTAGAATCTGAATGCATATGTAATATATTTACTTCAAAATTATAAATTTTCTCAAACTGTTGAATAATTTTGTTCTTTTATTTAATTAGCTGGCCGATATTTATTAAGTAAGTATATTTATGCCAGGGTCCTGGCCTCTCATGTCTTTATAATTTAGTATGGCTTATATACTTTAGTTTTATAGTCTATCTCAGTACTGTGGGTAAGGCAAAACTCTCCTCTCACCTTCTAGGTTCTTTTGGCTTGTCTAAAATTTAAATCTACATGAGGTATATTAACAAGAAAAAATAACTAAATGTAATTTGTATCTGTATTTATGGAAACCCCACATACATAAGAGAGTCAGAGACATCCATGTACATGAGAGATACAGAGGAAGAAAGTTAAAATGAGGTATATATGGCATTTTGAACTAAGGATGAGGTAGCTTCAAAGAGTCATTGTAGATCAGTAAGAATAGATGTTCAGTAATAATTAGGTTTTCTTGCCAAATAGAAATATTTAAAAATGTTTATCTTTGATAATCTCTTATAGGCAAGGTTTCTAAATTAAATTATTTAGGTAGTTAAAGGAGTATGAGGATGGTCAGGGCATAAGATTATTTTGAGCCTGTGAGGTCTTGGTTACCTTTAGCTCAGAATAAATCACATATCACTGAGACGTATATGGGAATAACTAGTTCTGAACACTCACTGAGCCAAACCGGTTCCAGCAGAATGTGTTCATTTTTAATGACCAAGTTCACAAGAAAATAATAAGGGAACTCTTTCAATATGGTGTAAATTATATATGATAATCAAGGGGGAAAAGATGATCAAATTACCCTCTGCACTCGCATATGAAAAAATCACCAATCATGTGAGTATTATTTATATAAATTAAATGGTAGATAATAAACAGAAAGAACACTATACAGCTTTGTTAATATTTTGGCTTAAAAATAAAAGCTAAAGAAAAAAATTCACAAATCAGTGACCTGATAGCAAAACTGACCATATATTCTTAATATATAAGACAAAGCATAGGTTAAAAAAAAAATTAAGGCACACCAATATATACTGTCAAAGAGAAAAAAGATTTCATTCTATTATTTTAAGTTCTTTAGGCTGATACAAGAATTAAATTGACATGAGACAATTAATAGGAAAAAATCAAGTTTAATTTTGTATTAACAGAGGTCTCATAGATATGGGACCTAAATAAATGACCAAAGAAGGAAGCTTTTTTTTTTACTTTTTAGACAAAGAAACAATAAACTTGTGAAGAATTCACAGGAAAAGAGACTTAGACTTGGGTACTAATTAGCGAAGAAACAAAATAGTTTGTTTACAGTCTTCTTGGTCCTGAATTTCTGTCTCCGGGGATAAGAATGCCTCTAATCTCCTGGTGCATGGAGGTTACCTTTCACACAGGAAACCTATTTCTTTCTTTAAGGAAGACAGAAAGAAGGGTCAGAGTGTCCTTCTTGCACCAGCTGTTTCTCAAGTAACTTTAATTCAAAGTAATCAATATGCCAAAGTGGCATATTTTTGGCTGGCAACTTTTGCTTCTCTACAAAACTTTTTACTATAGTAACAAAAGTAAAAGGGAAAACAAATACAACACAAATTTTATAAAACTTGGTGTCTTAGAATAGAAACAAATATAGTAGTAGTAATAGCAAACAACACCATATCACATTTCCTTCCTTATGCTCACAATTTGTCTTTAAAATTATAGTAACATAAAATGTAATAGTGCTTTTTCTTTGCACACACCTATAATATCCTGAAAATATCTGGATATATGCAAGAATAAATATCCTTGGCCCATCCAGTATTAAAGCAGCCTTGAAATAAGGAATAACTGCTCAGGTTACTAATTACCTATGTACAGAGACTATGCTGAGACCTTTCCCCAAATTTTCAGAAACTATAAGTGGCAAATAAAAAAAGTGATATAGCCAAAACTGGTTTGGCTCAATGAATAGAGCATCGGCCTGCGGACTGAAAAGTCCCAGGTTCGATTCCAGTCAAGGGCATGTACCTTGGTTGTGGGCACATCCTCAGTAGGGGGTGTACAAGAGGCAGCTGATCAATGATTCTCTCTCATGGATGTTTCTAACTCTCTATCCCTCTCTCTTCCTCTCTGTAAAAAATCAAAAAAATATATATATTTTTTAAAAGCTAAGATATACAATTGTAGGTAATTTTCATAGAACTAGAATACCGTTTGAAAACTTAAATAATCTGATTCCAGAGATCAGTGAGATTAATAGTGATTTGTTTGCTTTTTTTCTTCTTTTTTTAAATTTAGTTTTCTCAGAATTCTTCAGTTTTTTAGGGGAATGTCCAAGGGAAAAAAACAAAAAACAAAAAAAGAAACATCAATCGTCTTAAATCCTGAAATGAAAAGTTTTAAATTAGGTTAGTAGGCAATGAGATGATTTTTGTTGATCATTTTTGGATAAGTCAGTGATGTGAGAAGAAATATGAGATGATTTATCAGTTAGGATATATACAAGGAAGATTTAGATGGAAGAGATAGATGATTAAGGAAGCTACTAGTATTTTAATAATCTTATATACAAAAAGAATTAAATAAAGATGCTCATAATAGAAATGCTATGAACACAAATTGAATAAGAGTAATGGGAGTAGATTTTACAAGAGTCAGTAATTGATACTGGGAGGTCATCCCAATGGGAGAGCTTCAAAAAGGATGATGAAAATGTGTAACAGAATGGTGTGAGAGAGGTTGGTAAGATTTATAATTAATTTTATCTACAGAAAATGTAATGTGAAGTTATAGAAATAGACTAAAGAAACAAGTAAAACATTTTTTGAGTAAAAGAGTAATGAAGGCCTGGCATGGATGTGGGGAGGCATACTAAAAGGGCTCAAAGGGAAAAAAAGGGTACATCTGTATTAATTTCAACATTAAGTATTAATTTTAAAATTAATACTTAAAAACTTTAAAAACAGCTCCTCTGAAATCTACTTTTTAAAAAGTAGTTTTTTGCTACTAGTGACAGCATGTTAAGATTATTGTGTCAATATGTAAAAATTCAAAATATCTGGTTAAGCCACCCATTTTCCAAATAATTTAAAACTTCTCATAACTACTGATTTCCAGGAAAAAGAGCAAGTACATTTCATAGCAAAACAAGTAGTCTAATTTTGCACTATATGTAAAAAGTAAAATTTGATAAAAATGATTTTTTCATAGCAGTGTATTTTAATTTATAGATAATAATAAATCAAATATCACAGTTAATTTCAGGAAGGAATGAGAAAATGAAGGAGAAATCTATTATAGAGTTAATATTGAGTTAGCTGAAAGCAGCAATGGAGTAAGCTATTATAACTAAAGGCATTAGGTGACAAAAATTAACAATCAAGCTCCTTTCCTAACTGTCTGATTTTTGGAATTTCAGGCAAGCTATGATATTCTCTAACTTCCAATATCCTTCTTCGTAAACCAAGAGAGCTGCCCTAATTGATATCCAAAGACCAAATGGAATGACAGCACAATAGGCTAGTTTTTATGCTGCCATATCTCCCTTGAAGGGACCTCAAAACATAACACTCTCTAATTAACAAAAGCCTGCAGACATTCCAGAAACCAAAAGTAGCCTATTTCTTCATAAATTGGCGTTGCTGCCCGTGGTAGCGCAGTTGCTGTCAATTCAAAAATAAGACCTGACTCCTAAAAGAAACTGGTTGTCTGAGGAATAAAAGGAGACTTTGACCAAGAGGGTCTTAATTCTCAGCTTGACTAAACTTAAGGAAACTTCTTTCTGACCCTAGGCCCTTGACCTCCCTTTTCTTAGAGCATTTACTTTAGAAATATTTCAATTGTAAATTTTTTTCTCTGCCTTTTGAGATGGAAATCTCCTCCCAGCTTCTTGCCAGTTTTACTGCCCAGAAATATCTTTCTCAAGGACCTGGGAGCCATCCTTTTGAAATATAATCATGGAGGAGATGCCCTCTCTATTTCCCAGTCTCTATGGAAAGGTAGGAGTTTAACCTCAATAAGCCACAAGTTGCAAATGCAAATGGCTAATCACATTGAACAGCACTAGCAGCCTTATAGCAATTTCCCACTAGTTCACCCCAGCACTTAAAACTCTCAAGCTTTTATTTCAAGACACTTGAATTCTGTCTCTCTCTCCCATTGTAATAGTTTTGAGTAAAGTCTTTTCTGTCCAATTAACTGTTCAGTATAATGTTTTTATAATAACTCAGGCAGAAAAAGTGGTCTTTTGATATTAGTAATATATACAATATAAAATAAAGTTTTAATAATCAAATTACTTTGAAACATTTAAACCCAAAATACTCTATTTAAAAAAAAAAAAAAGGATTTCAAAAACAATAATAGAGAGATGAGCACAATAGAAACAAGGCATGAATACATGGATACAGACTGACAGCTGTCAGAACAGACTGACAGCTTTCAGAAGTAAAGGGGGTGGGGCAGTCCAAATGAAAGAAGGTAAAGGGTTTAGCCAAAGAACATACAGTATATATATATAAAACCTGTAGACACAGACAACAGTGCAGTGATGACTAGAGAGAAGTGGGAGGGGACTTGGACAGGGTGGAGGTGGGCAAAGGGTGGGTATGGGGACATCTGTAAAAGTTTCAACAATACAAATAAAGTTAAAAAATTAAAAGAATGGCAGTGGAGATACCTTTTGGCTCCCAGGAAGGAGAGCCTTTGAATGAGATTTATTTAAAATTTGTTGAGGGTGTGCCTTCAGGAGAGTCCTGTAAAGAAGTGAAGGAAGCCCTAGCCAGTTTGGCTCAGTGGATAGAGCATATGCCTGCATACCTAAGAGTCCCAGGTTTGATTCCAGTCAAGTGCACATGCCTAGGTTGCTGGCTTGACCCAACATGTAGGAGGCAGCCAATCAGTGATACTGTCTTATCATTGATGTTTCTATCCCTCTCTTTCTCTCCCTTCCTCTCTGAAATAAATAAAAAAAATACTTTATTTTTTTACAAAAAGTGAAGGAAGCAGGATGGGAAGGGAGATGTTAAACACAATGTGGCTTCAGCTGGATCTAGCCTTAGCTTGATCATATAGTGAGTTCCAAGTGTAAATGGCACCTTTGAGCTACTTCTACTTGCTCGAAAAGGGCTGTGCTTTTTCATGTCATTGATACACCCTCTAAAGAGGATGTAAGCTCCTAGATTTCCCAGTGAGATTGTTCCCATTGGTCCTGGGAAGCACACAACTGATGAGTGCAGCTGTGTGCTTTCAGCAGCCAATACTTGCAAAAGCTGAAGAATGTGCGAACCTGCATAGTAAAGGGGATCCGAGTAGATGCCAACATCATCTACAGTAGTTGGCTTGACTTTAGTTAGAAGAGGTTAATGAAGAAGGAAGTATCTGAATTTTAAAAAGAGAGAGGCTAAGAAAGTGTGCAAAGGAGATGGATGAAAAAGCAAAACTAATTCATGTCATTATGGTGACTAGAAATGGAGTTTAAAAAATGAAGGGTATGATTATCTTATATAATAAAAGGGTAATATGCAAATTGACTATCACTCCAAGACACAAAATGGCCACCCCCATGTGGTCAAAGATGCCTGCCCCCATGTGGACACAAGATGGCCACCACAATATGGCCTTCAGGGGAGGGCAGTTGTAGGTGATCAGACCAGCAGGGAAGGGAGAATAGTTTGGGGCAACCAGTCTGGCCGGAAAGGGCAGTTGGGAGGTGACCACTTCAGCAGGGGAGGGTAGTTAGGATTGACCAAGCTAGCAGAGGAGGGCAGTTAGGGGCAATCAGGTCAGCAGGGGAGCAGTTAGGCATTGACCAGGCTGGCAGGGGAGTGGTTAGGGGGTGATCAGGCTGGCAGGCAGAAGCAGTTAGGGGCAATCAAGCAGGCAGGCAGGCAAATGGTTGGGAGCCAGCAGTCCTGGTTTATGAGAGGGATATCCAACTGCCCATTTAGGCAATTGTATATCTCTCAGGGGGTCCCAGATTGGAGCGGGTGAAGGCTGGACTAGGAATACACATCCCTATGCACAAATTTTGTTCGTGGGGCCTCTAGTAAAAAAAAATAAAAGAATGTTTAATTATTTTGTTTTCAAAATTGGAAAAGCCAACAGCAACATTTCTGCACTGCTTGAGATAAAACTTATGTTCTCATTGTATCCACAGAGATGGTAGCCTATTTCTCAATAATTTAGGGCAGTAAAAATAACATTTTTCTAATGGTAGAGAGGGAAAAAAAAGTTATACTTATATAATAAAATAAAAATATGTCATTTGAAAAAAAGCCTACATAAGAGTTCATTCTATATTATTTTATTTAGAGGAAGCTTTAAAACAAACAAAAATAATATATAGTAGAAATATATCAGAACAGAGCTTTTATAGAGTGGATTGGGGATAATAGGCTCATGACTAATAATTTAGAAGTGACAGCAATGTTCTTTGTTCTGCAATTGAGTTTGGGTTATAGATGTTGCATATATTATCCAGTCACACCTTTGTCAAAATCCAGTGTGTTTATAAATTGTCTAATTTATTGAATCCTATATAATAAAAGGCTAATATGCAAATTGTCCACTTGGGAGTTTGACTTATTGGGAGTTTGACTGTTCATTATGATGTGTTCTGACCACCAGGGGGCAGCATGGAACAAAGAAAGGCCCTGGCCAGGAGCTGGCAGCTGGGGAAGGAAGGCCTGGATTGGCCTTGATTGCTGGTGAGGCCTAGAAACCCTACACATGCATGAATTTTGTGCACCAGGCCTCTAGTATAAAATAAAATAGTAAATTCTGAGTAATTATATTCATAATGAAGCACTTAAGAGGAAGTGTACTAACATCTGCAAATTTCTTTACAATTCACCAAAAAATGAGGTGACTTGTGGAGGTACAGAAGAATGGATAAAGTAAGGTTCTATGATAAAGCAAGTATAATAAAATGGGGTGGTGCTGGGTATATGAATATTATTGTAAAATTCTTATATTTCTTTGTAAGTTTAAAAATATCCAGAAAAAATACTGAGAAAATATTGAAAATCTTGAAAATTGTTTAAAAAAAAAATACACAACTTATTTTAAATTTATAAAGAGAGTGCTAGTCCTGAGTTAATTTCACATTGTAATATAATGTTTAGAAGAAAAAAGTGGTAATTTATCCTTGCCCCATATTTTATGTTGAACAAGGGATGCTCATTATAAAAATGGTTTGAAAAAATAAGAACGTACCTATAACTGATCTCCTTAATGTTTTAGAATATTACTAGAAGAGATTTACATTTAATCCTCAAGGTTTCCAGCAAATTGAACAATGGGATTTGTGTATCACAAGATATCCTTAGTGGACTGCAGAAAATTACAGTGTGCTGAATTTGCCAGTTGTGAAATGCACAAACCAGAAAGCTAATTTCATAAACTTGTTGTCGAATAGTTGAGCTTTGAAATTGGCTTCCTGGCATTTTTACCATTCTGAGAGTTAAACATATTCCAAATATCACAAGGCATCAATGTGTAGTGTAAAAGTTGATTTAAATTCCCTTGTCACTGGAGAGAAACATTTGTTGAATTTTTAACCTGTTGCCTAACCTTTCTGATCAGCAATTTATTCATCTGTAAAATATGGTTCTCAATTTTTAATTTATATGGCCATGTGAGTAATATTAGTATATTAGACAGAGTATACAAAGTTATTGACATATAATTTTTCATTATATATTTTCTCATTTTCCCAGTCTATTCGTATAAAACAATAAAAACATACTAATGCTTTAACCCAGTATTGGGCGAAATGGTGAAAGGATCAACTGCATGGTGATGGATGCTAACTAGAATTATTGTGGTTATCACTTGGTAGTTTATACAAAGATAAACTTATCACATTGTACTCCTGAAACAAATATAAGGATGTATACCATTTTTACTTGAATAAAAATAATAATTTAATTCAACATTAATGAATGCTTATTACAATGTTAATTAATTATAGTTTTAAAAATTTACATAGATATTTCTGCCTAAGGTTTGGTAGTATTGTCTTATTCTCACAAAATGTGGTTGCATTGAGGACATGTTGTTACATTATTTGCACATCTAAGCCCATCTGAAAAATTACTGTAGCAATACTTTGGAATGATCACAAGGTACCCAAATTACAATTTCAGCCATTGCAAATTTATGTCATAATCTTGACAAGTGTATTATAAATATCATTGGGATCTATTTCATGTCTCTCTAATAACTTTTATAAAGAAAAAAACACAAACTACACACACACACCACCACCAAATAGAAAGAAACAAAAAGCAAATGCAATAAAACATACTGGCAAAACCATTGCTCTATATTTTGGGTAAAAGACAGAAAGGTGATAATCTACTCATCCAGGCAGTAAGAAAATGTTTGTGTCATATGGAAGTAACATGATTTAGTCACAGCTAATGTGTTTAAGGTGCCTTCTGGTGCTCCTCTTTTCCTAATGTCTCACATGTCAAATCTCTCATGACATATTTATGTTTTTGGTAAAGCCACATGCAATAGGACCAATCTAAATTAAAAGAGTTATTTTTATAGCTTTACTAATTGGGGAGGAGAAATAATTTAACATAGAACAAGGAACATAAATTGTTTAGGTACAAAATTGTTTTGCCTAGATTAAAAAAAAAAGAAAGGTGGGACTCACTAGCCTTCACAGTGAAATACAGCCATTTTAATTCATGGAATAAGAACAGTCATGACTCTCAGAGGCAGCGTAACATTTATCATAAGATGATTTTTCATCAGTGCCAATTTTGTAGTGTTGCTACATCCTGTAAATTTCACTAGCAAATGTATTATATATAATGTAATATCAATGAAAAAAGTATAAATATGCTCATAATTACTTAGGGAATATGAAATGACCGATGACTTAAAAAATAAAAATGGTAACATTAAAAAATTAATGGTGCTTTTTTTTTTTAACTTCTCGTCCGTTATTTGCTTGCTGTGTCTCCTTTTATACCTCTGACATTTTTGTCATGAAAGAATTTTACATCTGAATCTGGCTTGTTTTATGGAGTCAATCTCTCTCATATTTGGTTTTCCTCTTTTCCAGATGTCTTTTATTTTTCCAGGAGTTATATTGTCTTTTCCAAGAATCTTGACTTCTAATGATGTGAGAAGGCAGTTTTTCATATTTTGCCTTTAGTGATATTTCGGGCTCAATTGCTCTAGGACCCACTTGTTCATCTTCTTGGTTGTCCAGGGTATCATAGAGTTGTCCTCCAACATCATGTTTCAGATGAATCATTTTTTTCCTACTAGCTTTTTTCACTGTCTAACTTTTGCATCTGTGCAAAGTCATGGAAAATATAAGGGTGTGGATGACCTCAGCTTGGGTCTCTAATGATACTCCTTTGCTCTGGATGGTCTTTCCTAATTCTTCCATTGCCACCCTTTGAAGTCTCAGCCTTCCCTTGTTTTCTTGGCTGCAGTCTCTGTTTGAATTGATAACTGAATCCAGGTAAGCAAGATCTAACAATTTCAATGTCTTTATTGTGTATATTGAAGTTCTATATTTCTTTTGTACTCAGGATTTCTATCCTCTTGATGTTCAAATGCAGCCTGCTCTGGCACTTTTTTCTTTGTCTTTCATCAGAAGTTGTTTTCTGTCATTGCTATATTTGCTAATAAGATGGTGTCATCTACATATATGGTTACTAGAGGCTCAGTGCATGAAAATCGTGCACTGGCATTGGGGGGGGGGGGGGAGAGGGTGTCCCTAAACCCGGCCTTTTCACAATCCTTAGCATTATGTGGAGGCTCCCATCACCACCCTGTGCTTGCCAGCCAAAAGCCCAACTTCTGGCTGAACAGCCGCCCCACCCCCTGCTTGTGGGAGCACACTGACCACCAAGGGACAGCTTCTGTATTGAGTGTCTGCCCCCTGGTGGTCAGTGTGCATCATAGTGACAGGTCATTCTGCCATTTGGTCAATTTGTATATTAACCTTTTATTATATAGGATTTATGTTTCTTCCACCAATTGTCAATCTTTTCTCCTATCTAGCCAAGTTTTCTGTATGAGCTGTTCTACATACAGATTAAACAACTAGGGAGATAAAGTGCGCATTTGTCTGACACCCTTGCCTATAAAAAAACATTTTGTCTTTCTATATTGTCCTGACAGAGACTTGTAGTCCACCATACAGAGTAACCCATAGCTTTTCATAATTGACACAGTCAAAAGCTTTAGTATCTATATATATAAAAGGCTAAGTGACTATCTGGCCATCCAACTGTCCATCTGGCTGGTAGGTATGATGCGCAGTGACCCCCAAGGGCAGATACTCAACACAGGAGTTGCTGAGCTGTGGTGACATGCTAGTGGCCATTCTCAGATGACGCACCCCAGAATGAGAGAGGAGAAAGCCCTATTTTTTGTGGGGATATGCGATCCCACCTTCAGCCTTGGGTTATGTTGTTGCTGGGGCACTGTCGGTCCTGAATCTGGTTTACTGCACACTTGCATTTGTGTTCCACACCCTGTACAACAGTAACTTTTCAGAGTGCCCTCTCACACTCTGGGACTCCTCGGGATATCAGAGAGCCAGTTATGGCCCAATCCCTGCAGGCCAGGAAGAGGGACCCCCACCTGCAGGAAGGACCCTGCTCACTCCACAAATGCCATAGAGCTGTGGCAATGCCCCAGATGCAGCTGGCAGGGAGGGACTGAGGGAGGTTGGCTCCTGGGGTGTGTCTGACCCGGTTCACCTAGTCCCACCCCATCCCACCAGCCACCTTCTAACTAATTTCCTTTCAATGTGCATAAACCGATGCAATAGATCACTAGTAGTCTATAAAAAATAGACTATGTCTTGGCCAGCATGGTTCAATGGTAGAGTGTTGGCCCACATGATGAAGGATTGCAGGTTTAATTCCCGGATTGCAGATTTGTTCTCTAGTAATGAATGCCTTTCCCCCTCAACCCCCTTCCTTTCCACCACAACCTCCAAAGGTTAATGCGGGAAAATATCTTTGGGTGAGGATTAACAACAACAACAAAAAATAAACTATCATTAGAATTCATTTGTAGCACTCCAGCATCCAGTGAATGTTAAATTTTAGACCTTAAATGACTTCTTTTCTGGGTCCAGCTTTAACATCTGGCAAATGCACCATATAAGGTAGAAACAAAGGTCCTATCACCCTGAGCATCACTTTACTTGCATGGGAATAGCAATAGCCCTATAGTTACTGCATTCCTTGTCATTTCCTTTATTGAATATTGGAGTGTATATTGAATCTTTCCAATTTATAGGACATTGGTTGTTTATGATATTTATCAACATATTCTTGTTAGGATTTTGACAGATTCAGTTTCTGTGGCTTGAAATTATTCCATCGGTATCCCATTTATCTCTGGTAATTTATTTCTTTCCAATACTTTCAGGGCAGTTTTCACTTTTCTTTCTAGAATTACAGGTTCTGCCTCATGAGAATCTCCTTTAAAAGTATCTGTCATTTTTTTTTTGTTGTTCATTCTGCATAGATTTTTCAAAGAAATGTTTCCACCTCCCTTTTATATTCTCCTGGTCAGATGTGCTTCCTTGTTGAATGTTCAGCATTCATAGCCCTTATTTTAATTTCCCTTTTATTTATTGAATCTTCTGGTAGATAATTCTTGGTGTTTTTTTAATTTTTATTTTTTTATTCTCTTCTATCCACTTGCATTACCAAAATTCTCTTTATATCTATGTGATTGTCATTGAAAAACTGGGTTCAGAATTCTAGTCTTGCTTCTTGCTTTTGTCAACTTTTGCTTTTGCTTCTTGTCTGTCTCTAACAATTTTTAGTGTTTGTTACCCATATCAATTTTTCTTTCCTTTTTAGTTATGTCATTGTATTTTAATGTTCTTCCCTAACATTTCTAGTTTTAGTCCACAATTCTTTGGGTTCTTAGTCAGTTAATTTTAACAGTCCAAATCTGTTTTTAATGTGTATTTTAAATCTACCAAAAATATTATTTGATAATATTTTGGCACTATAATTCTTGTAGTGCTTATCTTTAGCTTTACTCTAATGTTTGACATTAGTTCTCCTGGTTCTCATTTTGGCAGGGAGAATACAGCTTCTCCATCTCAGCTTCCAATTACATAGACTATTTGGTTTCTATATCAGCCATCTGGCGGTGACCATGTATATAGTTGTCCGGTTGGTTGTTTGAAGCATGTTTTTGCAATGAACAAATTGTTCCCTTCACAGAAATCCATTAGCCAGTCTTCTGCTTCATTAGTACTGATAGTCCAAATGTTCAAACAATGTTTGGTTTTTCTTTATTTTTTACTTTTGCATTCCAGTCACTTAAAATTATCAATATGTCTGGTTTTGGTCTGTGATCAACTTCTTCTTGAATACTTGTGCAGTATTTTTAATTTCTTTTCCTTCAGTCTCTACAGGTAGAACATGGACCTGACTGATGTTTATCTTAATACATTTTCCTAGAAGTATGATCTATAATATTTGGTTAGAACTCACATTACAGTTCTTAACCACCTGAGCCACATTTTGTCTCAGTATCAAAGCTACTCCACTTCTTCTGAGTTTGTCATTTCCAGGGTGAAGCACTTTGTAGCTGCTTAGTTGTCTCACTGAAAATGCTTCACCTCAGAAATAGTTCACTAACATCAGGCACTGCGATGTTTAGATGTTCCATTTTTTACTTTAATTTCAAGTTCACCTTGGTTCATGTGTCTTAATGTTTTATGGTCCAACTGCATGTGTTGTGCAGCTCTGCCTCATGGGAATCTCCTTTAAAAGTATCTGACATTCTTTTCTTTTTTCCTTTGTGAACATTCTTTTGGCTTTGGATTAGTGCATCATTAGCAACAATGCTATTTGTCTTTGTTCTTTGTTTTTATGATTCAGATTAGATATTTTGTTCACTTGACCTAATTTTTTTTTTTTTTTTTGTATTCAGATATATTTAAAATTTAGTAGATTAAACTGATCAGGTCAGATTCTAGCAGGCTTCCTAACTCTTTTGCTTCTAGGAACATCATGATTAACTAGCCAACACAGTAAATCTGTGCAAGTCAGACTATTCTGATTGGTACTTATACTTTTCTGTCCAAAGCTCTTTTGTTTTTGGTGGTTGAGTGCCAATACGTGACCCGCTGCCATGCGGGAATCCAATTATTACTACTGCATTTAGGTTTTCCACCTCTGAGACCTCAGTTCCAACTGTAAGGTCTATTCTACCTGCAGAGAAGAGTGATCACAGAGCTCTTTCAAGGGCATTGGTGCTCTCCTCACTCATTTATCTCTTACAGTATTGGTGAAACATATATCTTTTGGACTCTCCCAGTGTAGGTGTGTAGGTCTTAAATGATACATCCTCTCTAAATTTCCAATCTGATTACTATGAGAACTTGGTTCTTGTCTTCTTAAAGAAATAGGCAAAGTATAGAAAAGTAAGCTAGAATATGAATATATATATATATATATATATATATATATATATATATATATATATATACTTAGGAGAGTGAAACAAGGAGGAATATAGAAAAGGCAACAAGAGAGCCTAGGCTGGATTTCTTTGGCTCATTGGGAGTCAGAGAAAAACAGGTCTTTGATACTAGTTCAGGGGGTTAGCCTGGGATGAGCTGCCGCTGCCCATTGCCTCCCTGGAGTTTAGGAGATATGTGCCTGCGGGGGAAGGAGGTGAAGGTGGGAATGGCTCAGGCATGCTCTCTGGAGGGACAGTGCCCTGGGACCTTCATTTTCGGGGTTGTTAAAGGCTGGGAATTTAGGAGAGGTCTTAGGGAAGAATCAATAGACTATTCATCAAGTTTATGCTGATGTAACAAAATGAGATTTATTCTGTTAATTTGTCTGTCCTTGAGTGTGGTTGGCAAATGGCACTAATTAGGTTTCTGTTATCTGTCTCCCTGACTAGGTTGATTTAAGCTATTTGCCCTCTGGTTGGGGAAGAGAAGTGCAAACCATTCACTTTTAAGTATCTTTAGTTTAGAGAAGATAGAATTCACTAGGTGGCTACAAACTTCTGTTTAACCATCTGTCTTAGTGTTCCTATTCTGCTTGTCCTAAAATTTTTTAAGTTTATTAGCATTCTGTAATGATCTCTCTAAGTATTTTAATTCCTTATTCTACATCAAACTAGAGCACATCTGACATTACCAGTAAATAGGCTCACAATGGACCATCTTTGGTCAGTGTTTCAACCAATCATCCAAACAGTTAGAATCCTTCCTAACTCCTGAGTTACAACATTAAATGCTGAACCCCTTCTTAGTGAGCTGATAGCAATAATATATCCAACTCTGTTTCTTCCATCATTATCTCACACACTATTTACTCCTACGTATGTACCCTAGATTTCTTTTCTTTCATTTTTTTAAATATATTTTATTTGTTTTTTACAGAGCTGAAGGGAGAGAGATAGAGAGCCAGAAACGTTGATGAGAGAGAAGCATCAGCCAGCCGCCTTCTGCACACCCCCACTGGGGATGTGCTTGCAACCAACGTACATGCCCTTGACCGGAATCAAACCTGGGACCTTTCAGTCCACAGACCTACGCTCTACCACTGAGCCAAACCGGTTTCGGCGGATCTCTGCTTATATAAATTAGGACACTCAAGTACTTATTTTGTAGTATAGTGCACATCCTCATGGGCAACACTTTACTTCTCAATTTTAGAGTCCTACTAAGACTGAATCTAATTATATTCAAAGCAAAAAGGAAGAGTGGGGGTGGGTCCTGAGGAATATCAATATTGTTTTTCTTTATTTCTTTTTTTTCCTGTCAACATTATTATGTGGCAACAACCTCAAAAAAAGACTTTAGAGTTTGCTCAGGCAATCCCCTTAAATGTAGTTTGGTAGTCACCTCCATTGAGGTTGGAGAAGCCTCTTTACTGGAAAAGATTCATCAAAATTTAGGAGCTCAATTTTTAGAGTGCACAGCTAGGTACATATGAGCTGGGAAAAGTAACTATGGCTCAGAAAGAGTGTATATGTGAGACATGACAAACTGAAAATAGACAACAGAGGTGGCAGGCCACTATGTGAACAAGAAAGAAGCAGAGCCCCTCCAGTGGTCAAACTAGTGGCATAACATCTATATGAAGGATCCTTATAGTTTAAACACAATTTTTTGAGATGTGAGGGAGGGGGTGACTTGCCTCATGTCTCAAAAAAAATTGTGTTCAATCTAAGGGTATCAATCCTCTGAACTTCCAAATTGTTTATTTCATTTCAGCCAACTGAGTTGCCCACTCAGGTCCTGAGTGTCTTCCTTTCCTACAGATAAATCCTTGCCTGATTTTGCTGCCATTTGTTATCTCTTGTTTGAATTCATTCCTACAAGCAAGATGAAAACTGGGGGGTAGAGTATTGTCTCTGACCAGAGTGTCTCTGGCCAAGGACCTCCTTGACCAACACTGACAGCTTTATCATGATGTGCCATACACACTAACCCAACTTAAAGGATATAGTTCTTTCTGAATCAATGCCGTCACTTTAACAGTAGACTTTCTCTAAGGCTGGAAATGTAACTTGCATTGTAATTTAACCAGTTGGGGTTTAATTTTTAGTCATCTCAGCCCTGTGGCTATAGGAGACAAAGGACTCCTTCAGGGCATAATTAGAGGTTTCTGCATGTTTTAGCTGATGATTCAAATCATTGAGCTTGTTTTTTATTTCTTTTATTACTTTGTATGGGGACATTAGGCATGTCTTAGCCAATCTCACTATATTTATTAGTTTTTTAAAACTCTTGAGGATCACTGTCCTTCTGGGGAGCATGCTTGTGCCAGTCCCTTCTCCTTTCCTTTCTCCCAAAGGCACACATATCTTAAACTCTAAGAGGTCCAACTGCACAAGGCTTGCAACCAGGGTAGTAATGGGCAGTGGCAGCTCATCCTGGACTAATCTCCTGAACCTGTATCCAAGGTCCCCTTTTTCTCTGATTTCCCAATGAACCAAAGCAACCCAGTCCAGGCTCTCCTGTTACTTCTTCTATGTTAAGACTCTCCTTGTTTCACTGTCCTGAGTTTATACCTGCTATGGCCAAACAATTCTTCTTTGCTTTGCTGCAAGAAAGAAAGGGGAAGGAAGGAAGGAAGGAAGGAAGGAAGGAAGGAAGGAAGGAAGGAAGGAAGGAGGGAGGGAGGGAGGGAGGGAGGGAGGGAGGGAGGGAGGGAGGGAGGGAAGGAAGGAAGGAAGGGAGGAAGGAAGGAAGGAAGGAAGGAAGGAAGGAAGGAAGGAAGGAAGGAAGGAAGAAAAAAAGAAAGAAAGAAAGGAAGGAAGAAAGGAAGAAAGAAAGAAACTTGATAAGGGTTTTGGTCTGATAGCTCAGTTTGTTCCAGCATCATCCTGATACACTAAGGTTGTGAGTTTAATCCTCAGTCAGGGCACATACAAGACATCATGAATCAACCAATGAATATATAAATCAGTGAAACATCAAATCTCTTTTTCTCAAATCAATAAAAAATAAAATATTGATATGTATCACATACATAATCATTTAGTGCTTTGAATCTTATAAGTATTTAATTAGGAGTATTCAATGGATATATTTTGTATATCTCTATAAATAGTTAATTCCATAGACTATTAACTAATAAATAGTTGATTCCAATAGTCGTGCTTTCTTCATTACTGGAAATAGAGCCATTAATGTTTATAAATCTAATAGGACTGGAAGTTAATTTTTTAAATACCAGAAACAATTCAGAAAACTATCCTTAAAATTCTATTCCTCTAGAACACATTTTGCACCAAACTCTGTATAAAGATTCATATGAAGGAATTTGGTCGTAAGACCCAGGAGTGCAAGAGGCATTGCTATATTTCCAGTCTAAGTTCAAAGGACTGAGAACCAGGAGAACTGATGGTGTACCATAAATTCCAATCCAATAGCAAGCAAAGGCTGCTGTCCCAACTCTAAAATGTTAGGCAGAGAGAGAAAATTCTTCCTTAATCTATATTTTGTTCTATTCAATTCTCCATAAATTCAGATGAGTCCCACTCACATGTAGAGAAAGGTTATTTTACTCAATCACCAATTCAGATGTTAATTTTATCCAGAAATATCCTTACACAATACTCAGAATAATATTTTACCAAAATCATGGGCACTCAATTTAACACATCAGATTAACCATTCCAGTGTTCATTCTTATTCAAGCATCATTTCTTAAACTGATGTATGGATATATCTGTCCTTCCTCCTCCAGAACCTAGAACACACACTTCTTTTTTCTCTATCTTAATTTTAAAATTTGACTCTGTCTGCTATGACATTCTCCCTTCTTCTCTGTTCACTCTTCTTTCAATTATTTTTCTACCATTTTAATTGTTAAACTTCCTAAAATGAGAAATTAAGTACATCTTACTAAGTACCAAATCACTCTATAGAAATACTACTTGTAACATAAACCCACATGCAACATGATTTTTAGAGTTGCAAAACTGGGATAAGGCATATGGTTTGATTGATGATACTTGAGGAGGTGTATGGAATAAAAACACATCAGAATTTAGTTACATATTTTTATTGCAAAGGATGAGGTTAATACAAAAAAAGTGAGAAAGAAAAAAATTTAAAACATTTAAATTGTAATACATTTCTTCTCGAAGACTATGTGAGTCAAACTTTAAAACAGAATGAGTAATACCAACAAAAAATAACAAAAAAGTTGTCACCAATCATGTTCCTTATTGCTATTTTACATGATCACATCTACTAAAATAATTGGTGGTTTTGGTGGGGAATGTTATACTGTTACAAGAAAGGGGACCTGGCCCTACTAGGTCTGCCTAGGACCAGTAGATAGTGAGCAGATTTTTGACTTCTGCAGAAAAAATTCACAACATAAATCCACATGGATTTTAGAGGACATTTATTAAAGCTGGGGACAGCAAAAATAAGAAAGGGCTTGGGAAATGAGCCTAGGCTGCTCTGTTTTGGCTCACTAAGAAGTAAGAGAAAAGAGAGCATTGGGGACAGGCTCAGGGTGTTTGCCCAGGAGGAACTGCCTTTGCCCATGGCTGCTATGGTTGCAAGCTTAGTGGGGTCCTAGAGTTTAGGAGATGTCTGCCTGAGTGAAAAGAAGAGGAGAATTGGAGGGAGACGGGGACATCTTCCTTTTCAGGGATTTAAATGCTGAGGATTTTGGAGAAGTCCTAGAAATGTATCTCAACAAAATCGTCATCAATTTCATGTTGATGTGCCAAAATGAGATTTATTCCCTTCACTTCTTCTGTCCTTCGATGTGATTGGTAAATAGTACTAATTACATTTCTGCTATCTCTCTGGTTGGGGAGAATAAGAGCAAACAATTTACTCTTAAGTGTCCTTGGTTTAAGGAAGATAGAATTTACTAGATGGCTGCAAACTGCTTGTTTAACTATGTCTCAGTTTCCCTGCTCTGCTTGTCTTGGATTACTCAGTACTAACTCTGGAATCTATGTGCATAAGTCAAAAACTTAAAATTAAAAAGCCTATGTCAACATTATACAGTGTTATATTCAGTATAAGTAAAGTTATAAAGAATAATTATACCATCACCTGAGATAAGGTTGTGAGTAAGATTATAAATGTGTATGAGGAAACAATATAGCTACTCAGTAATACAAAAAGTAATCAGTATTGTCTATTCATCTTTAACTATAATTAAAAGGTTCTGTTCTGCTTTTGACTTCTTACTTCATCAAATTAATTCTAGAAATTTAACACTAAGTATGAGAATCTGTGAATCTTTGCTAACCAAACACTCTAGAAAAATCTGCAAAGATTGTTGTTGTTATTGAGCATTTTTAATACTTAATTAGTATGTTGGGCAATATAGAAATAGTTTCACTAAAGGGTGAAAGCTGGCTTTCAATTAAGCAATTGCATGTTATTGTCAGAAACTTACAGTAATTATTCAGTGACTCACTTCATAAATAAGTTTCTCTATACTGCATTATACTTTTCTTCTATGGTACATTGACACTGTGAATATGTTACAACCAATGAAAACCCTTACATATTTGACCCCTACTAAGAGTATCTAATTGGATTTTTCTTTTATTTAATTTTCATAATGTGTTAGGTATCCAGTTCTCACTTGCTCAGCATGAACATCTCTGTGTTTCTAATCTTGACTTTAAGAGACAACGGATGGCTCATTAACTAATGACTATAGTTGACTGTGATATTTACTTTAAAGCAATATAAGATAATCATTCCAGTGATTAAAATCAGAAAATACAAAAGAATATACCTTTAATAAATATAGAATCAAAACACTAAACAAGATGAATATATGTAGGTTCAAATAGCAAAAATGCATGACATAGATTTGTTGACATTAATAGTCAAAGGAAAGTTGAGATATAAAAACAAAATAGATAAAACAATTTTTATAATTGAGGATTCCAAGTAAATATTAAAAGGCTATATTTATTTAAAAACAAACAAACATGCCCTTAACATTACATTCATGCTTAAAAGACAAATGAGTAAAAAAAGAACCAAAAAAAACAACCATGAATCAGAGTATGATTTAGATATCTGCCAGGCCCTGAAAATATAGTGCTTGTTTATGACAAGAAAAAGGTGATAACTTTATCATCTGCTTACCTCTCCTCCCATGCACCCCCACCCCCCTCCCAGCTTCTTTAATCTTACTCTGGCCACAAACTTTTGCTAAATAGTTGAGGAGATGTGAAAGCTGGGAGGGAAATACATGCCATTCTTTCCTCTTACTACAAGAGGCCAGCATGTGGAATGTCTCAAAAAATATAGGATAAATCTAATTCTCAATCAGGTGTAAATTTTGATTAATATAAGAATTAGAAGTATGTAATAATTGAATTGGAAAAAAAATGTGTCGTTTTTAAAATGTGACCATTTATTAAAGGAGTATGGTACTGCTTGAGTTTTCAACGAAGGAAAAAGGTAAAACTTCATCACTGAGCACATTTTAGAAGGACAACAGGAGAAAAAGGTAAATATACTTTCTGATTATATCCAGTCTCTTTTGTCCAATGCACCATTACAGGGTGCAAGCCATTTGTGCTTTCAACAACAAAGATGTAGAAATAAGTACATTCAGAAGATGTAAAATTTGTAGGAGTCCATTAGATTCACTCAGCAGTGCAGTGGAAGAACTATTGTTTCAGTGCTCAACTCTTGTTTTATTACCCCTAACTCTGCAAATGGTGAACAACATGTTCTAGTCAACTTAGTGCATTTTTTTCACTTCAAATGAATATTTTTTCAGGTGATTCAGAATATATAATTCACTCTTTTAAAGGTAAATAGTCATTTCAGATTTTTTTCCTCCTTTTTCTGTCTTTGTCCTTGACTGATTTCACTCCCCAGGAATTAGGATAGGGTTGGTTTTGCTAGGGAGGGAAAGGTTTCCCCACACCTTCTTGGTTCTCTGGGGCTGAGCTAATAATTAAATGGACACAATACACCCTAACATTGCAGGTACCCTTCAGGACTGAGAGTTAACTGGTCTACTTCATGGCAAGATCTACCCCTGCTGTCCTCTCTATACCAGGGTTGTATGCGATGGGCATTTGCAAGGGAAGTTCTCTCACACCACCTCCCCCGTTGCCATTGCTATTCTACAGTGAAAGCTGAATGGTGGTAGTAATCTATCTAGGCAGAAAAATGGAAACTAACCAATATGACGGTAAATAAAGAAACGAATTAAATTCAATAAAGCTAAAGCTACATCACTGAGATGTAGACAATTAAAATATTATAGTAAATGCAAGAAAAATTCAGTCACAAAATTGACATTTTAAACAGAGGCAAACATTTGCGATTTGCAAATGACATAAAGCATTAAGCCACAAATATACCACAGTAATTATTAATTATTTTTGTTTAATTCTGGAAACACATATGTGCCTACTGACATATGTGACAGTGCTATGTGTGTATTTAAAATCATTGCACATTTTACATATAAGCATGTTCAACAACTTTACAGTAAATGTGCTGCTAGTCCTTATTTCTGTAACGAGGGTCCCTTACTCCCTGTAGCCCTCTTTTTCTCTCAATAGCCCAGACTTGATTATTTTCTCTTTTTTAATTCTAAGAATTATCTTGCTGCATTTGTCTATTTTTTGTTTGTTTATTTTTATTCAAATTCAAAAGTAATGATGTGGATAAACTTATATTAATATAGATAATGGAAGAGGAAGATGAAATATAAGGAAAGCATGGTCATCAATAACTCTGAAATCCATTCTCTATGTGAGATGTTGCTTACCTTGAAGAAAGAAAGAAGGAAGGTAATCTGGCCAAATTTACCCTGTAAAAATGCTGATTGGAAGATTTTTTTAAATTTTATTTTTAGGTAAATACACTAATTATATTTATTTTCAGAGAGTCTTTAGAATGCTTCTAGCAGGATGTATCTGTTTTTTTTTTTTTCCTAAGATTGCTTATGGCAAGCTAAATCTAGAATATGAGGATTCAGAGAGCATAGGTCCCTGGAAAAAGTCATTTAAGTCATATAGGCATACTTCACTTATTTTATTGTACTTCACTTTTTTTTGTACTTTGCAGAGACTGAATTTTTTTTTTTTTTTTTTTTTAACAAATTGAAGGAGAGACCTTCCACCAGCATCTATATATATATAAAAGCCTAAGGAACATCAAATAACCAACCAACCAGTCTACTGGTCACTATGATGTGCACTGACCACAAGGGGGCAGACACTCAATGTAGGAGCTGCCCCATGGCGGTCAGTGCACTCCCACAGCCAACCTCCCAGAGCTGGCCAACCTCCTTCAGGCTCCCCCCTTCCACCCTGCCAGCCAACTTCCCATTCTACCCCCCTCCCGCCCTCCTCCAACCTCCCGAGGCCCTGATTGGCCCTGATCACTGGCCAGGCTGAGGGACCCCACCTGTGCACAAATTCATGCACTAAGGATTACAAATTGTTGAAGGCTTAGATGATGGTTAGCATTTTAAGAAATAAAATATTTTTCATTAATGTATGTTCATTTTTAGATATAATGTACTGGATAAATTACAGTCTAGTATAAAGACAACTTTCATATGCACTGGAAAACAAAAACCAAAATAAAACAAACAAACAAACAAACAAACAAAAAAAACCCTGCATATCTTGATTTAAAGAGATATTAATTTTATTGTGATGGTCTGAAATAAAATCAGCAGTGTCTCTGAGGTACGACTATAGTTAGTTATTTTCTCAAAATGATTAGAAGAGCTACCAAGTTGGTACTGGGATAAATTCTCTGAAATGTGATTTTGACTTGACAAGTTGATTCTTTCTGTTACCTCAGATACATAATTCACTTCTACTTTCCAAATAAAGTAATTATTACATGGCATTATGATTTTGAAAATAGCATAGTTAAAAATAATTATTATGGCCGAAACCGATTTGGCTCAGTGGTAGAGCATCGGTCTCAGGTTCGATTCCGGTCAAGGGCATGTACATTGCTTGTGGGCACATCCCCGGTAGGGGGTGTGCAAGAGGCAGCTGGTCGATGTTTCTCTCTCATCGACGTTTCTAGCTCTCTATCTCTCTCCCTTCCTCTCTGTAAAAAATCAATAAAATATGTATATTTTTTAAAATAATCATTATGGTGTTGTTTTAACTAAGACTTAATTATTTCCTATAAATAAAGTAGCTTGTAAATTTTTGAAAAATTAAAAAGGGATGTATTATGCTGAGTATTTATTATAAAACAATTATGCTGTTCAGGAATTATTGCTTTTTCAGTCACTCTACCCTAGATTTTATTTCAAAACTACTAAAAATTTAATAGATTAATTAATGAATACACATACAGCTTTACCTGGATTCACTAATTATTAATAGTCTCTGTCTGTTTTATCTCTCTATATAAATACAGACTTTATCCTGTTGAACTACTTAAACTTAAAATTTATAGATTTTGATGCTTTACCCCTAAATATATATATATATTTAAACCATTGTTTTACATCCCCACTTTTTACATACAAGGAAATTAGTATTTGTATAATTACATTACCTAATATAAAATTCATATCCAAATGTTCACAAATGTTCACAATAATATCTTTATATCTGTTCTTAATTTCTACTAGTGATTTTCTGTGGATTTTCTCACTTGTAGGTGACATACACCTAATCAAACTAAATATAAAAAAGAAATACACTGGCTCACACTACTAAGATATGGATATATTTCTTACAGAGGTCTATCAAAGGGCTCAGTATCATGCTCATCAAGTCTCTTTCTCTTTCTCCCTTCATCTTTCTGTTTTACTTCCTCCCCTGTTCATGTCATTCTCAGATATCATTTTTCTATGTTGTACACATATAACTTACATCATTCTTACATTCCTTTAAAAGAAAAAAAGAAAAAAAAAACTTCTCATCTAAGAACTTACCAGTTGTCTTCTATTGAGTCACAAACTTGTTCCTGATATGTTCATGTTTTCAGGCCTGGGGCACAGGTCCACTCTTTGAGTCAAGTATGAAGTTAACTCAGCCTATAGAGTGGGACTGAGAAAGAAAATGAGTGGTTGTCCAAAATAAAAAATAAAATTTCCAGATCAATTTTACAACAGTGGGAGGTATCAACACAGCCTTTAGCTGAGAATATAAAGATGAATAAATGCTCCAAGCCAAGAAACTCACACTGTGTGGTAGAGGAAACAAACATATAAACAAATGTGCACAATACTGATATCAAGTGCTATAATAAAGTTATAATTCAAAATGAAGTCACAACACAAAAATACATACTTAGATGCTTTTCAATCTAAAATATTTACATATTTACTTTAAATGTAAAATCAATAAAATGGTTATTTTTATCCTTTATTCAAACAAAATATAACTGTATAATTAGCACTTATTTTGTTTTGGAAATTGTTTTTTATATTAAGTGTATAAAGATTCCAAAATAGTTTATCTTGGGGTTAAAAGGTAAAAGTCCATTACTTCAATCCTACTTTTCAAACACATATTATTTCCAGACATTCTACCAAGCATTGGAATAAAAGAAGATTGTTGCTTTCAAGAAGCTGAAAGTTCAGAAAGGCTGCAATAGAAATCACCTCGGTTGAAGTGCCTTCCCTTATTTATGAGTCCCAAAGCTTATTCTTCTCCTTGACTTCACTGATTTCTCATTTCCTATCAATGCCCTGTATGTTCTTGGCCCCTATTTTGCTCTGACTTCTGTGTGATATGTGTTTTCTTGGTTCTTGGATATTTAACTAATTTCTGGCCCCATCATTTTCTTGACTCTAAATCTTCATGTATTTATACTGCTTTGTTTTCCCAAATGTTTTTGACTTATTAGCATGATCACCTTTGTGTGATCATGCTTTTAAAAGCTCGACCAGAACTACTAATAAAATAAATTTATTTTGCCCTTCCAACACAAAAACAACAAATCAAAAGGTTTTAAAAATGTATTTTACTCACTTTTATATATATGTTTTCAGTCTAACTCTATCAGTTTCATTGGAATAAATTATCAGAATAAAATTCATAAAATTAAATAAAAGTGGGATAAATTAATAAAAATTTTAAAAGCTCTTTTATTAATATTGGCAATTTTTTTTTCTCAAAAGAAGGACAAATTTTCACTCATACCAGTAGCCTGAGAAAATGTTTTTCCTGATTCCTTATTATTTATGTTTACATTTATATTTTCCTTATCATTTGTTTTAAATCTTAGCAAAGTAGAAAAGTGAAAGGTATTTCAACTAGTTTAATTTATAATTATTTGATTGTGACAATGAACATTTGGATTTCTTTCTACATTAAATGTTCCTTTTGTTTTAAGGATATATTAGGATCTTAGTGCTGAACACATAGATGCTAATCTACATTATAACATATTTATTATAAAGATTTCTCTATTGTGATTTTTTGACTTTTAAAAATATTTTATTTTTTGTTTTTTTGGTTTAAACTTAAACATAAATTTAATGATCACTGCATTCATGTCTAACTCATCTTCATATTTGATTTGCTATTCAAATGAAGTATATTGATATTTTTCCATAAAAATGTACATTTATTCATAAACACTGCAGCAAATGATTGAAATAATTCTGTTATATGCTAAGTAAATGATTGGATTTACCACAAACACAGATAATGACAGACATAGATAAGAAGGTACAATAGAGTTCAGTGTTTCAGGATCATAGAGAGAAATCACCTCCCCTTTTTATCTACTATGAAACAATTTCATTTGTATTTTAGCCTAACTGAAGGGCAAGGTGTCTATTTAATGTAAATACATCATTTCAAAGAATTCACTCTTACAAAGTTGCAACTGGGATAAGCATCTCTTTCATGAGTCTTTTCAATTATCATCATGTATGTTTAGGCATTCAAACCTCTTTCACTACAATGGCCTCCTAATAATTTTACATTTGACAGTAATATCTATGTTAAAGATATGCTAATACTGATTAGGTGGGTAATCCACCTGCAGTGGTTTTCTTCCTGCTGATCCCGACAGGAAGCCTGATAGACAGAGTTGTCAAATAGTAAGAGGCCATGAGGATTTGAGAACTACCTGTGACTTCTAAACAAAATAGCATTTTCACTTGTACCTTTTAGACCTAGTGAGGTATTGATTTTATGATTAATTTATGATTAAAAGTTGTATTTTTTCCTAAAACTAAATAATTTTAAAGAAAATATATTCCTCATTGAATTCCTGAATTATTGGTTAGATCCATCAGCTTTGTCAGCCTACATGAAGGAAATAAACAGAGGCAAGTTCAAATTAGCAAAAGTGGATTTTATTTGATGATAGTGGAGGAATTGCAATTCTGGAAGGCATACTGGAGTAGACTGTTAGTGAGTTTACTTAGGCTTTGTGGCAGGCTGCACTTGTAGGCAAGGAGTGCAAAGAGGAGGAAGTCTAAGCCCAAGTCCCAACAATAAGTTCATTGGCTTAAGGACAAGAAGAGATTCTTGACAAATCGTTGGTCAGGAGATACATTTCAGTCTTCTGTAAATCAGACACTTAAAGGAAATCAGTCTCTTGGTTCTTAAGTTTCATTCTTCTCAGAGTGCATGTGTGATATTTTCCCTTTCATCTCCCCTTGCTTCATTATAGATTGGAATTATTTTTGCAACTTATTCAATTTAGCTTCATGGCAGGTAGACATCTGCAAATTTTACTTTCATATCTAGTACTATCCATCAAAGCTTACTTTGATTACTAGAGGAGACCAATTTTGAAAACAATTCCAGTAAATTTCCAACTTTACTGGATAAAAAGAAGAAAAAAAATGAGGTCACCAAGTCATACTGGATAAAAGGAATAATGGCAAGAGAGCACACTAGTATATGCAAGCACCCAGGTTGCTCAAGTGAAACTGTGACTGAGGATTGGGAGCTGTAGTTAGCACAGGTAGGTTTCTGCTGGATAGTTAATATCTGGAAAGGTAAAATGCTATGAAGAGAGTAGCTTTCCAAGGTGTGGACTATCTTCTCTTATGTAAATGACTAAAGGCCTAGTGCACAAATTTGTGTATGGGTAAGGTCCCTCAGCCTGACTGGGCTAATTGGGGCCATTGGCATCAGGGCCAGCTGATTGGGGGGAGGGGCTAAAGGAGGTTGCCTGTGGAAGCATCTGCCTTCTGGTGGTCAATGTACATCATAGCAACTGGTTGTTCCATTGTTCCATTGCTTAGGCTTTTATAAATACAGATTCCAATGACAGATTATGTTCTAGGCTAAAGTGACACATTATCCTCACTGTAAGCTATAGAGAATAAAAACAAAACAAAAATACAAATGTAGCTATTTGTGTGCATTTAAAAGTGAAAAGGAGAACCCACAATTTAGGTATGTGTTCTGACCTGGAATTAAACCCATAACCTTTTGGTGTATGGATGATGCTCCAACCAAAGGAGCCACATGAGACAGGACAAGAACTATTTTTTATATATAAACAAAGGCTTCACAGTAATGCCACAAAGCAATTTCTCAAACAGGCTTTGTAGAGCAGCCTTTGAAACTCCATCTAGTAATAACTAATGTGTTTATAAAACCAAATTTGCCTCAAAGGAGCTATTTATTTACTGTAAACTCTCCTCATGATACCCTCTTAGCTGTCATCAGCTTTGTTGTCAAAGATTCTTTGAAGTGGCAATTGTTGACAGCCAGAAGTTTGTAGGCTTTGGAAATTTACTATAGTGTTTCTTATCCACTGTGTTCCCTCCGAAAGATCAAAGCCTATTCACATAGAGCTCAGACATTGTAGATGCCGACAATTTATTTAGCTTGTTACTGGCTTATTTCACAACTCACAGCTCATAACAGGAAAGGCTAGAATTTTTTTTTTTTTACATAAATACACAGAGTACACTTGAAAAACTGGAAACTATATTAAGGAGAAAATTTTCAAAAGTTACTATCTTCTGAAGAAAATCAAAACAAATAAAACCTACTAGTATAGACAAGGTTATCAGAAATAAGATATTGAGCTTAACTTTGATGTGGAGTATAATTTAAACATCATAAAACTAGTACACATTTAAAAACACAAACTAGAACTTAAAAATTATTTTCACTGAGATGCAATAAAGATTTGGGTAGTTCTTATTAACATATTCAGGATATGTCACCTCTAAGACTATAAGATCACTAAATGGGTTTTTGCACAAATTTCAGGTACAAGCTCAAATTCATTTCCAACCACAGATTTTGGCTTCACAACATTGACAGAAAATATGGCTTTCATGATTTCTGTAGGTTGTTCAAATTACAGACTGTTCCAGGAGTTACCATATGTGTTGGCATGACTCTTCAATCTAGTTTTGAAGGACAAACTAAATCTAAAGTTAAACTTCTGAATATGAGATTGAAGAGTTTTTTTTTAAAAAAAAAAAAAATAAAATTTAAAAAGTAAAAGAATTAAATTTAACAGAACTTATTATAGTTTTCAAACAGAAAGAGAGAGAGAGAGAGAGAGAGAGAAAGAGAGAGAGAGAGACTAAAATTTTTGCTTTCCTAGTTTAATAAAAGTGAAATTGTGGGAATAGAAGAGGATGGGGAAAAAATAGTAACCAACAGAGCAACCAACTTCAACTATACATTGTTTTCTTAAACACTGGACCATTTTACCTGAGTATTTGAGGATAATATGAATCTTATTTGTTCTAAGTCAATGATCATTCATCCTTATATGGAAGTCCTGGCTCAAGGAATATGAAATATATTCAATGTTATGCTTTTTTATGAAACTTAAAAAATATTTTTTTTCACTAAAATTTTTTTTTGAAATCTCTGAAAAAATTTCAGAGTAATAAAGTTTAGAAACCATATTTTATTCAAACCATGGAACCATGTTAAATATGAAATGAGGTCTAAATATAAATTAGTAAGATGTTGTTAGGCATCTAAATATGGGTAAGAACTGACCAATACTATTTTATACCCACCTCCCTGCAATTCTCCTTAAATAGACAATGCTAGTGTTAATAATCTAAGGAAGGCAGATTAAAAGGCAGCGTGAGTCATTAATTAAGCCGAAAGGAATGTAACACACAAGGGAACCACTAAGACACTCAAATATCTAATCAACTGTTAAATTCCCGATTTCTGTGTAATGGAAGTGCTGTTTGCCCCTTCCTTTCTCCTTGCTATACTTTGAATTTAACTCACTGTTCTTTTACCTCCCTCCCTAAGAAAATAAAACAATAAAAATTTAATTGAATTTATTAGGGTTGCATTGGTTAATAACATTATAGAAGTTTAAGCTGTAGAATTCTATAAAATATCGTATGTGTATTTATTGTGTGTTCACCACCCCAAGTCATGTCTCTTTCTATCACCATTTGTCTCTTTTACCCTCTCCTGCCTCCCTCAACCCCCATTTTATCTTGGTAATGACTATGATGTGTCTGTCTATGAGGTTTTTATTTGTGGGTGTTGTTGTTTTTTTCTTTGCTTAATTTCTTCACCTTTTTTGCCCAGCCCCCCTACCTAAAATTGATTTACTGTGAAAGTTTTCCATTAAAAACAAACAAACACTATTTTAAAGGCTTAGAAGTTATCTAGAGCAGTGTTTCCCAACCGTCTCTCATGATGAGAATCACCTGGTGTAGTTGTTAAAACACAGATTCCTGAATCCCAACTAAGAAGTGTTAAACTAGAATTTTTGAGAACATATAGGTAAAAATGCATACCTAACATAGTGCTCTGTATATAAAATCTGTCTTAGAGCACTAGTTAAGTATACAATTTTACCTATATGTTCCCAAAAATTCTAGTTTAGCACTTCTTAGTTGGGATTCAGAAATCTGTGTTTTAACAACTCCACCAGGTGATTCTCATCATGAGAGAAGGTTGGGAAACACTGATCTAGAGTATATATTTTAATAAGACAAAGATATTTCCAATGTTTGAAACAAAATCATTGCTAATTTTGTGTTTTCCATATCATCATCATCATCATCATCATCATCATCTTTATTACTGTTACTATTCTAGTAGCCCATCGCGTGTTGTCACATTCAGTAGGCTGCTCGCCATTTCCATGGGATCTGGCAGGAACCACAGCGCTGCCGGGAGCCACGTGGCTTCTGCCTCACCGCGAGCGCCCATGGGAGCCAGGAGGCAGCCACACCAATTCCAGGGGAGGCACAAGGAACCCATACTGTTTCCACGGGAGGCGGGCCCACCATCTCCTCTCTGGGCCTGTGCTCAGCTGCCGAGGCTGAGGGCCGGCTCCCGGCTCCCAGAGGCCCTCCACAGCTGGGGTGGGATTCTTGATCAGCTTGGTACCAGCATGAAGGTGATGTAGAGCAGATTTGCAGCCAACTTAGGGTGAACATACGGCATAAAGAATAAGCCTTTGCTTATGTAAAACAGTGAGATTTTAGATTTATTATTTTGCTATAAGATGGACTATCTTAAAAGATATAAGTACTAAGCACAGTTAAATATGTTATTAATAATAAGAAACTTTAGTAATCAGAATATTTCTTCTCTGATATCTCATGAGAAGAAACTGCACCTAAAATAAAAAGGCAATAATATTAAATGTGAACTATAATTAGAAAAAAAAGATGGAAAATTGTATGTTATATGTTTTTCATCATAATAATAATAAAAAAAAAAAACACAAAAATATTTACGACTAGTTGTGAATCGCAAACAAATTTGACATGGCTGCAGAATCTACAAGAAGATAGGAAGTGTAGAGTAACTCCACTCTCCATTATGGAAAGGGACCACTAATCTTTGTTCTAGAGCTAGATATTTTCATAAAACTTTGTTCTACAGCTAGATATTTTCCCCCACATCCCTGCTTATGTCTTACAGCCAGAAGTTACTGATCTCACACAAATATAACTTTATAAAATTTTACCAGCCAAAAAAATAAAATTAAGGGTAAGCTCAATGCTTCAAGTGAATGTTGTGTGGTCTTATTCTGTAGGCCTAACAAATGGTAAGACCAGTTGCCTCAATGCTTAATATGTTACAAACCAAGGAAATAGAGCAATAATAAGTCACACATGGTATATAAGATGCAAACAACACATTTCTTATAAATACAACTCTTTTTAAATGTGAATTCAGGTTTAAATTTATCACAAGACTTTTATTCCAGAATGTAGCAACAATAAATAGTAGCTTCCTTATATTTTTATAGTGTTCCTCAGTGTGGGCCCACTGTAAAAAAAAAAATTAATGTGTAACATTGAAAAATACAGTAATAGAAATGTTGCCTGCTGATGTACTGGCTTTGTTCAATGGAAATTATTCAACCACTTAGAGCTGAAATGTAGACCTTTCAGGAGTTCTCCTTCCATTTTAGTTTTTCAATAGAATGTTAGTAGTTGCAGTAAATTTGAGGTGATCGCCCCGAGAAAGAACAGAATTACAGAGAGCCTATCAAATCAGGCAGACATGGTTTAAAAGTCAGTGGTACAGATAGAGGAGGGCCATTTTCTTTTGGAGGTTGAGGATTCTAAAGCAGACATTATTTGAAAAAAATATTTTTTTTCTACTTCTGCATGAAGTTGAACTCCAAAAATGCCATTGTTAAAGAAAGTATTTTACAAAATTTGCTACTGTCCACTTTGCCACAGAAGAATAGATAAATGAGGACCAAATAGAGTCTTCCAAGGATCCTGGCTATAAAATTATTAGGTCGAAAAATATATCATTGCATTATCAAGAATCTTTAGAACATTATTATTGATACTAAATTCTTGCAGTTTTAACCCATTTATTTTCTAATCCATGGATTCATAGTAATGTGTGATATTTGAAAGTAGCAAGAGTTTTGAATATCCGTGCATTGAACCAAACAAAATCACCTGTTAACATTAATGAAACATATAAAGGAATTGTTTGAAAAATATAGCCTTATAAGAACTGAAGGAGCTGATTTTCTCCAAACTGTTTTTCATTTCGTTTAGTAAATATTAATACATCTAAAAGTGATATTATTGTCTATGTACTTTCTATCTTTAATCAAATAGAAGAGTGAATTGTCTATTAGGCCATTGGCAAATGGTGATAGAAAAACTATATCATTGCCATACAAAATATTGTATACAGGGTGTCCCAAAATATGTATACACACACTTTGAATAATTATAAAGGCAATGATTATTAAAATACATTTCATTTTCAAAATTGAGCTATCAGCTGTTAATGTGTGCATACATATTTTACAATATTAAGCAGAAAAGTGAGACAATAAGCATAACTGTGATAAGCCACAGGTAGAAGAAAAGTGTGAAGCCTTGGGGATGGGTGAGAATTAATCCCTGATTTCACTTTGGAAATTGTTACTAGATTTATCCTGAGATCTTTTATTCTGATACTGCTTTCCCTGGAAAATTTTAAGCGTAGTTCAGTTATTTCCCCCACATCCCTGCTTATTTCTTACTGCCTGTCCGTAAGTTCTTACAATTTAATCTATTAATGATTATTGTACATTGAGTCATAGGGCATGAAAAGGTCAATAAGAACTGTCAATGGCCTTATACTATTCCTAATAGATCTTCCATTAAGTGACACAGCAAATAAAAATGCTCAATGGCTGACAACTGTAGCAAACTTTATGTAATCAGTTATTAGAATCCTGGTCTGAGAAGTTCTTGGACATTATCAAGAAAGAAAGAAAAAGGATAGCATATATATATATATATATATATATATATATATATATATATATATATATTCCATCAGAAAAAATTAAAATGTCACTCATAGAGCAATATATAATGTTTCTTTTCTAATTGCTATAGTAATATACACCCAATGTAAAACATTTGGAAAATGTTTTAAAAACTTAAAGAATGATTTTTTTTTATAATCCATAGTCAATTTATAGTCACTGTTGAGTCAACATTTTTATATGTATTTTTTCAAGATTTATTTTTTTTTTGAGAGAGGAAGGGAGAGGGAGAGAGGGAAATATCAATGTGAAGGTGAGACATCAGTTGGTTACCTCTTGTATATCCTCTACTGGAGATTGAGCCTGCAACCCAGACATGTGCCCTGAAGAGGAATCAAATGGGCAAACTTTAGGTACACGGGAAGATGCCCAATCAACTGAGCAATACTGGCCAGGTCCTTATATGTTTTTTTTGCATACTTTTTAAAATGAATTTATAACTCATATCTATTGATATAATTATACAAAGCAATAACTATGCAACTAAAATGTTACAAAGTTACAGACATGATTTGTATATTGCAAAAATTTTATTTTTTCAATATTTTTGAAAATATTCATGTTAATAAAATGCCCATCTTATATAATAAAAGCCCAGTGTTCAAAATGGCAGAACAACCAGAGATCAGAATGACCACTGCCCCTCACCCCAGCTGGTCCCACCTCCCAGTGAGGAACCCCAACCTGGTCAGGGGTGGGGCCACCAGCAAACTGCCCCTGGCTCCTCACCCCAGCTGGCCCCACCTCCCAGCAGGGCCCCCTAACACCGATCCAGGGCCCCAATCAGGGCAGGCCAGCTGGCTCCCATTGTCCATTGGGCCTCTATCCTATATAATAAAAGGATAATATGCAAATTGACCCTAACAGTGGAATGACCAAAATGACCACTTAATCAGTCACTATGTGGCTCACTGATCATCTCTTGGTCCCTTTCCCCAGTCAGCAGGCGCCATTCACCCAATGGAAAATGGGAAACCGGGGTGGGTGATGGGGGATGTGGGTGGTGTCAGGCCAAACCCCCTATCCCACCAGTCACCTACATACAGAGGGCAACCTATGGCAGGGGTGGGGGCAGAGGGTGAGCATAATGGCCCACCTCTTGGTTCCTCTCATGGCCAGCAGCCTCCAATCACCTGATGGCGAGTGGGGAACTGGGGGTGGGTGGCACTTGGGGGCAGGGCTGACTGTGGGCAGCTGGGAAAGATGACCCTGATCACAGGCCAGGCCTAGGGACTATACCTATACATGAATTTTGTGCACTGGGCCTCTAGTTTAAAATAAAACTTAATGATTATGATTATCTAATTGTATAACGTTATGCCTTTAACCAATTACCTCTTATTTCTATTTTCTCTATGTTAAGAATAATAATAATGTGATTAACAAGTATTTTAAAATACTATATCAATTAAATTTGTAATTAATTTTCTGTGTACATATCTTATTATGGTTTGGAATAAATACTTAAAAATGAAACTATTGGGCCCTGATAAGAGTGGCTCAGTTAGTAGAGCTTCATCACAGGAATCACTGGTTCAATTTCTGGTCACAGCACATACCAAGTTGCAGATTTAATTCCTGGACTAGGTGCAATTTTTTCTATCTCACATCAGCATTTCTCTCCCTCTTTCTCTCCCTTTTTCTTGCTCTAGAATCAGTGAAAAACATATTCTTGGGTGAGGATTAAAAAAATGTAACCACTGAATCCAAATAAAAATTGCATAAAAATTTCAATATGGGCTTTCTACTACACAGCAAATCTTCATAATAAAGAAGGCCTAAATTAATTGCTGTGTACTATCTATTTTATGCAATATATATATATATATATATATATATATATATATATATATATATATATTTCAGAGTGGAAGGAAAAGGGAGTAAGAGATTGAAACCTCAATGATGAGAAAGAATCATTTATTGTCTGCTTTCTGCTTGCTCCTTACTGAGTACCAAGCCTGAAATCCTGGCATGTGCTCTGACTGGCATTCGAACCATGAACTCCTGATTAATAGGTTAATGCTCAACCACTGAGCCATGCTATTTTACACATTTCTTATAACACAAAATAGCTTAGATATAGTAACCAGTAGAAACTCACATTGTCCAAAAACTATTTGCTCCACATTATATATTGGGTATTTTATCAATATTAGTGCCTGGTTCACAGATTCATGCACATTGAAAGGAAATTAATTAGACAGTTGCTGGTGGGTCAGGACTGGGTGATATCAAATCCAACCTCCCATGGTCCCTCCCCAACATCTGTGGAGTGAGCAGGGTCCTTCCAATAGGTGGGGTCCCTCAGCCTTACCTGTGGGGATTGGGCTGAAACAAACTCTCCAATATCACCTGAGAGGTCCTGGAGTGCTAGAGGGCACTCTACAAAGATGCTGTTGTATAGGGTGTGGAACAAAAACACAAGTGTGCAATAAAACAGATTCAGGGCCAAAAGTGCCCCAGCAACAACATAACCCATGGCAAAAGGTAGAATCCTGGGAATCAGGCCTAAACTGGCAGTCGGACATCCCTCTCACAATCCTGGACCACTGGCTCCTAACTGCTCACCTGCCTGCCTGCCTGATTGCCCCTAACTGCCCCACCCTGCCAGCCTGATATCCCTAACTGCTTCTGCCTGCTAGCCTGGTCACCCCTAAATGCCCAGCCCACTGGCCTGGTCACCCCCATTTGCCCCCCCTCCCCCACTGCTGGTCAGGTTGCCCCTCAACTGCCCCCCCTGCCAGTCTGGTCACCCCACACAGTCCTCTGTTCAGTCGTTTGGTTGTCTATCACTAACCCACCTGCTGGCCTGGTCGCCCCAGGCAGCCTGTTTGGTGGTCTGTTCAGTTGTTTTGGTTGTGATGATCACTTAGGCCTATTTGTAAAAATTGCCTATTTTTATGTTCAGTTGTTGTCTTTTTAAAGTGAATCACTTTATCAACACCTATTATTTAGACTAAAGAAATAAATTAGGTAGTATTTATGTTTATGTTATTAGTAAAAATATGGATACACCAATGTAAATATTGCAAAAAATACACTTTTATATTATATGTGTTTAATTATATGTTATAATTTGTTGAATGCTCTTTTAGCAGTATTGACAATGATGTTATATGTGTGGATATTTGTTTTATTTATCATATGTTCAAACATGATTAAAAATGCATATTCTACCCCTGGCTGATGTGGCTCAGTTAGTTGGAGCATTATTCTGTACACCAAAGGATTACAAGTTCCTTTCATATCCAGGTTGTAAGTTTGATTCCAGGTAGGTGAATGTAAGGAAGATAACTGATCAATTTTCTCTCTCTCATTCTCTCTTCTTCTCTTTCTAAAAAACAACAACAACAACAACAAAAACAACAACAACAACAACAAAAAACATATCCTCAGGTGAGGATTAAAAAACAAAAAACGTCTCTAGTTATTCCAATGACATTGAAGGTACAAGTGTACAAGTGGTCTTCCCCATTCGCTCTGATACTTTAGGTTCCAAACATTAAGATCTTATCCCTTTTTGTTTATGTGTTTATTTGCAAGAAAAACAAAAGTCAAGAATGTGTCTTGCCTGGTAAGGGTGTCTCAGTGGTTGAGCATTAACCTATTAACCAAGAGGTTATAGTTTGATTCCCAATCAAGGCATTTGCCCAGTTTGTGGTTTCAATCTACAGTGTGGGAATGCACAAGGCAACCAATCAATGATTTTCTCTCATAATTGATGTTTCTATCTCTCTCTTATTCTCAGAAATCAATAAAAATATATATATTTATGAAATAAGAATGTATCTCATTTTAATGTAGTCACTCCATTTTAATGGCTCTACAATATCAATGACCATAGCTATTGTTTCTCATTAATTTCATGCTCATATTAGTATTCTGTTACATAAATATAATTCAAAATTCATTAACTGTTAATTCATGCATACTTTACTCCATTTTTCAATAGCAAATTCGATTTCCAGTTATTAACATTCTTGGGTCTCCACAATATCTTTTCAATCTATCATAATTGATAAATTTCCCATTGAAATGTTTCATGTATATTTATTATTACCTAAAAAATGCATAATTTCTATCAAATGTATTACTAAACTGTACTATAGAACCTGGTAGTTGTAAGGTATATATTCCACATACACAAAAATAAAATAAAATATTTGATTGAATATTTACTGAGGATGACAAAACACAAATGGGATAATTAATAGCTCATAATAAAATAAATAAAACATCCTAAGAAATGCACATATGTTTCACATTCATAGAGAGGTTCATAACTGTGCCTTAGTTGAAGAAATTATCATATTATCCTGGATTATTATAGCCTTTTCATGCTGTATTTGTACTTAGATAATAACAATTTAAAATAAATACTAAGGAGGAAGTTAAAGAAAAATTAGTTCCTAAAGGTTGTGATAGAAAGAGAAAAGCTAACCTACTTTTTAAAGGTGAGATCTTAGGACAATATGAGTTTACCTCTCATAATATACAGCAGCATGTTGGCAGAGCTGTTCTGGCCCAGTTCCCATCAATTCCCCAACAGACACTGGTTAAATCTAGGTGTGAAAGTGTCACTGAATGTCAATGAGGCAAATTGAAGCCAGCAGGATACTATAATTAAGGCATAGAAATAATGAAAAACAAAACCAAGTTTATAAAGTCACATTTTAAATATATATGTATGTGTATATCTATCTAACCATTTATCTATCTATCTATCTATCTATCTATCATCATCATCATCATCTATTATCTATGTTATTTATCATCTATCTAGCTATACACAAAGCTAGATTTCCTAAGGATGTAGTACAATTAAAGATATCTTTTTGAGCACTGTTCATCTCTACTCTGAGATCCATGATTGACTAGCCTAATCTCTGTTTCTATTTGCTCAACTCTGCACATATTCCTGCCTTGAGAGACAGAAACAACTTTTTGAGTATTATACAAGCTTTTCTTGTTTGACTTAGATTTTTTTTTTGTTGCACTTTTGATGATATTACTCTAAAAAAAGAAAAAAAGAAATTTTGACATTTAACTGCCCATATTTAAAATGTATATAGTTTAAAAAATATATTTCTACCTATGAAAACAACACCAAAATTAAGAAAATTAATATTTTCTTCATTCCAAAAGTTTCCTTTTACTCTCATCGTAATGCCCTTTTTCATTCCTCAGCATGCTTTTTATTTCATCCTACGAAAATCACTCATGTTTTTCATCACTGTAGATTACTTGCAATTTGTATAATTTTATATAAATGGAATTGTACAATATGAACTCTTTTTTGTTTATTATCCTCAGAATAAAATTATATTTACATAGCTGTGGTGTGTATGTACATTCTTTTTTATTGCAAAAAGTGTTATTCCATTATACAGATGTGACACAGTTTGTTATAACCTTTACTTGTTGCTGGACATTTTAGTGTTTTCTAGTTTGGTGCTACTACAAATAAAGTTATTATGAATATTTATGCAAAATTATTTGTTTGGACACAGAGGAAATAGAATTATTGGATCATGGAGAAGTTGTAAACTTTTTAGGCAATCGTCCAATTGCTGTTTAATCAGTTGTATCCTGTACTCCTGTCAAGAGTTTATATGAGCTCTAGTTTCTCCACGCCTTTTCCAACATGTTGCATGGTTAGTATTTTTAATTTTAGTCATTCTAACAGCTGGGTGTTAGAATTTTATTGTGCATTTGATTAGTATACTGATAATCACTAGGGATATTGAGAGTATTATTTCATGTGCTCATTTGCCATTTATGTATCTTCTTTGTTGAAGTGTCTATTCAAATATTTTGCCCATTTTTAATTGACTGGTTTATTTTCTTTTTTATAAAACATTTTTTTAATATATTTTATTGACGTTTTACAGAGAGAAAGGGAGAGAGATAGAGAGCTAGAAAGGTCGATGAGAGAGAAACATCGACCAGTTGCCTCTTGCACACCCCCCACTGGGGTTGTGCCCGCAACCAACGTACATGCCCCTGACCTGAATCGAACCTGGGACCTTTCAGTCCACAGACGGACGCTCTACCACTGAGCCAAACCGGTTTCGGCAATTTTCTTATTGAGTTTTGAAAAAATTTATATATTCTCAATATGTCTTTATAAAACATAAAGTTGCGAACATTTTTGCGAGTGTGTGGCCTGTTGTATCATTCTCTTTATACAGCAGAAGTTCTTAACTTTATTGAAGTCCAATTAATCAATTTGTTCTCTTTAGCATCATGCTTCTGGTGTTGTATCTATATATAAACTCATCCCAAGATACCAAAGACTTTTTTATATATATATTTTCTTCTGGATGATTTAAAGTTCATATTTTATATTTAGGTCTATGATACATATAGTATAGATTCAAGTTTAATATTTCAATAAGGATATCTACTTGTTCCAGAATCATTTGTTGCAAATAGTATCCAAATACCCTCCACTGCCTTTGTACCTTTGCTAAAACACCATCATTCTTATACATATTTCTGAGTTTTTCATTTTTTTCAATGATTTATGTGTTTGACACCCATGCCATATTGTTTTTATTATTACCACTATAAAACATTTCATAAGATGAGATAATTAATTAACTAAGTGTATTATATTATAGCATCAACTAAAATCCAAAATATAATCTAAATATCATTGCTTAAAAACTCTAAATTTCACCATCTAAATCAGGGGTCTTCAAACTACGGCCCGCGGGCCACATGCAGCCCCCAGGGGAGTCTGATCCTGCCCGCCAGGTTTTTTGGGCAGTGAGCGCAGCCAAGGTGTTACAGTAGGAATTAGTAGTTCATATAGTCCGGCCCTCCAGCTCTCTGAGGGACCGTGATCTGGCCCCCACTTTAAAAAGTTTGAGGACCCCTGATCTAAATCATCTGAGGATGAGGCCATGGGTAAGATCCATCCTGTAGCAAAATTTATTTCCACCTATAGATCTGCCTGTGAATCTAAAAAACAAATCAGTTGCTTTCAAAATACAATAATGAAGCAAGAATAGGATAGCTGTTATAGATTTTCCATTTCAAAAGGGAGAAAAGGACGAAAAAGATCACTATTCCTAAAAAATTGTAAAGTTCAGCATAGTGAATTCTTCCAGGTTTCAAGGCCTAGAAATTATCCTTCGTGGCTCAAGTTCCACCTTTGCACCCATATTTTCTTCTTCTTAAATGATAGCACATGTTTACAAATGATAGTTTTATCAGCCTGTATCCTGGAGAACTTGTGGAGTCTGACAACCATATAAGTTAATGAACTTGAACTGCCTTTGAATTGGATCTGGCTGGCACTGACTTTTAAGAATCACTTGTCAAAATAAGTCAGGAATTTGGCAAGCTCATTGCTAAATTATAGATAGTTTAAAATTCATCAGGTCTGGTGTTATATATCACAGAAACTGGCAAATAACATAAATCAAAACTTGTTGCTTTCTTTTAATAAAGCTGAGTTACCAATGTTAATATACAATAAATTGTAGAGGACCTCCTGAGAAGGCACATGGGCAATTTTCCTTAATTATCATCAGCTGAACTCACGGCGTAGGCAGAGCCATGCCCTGGAAACATGTTTCCCCAAGATGGTGGACATATTGTCAGCTTGACCTTCATATCAGCCCAGATATCAGCAGGGGCGGGACTAGATATGTAAATCCAGCCATGCCAGGGCCTACTTAGGAATGCAATTAAGTTGGTGTTAGTTCCTGGTATTGGGGGTATAAAATAAATGTGCTGGGAGGGTCATGGTCGCCTTCTTCCTGCCTCTCCAACAGACAGGATGGCGGTCCATCCAGCTCCCAGCTTAAAATCTATCTCTGTGTCTTCTTTTTTTATTTCTAATATTTCTCAATCCCTGGCTGCCTCCACTTAGAACCGGTTCGTCCATCTCTCTTTCTGTGCTGGACACGGAAAGGGGAGATCCACACCACGTCTGGCCCCCGCCGCATCAGTTCCCCGCAATAAATAATATCTAATTCTAATCACAGCAAGTCTAATTAGATTACATCAGTGGGATAAAAACCACTAAGTTTCATAAGCCAGTGGACAACTTACGTGGCACTTACTAGTTTATGGAGAAAAACCATGGAAGAGGTAGTGGTCCTTGAAGTCACTTTCTTTGGTTAGCTGGCCTAGAAATACAAGACTGTCTGCTGGTGGTCTGATAGGATGTCCACAAATATTTATCACATGCCACTTATTAAGTAATTTAATATTTTAAACATAATATGTGTTTATTCTTTGGATTCTTTTTCATGCCATTATTTCAAGTGTTTCTTTGGGTAATGAAAACATGCTTTTCAAACTTCATTGCTCACATTTAAGCCTAATTAAAATATACAATATTATGTCACAATTATTCGTTACTTAAATCAATCATTTCTTTCATTGTTTGCAGAAGTTAATAAAGTGTCCTATCACCATAAAAAAAAAAATGTTAGGCAAAAAATAAAGATAAAGAACTTCCTCAAGAAACCAATATTGCAAATGGGTTAACAATATATATATAAAATATTATATTATTTACATATATAATATTATTTACATATTTCAAGAAGGGTATAAAACATAATATCTAGAAGTAGAAAGAGCCCAAAGTGCACAGTGTACGCTGAGTAATATGATTATTCCAACCAGCCCTCACTATTGTAAAACAATTATTTTGAACTTTTAATTATTAAACTACTGTAATATAGTGTTTTCCTTCAAAATTTTTAGAAATTTCCAAAATAACCGATACCAATCTTCTGGGTAGTACGTCATGTATGTGAGCATACTAAAATTAAAACCCCACAAGCAAAGCCCTTTTGAGAAATGCTACTTATTTTTTCCCTGTAGGACAAGGTGTTCAAGAAGTTCTTTGATATCATTTTCTGAGTTTTAAAACTGGTGTTTTCACATTATGCTAATACTGTTCTATTATATACCTGTTGCAGATTATTTTCATGAACATATAGCATTTTTTTCCTCCTATTTTCAGAATAATCAAGAAGTTGGAGATACCATTAATTTTGGAGGCTTCCTTGCAATTATAAATTGCTGTGTGACAAAGTTCTTGCCAATAAGACCCCAATAGAAGTCCATGTTGAGATTTGAGAAGATATTTGCATCTTTATAAATGTAACAAGTGCTGATTTTCCCCTTTGTCCTGCCCCAAAAGTGGATGTATATATAGACCTTTGAGTCATATGGTGACCATTAGCTAAACATTTAAGGACAAAAGGTCAATGTACTAAGGACAGTAAAGAAAAAAAGAGAATGATCAAGGACCTTGATGGTGATAATGAACTGTTGAGTACCTTCATCAAAAATCCTTGCCTGGCCTGTGTTGCTCAGAGGTTGAGTATTGACTTATGAACCAGGAACTTATGGTTCCATTCCTGGTAAGAGTATAGGCTAAGGCCGAAACCGGTTTGGCTCAATGGTTAGAGCGTTGGTTTGGGGGCTAAAGGGTCCGGGGTTTGATTCCGGTCAAGGGCATGTACCTTGGTTACGGGCATATCCCCAGTAGGGGGTGTGCAAGAGGCAGCTGATTGATGACTCTCTCTCATCGACGTTTCTAACTATCTCCCTTCCTCTCTGTACAAAATCAATAAAATATATTTAAAAAAAAAAAAAGAGTATAGGCTAGGGTTGTGGGCTTGATCCCCCATAGGATATGTGTAGGAGGCAGCCAATCAAGTTATTCTCTCTCATCATTGATGTTTCTATCTCTCTCTCCCTCTCTCCCTGAAATTAAAAAAAAAAAAAAAAAATTTCTAAAAAAGGGACCCCTCTGGGGATAACTGGCAGTCAGACATCCCTCTCACAATCCAGAAGTGTTGTCTCCGAACCACTCACCTGCCAGTTTGATCATCCCTAACTGTTCCCTGCTGGCTTGATTGCCCCTAACCACCTCTGCCTCTGCCCCGACCCGAGACCCAGGATTTCCTCCTCCAGCTGGCCACAGGCACCCAGGATCAGGGCTTCTCTTCCTCTGGTCAACCATATGCACCTGGGATCCAGGCTACCTTTGCAGGGGACGGTGAGCAGGTGGCTTCGCCTGGGCTGCAGCAGCAAGCACTGGCACTTGGGATCATAGGGTGGGCAGCTTCTCTGTCTCCCCTGGGATGCAGTGTAGGCAACTTCTGAGGCTGGCTGTGGCCTGGGATCATGGGGCAGGTGGCTTCTTCATCTCCTTGGCTGCAGCCAGCCTCAGACACTGACATCTGATTTCTCTGTCTCCCCCGACTTCTGTGACTCCCACAGGTCCAGAGCATTTTGGGGTTAATTTGCATATTCATTCCTGATTGGCTAGTGAGCGTCATGGAGGTATGGTCAATTTTAATCTTTCTTTTTTATTAGTATAGATGACAGTTTATCTCACTGTTTGTTTTTTGTCATCTTTTTTTATTGACCGTGTGCTAAAAGTGAAATTTTAATATTGGTGTTCCTCAAAGTTAGCCTTGATACTTAGCTCTGTGTTCTTTATACTTGTCCCTACATGATATCATACTTCTCTTGACTATAAAAACATCAATACACTAATGAGTAATAAATTTATATATTAACCCCAGACATTTCCTCATATGCATCCAATTGTTCATTTGACATTTTTATTTGACTAACTCACATTCTTTCAAATGTAAGTGTTTATAATTTATTGGGCAACTACCCCATTATTTCTCTCAAATTTTTCTCTAATTTAGAAAAATGCACTTTCATCCAATATCCAGTTATTTGTTCAACTTTAAATATGATTCTCCTCTTTCATTGCAATTATACTAAACCTACCATTAATTACTGTTTATGCCACCTATCATGACTCTCCACTTACATATCTGACATCTTTGTTTTATCAGTCAGTTTTATCAGACCTCTTAACTTGTTTCAATCTTTGCCTCCAATCTATCTTTTATTTTACAAAAGTCAGAAGACTTAAAATTCAAAACATCAAAAAATTAAATAAGTTTATTTTCAGCTTCAACTATTTACTATTTTCACATTGCAGTTGGGATAAAATGCAAAAATTACCCCTATGGCTTACAAGGATCTAAATATTTGCATTATTTGCTGAAATAAATCCTCCCATCCTCAGAATTAAATAATTTCTCCCATTATAAACAAAGCTCTTAACTGCTCAGAAAATTAGCTCATGTTGCTTCCTGCCCTAATATCTTTGGGCATATCTGGTCTCTTTTTATTCTTCATGTATTAATTTAAGTCATTCAGAGAATTCTTCTTGTTTACTTTTTATTTAAAATTATAATATGTTTATTGATTTCAGAGAGAGGAAGGAAGAGGGAGATAGAGATAGAAACATCAATGGGTGAGAGAGAATAACATTGATTGACTGTCTCCTGCAAGCCCCCTACTGGGGATACTATCAGCAACCCAGGCATGTGCCCTGACCAGGAATCAAACTGTGACCTCCTAGGTCATGGATCGATACTCAACAACTGAGCTACACAGGTATGGCAAGTTCTTCTCATTTAACTTTTACTTCCTTTTCATTCTCTATTTCAGCATTTTATTTATCTATTTATTTACTATGATATACTTATTATGATCCAGTATACACATATATATTTCCAATCCAACTATGAACATTACCTCTAAATTGTTGATCAGTATATTTTAAATGGTACCACAGGGCCTAGTAGGATAAAAAAAAAAACCAAAACACAAAAAAACATTTATTCAACAAATAATCATTGAATATGTACTATGTGCTAGGCATAGTTAGAGGTGCTGGTTATATGATGGGGTATACATTAAAATACCTACTTTACTTAGTTTTGTGTTCTGATTCTGTGAACTTCTCTCAAAAGTGTAGTCAAATAAGGTCTCTGTGTCAACTATACATCAATAAAGCTAGGGGGGAAAAACCATATAAGGTCTCTGTGAGAAGATAAACTTTAAATCAAGCCACAAATTATGAAAAGATAATCAACCAAACAAAAGTCCAGAAAAAGAATATTCAAGGTATACTGTAAAAATACAAAGACTCTGAATTTTAGATGTTTATTAGGCAAAAAGAAGGTTATATGGATAAAATTATGATGCTGTAAAGAAAATTTTCTAAATGGTGTCATGGAAATAAGCAGTAGGAAATGCATGTAGAAGTTATTAGAGAGTTATAGTAAGAAATTTGCACTGATTTTGAGGAACAAAGAAAGGAAGATGGGATGAATGGAAGGAAAAAAGGGAATGGGGGGGTGGAGTGAAGAAAATATTGGCAGTACCAATGATATCACCTGCTGATTGAGAATATGGCTAAAAGATAGTGAGAGTCTCCTGCTGCTGCCTCACATCGAATAATCTTGTGACATTCCATAAATTCATTGAACCTGCTACTTCGTGTTAACTGACATCTGATCAACTGGAAATTTCTAAAACCTGGCAGTCACTTCTAATATCCTCTATCCTCATATGACTCAGGAGCTTCAGTTTAGTACCCTAATATTTCAGCTAAATCAAGTCTCCATAAATATTCTTTTGACATGGTTATTACCTCCTCATCTCTCATTGGGAAGAGGTCAATATCAGGTAGTCTCAAAGGAGGGATGCTGAGGCTCTGCTTGTGAGAGAAGTCACCACCATGCCCAGAAGCAAAGCCTGCATGAATGCCTGTAACCCATGGATACCATAAACTAGGTGGACTCAGAAAGTTCCTTTTTTTTTTTTTTTTGCCAGAAACCCCACAATCTCCTCCCTGCCATGTCATTTCAGCCAAAGCAAGCAGAAGCCTCATTTAATACAGATTTCTGACTGCTTGTGTCCTCCTATTCTACAACATGATGGTTACTACTACTCTCTCATTAAAGTTGCTACATCATTGAATACTAATAATTTGAGAACCAATTTTCATTTTAAGTCACTAACATACCAGTCAAATAATTTTCAAATAGGCAATTTATTTTCAATTTTTCCCCCCCCAAATGCACTGTATTTTGCAATCTGGAGTATACAAGTTTCATCTTAAATGTTTTGCAATGGAAAAAGAAGATTTTTCTTAGGTTTCTTTTTGAATTGGGATTTAGGTAAGCACTTAGATAAATAGTGACAAGTTTTTAAAATATAGTGTATCTATAATTTCTGTATTCTAAACACATATTTTTATCTTTATGTTGTTTTAAATTAAATTTATTGGGATAACATTAGTTATCAATATTACATAAATCTCAGGTGTACAAATTTATAATATAACATCAGTGTACCCTACTGTGTGTTCACTACTCAAACTCTAGTCTCCTTTCATCACCTGTACTTGATTCCTGTTACCCTCTCTGGATTCATTTCTCCTGTATTGTCTGTATCTACAATTTGCCTTTTATATTTTAAAAATTTTATTGAATTTATTGTGGTAACATTGGTTGATAAAATTATATAGGATTCAGGTCTACAATTATATAATATATCATCTGTATATTGTTTTGTGTGTTCACCACCCCAAGTCAAGTCTCTTTCCATCACCATTTGTCCCCCTTTTACCATCTTCTACCTTCCCCCACCTCCCTTTCTTTTTTTTTTTTTCTGGTAATCATCTTTGTTTATGAAGGTTTTTTGTTATTGTTTGTTTGTTTGTTTGCTTGCTTAATCCCTTCACCTTTCCCAACCCCCTACCCTATGACAGACTGTTCTCCATATCTGAGTCTGGTTTTGCTTATTATTTTGTTCATTAGATTCTACATATAGGTGAAATCACATGTATTTGTATTTCTCTGAGTTGCTTATTTCACTTAGCATAATAATCTCCATATTCATCCATGTTTGTCTGTTTATTTATTTATTTTTATATCTCACATAAGTGAAATCATATGGTTATCTTTTCTCTTTCTTTCATCTGACTTATTTCACTTAACATAATGCTCAACATCCACCTATGTTTTGCAAATGGCAATATTTTATCTTTTTCGTATCTAAGTAGTGTTTAATTATATATGCACCATATCTTCTTTATCTAATCACTCACCAAAGGATATAAGGTTGTTTTAATGTCTTTACTATTATAAATAAGGCTGCACTGAGCATGGGTAAAGAAATGACAAGTATTGGAGAGGTTGTGGAAAAAAGGTGATTCTAATATACTACTGGTGCCAATGTAAATCAGTGTAATCACTAAGGATAACAGTATGGCAGTTTCTGAAAATATTAAAAAGAGAGCTACCAAGAATCCCTCTTTTGGATCTATTTATATTTTTTTCATTCCTTTTTGGAATATATTTATAGGCACATTTAATGATTTTGTACTCATGATGTATTTATTTTATTATCATAAGAGCTAACATTTATTTGGTATTTTTTATTTGTCTAGCAAGGGTTCAGCACTGGTTACAGGGTTTACCTCACTTAATCCTCAAAACAGCTCCACGAATTTGTTATTATCAATAAAAGCATTAAATACCTGATAATATAAGCAGAAATATATTAACATTCTCAAAAACTTATAGGTAAGAAAGATTAAGCCCGACAGCTTCACAGGGGAGTATTAACAAACATTCAGAGAAGAACTGACACCAATACTCCTCAAACTATTCAAAAGAAAATTCAAGAGAAGGAACATTTTCAAGCTCTTTTTATGAGGCCAGCATTATCATGATTCCAAAAACAAATAATCAGAGACAAGTATCAGATGATGTCACTCATAGTGGAATCTAATGGACAAAATAAATGTTGAACAATATAAATCTAGAGACAGAGAAGGATGGAACAGACTGTGGAACCTCAGAAGAAATGTGGGGGTGGGTGGTGGGAGGGAAGAGATCAACCAAAGAATTTGTTTGCATAAATGCATATCCCAAGGACACAGATAATAGAGTGGTCAAGGCCTGAGGTGGGGGGCAAGGGCAGGCCAGAAGGGTTAAAATGAGGGGAAAAGGCAAACATATTTAACACTTTCAACAATAAAATTAAAAAAAAATACATAAGTAAATGGGGAAAAAAGGTTTTGAGGACAAAAGAAAATAGTAAGGAAGATTTATGATTATTCTGGTAAGTGTCAAACTGACAACTCCAAATCCTATATAATAAAAGGCTATTCAAATTGACCAAATGGCAGAACAACTGAACAACCATCTGGTCGCTGTGATGTGTGCTGGTCACCAGAGGGCTTGTGACCCGCCTCTGTGCCTACTGCAGCCTCACAGCCCACAGTTCCTTTCAAGGTGCATGAATCTGTACACTGGGCCCCTATAATAATAATAATAATAATAATAATAATAAGAAGAAGAAGAAGAAGAAGAAGAAGAAGAAGAAGAAGAAGAAGAAGAATGTGAGATTTGTACCGAAGGAGCTGGTGGGTAGGTGGAGAGAAGCAGTGAATGAAAAATTACTAAGAGGAGACATCAAGGCTGGAGTAAAATGTGCCTGATGACCTAATAGGATTCTTGCTTCAGGCAAGGCAAAGTGATAAAATTTCAATGGGTCGGGCAGGATGGGGGGTAAGAAATTTGATCAAATATCAATAGTTATCACATATCAAGTGTAGAGAGATTCCATCTAAACTGATTGAGCAATATTCTTGCTAAAACTGAGCTATATAGACCTGGAAAGAATAGGGGTCTAGGTCAAGGCCTAATGAAGAGGGCATAGAAAAGTCTGACTGATGTTTGGTCAAGAACAGCATCTTGTCAAACCACTGTAAAAATAACAAATTTTAAAAATGAAGAGGATCTTAAAAATAACCTGAATCTACCAATCTTCTTATAGATAAAAATGTTGAACATGTATGTGAATTTGCTTGTCCAAAGTTACTTGTTTGGTGAAATCCATAAGATCATCTGTAGCCATATACACTTGCTTTTATATTATTATTGTTCGTTATTGAATTATTTACATATTACCCTAACATAAAATAAATTGGGTACTCTATAAATGCTCAATGGCACAATGTGAAATAGATAAAATAGACTCTAAATCTTCCAATAAAAATTGACATTATTTTAGATTGCTCTTTCCTCATCCACTTATCAGTTAAAATATATTTTCAGGTTTACTAGCAAATAACATATTTGTTGCTTAAATTGATGTTGTCTGGATAGTTATACAGAATCTTTAAATGTCAAATGGGAATCTATAGGAATAGATTGGAATTCTAATCTTTTTACTAAAGGTCTTCTATGGAGCTGTAAATGAAAAACAGTGTGTGGGAACATTGTTTTAGCACCTGTTTTATTGCCTGCACTTGATGTAATTAGTGTATTTAAAGACAACCCTAATGGTTACACCATATGGTTTGTAATCATTAGTATAATAATAGATGTACCATTTAAAATGGAGCTCAACAACTGAGTGCTACTGTTCCATTATGCTAGCCTAATAGGGGGTTTTCAGAGAGTTGACTGAATACCAGTTTTGAATCTATGATACTCTTAGATTCTCTAGAAGATATTTTAGGAGACAAAAAAGCAAATTTGCTATTGGCTTTTGACTTAGATATTAATAAGTATATTTATGCTGCCTTGACATGTCTGACCTTAACATATTTTAAATAAACTAGTATTAATACTGGCAATTAATCTTATTAAATAGCACTTTTAAATGTGAATATACGTTATCTTCTGGCTTACCAAAACTGGATTTCCATTGTGAAAGTTTTATTAATTTTTATTCACATTAATTTTAATTGTAGTTAAAATAAGAAACATATTTTTTCCTGATATAAAAGTATAGTAGAAAATAAGAAAATGACACAGGTCTTTATAAACTATGAAAAAACTTACCTTTAAAAACCTTAAAAAAATTATTTGTGTTTACAGTTTACTGCAAAGTGATAACATTTAGAAATTAAGCAGTGATTTTTTCTTCTTATTTACTATTCCAGGCCTGGTGCACAGATTAGCCTGGCCTGTGGGATCAGGCTGAAATTGGCTCTCCAACATCCCCCAAGGGGTCCCAGATTGCAAGAGGGCCAGGCTGAGGGACCCCACCAGTGCATGATCAGGGCCAACTGCTCGATATGACATGCACTGACCACCAGGGAGCAGACACTTTGATCAATAGGTTGGCTTGCTGCTGGGGTCCAGCCGATTGGGAATGAGTGAGATGGACTGGACATGCCCTGGAGCCCTCCCACAGTCCTCCCTGGCTGGCCAACCTCTTGCTTCCTTTCCTGACCCCAGTGGTACACCGGTCAAGTCCCTTGGCCTGGCCTGCACCCTCTCACAAACTGGGACCCCATTCCTCGAGGAATGTCCAAGAGCCAATTTTGGCCAGAACCCAAAGGCCAGGCAGAGGGACCCCACTGGTGTACAAATTCATGCACCAGGCCTCTAGTGTTATATAAATACTGGAGGTCAATGAAGTTTGCCACTCCAAAACATGTCTGAAATATTGATTATTTTCAGTTATTTATTTTTAAGAAACAAGACTTAGGAAAAACCTTTGAGCTTCCCCATAAGTGCCTAAAATATTTTAGGTAGAAGGCATATTTAAGGAAAGAGGTTTCAACATAGATTAATATAATCTATATATATAAAAGCCTAAGCGACCAGAACAATCAAAACAACTGGTCATTGTAATGTGCAGTGACCACCAGAGGATAGACGCTCAACATAGGAGCTGCCTTCTGGTGATCAGTGCGCCCCCACAGCCAACCTCCCCTGGCTGCCCAACCTGCTGTAGTCACTCCCCCCAGCCTCCGGGCTGGGACAGGGAACTGGGGGTGGGTGGCAGCGGATGTGGCCCCTTTCCTAGCGGGGAAGAGGGCCTGCTCCCTCCTCAGGGCCTGTGGCCAACCTCCAGTGCCTGCCCTTCCTCCCGAGTGGGCAGGCCCTGATCCACCCGCCACCTGTTTGCCACCGTGGCAGTGCAGTGGCAAGGGAAGGAGGAGGCAGGGAGGTGGGGAATTGCACAGTGGCACACTCCACAATGTCAGCATTGGTGTCCAGTGTCCATTCCTTCTGTGCCCAGCCCAGTAACCATTGCCTCCTCTCGTGCCCAGCCCTGATTGGCCTGCCTCTGATCAGCCCTGATTGCTGGTCAGGCTTCAGGACCCCACCCATGTATGAATTTCATGCACTGGGCCTCTAGTATAATATAATATAAATAATATGATATAATATGATATGATATGATATGATATGATATGATATGATATAATATAATATAAGATAATATAATATAATTAATATAATATAATATATAAACTAGATATGGTAAACAGGGAAAGCCCTAGTAAGACCCATTTATTCAAAGTCATGTTTGTGTCCTTTTTATCTAAATGCCCAGCAAACAATAAAGTGCAGAATTTTAAAAAATATATTGTAATTTATTTTTAGAGAAAGAGGGACTATGAAAGAGAAATTTCAATGTGAGAGCATAGATTGGCTGCCTCCTGTGTGCTCCCTACTAGGGATTAATTCTGCAACCCAAGCACATGCCCTGACTGGGAATTGAACCACAACCTTTTGGTGTATAGGATGATGCCCAACCACTGAGCCACAGTGACCAGGGCAGAATGCACTTTTTTTTTTTTTTAAACTGGATAATCAGATGAAATATGACAAATATATTTATGTGTAAAAGCATATTCCAATTAAGGTATGGAACATTTCTATCAAATCTGTAATTTTACTTGTTTCCTTTCAAGTTGAAAACCATGGCTTCCATATTAAACCATTGTACTAATTTCTAGAATATTTGTCTGTTCTAGAATTTTCAATAACTAGAATTACATCCTATTCTCTTGTCTCTGGTTTCTTTTGATGCACACATTTTTTATAATGATTAATGTCTCTAGTTTTATCTTATTGAATAATAGTCAATGACTGTTTTTACCACAATTTAATTATCTATTCACATTGCATAGCCATTTGTTTCTTTGGAAACTATTGATGCTCTTGACCATTTCTTTACAAATATTTTTGTGAACAGTTTTCATTTTTCTAAGAAAAATACCTAGGATTGTAACTGTCCTGTCAAATCACATAAAAATAATCCAAGATATAAAGACAAACATACAAGGAAGAAAATAAAGAAGTATTGCAAAACCTAATACAAAAGATTGAACAAAAGACTAAAACTACTGGCATAATGCAAGATTGAAAGTGAGGAGCAAAAGGAAAAACTAATAGGTGTATTAAATTACACACACACACACACACACACACACACACACACACGTAATTGCATTAAATGTAAGGATCTAAACACTAATTAAAATGAAGTCTTGTTACATTGGATACATGGGCAAGGCCCAACCACATGCTGACTTGAACTCTATAAAATATAAAAGTTAGAAAAGCATATTGTAAAAGTTGACCTGCATTTTAATTGGTTTTCTGGATCTAAAATCATATTTTTGTTCAGGTTTGGGAAATTTTCAGCCCTTTTTTAATTGTTATTAATCCTACCCAAGGATATTTTCCATCAATGTTTCGAGAGAGTGGCAAGAAGAGATACACACAGAGAAATATTGTTGTGAGAGAGATACAGCGATTGGTTGTCTTCTTCATGCACTCTAACTGGGGTTGGGAATTGAGGTATGTGCCCTTGATTGGAATTGATCCCATTACACTTCAGCCCACAGGCAGACACTCTATCCTCTGAGCCAAACCGGCTAGGGCCAGCCATTGTTTATCTGAATAATCCTCCTGTCTCTTTGTCTCTTCTTCTGAAACATCTATACTGAGTGGCCAGATTATTATGATCTCTGAACACATAATAATCTGGCCACTCAGTATATATCTATATCTATATCTATATCTATATCTATATCTATATCTATATCTATATCTATATCTATATCTATATCTATATCTATATCTATATCTATATCTATATATCCATATCCATATCCATATCCATATCTATATCTATATCTATACCTATACCTATATATATATATATATATATATATAAAATTAGAGGCCGGGTGCATGAATTAGCGCATGAGTGGGATCCGGCCAGCCTGTCCAGGGGGAGGGGATATGGATGGTTGAATGGCTTGCCCACTGGTGGAACTCCTTGTTGAGGGGACAATTTGCATGTTAGCTTTTTATTATATAGGATATACACTGAGTGACCAGATTATTATCCACTCAGAGATCAAAATAATCTGGCCACTCTGTGTATAATGTGCTTTAGGGTATCCCATAAGTTTCTTAAGTTTTCTGTACTCATTTTTTATTCTTTTGTTGTTGTTTCTCTGGTTTGGTGATTTCTACTGACCTGTTTTCAAATTCACTGATCCTTTATTTTTCCCACTTGATTTAGTCTACTTTTGAATTCTCTATTAATTTTTTCAATTCAGCAGTTGTATTCTTCAGCTCTATGAATTGTTTGGTAATTTTCACTTTTTAAAATCTCTGTTGAAATTCTCACTTTGTATATGCTTTGAGATCCTGAGCCCAGTCAAGTAAAGTAAATCAGTTCATGACCATTATTTTGAATTCTTCATTGGGTAAATTCCTATCTCCATTATATTTATGGTCAGTTTCTTGAGTTATCTTGTTCTTTCTTTTTTAAAAAATATTTTTATTAAATCTGTTGGGATGAATTGGTTAATAAGGTCATGTAGGTTTCAGGTGTGGGATTTATATGTTACAACATCTATATATTGCACTATGTGCCCACCACCCAAATATTTTGTTCTATTGTTTGGAATATATATTTTTGTTTCTTCATTTCCCTGACACTCTATGTGTTGTTTTCTGTGCATTAAAGAGGGCAGCCACTTCTCTCATTCTTGAGACAACGCTTGTGTAAGAAGTGAATCTTGCTAATCAGCTGCTGCCCACAACTCTGGGTGCCAACATATATTTGTACTTGTCCAAACTCCCATCTTTGTTCTTACAGACCACAGGAAATCAGTGTATGCCAAGACTCATCAGTGCTCAGAACGTAGGAGAAATGCTCATATATCTCATGCAGCTCTTCTGTCATCTCCCAGAACCAAGCTAGTTGGAGGCCAAACCTTCAGATAACAGCTGAGAAAGTCAGAATATAGATATGACTTAGCTATGCAGTATAACCTCTATCTGAAACAAACTGTTTCTTTTTGCCTTCTCACTTTGCCCAGAGAATAGCTGCTGAGAGTGCTTGTGTGCCTGTATGAAAACTATCCCTTTGTTCTCTGTGGTCCCAGGTTATAGGTGAATGCCAAGGTCTTTTGGCCAAAATTTTTCGGTCTTTTGGCCAAAATTTTTCTCTCCAAATTCTATCTTCTTCATTGATTCATTTTAGCGGAGAAGGATATAAGCTACATAATGTACATTATTTTTATTTCCCAGATTCTTCACCCTTAAATCAAATTTTTAACAAATTCTATCAATTTTCTTTTTAAGATATCTCATAAATGCAAACTGTTTTTATTGTTTTGTAGTGTACACTCATTATTTCCTGCCTTAATTATTTTCCTTGTTTGCAAGCTTACATGTCTTCCTAAATTCATTTCTACTTGTTTTCACATAGCCTTTCAACAGGTCTGGTTAAAAACATTATATTGCCACTGGATTGACATTTTCAAAATAAAATTTTAATCATGTTACTTTTTACTGCAATAAATTTCTAAGTTTGTATTCATTTCATTTGGAATAAAATATGTATGTAGTTTTTATTTAGCATAATCTCACTTCTAACCACTTATCATTATCAATCTTACTCTGTATTTTCCCAAACATTCTAGCTACCTTAAACTAACTAGAAGTCCTGGAATATTTTATCTGTAATTTATTTTATTTTGTTATTTTTTTATTATTTGTATATTTCCTTCTAGCATATGTTCATGTTGATAACTTTTACTTTATCTCATCAATAAAGAAGAAAAGGAAGAATTTTCCCCTTTCCTATTAAGTGGTCTTCATAGTTGCACAAAGCATTTATATTTTATCTTATTGATTGATACTTAATTACACACATATCTTTAAAGAAAGCTGAAAAATATAATCTGCAGTCCTGTCCCAACACAATCAGTTTTCTTTTTAAGAAAATCATTTTGTTGTTGAGAGTATTACAGATGCCCCTCATTTTTTCACTTTGCCCCCTTCCATCCATCTCCCACCCCATCCCAGACCTTCTCCTGCCTATTGTCTGGGTCCAAGGACAATGATTAATTTGTACTTCTAAATCCCTTCACCTCTTCCACCCATCCTCTCAATCCCCCTCCCATCTGCCAACCCTCAAAATGTTCTCTGAATCTTTGAGTCTGTTTCTGTTCTGTTTGTTTGCTTATTTTCTTTTAGATTCATTATTGATAAATACGTACTTATTAATATTTCTTCTTCTTCTTCTTCTTCTTCTTCTTCTTCTTCTTCTTCTTCTTCTTCTTCTTCAACAAACCCTTTAACATTTCATGTAATACTGGTTTGTTGGTGCACATTTTTAGCTTTTCCTTGTCTGGAAAGGATTTTATCTGACCTTCAATTCCGAATAATAGCTTTGCTTTGTAGAGCAATCTTGTTTGTAGGTCCTTGCTTTTAATCACTTTGAGTATTTCTTGCCATTCCCTTCTAGTCTGCAAAGTTTCTGTTGAGAACTCAGCTGGCAGTCATACATGTGCTCCCTTGTAGGTAACTAACTGCTTTTTTCTTGCTGCTTTCAAGATTCTCTCTTTGTCTTTAATCATTGGCATTTTAATTATGATGTATCTCAGTGTGGGCCTCTTTGAGTTCATCTTGTTTGGGACTCTTTGTGCTTCCTGGACTTATATGTCTATTCCTTTCACCAGGTAGGAGAAGTTTTCTGTAATTTTTTCAAGTAGATTTTCAATTTCTTGCTTCCTCTCTTCTCCTCTTGACACACTCATGATGTTAATGTTCTGGTATGCTTGAAGTTGTCCCAGAGGCACTGAGACCGGTTTGGCTCAGTGGATAGAGTGTCTGCCTGCGGACTGAAAGGTCCCAGGTTTGATTCCGGTAAAATGGCATGTACCTTGGTTGCAGGCACATCCCCAGTAGGGGTGTGCAAGAGGCAAGCTGATTGGTGACTCTCTCTCATCGATGTTTCTAACTCTCTATCCCTCTCTTTTCCTCTCTGTAAAAATTCATATATATATATATATATATATATATATATATATATATATATATATGAAGTAGTCCCAGAGGCTCCTTATACTATCTTCATGGTTTTGGATTATTTTTTTCTTCTTGGATTGGGCATTTTTTGCTTTCTTATATTTCAAATTTCTTATTTGATTTTCAGTATTCTCTACTCTAGGGGTGTTGAACTCAATCAGAGAAGGGGCCAAAATCTAAAATCCAGCCTAAATCGCGGGCCGAATGGTTTACTGAACAGTCATAAACTGACAATGTCATAAACTGACAGCGGAGTGCAGTGATGACAGCGCGGTGCGGGCCACATTGCAAGGCCTGGCGGGCTGGATTTGGCCAGCGGGCCTTGTGTTTGACACATGTGCTCTACTCTATTGTTGATTTACTATAAGTTATTCTTTATTTCAGTTCATGAATTTTCCATTCTAACTGGTCCTTTTTTTTATGTTGTTGATGCTATCACTTAGTTCCTTGAAGATCTTACTAAATTCATTGAAGTTCTCAGCAAGATTCTTGAGCATTTTTATAACCATTGTTTTTGAATTTTGCATCTGGTAGTTTTTTTGCTTCCATTTCATTTAGCTCTTTTTCTGGAAATTTATTCTGTTCTTTCATTTGTGACATGTTTTTTTGTCTCTGCACTTTTTATATTTCCCTGTGTTTGTTTCGATATATTAGGTAGCTCTACTATGTCTTCTAGACTTTGTGAAGTTGCAGTGTGTAGTATGTGCCCTATAGGGCCCAGTGGCTCAGCCTTCCCAGTCACCTGAGCTGGAAACTTCAGGTGTGCCCCTGTGTAAGCTGAGCCTTGGTCGATGTTGATGACACTTGGATTGATTGACACCCAAGCCAATTGGTTGTGAGGATTGGGTGTGACTGCAATGGAGGAGCTGCTGTGCAGGAGTCAACCCTATGAAACAGGACTTCCTTGGTAAGCTTTCGTGCTTACCAAGTTTGACCATTGAATGTGTCACTCATGGAGGTGGTAGTGATTACCAAAATGGTGAGCCAAGGTATTTGGAGTTGTGTCTCACAACATCAAAAACTGAGCTCCATGAACCAGAAGATTTAAGCAGAAGTGTGGAAAATTTATTAAAAGCAGGTTCAGATTCTGAGCAAGGGGAGGGGGACCCAATAATAAAATTCATGCAGGAGGCAGCCGATCAATGATTCTCTGTTATCATTGATGTTTCTATCTCTCTTTTCTTCTTCCTTTCTCACTGAAATCAATAAAAATGTATTTTAAAAAATGAATCTCTCTGGAGCCTGCATTAATCAGTCACAAATTAAAATTTAGGGAACCTAGACTCTAAGTTTTAGTGAAATTTGCTCCACAGGCTCTCATTCTGGAGAAAGTATAAAAACACAGTCTCACAAGTGTTAAGCTTGAACATCATCATTTTGTATTACTTGCCTGTATACTCTGCTTATCAATCTAGTCTTCAAAATATGGGTAGCTGTATTAAGACCTTTATAATAATAGGTTTGAATAAAGAGTCAACACCTTTTCCATTTTTTCCCCTAAAGACTTATGAACTCCATATGACTTTCAGTCATATTTAGCATATAGGTTTCAGGTGTGGGCTTCTATGTTACAAGATTGGTGCATTGCACCATGTGCCCACCACCCAAAGTCAAATCTTCTCCTGTCGCCTCATATTAGGACCCTTTTCTCCCCCCAACCCCCTCCCTCTGACAACCCCAATCTGCTATTTGTGTTCACTAGTTTCAGTTGTATAGCCCACATATGAGCAAAATTATATAGTTGTTAACTTTTATTAACTGATTTGTTTCACTTAGCATAACATTTTCATTACAAATGGCATTATTTCATCCTTTCTTATGGCTGGGTAGTATTCTATTGTGTATATGTACCACATATTCTTTATCCAGGCCTCTATCACAGGAAACTTTGGTTGTTTTCATGTCTTAGTCAGGGTGAATAATGCTGCAATGCATATATCTTTGTGAATTCATATTTTGAAGTTTCTGGGTATATACCCAGGAGATGGCTTGCTGAGTTATATGTTAACCCTATTCTTAACATGAATGAGGGTTCCCCTTTTTTCACAACCTCTCAAACATTTGTTATTGTTTATCTTGTTGATAAAGGCCACTCTCACAGGTGTGAGGTGTTATCTCATTGTAATGTTGATTTGCATTTCCCTAATTGCCAGTGAGATTGAACATCTTTTTTATATATCTACTAGAGGCCCAGTGCATGAAATTCATGCACTTGGGGGGGGAGGGCGGGGTCCCTTAGCCTAGCCTATACACTTTTGCATATCTCTGGAGGTATGTCTGACTGATGAATTAGTCTCACTAAACCATCAGTCAGATGTCCTTAGCATTGCCACAGAGGCGAGAGAGGCTCTCACCACTGCCGCTGTGCTGGCTAGCCATGAGCCTGGCTTCTGGCTGATTGGCACTCCCCTGTGGGAGCACACAGACAACCAGAGGACAGCTCCTGCATTGAGTGTCTGCCCCCTGGTGGACAGTGTGAATCATAGTGACTGGTCATTCCACCATTTGGTCAGTTGCATATTAGCCTTTTATTATATAGATACACTGTGCATGAGGTCCTCTAGAACCATAAGAAATGCAAAAAATTCACTGTTAACTCATTCTCACATTGCCCCCACTTAAAATCAAATTGCCCCCCTGTGGGGCATGTGCTGCACCTTGGGAGCCACTGGGCTTGACACTTTTCCTCTCTCAGCTTCATTTCTGAAAACATACACATATACCACGGAATTGTAATCTCTTCTCTGCCTACCTTACTGGGTTGTCATGAGGAGGTTCTGAGCTAATAAACCTAGAACGTTGCATCAAGTAAGTGATGTGTAAATGGGAAGGGATTGTTATTTTTAAGCTCACGGGTACTCTTACAGGAAGCAGATGCTGTTTGGGGGAGGAGGGCATGATTGTTTCCTGGGACTGTAGCTATGGAAGCTTTGCAGAGGGGTGGGCTCTGGCCAGCAGCCCTGTAGCAGTGGTGGTCTCTGGAGGCGATGGCTGGGGGTAGGGGACAGAGGGGTGTTAGGGGTGGGCAGTGAAGCTGAAGAGAGAGTAACAGTCAAACCTCCCTGCTTGGAGCCATCCTTTAAATTGTATGTGGCTGTTTTGCAGCTGCACGTGCTCAGGGCGGGCTCCAATCTCCTGGAGCTGGACAGGGCCGGCCAGGGCAGGGCCAGGTGGGCTAGGAGGATGGGTTTAGCTAAGGCCCTGGGCCAGGTTCAGTGCACTTCCACTGTAGAGATGGCGCCAACCTCCAAGGCTTCCATAAGACAGTACAGCTGCAATACTTAGAAGTGGGCTTTGTATTTGCCCTGACCATAATAACAACCCCCGGCCTCCATAGAGTCTTGCCCCAAGGACAACTTGTCCTGCGCATCAGAAACTTAGGGATACACTGATTTCAGTGTAATAGCTCTTGGCTTACAGATATTATGCTCTTGGACCCAATTCCAATGGCAACAGGAGGCAAATTTTGGGAGGCTAAGCAATAGAGGGTTTTGTGGTTCCATCTCCTTGTCTGACCTGCCTGCCAGTGGAGAGCTGCGAGGAAGAACCCCTTCAGGCATCCATTGACTCAGACACTGTGCGTTCCCCTGCTGTTTGTCCTAGTGGGCTGCTCCCTGCAGCTTTCTGTTCCTCCAGGCCAAAGGAAGCACCTGTTACTCCTGGCTTCCTCCCTCTCCAGGCAGGGCCATAAGCTCCCAGCTGCAAGCCTGCATCTGCAGGCTGTTGGTGGACCATCTGTGCTTTCCTCCCTCTTGTCTACCGATTTATTCCTGGTCGCCCATATTTAGATGCTTTAATGCATGGGTCTCTCAGGCAAACATCTGTATTGAGCAGGATTTCTTTGTTGGATTGTAATTGGTAAACTTGTTGACATTTCAAGGGAAGAGGCCCAGGGCTCTCTCACATTGCCATTCCTCTGACAAAATCCCTAAGACTATGATTTAACTTCCACTAGTTATAACACTTTTGTTTTTAGAAACAAAATAAACCAAAAACTTTTTTAGCCTTCACAATTCCAAATTACAGAATTTTTGGGCAACTTAATTTGCATGCTACGGGCAGCATTCTCTTAACAAATCCATCTGTTTGAAGGTGTTCTGAGCTCAATCTGATTTTATCTGTGTCAGAGGTATTTACTGAAAAAGATGTGCAGACATGCCCTACATTTCATTATTACTTCAATTATTGCATCTAGTGATAATAGTATAGCAAGACTTCCAAGGTACAGCAAGTCTAAAATGTTTTATAACAGGGTGGTATAGCTTCTCAGATTTTCAACCTGTAAAGTTTGTCATCAATCTTCCTGAATGATTCAAATTATTTATGTAGTCAAATTTAATTTTTAGGTTCTTTTACTTTAAGCACTTTAGTTTTAAATACTACATAGTAAAAGACAAGTTCAGATTAAGTTAGGATTAGAGTACTAGAGACCAAAAGAGAGTAACATAAACATACTGGGCAAGAAACTAGTTCAAGGCTCATATGGTGAATTCATGAGGTTGTCAGAGACAAGTTTCCTTATTTGATTTCAGTGAGCCATCCATGACCGTTATCCTCAAGGTAACCTCCGAGGCAAAATGGATGCTGATCCTCAAAGGGCTGTATTTTTATTTAAGACAGCATGAATAAGGAAGAAAACTGAGATTATTTGTTCTTCCTTTATACAGAGTTTAGCTATATTTCCTTGGGCCTCTTAGTCACCTGTCATGCTTACATTCCGGAAGACTGGGGAATGTTTTGCTATAAAATAATTCAACAGTCTGCCACAATTAAGTAAGTTCTGTAAGACACAAGAAATCCCAGAACTAACTTTGATTTAGTTACTTATAACAATCTCCATGAATGAATTCCATAAGTTAACAAGTTATGGTCAGACCTTTGTTTATTAGATAGAAAACTACATTTGTTGCCTCAATAATAATTATGTTTTAAATGGATTTTGCATACAATAATGTATTTGTTAGTCACTTATTTAGTTATCAAATTATACTCCATTCTAGTTTAAGTTAGATATTTTAATTTCATAATTTTTAGCACACAGAAAATATTCGAAAGCCTTGAGACTAAAGGGAACTAACATTAAAAAAGAGGGTAGATAATCGGAAAAAAAGAGGTGTGAGGATTGAGGCTGTGGTGTTCCACCATTTGGAGGTCAGGAAAATGAGGGTATAGGCTACCGAGAAGAGGATAGTTAACTAAAAGGAAAATGGAGAATGCAGTTCCATAAAGTAAACTGACATTCAATAATGTAAAATGATGTTGAGAAGGCAAAAGTTAAGTACTAAGAGTTTATCAGATAATTTGATTAATGTGTTCGTTATCCTGACCCTCCAAAAATGTTTTGGTGGCATAGTGTGAGCAAAATGCATCTGCTTTAGCCACTGGTATTGGTCAAGAGAAAATTGAAAGAAGCAAATTGTAGATATTGGATATAAACTAAATGTTATATAAAACGTGCAGAGAGAATAAATACTACCTAAAAGGCAATGCAGAGTCAGTACATATATTTATTTATGGCTTTATTCTTCTTTTTAGGATATATTATAGTTAAGGGAATGGTCATATAGATAGAAACAAACAAACAAACAAACAAACAAACAAAAAAGACAACAACAACAACAAAAACCCTCAGTGAAAGCAAGGAGACAATTGCTGGAAACATGTTCTGGTGGAGACTGGCAGAGGTAAGACTAGTCCATGGGTAGAGCAGTAAGCAGATGGAAATATGTAGTTAATCAGTAAAAGATGATCAGATTTAGACACCAGGACATTAAAACCTATGCAATACCAAATATTCCTAAATTTTGCTATATTAATTTCTTAGTTTCCTAGTGCTGCTGTATCAAATTACCACACTTTTGTGGCTTACAACAGAAATTTATTATCTCAGTTCTGAAGGCTAGAAGTCTGAAATCAAGGTATTGGCAGGACTATGCTACTTATGCAGTCTCTGATGAGAAAGTTTTCCTAAAAGAATGCTCCTGGTGGTCCCCAGTAATCCTCAGGGCACCTTGGTTTCTAGCTGCATTACTCTAATCTCTGCTTTATCTTCATAGTTTTCTTCTCTGTGTCTCTATGTTCTTTTCTCTCTGTTATGAGTACTTGCATTGGATTTAGTGCCCATATCAATTCTTAACATAATTATATCTACAAAGATTCTATCTCCAAATAAGATCACATTTTGAGATTCTGGGTATATATATATATATATATATATATATATATATATGAATTTTAAAGAAACATGCAACCCACTATAGGCACTTATACCCAACCTTATACCCAAATATTACCTTTACCATCAGAAAATATTTGATAAAAAATACTGATATCAACATTCCTTCCAAATGACCTAAATTGAAGTATCATAACCTCTGTCTGGACCTAGATAGGATGCATACAAGGAAATACAATTATTTTCTTGAAGCTAATATATTATCAGTTTTATTCATGAGAGTAATTGTATGAGAAAGATCATTATCTCTTTAATCTCTGTGAGTTTAGGAGAAAGCATCAATTGCCAACATTAGAAATGGAGCAATATTTTCTGAAACAGATGTGCCTGATACAATCCAACAGGACATTCAAACTTTGCTTGTTCTTGGTTTGGGATCTAGCAAAATATTTTCAGTAGTGAGGCATATTGTAATACCCTCTTTAAATGACATATTTTTCCAGCCAAAATCTATTAACTAGGATAAATAAAGTGATTAGGATCCTGTGCAAATTATGTTTCTCAATAGTAGTTGACACAGACACACACACATACAATACACACATATTATATATCTCATGTAATGTGGGATGTAGAATGTAGAATGTAAAATATTTATATATATATTAAATCTACTTGTATAAAGATTTGAAAGAATCACATATTTATAAGTTTATATAATTATTTAAATAATAGCAAATACCTTGAATAAACTATCACAAAAAAAGCTATGCCAAATCACATATTTAACATTAAATTATCCCACATTTTATTTGCTAGGAGTGATGGCCTTTTTATTTGGAAAAAAAATAACATTCAATATAAAGATGTAATATTAAATATACATGCATATTTAATTCTTGCAAACTTTTATAATGTGTTAATATATAATTCTTCACTATTTAACTTTAGTAGGTATTAAGATCAAGAAAACAATATTCTGCCGAAACCGGTTTTGCTCAGTGTCGGTCTGTGGACTGGAAGGTCCCAAGTTCGATTCCGGTCAAAGGGCATGAACATTTGTTGTGAGCGCGTCCCCAGTGGGGACTGCAGGAGGCGGTTGGTTGATGGTTCTCTCTCACCGATGTTTCTGGCTCTCTATCCCTCTCTCTTCCTCTCTGTGAAAAATAAATAAAATATATTTTTAAAAAAAGAAAACAATATTCTATATTCTATACTAGAGGCCCAGTGCATTAAATACATGCAGGGGTAGGATCCCTAGGCCTGGCTAGTGATCAGGGTCAATCGAGGCCATTCTTCCCCTAGCTGCTGGCTGGGGTCTTCCTTCATTCTGCCCCACTCCCTGGTGGTCAGGGCACATCATAGTGAGCAGCTGAACAACGGGTTGGTCAAATTCCTGAGGGGACAATTTGCATATTAGCCTTTTATTATGTAGGATATACATCTCTTTTAGTTCTCAAATCAACACAGAGACTGAAAATATTAAAGAAAACAAACAAATAAACAAAAAAAAACCAATAATAAAACTCTTATTCTAAAAAATTAAGGAATAGAGTGAATCACTTAGCAAATGTCATATAATGTATTTCACTGAACTTATAAGTAGCTTTAAATACTTTTCTAATTCTAAGATAATAATAATTCCTATAGTTTATATTGGCATGATACTACCTAATGAGCTAATTTGATGTAAATTAATAAAACTAAGATACCCTTCTAAGCTATTAAAATAATCTGGAATAATTAATTATAGGGGGAAATTGCTAAATGTGTTGACATATTTACTTTCAAAAATGTTATATAACTAAAATCTAGGACTAAATTGAGGCTAATCATTAATAATGCAATCTATAGACATTTCTCTTCTAGTAATATTTTTAGTTGACATAAGTGATTCTTTAAGCAATTCTAAAATTAAATACATATTTTGAAAGACAAAAACAAAACAAAACAAAACAAAACAAAAAGAACCCCTGCACATAGCAAAACAGGCAACAAGCCTAAAAGACATTGAAAGGAGTTAGAGACAGGAAAGGCAATTTTAAGATAAGGGCTGAATGGGACAGGAATGCATAGGTCTCTAAGGCACCAGAATATTTGCCCTACCTACCAGGAGGATGGAGGAATGCTCTAAGATTAGGGGAAGAGGAAGAGGGACTCACCCGGTGAACTTTGAAACTGATAATCATGCAGGGGAAAGGGAGAAGTTGGCCAATTAGGAAAAGCTCAGGGGACATAAAATAAGGAAGAGTCCAATTAGAAAGTGGCATGAGCAGACAAAGAGCTTCCAGCATTTATAAACCCATAGACCAAAGGACTCACTGGAATAGGTTTTTCCCATTTTGGAAGAGAGTAGGTTTTTTATTTTTCCATTTGGGGACCCCCACCCAGGGAGAAGCTTGTATATGCTTGGAAGAAACTTCCTCGCTTTGGCTTAAAGTGTTTTAGTCCACAAAATGTACTCTTCAAAGTTCATAGAAGAAGAATCCACAATTAGAGTTCCAGCTTGCCATTTGGTATATCAATATAATATGCTTTTCCCAAAATGTACTTTGCTCTTATTATATAGTCATTTTAGTCAGAGATACATAGGATATCATTTGTAAAAGTGTCTAACAAATCAAATACGTTTTTTTTAACAAAAAGATATTGACTCTTTGAAGAGAGAGAGATGCAAATCCTATGGGTCCACAGACAAATACAAGAACTCGGGGCTACACTGCACTCTTTTAGAGGGCAACAACTGTTTTACTTTTCAGTCTCTATATCCTTTAAGTCAGTTTTCTCTCCCTACCAGCCAATGAATTACCCGACTAAGACCACTCTGGCATTTTCTCAAGCACCTGCAGTTCCCATTCTGGCTGTAGTACATCCCACAGTGTGGGCAGATGGCTCCAAAAAATTGACTAATGAGGGCAGCAGTGGTCTCTTTTGACACATGTAAAAGGGTGATAAAATTTTTCAGACCAAAAATAATACTTTTCTTTTCCCAGTCTCAAATGTGAATTAAGAATTCAAGCAAGTGTTCTTCCTAGAGTGGTATCTCAACCTTCTTAGAAATCCTGCTTCTTTTTAGATTGAGTGATGCTATGCTGAGTAAGAAAAACCCTTTTTGGGCACTGTATTTTCAGGATAGAAAGAGGCTAGAAAAATAAGGTGTTGGGAAGTCATTCTATGTTAAAAAGCTACATTTATATTCATATGGTGTATGGACCAAGGTAAAACAACTTCCAGCAGTTAGAAATCAAATAAGCTAGAAAAATACTCTTCTGTAAAGCAAAGCTTAGTACTGAAAAACTAAAATGCACTTCTGATTCTCCACCTTGAAAGTATATATCCACAGCAGTATAATTGACACAAATTAAGTTTGACAGGTAGCTCAGAGAATGTTTAAAAATATACTCCTCTGCTTTCATAGTATGTGCTAAGGTGTGCATACAATCACAATGAAGTAATTTCTAAACTGCATTTCATTTATTTCTTTAATCCCCCAAATACACTGTGGGACAAAAAAGAAAAGAAATGTCACATTTATGCAAACATGTTATGGGACAAGTAGAGTCATATAGTGAGCTTTATTTATGAGACAACTTGAAAACAATAAGTGTTTATATTTTAAAATAAACATATATAAATGATCCCTAACAAGTCAGACAAAACAAAACAAATATTTCTCCTTTAAATTATGCTTCTTTATTTAATTTTAGAAAATAAATTATATATAAAATACATATACTTTGGTAAGAAAATTGTTTAGTTTATTTTTTTATTTTTAAGTTTAAATTACTTGACAAATTTCCTAGAATAAAAAATTCTCAGTGGCATAGTTTGACCTGTGTTTAAATGGTGTAAGCTACATATACCCCAAAAGCAAGGGAATTGTTCAGATCCTCTTTATTAAATATAATTCAAATAAGCAATTAACCAATTCCTTACAAAATAATTATCATAATTAATGTACATGAGAATCATCCTGCAACAGTGCATGGGAGAGATAACTTTTGCAAGATTATTGTAAAGATTAATTAAAATATTCAAAAAGTAGAGTTTTGAGATTGCATTAGAAAAAATTTCACTATTTTACAAATATTAAAATTTAATCTTAATTGTTGAAAGTATTACATATATCTCTTTTTTATCCCCCATTGACCCCTTCTATTACACCCCAACCCCTGCCCCAGGCCTTCACCATACTATTGTCTGTGTCCATAGGTTATGTGTATATGCATACAAGTTCTCTGGTTGCTCTTTTCTCACCCACCCACCCACCTCCTCCTTGCTTCTGTGATTCCACAGTCTGTTCCATGCTTCTGTGTCTCTGAATCTCTTTTGTTCATTAGATTCCACATATGAGTGAGATCATGTTATAATTATCTTCGTCTAACTGACTTATTTCACATAGCATGATATTATACAGACCTCTCCTTGCTGTCTCAAAGGGTAAGAGATCCTTCTTTTTTCTCCATGGTATAAGTGCACCACAGCTCTTTCATCCACTCTTCCACTGATGGGCCCCTGGGCTGTTTCCAGATCATAACTATTTAAATTTCACTGTTATAAACATTAAGGTGCATATATTTTTTTTTTATTGATGTTTCTAGTCTCTTAGGATATATTCCTAGGAGTGAGATCACTTGGTCAAATGGCAGTTCTATATTTGATTTTTTGAGGAAACTCCATACTGTTTTTCACCATGATTCCATCAGTCTGTATTCCCACCAGAAGTGCATGAGGGTTCCCTTTTCTCCACATCACCCTCCCCAACACTTGTCATTTGATGATTTGTTGATGGTTGTCATTCTGACAGGTGTGAGGTGATAACTTATTATCCTTTTAAATTACATCTCTCTAATGATGAGTAACTGAGCATTTTTTCATATGTTTCTTAGCCATATGTGTGTACCCTTTGGAAAAGTGTCTATTTAGGTCCTTTGCCCAATTTTTAACTGGATTGTCTTTCTTTTGTTGAGTTGTATGAGTTTCTTATATATACTGGATAGTAAACCTTATCGATATATCATTGCCAAATGTGTTCTCCCATTCAGTAGGATCCCTTTTCACTTTGTTGATTTTTTTTGTTCTGTGCAGAAGTTTTTTAACATTGATGTAGTCCCATTTGTTTATTTTCTTCTTAGTTTCCCTTGCTCTAGGAGATATATTGGCAAACATATTTCTGGAAGAGCTGTCTGAAATTTTGCTGCCTATGGTTTCTTCTAGAATTCTTATGGTTTATCATCTTACATTTAAGTATTTTATCCTTTTGAGTTTATTCTTGTGTATGGCATAAATTGATTTTTTTGCATGTATCTACCTAATTTTCCCAGCACCATTTATTGAAGAGACTATCTTGACTCCATTATATGCTCTTGCACCCTGCCCACCTATATTTTAAAGAATGATGTCATGCTTTAGTTATCACAGCCAAGTAGTTGAAGAAATAAAGAGCCCATTTTTTCTGATAAGTGGGATTTAAGAATGAATTAACCTTACTTAAGTAAGACTTATTCAACTTTTCCAATTGATTTTTAGTTTAAGAAGCATAATTGGAACCCTCTGAAGATCAGTGAGGAAAAATCAGTAGTACAAAAATACAGAGGAGTAGACACAGTCAGGACTATACCAATTGCTGATCCACAAGCTTTTATAAAGATAACCTCCTGAGAACCATTTCCATTCCTGCCCATCACCATTCAAACACCCCACCACTTCTTGAGAAGAGTTTAACAGACTTGAAGGTAGTCAGCATAGCAGAGCCTGAATATAAAAGAAACAATTATTATCAGCTTCATATATCCATACATTTACTTCTTGAGAGACACCTGTATTATGAAATATTCACACCAAGGCTCTGCTCCCTTATAATCGAATTCAGTACTGCCACCACCCCAAACAAAAATGCTCATTTTCTAAGAGTATGAGGATTATTAGTGTTCGATATTACCCATTTTCTACAAAACCAATTTCAGCCAAATATTTGATACCTATTCATGTATTTTTATTAATTTTGTTATATAAATAACTAGATGCACCTTGCAGGAAGATTCTTGCAATAGTGTTTCCTGGTGTGGTTGCTGCCCCACCTGCTTCCTTTCCTTCTCCCTGCCCCTGCCCTGCCTGCTTTCCTCTCTTCTCCCCCACCCAGCTTGCTTGCTTCTCTGCAGCACTTGGCTTCTTTCTACAGGTCTTCAGTCTTTGCTCTGGCCTGGCTATGGAAATTAACCGCCATCTTGGTTGGGTTAATTTGCATACTCACCCTGATTGGCTGGTGGGCAGGGCTTGTGGGCATAGTGAAGGTGCAGTCAATTTGCATGTTTCTCTTTTATTAGGTAGGATGTTACTATAAAAACTCTTACACAGTGAATTTTCTGACTATATGAAGTTTCTTTAGGATATATACTAATAAATCATGTATTAACAAGTTTAATAGATAAAGCAAAATTGTTTTTGCCGATCAGCTGTGCAAAGCCATCTGCTCACCAATAGAGTTTATGATTCCTCAACAATTCATACAATGACTAGGGGCCCAGTGCATGAATTTGTAGCACCTTGAAAGGAACTGTGGCTGTGGAGGGCACAGGGACAGGTTTTGGCCATCCTCCGCTCCCCTTCCCTAGCCCCTCCTACTGCAGTCCCCATCTCCTATTTGCCATCAGCCTCATTCCTAGTGCTGCTGCTCCCACATGCTGACAGCACTGGCCCCGCTTGCACCCACTGACAGTGTGAAGTGATTTGGGTTAGTGCCAGCAGTGGGTGTGAGCGGGGCCAGCACCATCAGTGGGTGCAAGTGGTGGCTGCTTTCCTGATTGCTCCTCAGGGCTTCTCCACATCCCCTTGTTCCTGAGGGGTAATTGGGACTGGCCACCACTCACACCTGCTGATGGGGCCTAGCTATCGGGACTGGTGCAGGGCACTGGCAGTGGGTGCAAGTGGCGGCTCCAGCACCAGCTGTGGGTGCGAGCTGGGATGGCGCCAGCAGTGGGTGTGAGCAGTAGCTCCAGTTCCTGCAGTCAGTGAGAGCAGGCCTGGCACATTCAGCGGGTACAAGTGGCGGCTCCAGCACCAGCTGTGGGGGTGAGCAGGGAAGGCAGCAGCAGTGGATGCAAGTGCTGGGCAAGACTGCGGTAAACAGGAGCAAATAATTTTCTGTAACCACCAGTGGCTCACCCCAATGACAGCAACTGGCACCCAACCTTGGTCTGGTGCCCCCGCTCACCTGCTCCACCATTCCACCACGGCTGACCCCTGCCATGTTCTGAACGTGCCCCCTGGTGGTCAGCACGTTATAGGGACTGGTTGTTTGGTTGTTAGATAGTTCCACCACTGGATCTATTTTTATATTAGCCTTTTATTATATAGGGTATGTACTTAGTATCATCAAACTTTTTATTCTATATCCAATCAAATGCATGGAATATTAGGGATTTTAAGTCATTAAGTAACTCTGCATATTGTTTCCCCAAAATATGAACTTTAAATATTTGTAAGCATTTTCACATAGATAGACTAATTATATAAAGTGTTTGAATGCCATGTTATTTATTTTGTGCTTTTCACTTATCTATATCTATATCTTATCTAATAATAGTCAAACATGTAAATTGACAATACCTCAGGAGTGATATGCAAATTAAATCAACAAAGATGGTGGTTAATTTGCATCCATTGACATGGAGTGAGGGGGTTGGAACACTTGCATCATCACCATGGCGATGACACAGGCGTTCTGCCCCACCCCAGTCTCTCAGGGCTTCTGGGCAGCTGGAAAGGCAGGGCTGGAGCAGAAAGAAGCGGTTCCCAGAGCAGGAAGAGGTGGCTCCGGGGCCTGAGCAGAAAGGGGCTTGGCAGGAGTGGAAAGGTGGTGCCCGAAGCCAGGGAAAGGAAAGCCCATTCCAGCACCAATCTTTGTGCATCGGGCTTCTAGTGTGTTTATACAAATGTATGTATAGTACACAGGTATATGTATACATGAAACACTTTGTATTTTAACTCAGAAAGAACAATTTTTGCTTATTTATATCCCTCAAAGAGTCTACTTCTTTTTTTTTTTTAATATATTATATTGTTTTTTTTACAGAGAGGAAGGGAGAGGGATAGAGAGCTAGAAACATCAATGAGAGAGAAACATCGACCAGCTGCCTCCTGCACTCCCCCCACTGGGGATGCACCCACAACCAATGTACATGCCCTTGACTGGAATTGAACCTGGGACCCTTCAGTCTGCAGACCAATGGTCTATCCACTCAGCCAAACCAGTTTCGGCATGGAGTCCACTTCTTATACATCCTAAAAGACAGGAACTCAATAAAAATCAATTAGTCCCTGGCTAGGTTTCCAGTTGGTGAGTGTTGTCCCAAGATGCCAAATTGTAGGTTTGATCCCTTGTCAGAATCAGCAATACAAGCATAAATAAGTGAAAAGGGGCCCCAAGAAAAACTATTACAATCTGTGAAGTTTCATTTATTCACTTTTGACCCCTGGGGGGCTCCAGGCAGTCTTCCAAGCTTGTAAGTTATTTTGGATAAGATGCTTCTGAAGGCCATAGAGATGCTAGATCTCCTCCTAATGTGAATCCCATGCAGAGAATGCTTGGGCAGTTTACAGACTCCCATGGTCCCCTGGACCAGGTCCTGTCATCTTGCACACACAGCATCTATTTCTGGCACCCCTCTCACCTGCAGCTGGTTGTGTCCAGCCTCTGGCTCATTTCCCACACCACAGGGCCTGTTTCCCTGGAGCTCAGCATCTTTGAAGTTCAACATCTAAAATGCAGAGAGTGCTGCTTGATTTCCCAATCATATTTGACTGTGGTCTGCTTTGGCCACCCACTATTATAAAAAATTATATTGGCTTCACTCCTGTCCTTTTGAGATGCTACATGTCAGTGAATGGCCTATAACATAGGAATCTTAAATAAGTCCTGAAGGCCCCTCTAGCCACTCCCTGCCGGCCCGGGCTGTGTCCAGAGGAAGAGGCAGGGGTCCTCCCATCAGGCTGCCCAGCTTGAAGGCAGTTTTCATTAATGGTTCCATCTGGGGCTCCACCACCAATGCTGCTGCTCTGCTGCTGCTGCTGCTGCTGCTGCTGCTGCTGCTGCTGCTGTGAGTGGTGGGGGAACCCCCAGAGTCACACTGGAGAGCTGGACTCAGTGGGGAAGGAGGGGGAGTGGCAGTCCTTTATTCTAGGCTGCATAGGGGAGTTGTGGTCCTTGCTTCCCTGCTGGGTGAATGATTTTCCTTGCTTAAACTCTGGCTGGTGAATAGTCGACCTTGCATCTAGGCTGACTGGGAGAATGGTCGTTCTTGACTCAAGGCTGGCTGGGTGAACGGCCATCTTCGCTTCTAGCCTAATACAGAGAGTGCTGCTTGATTTCCCAATCATATTTGACTGTGGTCTTCTTTGGCCACCACTATTATAAAAAAAATTATATTGGCTTCACTCCTGTGGTCCTCCCTTCCAGGCTGCCTGGGGGAATAGGCATCCTTGACTGTAGGATGGAATCCAGGGTCTCTGTCTTTCTGCCCTGATGCCTGAATCCCCTGCGTTAGAAAGACTGATACTGGGATCAGTGGAGTGCCAGTGCCTTACCTTGATCATGCAGCCACAAATATTGGTTTTCATGCTATCTACTATTAGATAAGTGCCCATGATGTTATCTGTTCTTTCTCTGAGTGACCCCTGTATCTCATGCTGCTCATATCCCATAGCCCATGTAATTCATTATTTGAGCTACCTGGGCATCTACCTGGTTAATAATGTACATTAATGTGTACTGGTTAATAATGCAGATTTTGTAATCAAAGAAAACACAATAATTTCAAGAGAAACATCAAAAGTGCTTTATTCAAAGTAATGTCCATCCGCTAGCTACACAGTTCCCCATCTTTCAGGTAATTTATGGAAACTGTCCCAATAGAACTTTTCTTGTTTTGAGGCAAACCATTCAGAGACCCAATTTTCCACTTCTTCATACAATTTGAAGTGCTGCTCAGAAAGTGCGTGTGCCATCGATCAGAACAAGTGGTCATCTGAAGGAGCAAGATCTGGTGAGTACAGAGGGTGGGTTAATACTTCCCAGGCAAGATCTTTTAATGTATTGCCAAAGCTGGTTTTGCTCAGTGGATAGAGCGTCAGCCTGGCCTGAAAGATCCCAGGTTCAATTCCGGTCAAGGGCATGTACATTGGTTGCGGGCACATCCCCAGTGGGAGGTGTGCAGGAGGCAGCTGATCGATGTTCTCGCTCATTGATGTTTCTAACTTTCTATTCCTTTCCCTTCCTCTCTCTTAAAAAAAATCAATTAAAATATTTTAATGTGTTTTTAACTGGTTTTGAAGTGTGTGATAGTGTGTCATCATGAAGCAAAATTACTTTGCTGTGTCTTCTGGAACATGCTGGTCATTTCATGATCAAAGCGTGGTTCAAATTGATTATTTGTTGTTGGTAGCAATCAGTATTAATGGTTTCATCTGGTTTTAGAAGCTCATAATACACCACACCTTCCTGATCCCACCAAACACAGAGCATTGTCTTATTTCCGAAGCTATATGGCCTTGCAGTCAATTTTGATAGTTGACCTGAATCAACCCATGATTTTGTGTGTTTGGGATTCTCAAAATGAATCCATTTTTCATTGCCAGTCATAATTCCAAGCAACATTTTACTGATAATTTTTTTGTTTTCCATTTGTCTTTCATTCACTTGATGTGCCACCCATTTCCCTTCCTTTAAAATATTTCTTATTGCTTATAAACTTAGATTTATTCTTTATGTAAGTTGTTTTTTGAGTTTGATAAGAATCTTCATCAATAATGCTTGTAATTGTTGGTCTTCAAATTTTTTCTGTTGACCTGGAAGTTCTTTGTCTGTCATATTGAATTTATCACTTTTAAAGTGTTTAAACCAGTGTTCACAAGTATCTTGAGGTGGAGCATGTTCACCATAAGCTTTCCGAACTATTCAGCAAAAATAAAGTAATGAATTAAAACTTCCCACAAATGTTCTTTTTTTTTACGTGAAATTTGACACTTTTAAGTGTAAAAATATCTATTATGTTAACACTTTCAGCAAATTTGACATATGAAGTTTTTAAACTTGTTGTTAATAGAAAATAACATACATGTCAAATCACATATATATCAACATATGTGTAACTCCATCTATTGAAAAAAGATCTGCATTATTAACTGGTTCAACTAGTAAGTCACCCCAGGGTGACTGGTTGTATGGCTTTAATTCCTCTGAGTGACCAATGATGACTCAGTGGTCTTTCATTATATCTTCCAGGGTTGGTCTTTAGCTAGGGTTGTGGGTTATTCATATTTATAAAATGTTTTGGGATTGTAGAAACAGGAAGTATAGTACAAAGATGTACGCCCTAAATTCTTCAAAATTTTCCCCCACAAATGGCAGTTCCCACTTCACAATCCTGTAGAGCAGTGTTTTTCAACCTTTTTTGGGCAAAGGCACACTTGTTTCATGAAAAAAATCACGAGGCACACCACCATTAGAAAATGTTAAAAAATTTAACTCTGTGCCTATATTGACTATATATAAAGTAATTCTCTTGAATAGGAATCAAATAAACACAAAGAAAGTATTTTATAATTACTTTATTATGAAATATTAAGTAAACAAAATAGTGAAAAATTATAAAATTCTTGTCTTGTCTGCACCTATGGCACACCAGGCAACATCTCGCGGCACACTAGTGTGCTGCGGAACAGCGGTTGAAAAACGCTGCTGTAGAGCACTATCCCATTCCCCAGACGTCCAACTTCAGGCCCTAATAGGGATCAAAGTGGAACATCTCTGGTGCCATATATCAATAGAAGGCAGTGCCACAGAAAGTGCTGTTTCTCTTCTGTAAATTCCCTGCTAAAGCTGAAATCTACTAATTTAATTTCATTCATTTCACCACCTAGTCCTAGATGTATGTTCTCCAGCTTTAGGTCCCAATGTAAGATATGTCTCTGGTAGCAGTGATGTACTGCCTATAGGAGTTGTCAGAACAGGGCTTAGGCTTCCTTCTCTATAATGGGGCCTCAGTTCTCCAAGCAGTCATATAATGTTCTCTCACTAACAGCTCCATGAAGAGAAACACTTTGTCCTGGTGGTAATGACCTCAAACAACTTGGTGATGTTAGGGAGATTTAATCCTTTAATACAATAAATCTCTTGAAGAATATCAGAGGAACCCTGCTAATTCACAACTCTCGCAACAACCTCTGTGCTAGTGATAATATGGCAGGCCAACATGACCTCTGCAAAAGATCCCTTGCCAATGGTGTGAGGATGAGATAATTGCCAATATGGAACTTCTTGTTGGCAGACATGGTAACTTAATAAAGTAAAAAAATATTCTCTGATATCTGTTCCTACTGAAGTGGATCAATGATGAATATAAACAAAAAGAAGTAATAGAGAAGATCCAAGATGGCTGCTCAGGTAGACACCTAACCGCAGCAGCACACAACAATTTCAATGGAATACAACTAAAATGTAGAGTGGACATTGCCCAGAGCTACAGGTAGTCGACTGACTGAAAATTCTACAACAAGAAGGAAAGAGAAAACCAGGAGGAAAATCAGAGGAGCTGAAAAAAGCCTAAAGTTCGGAGACATGCTGCGCGCCCGCACGCATGCGCACGCGCAGAGAGGTCGCAGCCAGAGAGGAGAAGAAGGCTGGGTGCTTGCCTGGCATTCCCTAGCAGGAAGGAAATAAAACCCCCAGCCTGGGCTGAACCCCCGAACCAGCAGCCCTGAGCCCCAGTTATGGGCCAGACCCTGGGGACCCAGGCTCGGGCAGGGGGAGACGGGGCTGTGAGGTGGAGTCCTGGGAGAGCGGCGAAAGGCCGAGCCCCTGGATTCGCGCACATTGCTCGCAAGGGAAGGTAGGTTGACTCTGATGCGGGATTGCACTGGAGGGAAGGAAACAGGAGCCCCGGCCGGCTCAGGCAGAGGGAGACGAGGCTGTGAGGTGGAGTCCTGGGGGAGCGGCGAAAAGCGGAGCCCCTGGAGTCACGCACTGCTCGCAGAGGACAGTCTGTTGACTATGATGCTAGACTCCCCTAGCGGGAAGGAGAAAAAAAGCTCCAGACGGGAGGAATGTGACGAGGAGCAGGAGCCCCTGCCGGACACCGGCCAGCCAGGAACCGGGCGACGGGGCCCCCAGGTCGGGGGGGTGCCCCCGAGCCTTTGACCGCTGAGTGCAGGCAATGGAGCCGAGGCCGGGGGCTGCTTCCTGGGCAGCGGTGCCAACGCCAGCAACAGGCTGAAGCAGTGCAGGAGCCTCGGAGAACAAAGGGGTGCCACAGGCCAACCTGCTGAGCTTCCAGGACAAGGAGGAAGAAATCGAAGAAGTTCTCAATGTGAAGAAATCAAGGGAGAGCAAAAGATAGTAAAATTACTTAAGAAAGAACACAAAGAAGAACTTGAAAAATCAAAGACTAAGTCAGAACTCAACTCAGCAGCCAACATTGCAACATTAATGCGTTTTTAAAATTAAAAAAAAAAAAAAGGACAGAATGTTGGAACGGCGGTGGCCAGGCCTAGAGTGGCCAGGCACAAGGCAGTGGCAGCCGGGCCTGGAGCAGCAACAGCCAGGCCCCAGAGCAGCAGCAGCCAGAACCAGAGCAGCAACAGCCAAGCATGGAGCAGCCAGGCCTGGGGCAGTGGCAGCCAGGCCTGAGGCAGAGGTGGCCAAGCCCAGGGTGGCCAGTCCAGGAACACCCAGACCCGGAGTGGCCGGGCCCGGAGAAGCCAGGCCCAGAGTAGCCAGGTCGGGAGCAGCCAGGCCCAGAACAGCAGTAGCCAAGCCCAGAGCATCCAGGCAGGGAGCGGCCAGGCTCGGAGCGGCCGGGCCCGGAGCAGCCGGGCCCAGAGCAGCTGGGTCGGGTGCGGCCAGGCCCGGAGCAGCGGCTGCCAGGCTGGGAGCAGCCAGGGCCTGAGCAGCCAGGTCGGGTGCGGCCAGGCCTGGAGCAGCGGCTGCCAGGCTGGGAGCATCCAGGCCCGGAGCAGCCGGGTCGGGTGCGGCCAGGCCCTGAGCTGCGGCTGCCAGGCTGGGAGCGGCCAGGTCGGGAGCGGCAGTGGCCAGACCCGGAGCAGCTGGTTGTGGAATGGACCAGAGCAACAGAGGCCAGGCCTGGAGCAGCCAGGCCTGGAACAACTCGCTCCTCTCCTGCCTCCGCCCCAAGGCTGCCTCTCAGACATGGCTGGAAACTTTTGCGGGAACTTGAGGGTCTGCTGAATCAAGTGATGAAGGCTTAGATCTGGATATGTTGAGTTAGTATAGCGCTGGGGTGTTGATCTGTGAGTGCCTTGTGCGGGGCCTGGATGAGGTTGGTTGACCTATTTGGAAATGTCTTTTGTGTGAAATGTATCTTTGGGCATGTGGAGGTATTATTGATATGAGAAAATGCTAAGTAACTGATTTACTATCTGAAAAGGGATTTACTATCGGGGAAAGGGAGAGAGGAAGAGACTGAAGATAAACTGTGCACCTATGGATGAGGACAATGGGGGAGGGGAAGGAGGCAGAGGGTGGGGTGGGAACCTGGGGGACGGGGGAAGAAATGAGGAACCTTTGTAATAATATGAACAATAAAGATTGATTTTTAAAAAATCAATAAAAAAAAAAAATCGCCAGCAGTGCTCTTCACCTGAAAAAAGAAAAAAAAAAAAAAAAAAGAAGTAATAATCACTTACCTAATAATAGACAAACATGTAAATTGACCGTACCTCCACTACTCCCACAGCCAATCAGGGGTGAATATGCAAATTGACCCAATAAAGATGGAAGGTGAATTTGCATATGCAGGTGTGTAGTGAACAGCCAGGGTGGGAAACCTGCTATGAGGGGGAAGGAGAGGGATGGAGGTAGCTACAGAAGAAATGCTCTGGCTGGGAGCAAGGGCTTGGTGGCTCCCAGGCAGCCGGGAGGAAAACCAGGGGAAGGAAGGCCTATTCTTGCACAAATATTGTGCAATGGGCCTGTAATAAGAAGAAGAAGAAGAAGAAGAAGAAGAAGAAGAAGAAGAAGAAGAAGAAGAAGAAGAAGAAGGAGAAAAGGAAGTAAGAAAAAAAGAAAACACAAGAAAAAAAATTAGAAACCAAAGAAAAATAATAAAAAGAATAAAATAAACAAACAACACATAAGAATACAAGCCAACTAATCCAACTCCAACTGGTCACCATCAATAGCTATGGAATTTCATTTTCATCTTCAAAACTATCAGCGACATTAACAGAATTTTCACCACAACAGTGAAAATTTGGGGTTTTAGCATAGGTGCATAGTAACTAATTTAAAGACTTAATAACAAAATAGTAAGAGAGTGAAGAGATAAAATTTTTGTGAACTACAGTGAAAAATATAGCTATGGAAAGACCATAGTAGGCTGAATTGAAAGAACATATTCAAGCAAAGTGATTCATAACTTAGATATTAAAAGAAGGGGATGGTTAAATTATTTAATAATATGTATCTTGTAAGCTAGGATGTCTCAGAAACTGTCAAGTATGATAGGTAGACTCATTTTAAAAAAAATTCTCATCAAGGTTTCAGTTGCATTATAAACATATTCCAAGCTTGATTCAAAATTCTCCCATCTTCTACATAAGTGATTTTCCTTATTAACTAAAAATATATAGATTTAAAGATGTCTCCTTTCTTTTTGTATTCTTTGCCACAATTTCCCAATGTAACTTTTAAATATCCTCACATTTTAGACATTGTACTTGTTCTTATAAAAATTATCTTTAGAAGATCTCCAGAATTTAAAAACATAGTATTATAAACACATTAGAATTCAAACAACAAATAATTAATATTTTCTTCTATCACATGGATTGTAAGTGAAATTATCAGATATGATGCAATATAAAAACTTAAGAGTTTACTCTATATAAAAACTTATTAAGACACACACTCAAGTTAAGTTAATATCTTTTGGTCATTGTTCTGAACATTTTTTTTTTTTACAGTTCACAGGTGTTTTAACTACAGGTGGCCAATTCTCTCCATTCAACTTCAAGTGATCGAGGATAAGTAATGTTACATTTGGATTAAAATTGATCCAAATCAGTTTTCTCATTTTCATCTATTTTGGCACATTTATAGTTACCATTTATCATAGTCCTGGCTTAGAGAGGTTAATATAGAAAAATTCAGCACTTATGACTTCCCATGTTATTCTAATTAAAGTGACATCCTTCTCTTGGTTTCTCTCAATGTCAATGCATGATTCATTTCTTCATAAATTTTAGTTATCTGAAATCATTTTATGTATTTATTCCTTTACATGAAGGCCAGAACCTCTTCTGATTTTCTTTTCTTTAAAAAAAAAATCTTTATTGATTTCAGAGAGAAAGGGAGAGGGAGACAGAGATAGAAACATCAATGATGCCAAAGAATCATTGACCAGCTGCCTCCTTCATAGACTCTACTAGGGTTTGAGCCCACAACTTGGACATGTGCCTTGACTGGGAATTCAACCATGATCTCCTGGTTCATAGGTCTGCACTCAATCATTGAGCCACACCAGCTAGGTGAACCTCTTCTGATTTTCCACTCATTCTCCCGCATCTAGAAAGTACCTGTTTTATGGTAATTTTTTAATGAATATACTTAAATTAATAATAAATGAATGAAGAAGGAGTCACTAAACTAATCTACCAAATGTAATTGAAACAAATTTAGATTACACTACATTTAGAAGTTAGAGCTAGTTCAACTTTCAACATAATCTCATGCAAAATTTTGACTTATGACTTAATAACATTTGTCAAATAACAATATATCACAATGAGTCATTCTTCTTTTTCACTTCCATGCCATAGTCTCTGGACCCATTTTAAATTTACTACATTTTCTTCCAGCCATTTCTGTTACTATCTATTTTATTTTGCATTACCTCTGTTTATACCACCATTGCTTGTGAATTTTTCTCTGCTCTTGCCCAGTCACACCTATATAATATAAAACAATAATTATGTAAACTCATTTATGCATAATCCATGAACACAAATAATAGTACAATAGGTTTGGGGCTTTTGGGAGTAAGGATTCAAAAGGGGACATATGTAATACTTTAAAAAGTAAAGATTTTTTAAAGTAGATATGTTATTACTTTTATATTTGGTTTTGCAGAGTATGACTTAATCAATGCCAGTTTCTTTAGAAGTATATTTTGTACCATCCTACTATGCTCCAAAGGTGTGCATAGGAAAAAAGATAAAAGCATAGATTCAAAAGGGAATTAAAGAAAAAAATATGTTCCAAAGATTAAATCCCCTTGTTCCTGTATCCCATTCACATTTTTCCTTCTTACATTATGATTTTCTCCTTCTGTCTCTGTATTTTCTTTTACATTAATTTCCTTTCCCTGTGTTTATATATTAGTTCCTCCCTCTAGCCTGTTAATAGAACATTCAACCATGCTACAGACTTGTATCTTATTAGCCTGAAAGAATCAATTCATTCCTCTAAGGAACTATTTTGCTCCTAGGAAGTAGCATAGTCTCCTGGAAGATGTGTGATTAAAAACAAACAAACAAAACAAAAATCTTTGTTTTTTTTATTAAACCATATTTTTCTTCAACAGTATAAATGATATAATTAAAAACCATAACTTTTGAGCCATGAAAATAACAGTAATCTATATTTCCCATTAAACTTTGTTTAACCTTGGATTCAAGGAACCATAGCTTTGAAACAATGGTAGATCATAAGGCGGGCTATTACCACATAGCTGTAGGGATATATAAACTTGAATATTATCTCCTCTCAACATGCTCTTCCCCCTATATGCATACAAAGAAGCCAATGAAAACAAGATCACAGATATCTTCCAATTAAAAGGAAATAAAAAATAAAATTATCCCTCATTTATAATCTTCTCAGAAAGGAATTGTGGTATGGGAAACTAAGGTAAATACAGAGCTTTTTTATCTTTACTTTGAAGAATATGTGGGATGGGTGCCAGAATTAGAAGATGTAAAGCTTAAGGAAATAGCAACTCTTCTGTGATATATAGGCTCACAAATCCCAAACAATGGTTTGGTATTGCAATATTAAATCTGTGATACTAAATCCAAAATAGAGTTACTCTTACATCTGTAGGAGGATTTTGACAGGGGTAAGGTAGGGATAGCATATTGAGTTTTATGAAAATTAACCAGACCATACCCAGCTGGTGTGGCTCAGTGGTTGAGTGTCAACGTTTGAATCAGGAAGTGTCCCCGTGATTTCTGGCCAGGGCACATGCCTGGGTTTAGGCTCCGTTTCCCAGTGTGGGGCATGCAGGACACAACTGACCAATGATTCTCCCTCATCAATGATGTTTCTAGGACTCTCTCCCCCTCTCCCTTCCTCTCTGAAATCAATTAAAAAAAAAAAAAAAAGAAAGAAAGAAAAAGAAAGGAAAAAAAAGAAAATTGACCATGTGGGAACCCCTTTCACATCCTGCATGATTCAGGGTTCCGGGTCAGGGTTCGGTTTCTGGAGAAGGCCACACACAAATGAAAAAGAGACTTTGAAAAAATTTAATTTTGGGAAATGGGGGCCAGACAGTAGTCCAACTCTAATGGGAGGACGGACTACTTCGCTCTGGCATTTTCATCTCTTTTATTAAGATTAAAATCATAGGATACACCAATATGTCCTAAGCAGGAAACTCCAATCAGTGAATTTAGGACCAATAGGTGGGGGCTTCATCAACTACCAATATCTAGTGATTAGCTCTAACCCATAGAGCAATTAAGGTTGACCAGCCCTCCGAATTCCCTGTCCACAGATCTCTATTATTAAAACAATGATAGGCTTCCAGCATGACCAGATCACATGGCAATTTAATTCTATTTTTTTAAATATATTTTATTGATTTTGTACAGAGAGGAAGGGAGAGAGATAGAGAATTAGAAACATCAATGAGAGAGAGTCATTGATCAGCTGCCTCTTGCACACCCCCTACTGGGGATATGCCCGCAACCAAGGTACATGCCCTTGACCAGAATCGAACCGGGGACCCTTCAGTACCCAAGCCGACACTCTATCCATTGAGCCAAACCGGTTTTGGCAGCAATTTAATTCTAATAGCTTGACCTGAAATTTATAAGTGGTTATAAATTTCAGAACCACTTATAAAGGGTTGGTGCATATGAGTGATGTTTGTCAAGGACCACACTTTTATCATATAATTGTGGATGGGTAGACAGAACTAAAATTAAATCCCAATAGTGTGTCCTAGTTTTGTTGTTGTTATTTGTTTGTTTGTTTTGTAAGTGTGTGTGTTTGTTTGTGAGAGTCATGTAACAGAACTTAACTACACTATTTATCAGTGTTTGAAAAATAATGATCAATAAGTAGCAAACTCTTTTAAATTTTTTTTCAACAAAGTTTTTATAAGTTACTATTACACATTATCATGCCCAGGCATTTTTTCCAGATATTCATGCCAAATCTGTAAAAAGACAAGCAAACAAAAAAAGTTAAGAAAATAAACTTATGTCCTAAGATTTATATCCTGGTAAGATCAGATACAATATTATTTTAAAAGACAAATTAGATAGATGATAAATGATAGATAGATGTGTGTGGGGGGAGTGGTAGGGGGGGGGCAAATACTAGGTGACCAGTTTATGGCAAGAACACCTTGCAGTTTTATTTCATTTATTTATTAGTTTTTTATCTTGCAATTTTAAATTGTGATTAGACAATATTTCACTGGGAGTTTAACATTTGAACAAATATCTTAAAATGAGGGAGTGAATCATTGGCTATATAGGAGAAACATTTAAGGCCCTGAAATGAGAGCACACTTTGAACACCAAAGCACCAGAGCTTTGGGCTGACTGAGTGAAGGAGAGAGTAAGGGCAAACAAGATTGTCAAGGTTAAGAAAGTTAGTCTACATCAGTGGTTCTCAACCTGTGAGTCCTGACCCCTTAGGGGTCAAACAACCCTTTCACAGGGGTTGCTTAAGACCAACAGAAAACAGAGATTGCTGATGGTCTTAGGAACCTAGACACCACTCCACTATCCATCTCCAGGTGGATCAGCCCACATAAGAGTACCTGGTGTGATGACATCATCGCACCAACTCCATCACATGCACCCATTACAAATACAGGTGTATGTGATAGGGTTGGCGCCATAAGGTACTTATACGGACCAGTCACACATGTGTAGAGAGCAGCTACTGTGTAGAAAGCAGCTACTGTGTTGAAAGCAGCAGCATTGGAGGTAAAATGACACTTCATGAATTATAACTACTGGGCAAATGTAAAACCATGCACTGTAAAATCATCAACTACTGCAAAAAAAAAAAAAAAATCTGTACCATGGGAACTTAATCTGGATGCTAATCAGTCTTTTTATATTCAGCTGTGGTTGATGTAAATACTGCTCCCTTGTCATAGTAGTAGGTATATAAAAAACAACACAGAGAATGGTAAATCATAGGAAACTTTTAATGAACTATTGTATATTGACTGAACTATGCCATGTATCAACTTTTGTACTATTAAAGCTATTGTTACATATTATTTTCATTATCAAACCATCCCATGACAGTGGATCGTGTAGAGAAAGAATGTTAAGAAAAGAAAATACAGTGGGGATTTTTTACAGTATGGTTTTACCTCAATAATTACAGCAGGAATTGAGAAACTGCAATGTGTTATTTGATGTGAAGTTCTATCAGCCGAATCTATGAAGACAAACACAATAAAGCACTATTTTGCTGGCAAGGATACCAACTATTTTAGAAGCAAATCTGATGGGATCAAGAAAGCCAGACTTGACATTGGTGGCAAGTACCACAAACAAAATGTAGCAGACGTTGAAGCTTCATATTTGGTGGCACTCAGAATCACCAGAGCTATGAAACCTCACACCATTGCTGAGGATTTACTGTTGCCAGTGGCCAAAGACATTGTTCAAGTTATGATCATAGATGAATTTGTTATGAAATTGAGTGCAATTTCCTTATCTAATGACACTGTCCACAAAAGAATTGATGACATGTCTATTGAAATTCTTGATCAGGTAATCCAGGAAATTAAATCTGCTCCACTTCCAATATTTAGTATCCAGGTTGATGAATCTACAGAGGTTGTAAACTGTTCACAGTTCCTGGTTTACGTGAGGTATATTAATGTTGGCAACTTTAAAGATGAGTTTCTTTTTTGCAAGCCTCTTGAAATGACAACTACTGTACATGATGTATTTGACACAGTTGGTTCATTTCTGAAAGAGCATAAGATCTCTTGGAAAAAGGTTTGTGGTGTTTGCATAGATAGTGCTCCAGCTATGCTAGGATATTGATCTGGATTTCCATGTTTGGTATTGAATGAGTCACCAAAAGCCATCGGAACTCACTGTATGATTCACCGGCAAATAATAACAATGAAGATGCTGCCACAAGAGTTACAAGCAGTAATGAAAAGTGTCATAAGTTCTGTCAATTTTGTAAAGGTGAGAACTTTAAACAGTTGACTGATTTTGCAACTGTGCAATGAGTTGCATGAGTTGAACAATGCTCTGCTATTTCACACTGAAGTGAGATGGTTGTGGAGAGGAAAAGTTTTAAAACGTGTTTTTGAGCTTCATGATGAACTCAAAACGTTTTTCAAACAGAAAACAAGACCTCAGTTCGAAGCACTTTCAGCGATAATCGTGAACTGCAGAAAATAGCTTACTTGGTTGACACCTTTGCCATTTTGAATGAGTTAAATTTATCACTACAAGGACCAAATGCGACATGCCTTGATTTGTCTGAAAATATCCAATCATTGCAAATAAAACTTCAGCTTTGGCAAAAAAAAAAAAATTGGATGAAAATAAAATTTACATGCTGCCTACCTTATCTGCTTTCTTTGAGGAACATGACATTGAACCAGGCAAAAAGATTATGATGATAATTTCTATGAAAGAACACTTGCACACGCTTGCAGATGAAATTTCATTGTACTTTCCAAATGTGCCTGTCACCCCATTTCCACTTGCCAGAAGCCCATTCACAGTCAAAGTTGAAGATGTTCCTAAGATAGCACAAGAGAATTTCATTGAACTTATTAACAGCAATGCAGCATGAACTGATTTCTCTACAATGCCAGTTACAAAATTCTGGATCAAGTGTTTACAGTCACATCCTGTTCTGTCTGAGACTGTGTTGTGCCTTCTTCTTCCATTTCCAACAACATATCAATATTTTTGTGAAACAGGGTTTTTCAGCTTTTTGGTTATCAAGTCTAAATACAGAAGTAGACTTGTGGAAGATGATCTTCATTGTGCTCTTGCAAAGACTGCCCTAAGAATTTCTGATCTGGTGAGAAAGAAGCAATCTCAGCCTTTGCACTGATGTTGGCTTTTTACTCAACATCAGTGTGAAAAAAGTAGCACTGATGGGCTTCTCTCAAAAAGTAGCAATGTAGTTTACTGTTGTTATATTAAGACTGTTACCCATGATACACCATGCTTCAAGACAAAATTTCATTTATTTTTAATCAGAAATAAATATTTCACAATATATAATTACATATTGTTTTCATGATTAATCGCTATGCCTTAATTATGTTCAATTTGTAACCATGAAAATATATCCTGCATATCAGATATTTATATTACAATTTTTAACAGTAGCAAAATTACAGTTATGAAGTAGCAACATAAATAATTTTATGGTTGAGGGTCATCACAACATGAAGAACTGTATTAAAGGGTCAGCATGAGGAAGGTTAGAACCAGTGGTCTACGTAGACATTCGTGGGATAATATAAAGATTTCATTTTGATGAGCTACAAAGCCATTACAAAGATGCAATCAGAACAGTGATATAATAGTATATATTCCAAAAATATCTTAGATTTGGTTTCCATTTTTAGAATAGTTTTTGGAGGCAAGTGTGCAAGCAGTAAGATTAGAAGACAAATTGAAATAATTTATGTGAGTTACAATGCTAAAGGAGTAGGGTAATTGTAATGCAGATAGTAAGAACAAAAGACCTGATTATCTTTTGAAAGCAAAGGTGACAGGATTGCTGTTGTGGCCATGAAAGTAATAGAATGTACATGTGAAAAAGAAAGGCATTAAGATTGACACATATTTGGACTGAACAACTGGACAAATGGAAACTATTCTGGTTAGAGCAGGTTTGGGAAAGATGCTTGGAGCTTAGTATTGGACATTTTTAGTTTTAAATATCCAGGGGGAGGTATCAAGTTCATAACTGGATATCTGAATTCAGATATTTTTACTCTAGTCACAATGGAATATTTAGATATATAGAGGGTATTTAATTTTGAGGGCCTGGCTGAGGTCTTCAAGTACAGACGGAAAAGTAACGAGATATCAGGGTGAAACACTGGGGAGTGCGCGGTTGCACAGAAGGTACCAAGAAGGATTAAACCGCAATATAAGAGTAATACAGACGAGAGTAGTTTTCCAGAAATCTAGTGCTGAGTTGAGAAGTACTGAGTAATTAATTGCATCAAATACTGCAGAAAATGCAACATCCATTAAGGTCACTGGGTTCTGGAGCCTACTCTGCCAGTAAATGAGAGCAATTGCCTGGATTTCTTCATACTCTATGTTCATTGCCATAATGTTGGAAGTATTTATAACACGGGAATCAGTAGACTTTTAGAACTAGAGACCTTTTCTCCCCATAAAAGGCATTGTTAAAAGTTATCAGCACAGCACTGACTTGTAAGACATGATTATTGGGTTTAGTAATGTGTATGTTACTGGAGATCTTGACATATGGCATTTTCAATAGAGTAGTGAGGGGAAAAGCCTCAGTCTAGTGGGTGGGTTCAAGAAAAGAGAAAGAAAATGAATCACAGCCAGTTTATATACAAAACTCTTTTAAGAAAAATATCATGTACAAAGATAGTAGAAAATATCATTTATCTCCTCTTCTTTCAGTCATTTAAGGAGAATGATTGAAAGTAGAGAAGAGAAATAATAAAGAAGAGAGGGAAAAATTGATGGAATTATAAACTTGTTAGAGTGCTGGGGATATAGTGTTCAAGTGAGGGAGTTGTCTTTTAAAAATCAAATTGAAAGACATAGGGGGCGGAGCTTGAAGATGGCGACCGAACAGTCGGACTCCTTCTGACTCTGGTCCCAGAACAGATAAAAGTGGCATCTGAGTCGCTCAGGGAGGGTTGATTAGCAGCTGAGGGGCAGCCGAGGTCTCTAGCAAGCTAGGGAGCGATCCTCTGGACAGGATTTCCTGGCCACGGCGGCGGCCAGCAGAGGCAGCGGCAGCAGCGGCTGCGGTGGCGGCAGAAGCAGCGGCGGCGGCGCTGCGAGAAAGGAGTGGCTTCTCTGAGGCCGGGAAAGCCCACAGCGGAGAGGTCCATCCAGTAGCTGAGACGCCCGAGTTGGCGCAGGCGCGTGGATTCAAAGGAGTTCTTCGGTCACCCACGGAAAGGTCAGAGTTTGCGGGGAAAGCCTGAGAGATCGCGGTCCTGCGGCACCGCCAGCTTTGGAAGCCGGAGAGTTCCGGCCCCGCCTCCATGGAGCGCCCGCAAAGCTGAGCCCTAAGAAGGCTGCAGCGACATCTAGTGCCGGGTTTGGCATAAGCTTCCCCAGAAGCGGGAATTTTTTATTTTATTAAAAAAAAAAAAAAAAAAAAAAAACGCCAGGGGACAGGGGACAGAGTGTTAAGAATCGCGGCTGTCCCGCCAAGGGCGGAACATCTGGACACCTCGGCGCCTGATCCCCTTCACCCCCTAGCTTCGGAATACTAGGGAAGGTCTGCCTAATTGGGCATATCCTGGGAATTGGCAGGGAGAAATTCCCTTCCTGGAAACAAGGGATCGGAGCCAGAAGAGATAGTCTGGGAGCCAGCTAGCAACCTGCCAGCTAGAGCCATAGAGAAAGAAGGCCGGAGCAACCAAAAAGACTGGGAGGTCAAACCAAAAACACTGACACCTAAGAGCTGAATTACAAACTGCCCTTCTTTTTTTTTTTTTTTTTTTTTTTTTCTTTTCTTTTCTTTTGTCTTTTAATTAATCAAAAATAAATGGACACAAATAACTAAGATATAGCCTACTTAAAATTAAGGATTACCTTACAAAACTGAGGTGCAGTGGAAAGCTGGGAACTGCAAGACTGTCTGGTCTGAGAATCAGAAGTGCCAAATACATTAACTGAGGAAGTAAAGGACTACTACTGGTCATTTTTATGCTAATTTTGCTATTCTTTATTTTATTTTCATTTTTTACATCTTTTATTTAATTTTCATTTTTCATATCTTTTACTTAAGAAACAATTTTTTTTCTTTTTTCCTTACTTGATTTTACCTTTTCAATTATTACATTTTTCAATCTCTATCATCACTATTACTACTGCTATTTTGCAATTTTTTTAAAAAAAATTTTATTTATTTATTTTTTCTCTCTCTCTCTAGTACCATTTTATTTTTTCTTTATTTTACATTAGGAGTAACCTTCATTCTATTTTAATCTCTACTATAGCATCATTCAACCCTATCTCAACTCAACCTTTACACTATCACTCTCTTACTAAACTTTACACTTTAGTCTACAGTTTATCCTATCCCATTCTGGCTTTAGTTTTTCCTCTATTCTCTCTGTATACCCCCTGCTAAAGCTCTCACTATACTTATAGACCTAAGTTCCAACCCCTGATCCAAGTGTATAAATACCAATCTCTGCACTATATTAACTAGTTAAAAAAAAAAAAAAAAAAAATCTGTTCTCCCCTCTATCCTTGTCGCATTGTTTGTGTGAAGGTTGATTATTGTGAATTTTTATGCTTTTTAGTGAAATTGTTATGCTTATTCCTGTATTGTTATTGTTGCTTTGTATTTTTTTTTAAATCCTCTGTTTTTGTTTGTTTTTTTTAGTTCTGTATATCATAGCCTTTCTTAATAATAGTGGATATAGTAGTTTGTATTAATCTCCAAATATGGTTACTGGCATTGGCGGGGTCCAGAGGTTGTTCTTTGGCAATTTTCCCCACATATATATAGTTTGTTTCACATTTCTCTTTTAGTTTGCTTCTTCTCTCTCTCTCTCTCTCTCTCTCTCTCTCTCTCTCTCTCTCTCTCTCCATCTTCTTTTTTTCCCTGTTTTCCAACTTCATTTTGTCATTATTTTTTTTCCTCTTCTTCTTTTTCTATCTCTTTATCCCTCTTTTTTTTTTAATTTACTTAATTTTTTTTTTAATTTTAAATTTAATTTTTTTAAAAAATTTTTTCTTTATTTTATTTTTACCTCTATTCCTTCTCAACTATCCCCTAAGTTGCCTTTCTCTAGTGGTCACCTTTATTAGAGGTTATTAATATTGTAAATACATTCCTGTTAAGTGCCTCTTGTGTTGTACCTGGTAGTGTTGTATTTTGTACCTCAAAAATCAACGCAGGAGAAGGAATACCACATAACCAGACTTCCTGAAAAGATGGGGAGACAAAAACATAGTCCGCACGTGAAAGAAAAGCAGGCATCACCAGAAAAGGAAGTAAACGAGTCAGAGGTAAGCAGCCTACCAGAGCAAGAATTCAGAGTAATGATCATAGCATGGCTAAAAAGAATGGAAGAGAAATTTGACAATAGCCAAGAAGAAATGAGGAAGAATCACGAGGAAATGAAGAAGAGCCATGAGGAACTGAAGAAGAACCAAGAAGAAATGAAAAGTGACATCGCTACCATGAAGAACTCAATAGAAAGCATCAAGAGTAGACTAGATGAAGCAGAGGACCGCATCAGTGAGCTAGAAGATAAGATGGAAAAAAATACCCAAGTAGAGCAACTTCTAGAAAAAAAGATTAAAAAGCAGGAGGAGAGCCTACGGGAGCTTTGGGACATAACAAAACAAAATAATATTCGAATAATAGGGGTTCCAGAAGGAAAGGAAACTGAGGTAGACATGGAAAAAGTATTTCAAGAAATAATGACAGAAAACTTTCCTGAAATAGAAAAGAAAAAAACCACACAAATCCAAGATGCCCGCAGAGTCCCAAGCAAAATGAATCCCAGAAGACAGACTCCAAGGCACATTATAATTAAATTGGCAAACAACAATGACAAAGTAAGAATCTTAAAAGCAGCCAGAGAGAGACAGAAAGTTACATACAAAGGAACCCCCATCAGACTAGCAACTGATTTCTCAACAGAAACTTATCAGGCCAGAAGGGAATGGGACGAAATATACAAAGTCATTCAAAGGAAGGGTCTGAATCCAAGAATACTGTACCCAGCAAGGCTATCAATCAAAATTGAAGGGGAAATCAGGAGCTTCACAGACAAAAAAAGACTGAAGGAATTTATCTCCACCAAACCAGCAATGCAAGAAATGCTAAAGGGTCTACTGTAAAAGTAAAGAAATAAGAAGTGAAGAAGGAACATGGGTATAGAATAAAAATGGCGTCAAATGAGTACCTATCAATAATAACCTTAAATGTAAATGGATTAAATGCTCCAATCAAAAGACATAGGGTAACAGATTGGATAAGAAAACAAGACCCATACATCTGTTGTCTACAAGAAACCCACCTCAGAAAAAGAGATGCACACAGACTGATGGTGAAGGGATGGAAAAAAGTTTTCCAGGCAAATGGAAATGAAAAAAAAGCTGGGGTAGCAATACTTATATCTGACAAATTAGATCTCAGAGTGAAGGACATAACAAGAGATAATGATGGCCACTTCATAATAATAAAGGGAACAATCCAACAAGAAGAAATAACCCTGGTAAATATATATGCACCCAATACAGGAGCAACCAAATACATTAAAAAACTGCTGGAGGACATTAAGGGAGAGATTAATAGCAATACAATCATAGTAGGAGATTTTAATACCCCACTGTCACCCTTCGACAAATCATCTAAACAAAAAATCAGCAAAGAAATATCAATCCTAAATGACTCACTAGACCAGTTGGAATTAATTGACATCTTCAGGACACTCCACCCCAAAGCCACAGAATATACATTCTTCTCAAGTGCACATGGGACATTCTCAAAGATAGACCACATTTTGGGACATAGGCAAAGTCTCTTCAAATTCAAGAAGATAGAAATCATATCAAGTATCTTCTCAGACCACAATGGCATAAAACTGGAAATTAACTGCAATAAAAATAATCCAAAGTAATCAAAAACATGGAGACTAAACAGCTTGCTATTAAACAAGGGCTGGGTTACCAGAGAAATCAAGGAAGAAATTAAAAATATCCTGGAAACAAATGACAATGAAAACACAACAATCCAAAATCTATGGGACACAGCAAAAGCAGTTTTGAGAGGGAAGTTCATATCCTTACAAGCCTATTGCAAAAAACTAGAAAAAATAGTAACAGATGATCTAACTCTACAACTCAAAAAGTTAGAAAAGGAGCAACAAGAAAAGCCCAGTGTAAGCAGAAGGAAGGAAATAACAAAAATCAGAGCGGAGATAAACGACATAGAGACCAAAAAAACAATACATAAGATCAACAAAACCAAGAGCTGGTTCTTTGAAAGAATAAACAAGATAGATGGACCTCTAGCCAGGCTAACCAAGAAACAAAGAGAGAGGACCCAAATAAACAAAATCAGAAATGAAAGAGGTGAAATAACAACAGACCCCACTGAAATACAACGGATTGTTACAAAATACTATGAACAACTCTATTCCAACAAACTGAACAACCTGGAGGAAATGGACATATTCCTAGAAAAATACAAACTGCCAAAACTCAATCAGGAAGAATCTAAAAATCTCAATAGACCAGTGACTTGGGAAGAAATTGAAACAGTCATCAAAAAGCTTCCAGCAAACAAAAGCCCAGGGCCAGATGGCTTCACAGGAGAGTTTTACCAAACATTCAAGGAAGAACTAAAACCTATCCTTCTCAGACTATTCCAAAAAATTCAAGAGGAAGGAACACTTCCAAACTCCTTCTGTGAAGCCAGCATCACCCTAATACCAAAACCTGATAAAGACAACTCAAAGAAAGAGAATTACAGACCAATATCCCTCATGAACATAGATGCCAAAATCCTCAACAAAATTCTAGCAAATCGGCTCCAGCAGAGCATCACAAAGATCATACACCATGACCAAGTAGGATTTATTCCAGGAATGCAAGGTTGGTACAATATCCGCAAATCAATAAACGTGATACATCACATAAACAAGTTGAAAGATAAAAATCATATAGTCATATCAATTGATGCAGAAAAAGCATTTGATAAAATCCAACACCCTTTCCTGATAAAAACTCTTAACAAGGTGGGAGTACAAGGATCATACCTCAACGTAATAAAAGCTATATATGATAAACCCACAGCCAACATCATACTCAATGGGCAAAAACTAAAACCATTCCCTCTAAGAACAGGAACAAGACAGGGATGCCCACTATCGCCACTCCTCTTTGACATAGTACTGGAAGTACTAGCCATTGCAATTAGACAAGAGGAGGAAATAAAAGGCATCCAAATTGGAAAAGAAGAAGTAAAGTTATCCTTATTTGCAGACGACATGATATTGTATATAAAAAACCCAAAAGACTCCATTAAAAAACTAATTGGCTTAATAAATGAATTTGGCAATGTAGCAGGATACAAAATTAACACCAAGAAATCTATGGCATTTCTATACACCAACAGTGAGTTTATAGAAACAGAGACTAAAAAAGCAATTCCATTTACCATCGCACCAAAAAAATTAAGATACCTAGGAATAAACTTAACTAAGGAAGTAAAGGACCTATACGCGGAAAAGTACACGACACTGAAAAAAGAAATAGAGGAATATGTAAACAGATGGAAGAACATACCATGTTCATGGATTGGTAGAATCAACATCATCAAAATGTCCATACTTCCTAAAGCAATCTATAGGTTCAATGCACTCCCCATTAAAATACCAATGGCATATTTCACTGACCTAGAAAGAACTCTCCAAAAGTTCATTTGGAACAATAAAAGACCCCGAATAGCCACAGCAATCCTGAGAAAAAAGAGTAAAGTAGGAGGTATCTCAATACCAGACTTCAAACTGTATTACAAAGCCACTGTTCTCAAAACAGCCTGGTACTGGCACAAAAACAGACATATAGATCAATGGAATCGAATCGAGAACCCAGATATCAACCCAAATCACTATGCTCAATTAATATTTGACAAAGGAGGCACAAATATACAATGGAGTCAAGACAGTCTCTTCAATAAATGGTGTTGGGAAAATTGGACAGATACATACAAAAGAATGAAACTAGGTCACCAACTTACACCATACAAAAAATAAACTCAAAATGGATACAGGACTTAAACATCAGACGGGAAACCATAAAAATACTTGAAGCATCCACAGGCAACAAAATCTCAGACGTATGCCAAAAGAACTTCTTCACTGATACTACCCCTAGCGCAATCGAAGCTAAAGAGAAAATAAACAAATGGGACTACATCAAAATAAAAAGCTTTTTTACAGCAAAAGATACCATCAACAAAACAACAAGAAAGCCCACCGTGTGGGAGAACATATTTGCAAATGTTACCACTGATAAAGGTTTAATCTCCAACATCTACAAACAGCTTATACAACTAAATAAAAGGAAGATGAATGATCCAATTAAAAAATGGGCAATGGACCTAAATAGAATATTTTCAAAAGAAGACAGAAGGAAGGCCAAAAGGCACATGAAAACATGCTCAAAGTCACTAATTATTCGAGAGATGCAAATCAAAACAACAATGCGGTACCATCTCACACCTGTCAGAATGGCCAACATCAACAAATCAACAAACGACAAGTGTTGGCGAGGTTGCGGAGAAAAAGGAACCCTCGTGCACTGCTGGTGGGAGTGCAGACTGGTGCAACCACTGTGGAGAACAGTGTAGAGTTTCCTCAAAAGACTGAAAATGGAACTCCCATTCGACCCAGTAATTCCACTTCTAGGAATATATCCCAAGAAACTAGAAACACGAATCAGAAAGGATATATGCACCCCTATGTTCATAGCAGCACAATCTACAATAGCCAGAATTTGGAAACAACCGAAGTGTCCGTCAGCAGATGATTGGATCCAAAAACTTTGGTACATCTACACAATGGAATACTATGCTGCCATAAAAAAGAAGGATTTCTCATCATTTGCAGCAACCTGGATGGAATTGGAGAACATCATGCTGAGTGAAACAAGCCAATCAATGAAAGAGAAACACCACATGACCTCACTCATTTGTGGATAATAAAGAACATTATAAACTGATGAACCATAAGATAGATATAGTGACAGTATATCAACAAGTAGACTGTCAAATTACAGCGGGGAGGGGAGGAAGATCTGGGGGAGAAAATAGATCAACGAAGGACTTGTATACATGCATATAAGTGCAACCAATGGACACAAAACTTTGGGGAGGGAGGGGATGTGTGGGAGGGAGGGAGGGGGTCAAAAAAAAATCAATAAAATATATTAAAAAAAAAATACTTAAAAAAAAACAAACAAATTGAAAGACATATTATCCTGAAAATAAGAAAGAACACACGGGCCCAGCTGGCATGGCTTAGTGGTTAAGCATCAACTTATGAACCAGGAGGTCACAGTTCAATTACTGGTCAGGGCACATGCCTAGGTTTCAGGCTCAATCCCCTGTGTGGGGCATATAGGAGGCAGCCAATCAATGATTCTCTCTCCTCATTGATTTTTCTATCTCTCACTCTCCCTTCCTCTCTGAAATGAATGAAAATATTTTAAAAAGGAAAAAAAAAAGGCAACACATGATATATGGTTTCTACTGGTGCCAAAAAGCAGTTGGAATTAGGAGGTGTGGATTAGATGGAAAATAGCAGGCCTAGAGAAATATAAGTGTTCTCACTGGCAGCACTAAAGATTCCACTTGATGCAATTGGTCAAGAAATTAAAATAAACAAAGTAAACAGGGTTATGATTTTCTTCTGCAACAATTGACTTCAGCAGTAGGTAGGAATGAGGTTTACCAACTGATAAGTATAAAAGAAAGCATGGGTGTGACACATTAAGATTTTCTATGTGGAATCAAAGCTAGTTAAGGCAGGAAATGAACACGTGAAGGAGATGAGGGATATTGAGAAGGGAAATATTTGATGGGGTCAAAAATACTCTATTGGGAATCCTTTTAGGAGTAAGTGGGAGATATAGAGAGAAGTATAAAAAAGTCAGTCATAAAATTGAATTTATGAAGTTGTTACAGGTCTAGTTACTGAGAAATCATATTATTCTTAAAAGCATCTACGATTTTTTTAAAACATCAAGGGTTATGGTAGAGTTTTCAATAAAAGTATAATAAATAATAACCTAAAATCTGCAGTGATTGAAGAAAAGCAAGCTTAATTAGAAAATAACTTTAAAAGAAGAGGTAACTAAAACCATATTGAGATGCCATTTTATAACCACCTAAATAGCTATAATTAAAAAAGAGAGGCAAAACCACATAATGTGAAAGAATGGAACTCTCATGACTTGTTCATAGGAATGGAAAATGATATAACCACTTTGAGAATAGCTTGGCAGTTTCATAAAATATTAAACATAAATGTACCATATTATCTTCAATTTTTCAGATAGGTTTCAACCCATGAGAAATGGCAATATACACTGAGTGGCCAGATTATTATGATCTCTGAAGGCATAATAATCCTGCCACTAGTGTATATCTTACCTAATAATAGACAAACATGTAAATTGACTGTACCTCCACTACACCCACCAGCCAATCAGGAAGGGATATTCAAATAAAAGGATAAAGATGGTGGCCACCCAGCTGCACCAGGCGAGAATAGGCTGGGTGGGGCAGGATGTCTGCTATGAGAGGGAGGGCAGGGGGAAAAGGGATCTATAGGAGTGGCAGCCCGGTCACAGTGAAGATGAAGACTGTAGAAGCCTAGAGCGAAGACGGCAAACTCTGGCTATAATCTGCAGCACAGATGAAGATGGCAGAATCAGGCCAGAGTCTGCAGTGAAGCAGTGAAGACAAAGATGGAAGACTCTGGCTGGAGAGAAGGCCTGGGTGCCGGAGGAAAACCGGTGCTGGAAGCCAAGGGAAGGAAGATCTATTGCACGAATCTCTTCATGCAACAGGGCTTCTAGTATATATATCGATATTAGAGGCCTGGTGCATGAATTTGTGTATGAGTAGAGTCTGGCCAGCCTGTAAGGGGGAGGGAATATCAGTGGTTGGACAGCCTGTCTGCTAGTTGAACTCCTGATCCAGGGGACAATTTTCATATTAGTTTTTTTATTGTATAGGATATATACTGAGTGGAAATATTATTATGAGTTCAGAAATCATAATAATCTGGCCTCTTAGTGTATATATTAGGTGTACCAGTTAATATGAGGATTTTTTTCATTAGATGGAGTTACACATATATTGATATATATGCAATTTGATATATATGCTATTTTGTTGTATTGACAGCAAGCTTCAAAACTTCATATGTCAAATTTGCTGAAGGTGTTAACATCATAGATATTTTTACACTTAAAAATGTCAAATTTCATGCCAAAAAAAAAGAGCATTTGAGGGGAAGTTTTAATTCATTACATTTTGAAGAAAAGTGCAGCTTAAAGTTATCACATACTTTGGGAAGCTTATGGTGAACATGCTCTATCTCAAGATACTTGTGAACACTGGTTTAAACGCTTTAAAAGTGATGATTTCGATGTGAAAGACAAAGAACATCCATGTCAATTTGAACCACACTTTGATCTTAAAATGACCAAAAATGGGCCAGAAGACACAGCGAAGTAATTTTGCTTCATGATAATGCACCATCACACACTTCAAAAACAAGTAAAAGACACGTTAAAAGATCTTGCCTGGGAAGTATTAATCCATCTGCCGTATTCACCAAACCTAGCTCCTTCAAATTACCACTTGTTCTAAAGGATGGCACACATACTTTTTAAGCAGCACTTCAAAACATATGAAGAAGTGGAAAATTGGGTCTCTGCATAGTTTGCCTCAAAACAAGAAAATTCAATTGGGACAGTATCCACAAATTACCTTAAAAATGGGGAAAATGTGTAGCTAGTGATGGACATTACTTTGAATAAAGCACTTTTGATGTTTCTCTTGAAAAAAAAATGCATAAAAAGACTTAAAAACAAATATAGATAGTAGAATTGTTCATTAATAGCCAATATATAAAAACCATACAAGTGAAATGGAATACTATTCACCATAAAAAATGCTATATGTATAAACAACATGTATGAACCTGAATAACTTTTGCTAATTGTAAGAAGACTGACAGAAAAGATCACATATTCTATTATTCCATTTTGAATAAATGTCTATAAAAGGCAAATCTATAGAGACAGAAGATAGATTAATGGTTGACTGAGATTTGGATAGATTAACTATCAACAAAGGAGGAATTTTATTGGAGTGATAAAAACATTCTAAAACTGGATGCTGGTAATGATTGCACAACACAGAAAATTTACTAATGATTACTAAAAATCATTGAATTATAAACTTAAAATGGATGAATTTCATAATATGAAATTATACCTTAATTAACTTCTTTAAAATATAGGAAAATAGTCTGTATAAAGGACATGTAGCAGTGGGGTTTATTTGGTGACATGAAATTCAAGGCTCACTTCTATCTTTGTGTCTCAGTTGGGAAGAGGGAGAAGAAAAGGAGATTTATATGGAAAAAATTAAGAAAGGGAAATATTTATCCCACTTCTAGCTTGATGCTATGGGAGAAAAGAAAATCAGTTTCCATCTGAGGGAATCCTTGTTGTAAAGGTAGAGATAGAGTTAGAGAAAGTAAAGAACACTTTCAGAGGAAGGGTTCAGGAGATAATGAACTTTGCTATTGACTAGGAGTGTTTCTGGGGCATAAAAGAAGTGTTTTAAGAGTTCAAAATTGTACAACCTCACTGACAGTTAGAGGAATAAAATGAATACTTCAATGAGATACCACCTCATATGTGTTAGAGTATCCGTTATCAACAAGACAAGCAATAACAAGTGTTTGAGTGGTTGTGGAAAAATGGGAACCTTCATCCACTGCTGGTGGGAATGTAGACTGGTACACCCACTATGGAAAATAGTATAGAGATTCCTCCAAAAATTGAGAATAGATATACCATATGATCTGAAAACCTCAAAATCATGTATTCACAAAGATATATGCACCCCTATGTTCATTGCAGTATTATTCACTCAGGCCAAGACATGGAAACAACCAGTGTCCTGAGATAGAAAACTAGATAAAGAATATGTGGTGCATATACACAATGGAATACTAGTCAGCTATAAGAAAGAATGAAATAGCGTCATTTGCAACAACATGGTTGGACCTTGAGAACATCATGCTAAGTGAACTAAGTCAGTCAGAAAGAGCTAAGAACCATGTGATTTCACTCATATGTGGGATAGACAACTGGAAGTCATGAACACAAACAGCAGTGTGGTGGTTGTCAGGGGGAAGGGAGTGGAGGGAGAAGAGGGTTCTAAATATAATGTGACAGGAGAAGATTTAACTTTGGATGATGAGCACACGGTACAACATACAGATCTTGTAACATAGAAACCCGCAACTGAAACCTATGTGTTCATGTCACCTCAATAAATTTAAATTTAAAAAAAAAGAGTTCAAAGGCATAAAATGGGTTAGAAAAGGGTATGTATACAGCTTTAAGGAGGTGAGAATCAGCAATAAATAACTTGAGAGGCCTGCTTTAACTTGGTAATTAATATAAACCAAGGTAAAGAGTATCATGAAGTGTGAAGGCTCTGAGCTTTTACCCTGCTGATGAGCTAACAAGGTACCCTGCCACAGTTTTATAAATGCTGGCAGAAGATGTTAGATTCCTGTGTCAGAAGCAAAGGATTTTATTACTCACGGTCCAGCAAGCAGCATGCACTTTGTGTTCATACTGTTTCTCTTGTTTCACAAGTCCCAGGAGAGTGATGTGGCGTGATTCAGGTGGAAACTGCATGCAGTGTGTTTATAGCACAGATAAGGAGCACCAAGCTTAAGGAAACCAAATATTTTATATTTGACTACAAGTTAGCATGCTTGGTCTTTGCCCTGGAAGAGACATTATACTGGACTATATATTGGACAATAAATGGATGTGCTCTCTGTTCCAGAGAGTAACATAGTGTCTATTTTCCAAGGCTGTTTGCCAAAAAGCATCCTTGAAAAGAGTCTATAACAAATGTCATCAGTGTCTCTACTCACAATATGTTTGGAAATGCAAGAGACCCATGGGGAATCTTTCAACAGAGGGCAAGATGAAAGAAATCCTTGTTCAGAGACAAAGTAGGGGTGGGCATGTGAGGATTCAGATTAACTAGAAAATTTACATGCATATGTATATGCATAGCCCACGGACACAGACAATAGTGTGGGGAAGGGTGGGTGTATGGTGGAGGGTGTGAATGGGAAAGAAAACCAGCAACAACAAAACACCCACAAAGGGGACATCTGCAATACTTTCAACAATAAAGATACATTTTTAAAAGGAAATAAATTATTGTGGTCTCAATCAGATGGTGATAGAAAGGCAGCCGAGGCCGGTTTGGCTCAATGGGTAGAGCGTGGGCTTGGGGACCGAAGGGTCCCGGGTTCGATTCCGGTCAAGGGCATGCACCTTGGTTGCAGGCATATCCCCAGTAGAGGGTGTGCAAGAGGCAGCTGATCGATGACTCTCTCTCATCGATGTTTCTAACTCTCTGTCTCTCTCCCTTCCTCTCTGTACAAAATCAATAAAATATATATTAAAAAAAAGGCAGAAGGTTATTACTGAGATACAGAGAGTGGTCAGGAGCTCTGACTAAAATAACGTAAGAATTTGGGGTCTCCTCTTTACTCCTAAATATATGGAAGTGAGAACAGAAGTCTTATTGGAAATACTCTTAGCTCTGAGTAGCTGTTCATTCCACACATTAAATCACTTCTCAGATTAATGTAAAGACTGAAGAAGGATTAGACTATTGCTAAAAAATGTTCACTCTTTTCCCTAAATTCCATGGAAATAACACCTTCAATGATGGATTAAGCCTTATGATTTTCAATAACCCACAAAGAGGATGTTAATAGACCTAACAAAAGTAGACTTTGGAAATGTGTTTGCACAATTGTTTTTGCTTTTTTTTACAGCCTCTTCCATCTCCAAAGAAGGAATTTGGACAAGCCAACTGAGGACAGCCTACGTGGACCAACCCTCAGAGGCAAAAGAGGCTTTAGCTGAGATCAACAGAGCCACCAGGTTAGCTAGGCTAGATCAGCCAACTGCCTGCAAATCTACAGATGAGTGAGGATAAATGATGGTTGCTTTTTCAGCCATTAAATTGAGGGATTTAGGTTTTATTTTTTGGCAAGAGCTAACTGATACACTGTTTGAATACAAGAAAGGAATTTTAACTGTAGAAGTAAGGTAGATATTTGGGCAATATGAAATACCAAAGGGAAGTGTAGTTTGGCATTTGAAAGACTGATGTGCACATTTTCACATGTGACATGCAGTTTGGAAATAAGCTTTCTAGGAAGGCTCTAGTGGCCTAAGTATACATTCAGTGTCCCAAGCTCTTTCTAGTCCACAGTCCTTTCCATTCTCCAGATGGTTTCAATTGGCAAAGGGTTATAATCACAACTCATATTACACAGAGTGGCCAGATTATTATAACCACCCCATCAGTACTTCACAGGGCCACCTTTTCCTTCAATACTGCAGGGATTCTTCTTGGCACTGACTCCACGATATGTTGAAAGGTGATGTGAGGAATCTGACACCATGCCTGATGAATAGCACTGTCCAGTTCTGTGAGATTTGATGGTTGTGGAAACAGCTGCCTGATGGCTCTTTTAACTTCGTCACACAAATGCTCAATTGGATTGAGATCTGGTGATTATGGGAGCCAACTAAGCAAGGCAAAGTCTCCCTCATGTTCTTGAAACCACTCCTGCACAATAGGAGCACCAAGGCATGGTGCATTGTTTTGTTGGAAAAAGCCATCTCCATTGGGATATGCCATCAACATGATAGAAGGAACTCGATCAGCAATGATACTTAGGTATGTTGTGTTATTCAGACGTTGTTCCACACAAATTAAAGGGCCCAAATCATGCCAGGAAAAAATGCCCCAAACCATAGCACTGCCCCCACCAGCTTGAAGCATTATACTCATGCATGTGAGGTGCATGCTTTCATGCTGTTTCTATGAAATTCTCACTCTGTCAACCGCATGATGCAACTGGAAACGTGATTCATCGGACCACATGACTTTTTTCCAATGCTCGATTGTCCAATCCTTGTCTTCCTGTGCAAATTGGAGATATTTCATTTTGGTAACTGCAGATAGCAAAGGTGTTCAAACAGGCCTTCACCTTCCATATTCCATACGATGCAATGTATAGCTAAATTGCCTACAAACATCAGGTGGTCATAATAATCTGGCCACTCATTATATATTACACTAGAGGCCCAGTGCACAAATTCGTGCATGGGTGGAATCCCTTGGGGTTGCCTGTAGTGCTATGCATCCTGCCACTCCTGCCTGCCACTCCCATTCATCCCGGCAGCCCTGTGCCTGCCTTGGGCTTGTGCCAACTCAGTGGCATTCACCAGCTGTGAGCCTTGTGTCTGGCACCTGTCCTGAGGGGTCATGGGGGCTAGGACATGATTGACTCTCCGGGCAGGTGGTGGGATGCCCTTGCCATCCAGGGATCTGGATCCCTCCCACTGATGTTCTCGCCAGTTTTCAGGAGCCACCTGGCACTTTTATATCGTTTCTTCCTTGTGGAGCATCTGGGGAGGGGAAGTGGCCACAGTACCTGAGGCTGATTTCCAGGAAGCCCACTGCAGGGATTGTGCTGGTGGTACTGTGCTTGTCCCATTTTCTGGAGATTGGATCACAGGACTACTGAAGGAGTGAATGGCTGCTACCAGGCTTCTGGGCCACTGGGATGGGCAGTCAGCTGAGTGGTGCTCCTGCTATGGGAGTGCACTGACCCAGAGGGAAGCTCCCTGGAGGTCAGTGCATGTCATAATGACCATTTGACTGGTTGTTTGGTCATTCAATCATTCAAATAATTAGGCTTTTACTCTAGAGGCCCTGTGCATGAAATTTGTGCATTGTTTGGGGGGGAGGGGAGTCCTTCAGCCTGGTCTGTGCCCTCTTGCAATCCTGGACACCTCAGGTATGGTCCCTTGGCCTGGCCAGTGATCAGGGCCTATTGGGGCTTTCCTTCCTCCAGCTGCCGGTAGCTGACCCTGCCCTCACCACTGCCACTGCTTGCCATCTGTGTGGCACTGCACCCCGCCCCATCACCACCACTGGTCGCCTTCCTCTGTGGGCAACAGGCATGGGGTGTGATCACTTGGCTGGCCTGGGCCTCCATCTGTGAGGAGATTGATCACAGGGCCCCCAGATCAATAGCCCCACAGAGGTCCCACCTACCCACCACAGCACTGCGCTGGGTGGCCTGCGCCTCTTTCTGTGGGCGATCAATCGAGGGGCTCCAAGATCATTGGCTCTGCAGAGGGAGGCCCTGCCCACCTGTCGCAATGCTGCTGGCAGGTAACCTGGGCCTCACTCTTTGGGGCGATCATGGAGCCTTATCAATCTTCCCACCCGCCAGTGGCCTGGGCATCCCTCTTTGAGGTGATTAATCGCAGAGTCGCGCCATTGATCGCTCTGCAGAGGTTGGCCCGGGCTTCCTGCTGAGGGGCATTCATGGGACGATGGCAGGCCCCTCAGCCACTTGCATCGCACCCTCCTTGGCTGGCCTGGTGCCAGTGCCTGTCACAGTGCGGTCATCTGGAAGGTCATCCAGCCATTCCTTCTGCTGTTCAGCCGTTCAGTCGATTTGCTTGTTATGCATTGATTATTATAGATTCTCAGTTAAATAAGTATTAAATATGAACATAAATGATTAAGAAGTATTTTTTTTCTTTTACAGATACTTATACTTAATGATTTATTAATATTTATAAATAAGTGTCCACTAACACTTCATATAGACAATAACCCACAGAGAAGCCCAATAAATAAAAATATATTTTAAAAAACATATCCAGTGTCTTATGGATGGATTGAAAATAATTTTAGACAGTACAAGGTTTTAGATAGTGGTTTGTATTGCTGTAATACTAATGATTCAATCATCTGTTACTTATGGGAAAATCTGAAATGAAAAGCAGCAATATTTAATCTTCATTTTACCTAAACTGGTGTTTTCTGAGTTCCAAATTACCAAATTAAATATTCACTTTTGGAAAGAAAAGAAACAAAAACAAACTTTATGCTTGACATGTAATTAATACTTCATTTAAACCTCATAAAAGCCCTTTAAGGTTAGCATTGTTATATTAAAAACAAATTATTTTAGAGAAAGGAAGGGAAAAATGAGAGAGAAAGAGAGAGAGAGAGAGAGGGAGAGAGAGAGAGAGAGAAAGAGAGAGAGAGAGAGAGAGAGAGAGAGAGAGAGAGAGAGAGAGAGAGAGAGAGATATCCCCATTGGGAATTAAACCTGCAATTTGGGTATATAACCTCATCTGGAATTATACCCCACTGCCCTTTGGTGTACAAGGATGATGTTCCAACCAACTGAGCCAGACTGGCCAGAGCTAGAATTATTCCATTTTTAATTTGAGAGATGGTAAAGGTCATGATAGCTAAAATTTACCTATAGTTATATATCTAATCAAAAATATACAATTTTCACTGGCTAGCATGGCTCAGCAGTTGAGTGTAGACCTAAGAACCAGGAAGTCACAGTTTGATTCCCTTTTAGGGCATATGCCTGGGTTGCGGGTTCAATCCCCTGTGTGGGGTGTGCAGGAGTCAGCCGATCAATAATTCTCTCTCATCATTGATGTTTTTATCTCTCTCTCCCTCTCCCTTTCTCTCTGAAATCAATCAAAAACTATATTGAAAAAAATATGTTTTTCAAAATTGGTTTCTGAATCAAAGCCCATTTATATTTTTATTTAAAAGCTATCCTTTGCTGAAACCGGTTTGGCTCAGTGGATAGAGCGTCGGCCTGCGGACTGAGAGGTCCCAGGTTTGATTCTGATCAAGGGCATGTACATTGGTTGCGGGCACATCCCCAGTAGGAGGTGTGCAGGAGGCAGCTGGTCGATGTTCCTCTTTCATCGATGTTTCTAGCTCTCTATCCTCTTCCTCCCTTCCTCTCTGTAAAAAATCAATAAAATATATATTTTTTAAATATAAAAGTAATAATAAAAGCTATCCTTTTCTACATCACACATGCATACTAATGATGCTAACATTTTTGCAAAGTCATTAAGTTACTCTACCCAAAAAAGGCAAATTAAGAAAATAGAAACTAAAAATATATTAAAAATAAGCATAAGTAGCTTTATTACTATTATGTTTATTCTCACTTCATTTATTCAAGGTAAAATAATTATTGCACATGAACAAACTTGGCCATTCTCCTTTTTATTTATTATTCATCTTAATTTATATTATTTTTTCATCTAAAATTACTTTTAGGTAATTTACTTTCCTATATTTAACATTTTCATGATTGAAATCAGATTCACTGAAGGGAAAGAATCAATGATCATGGTACTCAGCATAAAGTTTTTAGTAAGATGATTAAAATAATCAAGTTTTAAAAGTAAAAATCAAATGCTGACATTTGATGAAGTTTGGCAAAGGTCTGAATTTCTAGGTCAGGTTATCACATTTTGTAGGATACCATACTTTTGTAATTCAATATTTCAATTAATTTTTTCAGAAACTAAATGGAGTAAATGAGCCAGGTAAATCTACTAAAGTTAGAATGTATTTTAAAAGCAACAAGAATTTTCTGATTAGCTTATATCACTTAATATAATGATTTCAAGTTTCACCCATGTCCATTATATGACAGAATTTCCTTCATTATTAGGACTGAATAATATTCCATTGTATCTATGTAGTACATTTTCTTTACCTTTTTATCTATGGATGTACATTTGTTTTGCTTCCACATCTTGGCTATTGTGAATAATACTGCGATGACTATGGTAGTCAAGGAAAAATATATTTTAAAAATGCAAATTTTTTCTCATATACCAAATGAATAATAAAAAAGGAAATTGTTAGAAATTACAGCAAACTACTCTTAGCCCTCACTTTAGAAATAAGCAAAGGCATTGAATATTAATTTTCTAGAGTGTTTTTTTTATAACAAGGAATGTTAGAGGTTTTAACAACCTATCTGCCAATATAAAAATGCCAACCTAATATCAAAATATATTTCAATATGATATATTTTAATATGAAAATATATTACACATCCTATATAATAAAAGCTTAATTGTAAATTTTCTGGACCCAGGTGTTCAACCAGAGCGCAGGGCCAGCCAACTGCCAAACACCCCTCCCCTTGTTGGCGCCACCCCAGCCTTGGGCATGGTTCAGGCAGCCAGGAGCAGGGAGGCCCCAGCCTAGAGCCTGCAGTCTCTAGGGACCCTATCCATGCACGAATTTCGTTCACTGGTCCTCTAGTTTTAATATAAAAGAAAATATTAACTAGCATCGTACCTCTAATATATAGGTAATGTAAATAGGGAGGGAAGAGAGAATTTCAGGTGACTATATAAAATAAATCATTTTTCTTAATTTTTGGATAAAATGTTTTTACTTTATTCATATATATATATTCAAGAGGCATATAATGTCATCATGGGCTGGAAACACAGATAAGGCAGAAAGAACTTTAACATGGGATTGGCAATATCTCTGTCCCTAGTGAAATTTTCAAAACATTAGTTCCTTACAGGATAATCTCAGAAATTCTTAGTTTTGAGCATATTAGTTATATCATGTGCCTCCTTCTTTTTGTACTTGAATTACTCTAGATTGTGAACATTCACCCGAACTGAGACTTAAGTTGCTTTCAAAACATCTGCAAAGTAAAAGTAAAAGTAAAAATGTATGTGAAACCTAAATCAATTCTCACAGCACCCTGTAAATCCTTGAGTTATGTCAAAACATAATTTCTTGTTCAGGGGCATGTTATATGAACTAAGAGGTTGAGTGAACATAACCTTCCCAAGATAAGAAAATACAATTGCAAATGTGCAGCATTCTGAAGAGTGGGCCTGTGACTGTTAGATTTAAGTATTTCTGAGTTTATGGAAGTTGCATCATCAATGACTAGGAAGGATAATGCAAAGAGAAATATTAGACAGTGAGCATTGCAAAGATAAATGAAAATGGAGAACTTAGTAGCAAAAATACATATATGCTCTTAAAATGAGAAAAATTTCAATCCTTTCAAATCCAATTCACAGGAGAAACGCAGTTCTTTTGCTTGTTTGTTTTATTGCTATCCTTTTTCCAAGCCCCAGTTCCTCTTAAGACTCTGAATTGGTAAAAAAAAAAAATAAATAAATAAAATAAAATAAAAAATGATTAAGCCTTCTTGTGTATATGTGTCCAACTTAATCGACATACAAGGAAATCTTCCAAGTTTAAAATCAAATAAATGACACCACTTGATGATGTTGCAAGTGAAGAAACAGCAAAGTCATACTGCAGATCTCTTAGTAACATCTCTCCTCTGGTCCTGTTTCAGCAAGCCAACAATGTCATCGAGGCATAATGATGTGACAGAAATGCTGCTTTTAAAATAGTCTCTCCATCAGCTCTTTCTTAAAGAATTCACATACAGCATCTAATGAAACCTTGCACAGTCTATCTCAATTTCTCTAGGCTACAAATCACCCATGAGTTCATTTGTCAATAGGCATAAAAGCCACATAATTACATTTAAATTGCTATAGAATAATAGTAAAAGAAGAAAATAGAAGTAGTCAATTGGGTACATACAACTTCTCTTACATAGGACCTAACACTGAGCAAATCCAAATACATAAAATTTATAAAGTAAGAAATCACTGGAAAATTCCTCATTTTCCCCATAGCATCAGCAAAAAAGAAAAAGGATCAAAAGCACCCTTTAAGAATTGTATCTCCTGCTTTGATCTTTATGAAACTTAAATATTCTTCTTCACTGTGCACTTACATGCCCCTTCACCCTTTTCATTTTTGTTATTGTTGCTGTTGTTATAGTTCTTAGACTTTGTCCTTAATGAAACAGTACTGTTCTAGTAGTACTTTCAAAGAAACATGCTATGAAAATCCTAATTGAAATATTAAGATGTGCTTTAGCTGTAATTAAAAAGAAAAATGTGTAGTACCTGTATTGAATATTATCTCTTTTCCTGGGTTTGATATTTCTAATGTTAGATTAACAAGGAAAGGGTAAAGGAAGTCAGAAAAGAATTCATAATTTACAATAATCCATATTACTAATTGTTCACCTTAGTTCTACTTTTGTCACTTTTAATACCTAAAGGAAGGTGTATTCTTTCAAATCTAGTTATGCTTAGACAGTGAAGTTATCTCAGGGTTGAAAAAAAATCATTTATATCCAGGGGATACATGCTTACTTCACTCTTATTTAAAAGATCATTGAAGTTTAACATTTATTATGGAACTAACATTTATTATTAGAGAATGTGGAAAACTCCTATTAAAATATCAGCAATAGAAATTTTTATAACTAACTGTAAAGGGTACCTCAATGTCTACTTCCAAACTGATTTGATGAATACAGAAAAGGTCAAACTAAAAATAACGAGACAGAATCAGTTATAAGTGTAGTAGCATATGCCTCATTTAATAATGAACTCTAAATTTGCACCATAGTTTAAGTGGTATCATGAATGTTAATTCTGACAGCAAAGGGTTATGAACTACCTGTCGACTTGCACCTGACACAAGGTGATACAATTTTGAGCTAATGAAACTCTGATGAACCAGAAGGTGAAAAACTGACATGAGTGGGCTAGTGGGAAGAACGTGCTGTTGCAGGGCAGCACATTCAAAATGACATGGTGTCCTGAAACAGAGCAACTGTGATCCCATCTGTTTATAAAGTCTAACTGTGTCAGTTAAAATCTCCCTACGCAGGCAATGTATTTTGTAGGAGATTTTTATTATACCCATAAAAATTCAGATGTTTAAAGTTAGGCCCAGTACACAAAATTTGTGCACTGGGGGGGGGGGGGGGGGGGCGTGTCCCTCAGTCCAGCATGTGCCCTTTTGCAGTCTGGGACCCCTCACTCCTTATTGTCCAGTTGCTTGTTGCTCCTTACTGCTCAGCAAGCTGCAAGGGAGAGGCTCCTGCCATTGTTGCTGTGCCTGCCAGCAGTGAGCCCGGCTTCTGGCTGAGTGGCGCTCCACCTGTGAAAGTGCACTGACCACCAGGGGGCAACTCTTACATTGACTCTCTGCCCCGTGGTGGTCAGTGTGCATCATAGCAACCAGTCGTTCTGCTGTAATGGTTGCTTAGGCTTTTATTATTTAGATTTTTTGACACTCTGAGCAGTGGTGAAGACTTGCATGTGGAAAGTATAGTTTGGATAATAAATTTTACACAAGAACTGATTCAAAATTTCTGAACATAGCCGAAAGCGGTTTGGCTCAATGGTAGAGCGTCGTCGGTCTGAGGACTGAAAGGTCCTAGATTCGATTCCGGTCAGGGGCATGTATGTTGGTTGCAGGCACATCCCCGATAGGGGGTGTCTAAGAGGCAGCTGGTCGATGTTTCTCTCTCATCAATGTTTCTAGCTCTCTATCTCTCTCCCTTTCTTTCTGTGGAAAATCAATAAAATATATTTTTTAAAAATTGGAAAAAAAAATTTCTGAACATAGTGATGTTCACAAACACTTATTTTTAAAAACATGACAGTGATCAAATGGGAATATAATTTATGTTTATTAAAATTGACAACAAAAGGAGACAACAATGGACATTTTAAAATGATAAAGGGAACATTACATCAAGAAAATATAACACTTCTTAATATCCAGTATATGTACCCAATCAGGGAGCACTGAAATATACAAAACAACAACTCACAGAATTAAAGGGAGAAACAGGTCAAAACGTGACTGTAGTTGGGAAACTGAATCCTCCACTGACAGCTCTAGACAGATCAACCAAACAGAAAATCAATAAAGAAATATCAGTCTTAAATGAAACACTAGGCCAAATGAAAATAATTGACATTTATAGAACTTTTCATTCAGAACATCAGTTTATATATTCTTCTCCAGTGCACTTGGAACATTCTGAAGGATAGACTATATGTTGGTTCACAAAACAAACATAAAAAAAAAAAAAGTTCAAGAAGTTTGAAATTATACCATGCCTATTCTCTGACCAGGATGCCTTGAAATTATAAATTGACTGTAAAAAGGAAGTAAAAACCCCCACAAATTCCTAGACATTAAACAACATACTGCTAAAAATGACCGGCTGAAACTGGTTTGGCTCAGTGGATAGAGCGTCAGCCTGCAGACTGAAAGGTCCCGGTTTCGATTCCAGTCAAGGGCACGTACCTTGGTTGTGGGCACATCCCCAGTGGGGGATGTGCAAGAGGCAGCTGGTCGATGTTTCTCTCTCATTGACGTTTCTGACTCTCTAATCCTCTCAATTCCTCTCTGTGTAAAATCAATAAAATATATATTTTTAAAAATGACCGGGTCAAAGAAGAAGTAAAAGACAAGATCAAAAGATATATAGAGACAAATTAGAAGGACAATATGACATATCAAAATTACTTTGATGCAGCAATAAGAGGGGACTTTATATAATTGTAGGCTTATCTCAAGAAATAAGAGAAATCCCAAGTAAACAACCTAACATCACATCTTAAAGTAATAGAAAAAGAACAAAAGCAACCCAAAGCCAGCAGAACAAAGGAAATAATAAAAATTAGAGCAAAATTAAATAAAATAGAGAACAAAAACACTGTAAAAATTAATATAACAAAGAGCTGGTTCTTTGAAAAGATTAATAAAACTGGCAAATCCCTGGCTAGACTCTACGGAAAAAAGAAAGGATGAGACCATATAAACAAAATAAGAAATGAGAGGAGAAGTCACCGCACACATCACAGATACACAAAGAATCATAAAAGAATATTATTAAATTCTATATAAAATAAAATTCAATAACTAGAAGAAATAGGTAAGTTTCTAGAAATATAATAAAGTTCCTACATTAAATCATGAAGAACTGGAAAATCAAAATATACCAATCAGCAGTGAGGAAGATGAAACAATCATGAAAAACTTCCCCAAAAGTAAAAATCCAGGACAGATGGCTTTACCAATAAATTCTACCAAATGTTCAAACAAGATTTAAAACCTTTTTTCTCAAACTTTTCCAAAAAATTTTAAGAGGAGGCAATACTTCCTAACATATTCTATGAGGCAAATATAATCCTGATACCAAAACCTGGCAATGATAACACAAAAAATAAAATTACAGACCAAATCTCCGATGAATACAGATGCAAAAATCTTAAACAAAATGCTGGCAAATCAAATAAAGCAGTAAATCCAAAAATAATATGTCATGATCAAGTGGGGCTCATTCTAGGGGCATAAGGATGGTTCAACACATGCAAATCTATCAATGAAATCCATCACATTAAAAAAGAAAGGATAAAATAATACGATCTTATTAATAGATTTAAAAAAAAGCATTTGATAAGCTACAAAGTCAATTTTTAAATCCATTATTCAATAAAATTGCAATAGAAGCAAAGTACCTCAACGTAATAATGGCCATTAATGATAAACCTTTAGCTAATAATCATACTCAATGGTGAAAAACTGAAAGCTTTCCCTTTAAGATCAGGAACAAGACAAGGATGTCCACTTACACCATTCTTTTTTTTTTTTTTTTAATATATTTTATTGATTTTCTTTTTGCCCCCATCCCTCCCTCCTACACATCCTCTCCCTCCCCAGAGTTTTATGTCCATTGGTTGTACTTATATGCATGTATACAAGTCCTTCGGTTGATCTATTATCTCCCCCAGATCTTCCTCCCCTCCCCACTGTAATTTGACAGTCTGCTTGTTGATTTACTGTCTCTACATCTATATTTTGGTTCATCAGTTTATAATGTTCTTTATTATCCACAAATGAGTGAGGTTATGTGGTGTTTCTCTTTCATTGATTGGCTTATTTCACTCAGCATGATGTTCTCCAATTCCATCCAGGTTGCTGCAAATGATGAGAATTCCTTCTTTTTTATGGCAGCATAGTATTCCATTGTGTAGATGTACCATGGTCTTTGGATCCAATCATCTGCTGACGGGCACCTAGGCTGTTTCCAAATTCTGGCTATTGTAGATTGTGCTGCTATGAACATAGGGGTGCATACATCTTTTTTGATTGGTGTTTCTAGTTTCTTGGGATATAATCCTAGAAGTGGGATTACTGGGTCAAATGGGAGTTCCATTTTCAGTTTTTTGAGGAAACTCCACACTGTTCTCCACAGTGGTTGCACCAGTCTGCATTCCCACCAGCAGTGCATGAGGGTTCCTTACACCATTCTTATTCAACATAGTGCTTTAAGTCTGAGTCAGGGCAAGAAAGCAAGAGAAAGAAATAAAAGACATCTAAATAGAGAAGAAAGAAGAGTAAAACTGTCCCTTTTGCAAATGACATAATCCTACCCTGTTTCCCCGAAAATAAGGCAGTGTATTATATTATTTTTTTCTCCCAAAGTTGCACTAGGTTTTATTTTCAGGGGATGTCTTATTTTCAGGGAAACACGGTAATATATAAAAACCCAGGGTCATAACATCCAAAATGACCAAAGGCTAGACCGACCAGAAATCAGTGCTGGGTTGGCATTGCGACCCATAACTGACTGCTGCCACTGAAGGCGCCACAATCCTGCACTGTCTGCTGACTGGGCTGCAAATCAGGCCCAAAGAGAGGCCCATGGAGAGAAAAGCAGGGTCTGATCCATAACAGCCCAGGGCAGCTATTGATCAGCACTTGCCTCTCTCTTTCACTCTGGAGCCTGGCCAGCAGCTGCATCTCTTTCTCTTGGGCCTTCCCTGGGGCTGCTGAAAAGCCCCACCTCTTTGATTAGGCCCATTGATAGGCCCAGAGATGATGACTGGCATAGAAACTGGCCAATCACAAACAAATCGGGGTGAAGTGTGAGGAACCAATGGCTGCCTAGGAGGTGGAGCTATTGACACTGACTGGCAAAGAAAGTGACCAATCAGAACCAAATCTGGGTGAAGTGCAAGAAGCCAATGGCTGTCTAAGAGGCAGAGCTTTTTAACACTGACTGGCATAGAAAAAATCGAGCAATCAAAACCTAATCTGGGTGCACTACAAAGGTAGAAACTCAGGTGGGGGCTGAGAAGGGGTTTGAAGGGCAACAGCTGTTTGGTGTAAGGTATAAGAAAGGGGTTCAATTTTTTTAATGATCAGTTTGGCAATATAGTGCATATGGCTGGCTATCAGTCCAGATATAGGGATCATGTATTTTTGTCTTCCAAGAGCATCTCCTCCTGATGAAAAAGGCTTTCTCCCCCGATCCCATTTAAGCAATCCTATTCTATATAATCTATCTATACTACTAAAAGGGTAATCTGCTAATTAGACTGGGTCAACTGGTCATCTTTCATATGTTCGACTTCCTTCTGGACACAGCCATGGTGGTGAGGGCCAAGGCAGAAGCCATTGGGGGTAATCAGGCTGTCAGGGGATATCAGTTGGGGGCAAGATCTGGTCAGCAGGGGAGGGCAGTTAGGGGTGAGCAGGCAAGCAGGCAAAGGCAGTTAGGGAAGATCAGGCAGACAGGCAGTTCAGTGGTTAGGAGCCAGGAGTCCCAGATTGCAAGAGGGATGTCCAACTGATGGTTTAGACCTGAACCCTGGTTTTGGCCTGATCCTATAGGGATTGGGCCTAAACGGGTGGTCGAACATCCCCAGAAAGGTCCCCAATTGGAGAGGGTGCAGGCTGGGCTGAGGGAACCTCCTCTCTCTTCCCCCTACCCCTGCTGCACAAATCTTGTGCATCAGGCCACTAGCTCTGTTTATATAAAAAAAAAAAAAAAACCTAAAAACTCTACCAAAATACTATTGGAAACAATAAACAAATATAGTCAAGTAGCATGATATAAAATCATTGTGCAAAAATGCATTGCCTTCCTGTATTTTAACAACAAAACTTAAATTAAAAAAAAATAAATGACAAAAACAATTCCTTTTAGAATTTCAACCAAAAGGAAAATACCTAACAAAGAAGGTGAAAGACCTATATACTAAAAATTACAAAGCATTTTAAAACGAGATTTAAAAAGACACAGCACAATGGAAAATATTTTATTTATTATATGAAATGCTTTATTTATATTTCCTACTTTCAAATACATATCCCATATAAATATGCAAGAAATTCTATATGGCCAAAATTAAGAGTAGAATAATATTATACAAATGAGATTGCACTTCTAGGCTGTCAAAATATATCACACAATCATCAATTATGATATAGTTCCCCTTACTAAATTTATATTATAGGTCAGATTCTTTAGGAGGCAGGCATCAAAATGAAATCAGATGTGCAAGAGACTTACTAGAAGAAATTCCTATGAAAACTAGCAGGGGGAGGAGAAAGGAGTAAGTAAGAGAAACTTCTGGCCATGATACAAGACTGACATTTATAAAAAAGGAGGAAGAAAAGGGTCTTGGAGTTCAGACTGTGTAGTTCAGCTTTGAGAGATTCTCTGCAAAGGCCCAGAGCAAAGAATGCCTGTTAATAAAACCCTATATAGACATTATGCAGCTTGAGGCTGATTGTGTGTCACCTACCTTCTTGCAACAAGTTACCTTGAAGGGAGATCTGAGCAGTGTGCCTTCATGGCTTCCTTACCCTGTTAATAATAAAATTAAAGGAGGAACTTTTAAAACAACAATTCTAAAAGACTTTGGATCTATGACCCCCTATACATTTAAACAAATGATTAAGAACCTCAAAGAAGTAGGAAGAGAAACCAAGATAGCAGTGTAGGTAAATCTAGTACTTGCCATCTCCCACAATCACATCGAAATTGCAACTAAAATACAGAACAACCATCAGTCAGAACCACCTGAAATCTGGCTGAGTGGAAGCCCTTCAAATAGAGAATTAAAAAAGAGAGCACATTGAGACTGGTAGGAGGGGTGGAGGCACAAAATGGTTTGGTTCAATACCCATGTGTGGCATATTTTTAATCAGAAGTTATATCTTGGCTGTGGAGGCCTCCTGTGAGGATCAAGGATCTCAGCCTCATACCAGAACTACTATCCCAAAGCTCCAGGGCCAGGGAGAGAAATCCCTATAACTTTGGGATATAAACACCAGTAGGAATTGTGGCTGAATGACACAGAAGCATCTGGAGACCCAGGCAGTTCCTCTTAAAGGCCCTGTGTAAAACCAACTCAGACTCACTCCCTCTGAGATCTAGCACTGGGGCTGCAGCTTGAAAGAATCCAGGGACATATGGGGAGAAACTAAATTGTCTGGTATCAAGACAAGAACTGGATGTAGAGGGAAGTTTTCTCCAAGGAAAAATCCTGGCAGAAGTCATTGTTCCTCTGCCAAAAGATGACTGGCAGGCAACATATCTAAGTCTCCATCAACCTTCACACTCTGCTCATTCTGCCCTGGTGATTATCTGAAATCTCAATTTTCAGCCCCACCTAAACTGTTTGCAACGGCTTTTCAATATGAATGGTCTGTCCTGGTCAGGACTCAGACTTTCCTAAAATCTCTCAAACAAATAGCCACTGAACTCAGCCTGCCCCATAACTTAATGAGAGCTTCAAGGAATTTATTAAGAATGTCAAGGAATTTAGTGAGAATTTCAAGTAATTTAATGAGAACATCAACCATGAAAAAGGATCAATCAGAAATAAAAGATGCTCTAACTGAAATAAAGAGTAATGTACAGGGAATTAACAGTAGAGTATAGGACATTGAGAATCAAATCAGTGATTTGGAATCTGAGGAAGAAAAAACACCCAATCAGAAAAGTAAAAAGCAAAAAGAATACAAAAATATGAAGATAGTTTAAGGAGCTTCAGGGACAACTTCAAGTATGCAAACATTGGAATCATGCAGGTGCCAGAGGAGGAAAGAGGGAGGAAGAAATTGAAAAACTATTTGGAGAAATAATGACAGAAAACTTCACCTACCTGGTGAAATAAATAGACTTACAAGTCCAGGAAGCACAAAGAGTCCCGAACAAGATAAACCCAAATAGGTCCACAGTAAGACACACCATAATTAAAATGCCAAGGGTTAAAGATAAAGATATAATCTTAAAAGCAGCAAGAGAAGAGCAGTTAGTTACCTACAAGGTAGTGCCCATAAACAGTTTATTTCTCAACAGAAACTTTGCAGGCCAGAAGGGAGTGGCAAGAAATATTCAAAGTGGTGAAAAGCAAGGACTTACAACCAAGATTATTCTACCCAGAAAAGTTGTCTTTTAGAATTGAAGGTCAGATAAATAACTTCAGAGAAAGATAAAGCTAAAGGAGTTCATCATCACCAAACCAGTATTACATGAAATGTTGAAGGGTCTGAATAATAATAATAATAATAATAATAATAATAATAAGTCAAAAATAAGAAAAATGGCAATAAGTATATATCTATTAATAATTGAATCTAAAAATTAAAATAAATGAATAAGGAATCTAAGGAACAAAATAAATTAATGAATAAAATAGAACCAGAGTCATGGAAACATGGTATAGGCTGATGAATCTCAGAAGAAAGGAGGGCTTAGGGTGGGTGGGAAGAGGTTAACCCAAGAACTTATATACATATATGTGTTGCCCATGGAAAAAGATAATAGGGTGATGAAGGCCTGGGGTTGGGTGGGCTTCAGTGGAGAAGGGCAATTGGGGGGAAAAGAGGGCAATATTTTTAATATTTTTAAAAATATTTTTAAATAATATTTTTAAAATAAATATTTTTAAAAAGAGAAAGTGAAAAACGTGCTTCAAAGAGCTTATGTTGATGTGGATTATAACTATCAGTTTATTCTGTTAGAAAGTTAAATAGGAAATTAAAAATATATAATAGTTTTAAAATAACAAAAAATAATTTATTACATTAACATAAGTAATACATTTTCCTGAAAAATAATTTTCAAACCAAAGAAAGAATAAGAAGAATGATATCGTTTTACTTAGAAAAAGATGTTTCTATTATCTCCTTTGTTGTTCACAGTTGGATTTTTATATCAGCTTGTGCATATAATTTGTTGTGAAATGTCATTTCAGGTTTTGTAATTGAAGAAAATTATAGTTCACACAGATATGTAAATTAGTGAAAGAGACAAAATGAAAGTGTCTTTAGGGACCTCCATGCACATGTTCAGAAGCTTTGATTAAAGCATTAACTACTCTTCATACATTAAATATGATAATGTGTTTAATTTATAAAAATTATCTTGCAGATACAGAATATGTTTTTGCTAAAAAGTAAGACCCAACTAAAAAGTAACTGTCAATATGAATTCTTCTGTAATTCTTTTAACTAAAAATATTTTCAAATATTCAAACATTCACAACACATGTAAAATTATTTTGGCTTTAATCATTTCTGCCTTCCAGAGGTCCTGCATATTTTCTTTCCAAGGTGCCTACAGCAATGGATTTTGCTAGTTGCCAATAAACATTGAATGTTGGTATCTATTACATTATATTTGGCATTAAAGTAATAATACCAGATTATTAGAGGCCCGGTGCACAAAATTTGTGTGCTTGGGGGGAGAGGGAGAAGGGAGCTGCCCCTCAGCCCAGCGTGCACCTTCTCCAATCTGGGACCCCTAAGGGGATTTCTGACTGCCGGTTTAGGCTCAATTTCTGTGGACTTCTGGCTCTCAACTATTTACCTTCCTGCTAGCCTGATAACCCCCAACTGCCCTCTCCTGCGGGTCTGATCTACCCTAACTGTCCTCTCCTGAAGGCCTGGTTCCCCCCAACTGCCCTCCCCTGCTGGCCTGGTTGCACCTAACTGCCCTCTCCTGCTGGCCTAATCTACCCACAACTGCCCTCCCCTGCCAGCAATTTTGTGATGGCCATCTTTGATCACGTGGGGGCAGCCATCTTGTGTGACAGGATATGATTACATATCACAAGCTATATGTTATCTTTATAATAGCATGTTTTTGCAGTATTTTTTTTTGTTTTGTTTTGTTTTGTTTTTTAAATTTCCCAGAAAATAAAAAATAAGTTGGCTTCAAGTATTTATTGCATAAAAGGTGCTTTGATCAGTGATTGTGTCTTATTTTCTTTTCTAAGGCTTCAATAGTAAATAATGTCTTATTCTATTGCTTAAGTAGATTGTAACTACCAATCAGTAATAATAACCTGATTTTTCTTTATATTAATTACATTACACTGTTTTATATACATGTGTTATATGAATTATGTGTCTTTTTGTCATTATATTTTTACTGAATAATTTAACACATCATAGTATCTTGAATTATAGAGATAATTCTGTCTGATAAACACACCCTTTTCTTCATGAAGTCTATAATAGTTTGTGAGATAATGAATACATAGGAAAACAATAATTATGCCAGTGCTTCTACAATGTGAGGCACATATATAATTTTAATTATCCTAGAAGCCATATTAAAGTAAAAGTAATATAGAGGAAATTAATTTTAATCATGCATTATATTTAACCCAATAGATCCAAAATGTTGTCATTTCAAGATATAATTTTTATGAAAATTATTAATGAACTATTAAATTATTTTTATTGTATTATGTGTTTGTTTTATACTTATAACACCTCGATTTACTTATGAATTTTTAATTGGGAATACTTGATTTATAGTAAGATTTCATAAAATTTACAGTTTAAATAGTGGATTCACATGCTGAAGTTATTCCTTGGGTATTTAAATACTTTTCAGTATTCAAACTGAGTATAGAATACATTTTAAAATTTAAATAAAATATTTGCAAACATTCTAGTTGATAAGGGTTTAATATCCAAAATATATGTCATTCTTACAACTACAATATATAACAAAAGCATATAAATACAGTTTTAAAAATAAAAATAGAAAAAGATAGTGCATTATATCACTTATATGTGGCAAACATAAAAGCTAAATTATATAAACTATATAAATGGTGGTTGCTAGGGTCTGGGGCAGGGGGAGATGGGGCAGTTGCCAGACAAAGTATACAAACTTCCACTATATGATAAATAAGTTCTGGGGCTATAATGTGCAGCTTGGTGACTATAGTTAACTGAATTGTAAACTTAAACATTTCTAAAAGAGTTCTTAAATGTTCTCATCACAGACACACACAAAAAATGGTAATTATGTGAGGTGATGGAGGTATGAACTATCTTGGTAATCATTCCACAATGTATTAAATCATCACATTGTACATCCTGAACTTATACAATATTATACATCAACCAGAGGCCCGATGCACGAAATTCATGTGAGGGCCTTGGCCCCAGCTTCTGCCCACCACCACAGCAGCTGGGGCCTCTGCCTTGGTCTCCACCCACTTGGCTTTGTCTGGAAGGAAGGACATCCAGAAGGACATCTGGTCTAATCAGCATATTACACTTTTATTATTATAGATTATATTCCAATAAAGCTAGAAAAATTACATTACATTTATTTAAAAAATATTTTTTTTCTCAGTCACATTAGCTACATTTAATTTAGTGACATGTGCCTGATGGCTATTTATCTCAATACTACAACCTTAACGTTCTTATTTTAGTGTTTATAGATTCATCAATATGTTTAATGGCATTTGAATGAAAAACTGTCATTGGCATGAAGACAGTAACTCCTGAATTTTGTAACATTTAAGTATTTTAAAATATACACTGTGAAAAAAACTAAACCACATTGTTTTTGTTTCTAAGCATTTGATATAATGTCTTAGAGTAAAAATATTTCCTATTTTATCTGGAAAATATTTCCCTTAAGCAAGTGCATTCTTCCTTGAACTAATGCCTAAGCAAGCTACATATTCCAGAAAGAGAATTAAATCAACCTATCCAGTCAATGGGTGACAGATGAAAATTAGATCTGGATATCATATTATCTACATTCCCATCCAGCATGGATTGCATGAATTCTAAAAGTATCTGATGGTTTTGTAAAACTTCTGGAGTAATAAAGAGCCAAGATTATAAATCTTGATTATAAAACTTTAAAAATGCCTTAATATCTTAATGTTAAATAGATCAATGTGCTGACATTGTTTTAATCTTTATTGTTGAAAATATTAAAGATGTCCCCTTTTACTAGTAATTTTTCCCCATTGACCCTCTCCTTTCCACTCCAACCCCCTACCCAGACTTTCACCTCATTTTTGTCTGTGTCCATGGGTTATGCATAAATGCATATGTTCTTTGTTGAATCTCCTTCAGCCACCCCCCTCTTTTTTTTCTCTCTCTGAAAATTCTCAGTCTGTTGTATGCTTCCATGTTTATGGATCTATTTTGTTTGTCAGTTTATTTTGTTTGGTAGATTCAACATATAAGAGAGATTTTGTGAAATTTTGTCTTCCTCTGACTGGCTTATTTCACTTAGCATAATACTCTCCAGGTCCATCCATGTCATCTCAGAAGGAAAGACGTTCTTGTGCTGAAACCAGTTTGAATCAGTGGAAAGAGCATCAGCCTGCAGACTGAGAGGTCCCACTTTCGATTTTGGTCAAGGGCATGTGCATCGGTTGTGGGCAGATTCCCAGTGGGAAGTGTGCAGGAGGCAGCTGATTGATGTTTCTCTCTCATTGATGTTTCTAGCTCTCTGTGCCTCTCAATTCCTCTCTGTAAAAAATCAATAAAATACACATTTTTTTAAAAAGAGGTCCTTGTTTTTTACAGCTGCATAGGTTTTCATTGTGAATATATACCACATCATTTTTATCCATTAATCTACTGAATAGGCATTTCGGCTGTTTCCTGACCTTGACTATTGTAAATAATGCTGCTATGAACACAGGAAGGCAAATATTGTTTCTTATTGGTGTTTCATGGGTCTTAGGATTTTTCCTAGAAGTGGGACCCCTGGATCAAAAGGAAGTTTCATTTTTAATTTTTTGAGGAAGCTCCACAGTAGTTTCCACAGTGGCTGCACCCAGTCTGCATTCCCACCAGCAGTGCACGAGGGTTCCTTTTTGCTCCTCATCCTCGCCAGCACTTGTTCTGTGTTGATTTATTGATGATAACCATGCTGATAGGTGTAAGGTGGTACTTCATTGTGTTTTTAATTTGCATCTCACTGATGATTAGTGATGCTGAGCATCTCTTCATTTGCCATTTGTATGTTCTCTTTGGAGAAATATCTATTAAGGTCCTCTGCCCATTTTTGATTGGGTGGTTTGCCTTTCTTTTGTTGAGTTGCATGAGTACTATATATATTTTGGAAATTAACCAGTTATCAGATATATCATTGGTAAATATGTTCACTTTTGCAATGTGTTCTCTTTTAATATTGGCTGTGAAGAGAAGCTTTTTATTTTTATGTAGTTTAACTTGTTTAGTTTTCCTCTGTTTCTCTTGCCCTATACATTGTATCAGTGAAAATTTTGATATATGAGATCATTAAGATTTTGCTGATGTTTTTTTTTCAAGGATTTTTATGGTTTCATGACTTATATTTAAGTCTTTTATCTCTTTTGAGGTTATTCTAGTGCAGTGTTTCCCAACCTTCTCTCATGATGAGAATCACCTGGTGGAGTTGTTAAAACACAGATTCCTGAATCCCAACTAAGAAGTGCTAAACTAGAATTTTTGGGAACATATAGGTAAAATTGTATACTTAACTAGTGCTCTAAGACAGATTTTATATACAGAGCACTAAGTTAGGTATGCAATTTTACCTATATGTTCTCAAAAATTCTAGTTTAGCACTTCTTAGTTGGGATTCAGGAATCTGTGTTTTAACAACTCCACCAGGTGATTCTCATCATGAGAGAAGGTTGGGAAACACTGTTCTAGTGTATGGTGTAAGTAGTAGTCTACTTCATTTTTATACATATACATATACATATACATATACATATACATATACATATACATATACCTGCCCAATCATCCCAACACCATTTATTGAAGAGACTGCCTTTACTCCATTATATGCTCTTATCTCATCTATCAAATATTAATTGATCATAATAGCTTAGATCAATTTCTGGGTGTTCTGTTCTATTCCATTGACCTATATACCACTTCTTGTGCCAGTATCAGGTTGTTTTGCTTAAAGTGGCTTTGTTATAACTTGATATGCAGTATTATGATCCCTCCAATTATTTTTTTCTTTCTCAAGATTTCTGTGGCTAATCATTTTTTCTGTGTTTTTTTTTTTTTTTCAATATAAATTTTTGGAGTATTTGTTCTAGATCTTGGAATATACCATTGATATTTTGATAGTCATTGAATTAAATCTATAGATTGCTCTAGTTAATATGGACCTGTTAGTAATGTTGATTCTACTAAACCATGAACACAATATAGTCTTCCACTTATTTATAGCTTCAACTATCTCTTTTTTCAACATTCTGTAGTTTTCTGAGCATAGGTCTTTTACCTCCTTGGCTAAGTTTATTTCTAAGTATGTTAATTTTCTAGTTGCAATGGTAAATAGGACTGAGTTTTTTTTCAGTTTTTCTTTCTAAGAATTCATTATTGGTATATAAAAATGCCATCAATTTCTGGGTATTAATTTTGTATCCTGCTACATTGCCAAATTCATTTATTAAACCTAGTAGATTTTTGGTGGAGTCTTTAGGGTTTTCTATATACAATATTATGTCATCTGCGAATAACAAAAGTTTTACGTCTTCCTTTCCAATTTGGATGCCTTTTAGTTATTCTTTTCTGATTGCTGTGGCCAAGTCTAACAGTACTATCTATAGTAATAAAAGTGTAATATGCTTATTAGACCAGACATCCTTCTGGACGAACTTCTGGACAAAGCCAGGGCTGTGACGGAAGCCTGGTCCTGGGTGCCAGAGGGAAGCTGGTGCTGGCAGCCAGGAAAAGGAAGGCCTACTTGTACATGAATTTCATGCATCGGGCCTCTAGTGCAGTGTTTTTCAAGCTTTTTTGGGCAAAGGCACACTTGTTTCATGAAAAAAATCACGAGGCACACCACCATTAGAAAATGTTAAAAAATTTAACTCTGTGCCTATATTGACTATATATAAAGTAATTCTCTTGAATAGGAATCAAATAAACACAAAAAAAGTATTTTATAATTACTTTATTATGAAATATTAAGTAAACAAAATAGTGAAAAATTATAAAATTCTTGTCTTGTCTGCACCTACGGCACACCAGGCAACATCACTAGTGTGCTGCGGAACAGCGGTTGAAAAACGCTGCTCTAGTGTTGAATAAAAGTGGTGAAAGTGTATATCCTTTCTTATTCCTGTCTTAGGATAAATTATTTTAGTTTTTTCCCACTGAGCATGATGTTGGCTGTAGGTTAGTCACATTTGGCCATTATTATGTTGAGGTGTTATCTTTTTATTCCCAGCTTGCTGAGATTTTTTATAAAAAATGGATGTTAAATTTTGTTGAATGCCTTTTCTGCATTTATTGATATGATCATGTGATTTTATCTTTCAATATGTTTATGTCTTATATCACATATTTTTATTTGAAATATTGTACCAGATTTGTATCCCTGGAGTAAATTCCACTTGGTCATGTGTATTTTTTTGAATATATTGTTGAATGTGATTGACTAATATTTTGTTGAGGAATTCAGCTTCTATGTTCATCAGGGATATTGGCCTGTTATTATCTTCCTTTGTAGTGTCTTTATTTGGGTTTAGAATTAGGATATGCTGGCCTCATGAAAAGAACTTGAAGTGTTCCTTTCTCTTGTATTTTCTGAAATACCTTGAAGAGGAATGGCGTTTGTTTTTATTTGAATATCTGGTAAAACTCTCCTATGAAGCCGGTTGGGCCAGGCATTTTTTGTGCTAGGAGTTTTTGATTACTGCTTCATTTCATCCCTTATTATCAGCCTATTCAGTTTTAGAAGGCTACATTTTTATAGGATTATGTCCATTTCATCCACATTATCCAACTTGTCATATAGTTATTCATAGTATTTTCCTACTATGCTTTGTATTTCTATGGTATCAATTGTTACTTTACCTCTTTAATTTCTTATTTTATTTATTTGGGTCCTCTCTCTGTTTCTTTTTTCTTTTCTTTTTTTAATATATTTTATTGATTTTTTTACAGAGAGGAAGAGAGAGGGATAGAGAGTTAGAAACATCAATGAGAGAGAATCGCAGATCAGCTGCCTCCTGCACACCCCCCACTGGAGATGTGCCCTCAACCAAGGCACATGCCCTTGACCAGAATCGAACCTGGTACCCTTCAGTCTGCAGGCTGACGCTCTATCCACTGAGCCAAACTGGTTTTGGCTCTTTTTTCTTTTTTAATATATTTTATTATTTTTTTATAGAGAGTAAGGGAAAGGGATAGTTAGAAACATCAGCTGCCTCCTGCACATTTCCTACTGGGGATATGCCCTCAACCAAGGTACATGCCCTTGACTGGAATTGAACCTGGGACACTTCAGTCCACAGGCCTACACTCTAACCACTGAGCCAAACCAGTTTTGGCTCTCTATTTCCTGATGGGTCTGGCTAAAGGTTCATTAATATTACTTATCTTTTCAAAGAACTAGCACTTGGTTTCATTGATCTTTTCTAATATTATTATTTTTTTTTTGCCTCCATGTCATTTATTTTCTGTTTTGATCTTTATTATTTCCTTCTTTCTACCTACACTGGGTTTTTCTTATAGTTCTTCTTCTAGTTCTTTAAGTTGTAGAATTATATAATTTATTAAAAATTTTTATTTCTTTCTTGAGGTAGTGCTATAAACTTTCTTCTCATGACTGCTGTTACCATAGGTTTTGGGTGGTTTTATGTTAATTTTCATTTGTTTTTATGAAGTTTTTAAATTTATTTCTTAATTTAATTGTTAACCATTAATTATTTAATAACATGAATTTTTTTCAATATTCTTTAATGTTTTGGGGAGACTGTGTTCTAATGTGGTCTACCTTTGAAATTGTTAATTATTTTACTTGATTTTTAGTTTATGCCATTGTGAACTGAGAAGTTGCTTGATATGACCCCATCCTCTTAAATTTGGGAGACTGTGTTCTAATGTGGTCTACCTTTGAAATTGTCCCATTCTCAATGTCCCATGTGCACTTGAGAAGAATTTATATTCTGCTTTGGGCTGAAAATTTTGTAAATTTCAATTAAATCCATTGTGTTGTTTAGGGTTGATGTTTCCTTGTTGATTTTTTTTTGTCTAGAAGATCTAGACAACTGTCTTTTGATTGGGGCCACTGGGTGAGGCAGGCCTGGTCAGGTACATGTGACCAGAGTTGATGGGTTGCACAGTGTCCCAGTGGTGGGTCTGATCTTCTGGTGGTGCCTGGTTAGATGCACTGTGTGGCTGTGGAAGGTCCCTCTGTCCAAGGGCATCAGGTCATGGGTATGATGCTATCCTTAGGAAGCAGGTCCGTTTGTTCAGGGTGCAGGGTCAGGCACAATGGATCATGGAGGATGTTCCAGTGCAGCAAGTGAAAGTGGTGGCGCCAGCTGTGGAGGTGAGCTGGGTTAGTTGTGCTGGGTTGTGGCAGCAGGTCTCTGCATCCAGGAAGGCCACATGTCAAGGACATGGAACAGGCTGCACACTTAGCTAGTGGATGGGGTGGGGTGGGCTAGGAGCTCAGCCTGTGGAGGGTGTAGGCCTGGGAGTGGAGCAGTCTGGGCAACCTGCATGCCAATATGGCAAGGCAGGCACCAGGTACAACTTGTTAAGGCATTTGGGCCAGTCCTTTGAGGACTAAGGTTCAGGCCTGCCTATTCACTAAGTCTAGCCCTTGTGTTGGGACTTTGGGTCTCAGCAGAGTAGCCATGTACACCTACCTATCTGTGGCCTAGAGAAGCTGGGGCACAGTTGATCTGCACAGCCTCCTCCCATGGAGGACCCTGCGGCCCATCAAAATGGTACACTCTCCAATCCCAAGGGCAGAGAAGCACTGGGCCAAGTAGAATAAGGTGGCCATCAGCTCCTCTGCCAGAAGTGCCCGAACCACCCCACACCCAGAGCTCCAGCTCCACGACAGATGCCCTCCCACCCACACACTCTATCTCATAGCCACTCACCCACTCCCATTCTACACTCACTCCCACCCTTTCCCCTACTAGGTTGGTTCTCAAGTGTGCTACCATTTAACTAGGTTGAGGCTATAAAGAAAATAGACTGAGAAACTTACAAATTTCCAATATTATTGATAATACTTTCTTCTGAATATATGGTTTTTTAGTGCCATTTTTAATGCTTCCACTGTATATACTATAGTATCTATATCATGTAGATATGTAAAGTAACGTCTACATGTTGTTACATGATCTAATATGATAGTCACTTATCTACATGAATTACCAAACACTTGAAGTGGGGCTTATCTCAAAATTGAGGTGTACTTTGAGGATAAAATACACATTGGGTTTCAATGAGTTAATAGTAACAATGGCCTTTATGATATATCATTAATAATTTTGTATTGATTGCACATTGAATTGATAATATATTATTACTCTTTTATCAAATGTATTATTTACCAGATTATTTTTAATGTAGTTATTAAATTATTTATGCCCCACCCTTTCATTTTTATTCAACAATGCTGATTTAGAGTATTAAATACATTTTAAAATATATTGCATTCAACCTATTTCCAGAATATTAGACTGTACTTATTATAAACATAGGGGGATATGCACATAATGTAAAACATTTAAATACTTTAAAGAACAATTTG